>NW_024525156.1:7547174-8163190 GCF_017590135.1 Pyrgilauda ruficollis
GGGGAAAGGGGGCAGAAGAGGCAGAAAAGGGAGCGAGTGAGTGGAAGTGTGGTTTGGAAAGTCTGAGCGGGAGAACTAAATAGGAGAGTAGCATTCCTAAATCATGACATACAGTAATTGTTACTTTGACTAGATTTTACCATTTATGTTAAGCTTTATTTATTTTATGCTTTTCCACACTACCAGAGATTTCTTTGTTTTCCTCAGGATGGCACTTTTCATATTTTGAAAACCAAACAGTGCAAGAAATACTGAATCAACTGAAAAACTGTAGCCACTTCTTCACAGTGGGGAGGAACTGCAGCGATCAGTGAGTTTGCATTCTATCATTCAGTTTGTTTTAGGCAGGAATTGTTAACAAATGAGGGATTTGGATGAAAGCAAATGGAGAATAAAGAGAACTTTATTCCAAAGGTCAATATGAGAGCAACCCTAAAACACAGAGGTGTTTAGAAAGAAAGTGAAAAGTTCAGTCAGCACAAGGGATTTGAAATAGATCAGAGAAAGAGAAATAAAAGTGTTTGAATGGAAATTTCCTTCATTCATAGCAGAGAAATCAGGTTTATTTTTAGGCAAAACATAACAGGCACCAGAAAAAAATAATGTGGTCAAGGGTGCAAAGAGGTGATTGCATCAGAGCTACTGTTTACAATAGAAATTGTAGTAGGCCATGAACACCTTAGCAAATGAGCATCACACAAGAAAAAGTTGAAACTATAGAACAGGTTGCACATTACTATGATTATCTGCAGACTTTTCCACTTCATAAAGCTGCTGTTATAATGTACTGTTCAATAATATCTCTACCATAAACTTCTTAATGGGGATTACAAAGACAGGTTTTTTTCTCTAAATTTGTGACATTTACTGTTTACTTCTCTGTTCCTCTACTAGGGTTTTGGTAATGGTTTGTACTTTACACCTTTTTTTTCCACTCATGTATGAGGAAGTTCTCCACAAATAATGGCTGTTTTTAGCATGCAACCTTTTCACAAGACATTTCTCTCAAGGCTGGTAAATTGCCATTTCTCCATACTTCTGGAAAATTGTTTGACTACCCAAAGTTGCATATGAATATTATTAAATAATCTAGCATGATGTTCGTACCTTTCCTGGGATCTGCTTTTCAAAGACTTCCACATTTATTTATAAGGTGATAAAAAAGAAATTTATTTTTTCAACTTTCCTTTTTGTTGTTTTTTTAATGCCTAATTAAGCCATGAAATGATGATTTTGACTTTGCTATAAGAGTAGCATCAAAACATCCAAAATTTTACCAGCTGCTTCCACCAATTTAAATTCAACTATTATCTGTCCAGAAGAATGTGGTTTACTACCCCAGTAGAGACAAAACAGATGCAACAGCATAATGCATGCTTGTTCAATGCCATTGCTGTCCAGCAATTTTGTCTCTTGACTGAGGATATGATGCACAGGAGCTGTTGAACTGTACATTACCAGCAAATATTAACAAGAGCACAGTTGGTTTATTCTAGACCCATAAAGCTGAATTCCTAGTAAAAATATCTCATCTATATTTCATCAGTATCAAATGCAATCAAAGACTAACCATATCCAAGGGTGCAGAATGACATTTTATTCGATGTCTTCAGATCATTAATTCACCCAATCCTTTTCAGTTTAAGAAATCCTGAAATATTTTTATGCGGGTTCTTAGTACTTAGCAATATGATATTCAGAAGGAGGAAATTGAAAATATCAGTGTGGGTGTCAGTACCCACCATTAAGAATTAAGGAATTTTTAACCATTTATGATATTTTAGGCTATGTTAAAATTATTGGAATGTCTAAATATTATTTATATCTGACTGTAACTATGTAACAATAGGAAACCTATAGCAGACAACAACCAAAATGACAGACAGTTCTCTCTATCTTGTACTTGTAACCAGGCTGAATTTGCAAAGAAATACTGTGTCCACTTATAATGAGAAAAACCCAAGCTGATAAAATGGTGAGAGGTGAAAGGAAAAATTGTGCTTAACCATTAGTTCAGGTAAACTAGTAAGAACAGGACCTCTGTTGAGGAGTCATGGAATACCTGGTAATTTGGAATGCAGCATCAATTTGATCTTCAGATTTGTACACACAGATTACTGAAATA
Source organism: Pyrgilauda ruficollis (assembly GCF_017590135.1). Classification (NCBI taxonomy): domain Eukaryota; kingdom Metazoa; phylum Chordata; class Aves; order Passeriformes; family Passeridae; genus Pyrgilauda; species Pyrgilauda ruficollis. The sequence continues at coordinate 7,549,300 of NW_024525156.1, forward strand.
GAAAAAGAAATTCCTTCAACAAATCTTTTGACATACCATTGGGCTAACATAATTCAATGTATTTCCTGACTGTTGACATCAGGTATTACACACTTTAAGAAACAATGTCAGTCACAGAGATGATACTGGAGTGTTTTACCTTTAAAGGAGTTAAGTCCTTCTCACACTACTGCAAACATCCTTTCTTGTTTCCAAGACACTGCTTTGATTCTTAATTGACCTTTCCACAGGTATTGTGTCTGTATTCTTGTGAGCTTTGTGTGGCTTCAACGTACCAACATGCAATATTAAATTAGGATGTCAACTTGTTCATTTCTTTCCTTTTCTGATGTATGTCAGTGAGCTGTTCACAGAATAACTATTCCATTGTGAAACACCTACAAAAATCCTGGAGATGATTTTAAGGCAGAAATTAATAATTTTTATTATGTAAACTGTGTCATTCTCAACAAAACCATGACCACAATTATAAAAGGACCTTGCTTTTCAGTTATGCTTTTTTTTCTTTATAACCTACATACTGCCTTTTTGAAATGAAGCATGCTGTAAATGATATATGAGCTAAAACATGGAATCCTGCTAGAAAATGGGTTTTGGAGGGAAAAACCCCCTGATTACTAGCATTCTTTAAAAAGAAAATAGTTAAACTTATTTCTAGGATTTATAATGCTGTGAATAAAATAATGGTACTGGGAATATAAATGAGAATTGATTAAGTAAATGACAAAGAGACTTAAAGCAACTTCTGATGAAAAAATATTGGAACAGATGATATTTTAATAGAGACATTATAATAGGTATCAAAATATAAATTACTATACTAAGCATTATTATTCTTTATTATTTAGTTACATTGAAGAAATAATCATAGTGTGATGTAGATATTAAAAATTCTACTTTGTATTGTTATACAGTATTGCTGTAGAGTATACAGTATTGTTATATATTATATACAGTATTGTTATAGAGTATTGCTTTCTCCTTTCTATAATTCTTTTGATATGAAGTTTCAAAGGAATTGTAAAATTATTATAAACTATTATCAGATTATATTAATTGCTATAATTAATGATTAGTAATATACACATTATTATTCATGCTATATTACTACTATAAGTAAAATTATAAGAAATTTCAAAATCATTTATATTTTTTATAAAAACACTGAGGTTTTTTCATTTACCTTTACAGGTAAATATTTGATTTGATGGTAGAAAACTATTGATTAGTTCTTGATGAATACCTGAAAGAGTAGAATTTCTCTTTCCTAAATATGATTATTAGTCCATAAAATGTGTTTGGATCAACTGAGCATGATAAGCTTAAGCTTTCATGAAAGCTAAAGTGACTGGTAGTTGAAATGTTGATTGCTAGGTGAAAATTTTCCAGCTCAATGTTTATTTTTTATACCATCTACCGTATGATGTATGTACATATCAAACTCACAGCTCATTACTTTGGCAGGAATAAGGTGGCATGTCAGATTCTTTTTCAAAGAAGTGGATACACAGACTGAATTTTAGTTTTATTCCCATATTTTAAATTAATGGTACAATGTTTCACAAAATATACTTTCCAAAAAGTTAATCAACATTTACAAACTTAAGAGCTAGTGACATGAAGGTGGCATTAATTCCTCTTTCCAAGTATCACAAAATGTATATTGACATGTCTCAAGCTCAAAAATGTCTTAAAAAAATACAGTCAATTAAGTTAATTTGCCTTCTTGGCGCAATAATTGAACAAATTATCATTATAAGATTTATCACTTAGTTATACCATTAACTGAGAACTTGTTTTAGTCTATATTTAAAGTAGTATCTTAAATTTATTCTGGTACTGAAATGGCAAAATATTGAATTATATAAACTTCTCAACACTTTTATAACTTTCTGTATGAATAACTAAAAGATTGGTACTGGCAGGTAGAAGTATATGTATGTATATAATTTATATAATATTATAAAATTTAATTTGAAGTATAATATGCATAGGGTTATTCTTGAAATGCCCAGTAACATTATCTGATGTCTATTTGTATCATATGGCATAATCTACCCCTTCAAAAATTTAAAAATTAAAATAGATATTCTAACTTTAATTCAAGTATTGATGTGATAAATTGTTGAATGTTATAATTTGGACTACCACAAAACATCTGAAACAATTCACATTTTCTGTATTCAAATTTCTTGATTTGATTAAGAGATGGTGAGTTAGCAAATTTCAGTTAAATGCTGTTTAGACACATGATGTTGACTCATAGTTAAGCCAAGTGGCTTGAGACAAGTTCACATACATGAAGATTTATTAACAGAGAAGCTGCGTTGAAGGAAAATTAAAAATAAGAACTGGGTGAAAAGGTAAGAGGGAGAGAGGAAGGAGATGCTATTACTGCTGACTGGAGCATGATCAAATCAAAGGCAGGTTCTGCATGATACAGCCACTGACTAGGAGATCTATTTACAGCAGCACTGTTGGAGTTGGCAGGTGCAAGGTTAGAGGAGTAACAACACAAGAGCAATTGCATGAGAAAGCAGGGGAAAAACTCCTCTTGGTCAAGAGGAAGCTGGGTGAAGGGTTATGGAGCTGCACCTGGGAAGCAGCCCATGGATGGGCAAATAGAAGATCCTTACAACACAAAGGGCAAAGCCTAAGGCAATGTACAGCACATCTCAAGCCAATGGGGACTGGTTGATAATGAGGCTAAAGCTGTTCCTGAGTAATTCAGCTATTTTGGTCTGCATGATTCCTGGCCAGTTTATGGACAGATATACAGGGTACAGTCATTTTAGTCAGTGAGCTTGGCCTGGAAGTTGTGGAGGAGGATAGAGAGGGGCAGCAGGTCTCACCCCTTCCCTACAGACCCATCTCCTCAGCTGTGCCAGAGCTCTGGCCCCTGTCTTCTGAGAAAGCAATCCTTATGTCTGTTACATATAAGAAGCCTTCACACGTGTGTGAAGGAGAGGTGACTGATTCTGACATTTCATTCACTGTCAATAGATACTGTATAGACTATCTGATTTCACAAAAAAAATCATGTCTAGAAAAAACTAAGCATGCAAAAAAAACACATTAGGAGTGACTCAGCTACGTAATCATATCCTAGTTATAAAGCTGACAGTGTTTAGCAATGGATTTTAACAAGATTTATTTGTTTTCTGTTTTTAAGCAAAATTTTAGGGCAACTCTCTGTAAGGAGCTGTGGAAAACAAATTCATCTAATGGTCCTCTGGGAAAAATGTAGAAAGACTGTTCAAGCAAAACATTATTCTGTTATTTTGGGCGATGATACATCCATAAAAGAAAAATAATCAAAATGCTTATGAGTCTATTTTCTTTAAAACACACAAATACTAGTTTCCAAGAAAAACAAATATATCTTTACAGCTACAAAGATACCTGAAAATAACAAGTCCTGTTTTCTCATTTAAGTTGCAAAAGAGATGGTCATGTGCATTTTCTAAGTCACTGACATGAGTGATTTGCTATTTAGTAAATGAGAAAGTATGAAATAGATTTTGAGTGTTCAATTCATAGGAATCAAGATATGTGCTAGAATGAAACCTCCTGCATGGCTGGAAAGATAATTTTGCTAGTGGGTACAGTCTTAACTCATCATTTGAAGTGGAAGTGGAAGGGGACAGGTGAAACTGGAAATTTCTCCCCATCAAAACCATGGGTTTCTGAAGCTGTTCTTCTGGCTGCCAGGGGCCCAAAGCACTGCTCATAATTCCTGTCTTCCTCAAGCAAACAAAACGAAAATGAGATGCAAAAAGCTCTGCCAAGACTAGTGCTGTGCCCTTAGAGGTCCTCCTCCATGGAACTTATGAGACCTATGGGGAAAGGAAGAAAAGGATTAACCTCAGGCTCCTGAGATCTAAAGAAGGTTTTGGATTGTTAGGGATTTTGTGGAGGCTGTTTCTTACCCAGGACTGCAGAAGCCCTTTACTCTCATCATATCGCATTCAAAGTTTTATGGGGCAGATCAGGCTGACAGGGATGCTTGTGTCCATCTGCAGCAGAACACCTTGAGCTGTGGGCTTATCACTGGAGCCACCCTAACATTTTCAATTTCATATGTCATTGCTCAGTGCTGATCTACCAGAAAACAGCTGCTCAGATGTCCCCTGGGCAGTCAATTTACACATAAAGAAACCTGAGGACTCTGTTGTTCTTATATCAGTGATGGATGAAAATGTTGGGTATATGATAAGGACTGTTCCCAGGAATGATTGACTCTCCTTTTCTACCCTGTGAATGAGCAGTGTGTGAGAGAGCAGATCCTGCTGCAAATCATGGTGACCCTCATGCCACGTTGTTTGTACTTCTAAGGTTCCAGCAGCCACCCTTTTGCCTGCAACTGAACTTCCCCACTCCAGGAACTCCTTGGTTGCTTTGCCTTAGACAGTGAAATAAGCTGCACACATTGGGAAATTGTGATATCAGAGAAGAGCAGCAGAAAATTTCCTAAAAACAAGAATTCAAATAGACCTTATTCCTAATTCAATGAAGCATCTTCTGAAAAGCAGTTGGAAAACCAATACAGTGTCTTCCAGTGGCAACCAATACATTGTTCCATGATGCTTTTAAATAGTTGATATTTGTTCTTTAAGGAGTAAGAAGGAAGGCAATTAAATTATTTAAACATTTAACACATATAATATATCATTATACTCATATTGAAATGTGATGTGCAAATGATGCTAACAGATACTTAGGACACATACATGGGACTTTTAATCCACTCTACAGGCCACTTGGACTTAAAATTATAACTTGTATTAGATAATTATATTTCAACATCTGTTTTTGGACAAGAGAAATTTTCTTTTTGACAATGACAAGCAAGCTGCTTTTTCTAAAAGAAACTTGCTTGTTCTAACATGGGGAGTTGGAAGTTGAATCTCAAGAAATTCTGTTTCACAGAAACTGACCCCTCTTTGTGCACACATCTTAATTCATATCCTAATGTTTTTCTAGCACTTCTATGTATAGTTAGAAAACAACAGGGAAAACTGACTTCTCATAACTCCCTGAATTAGTATCAGATAACAACTTTTAACTCTTTTCAATTCTTGAGAATAGACTAGTTTTCATTTTAAATTTAGGGATTATTGTGCTTATGATGCTCTTTAGTTTGACTTCTGTAAAATCAGAATATTAATTTGTACAGTAAGTGTCACAAACCTTCTGTCATAAGTGTCTTCTGACTATCATAACTTTACAAGGTCAATTTCTTTCATTTAATGGATCTGACTTAATTTGAGTGTGAAATGTTTTGGCCTAGCTGTAACCCATTATTATAGCTAAGAATATGAATAAAAAATCACTATACTGCTTGGTACTTTTCAATAGCGTCTTTCACACTGTGAAGAACAAAACAATCTTTAATGCTCTCATCCTTCTGACCTATTCTGAACAACCTCACCCCCTATTTTCTCTTTTAGTCCTGTATTTCTTATGTGCAATCTTATAATTTACCAAGGATTTACATATCCGTAATTAAATTTCTCAGAAAAAAAATTAAGGTTAGGCCTCACAAAGAAGAAAGGTTTAGATCAGCTATTCGGAGTAAATTCTTCACTATGAGGATGATGAGACAATGGAACAGCTTGCCCAGAGAGGTTGTGGATATCCCATCTCTGGAAGAATTCAAGGCCAGGTTGGACAGGCCTCTGAGTAACCTGATCTAGCAGAAGGTATCCCTGCACATGGCAGGGGTGCAATTAGATACTTTTTAAGATCCCTCCCAACCCAAACCATTCTATAGCTCAACTATTATCAAGGATTATCTTCAAAGTGGACATAACTAAGAAGTGGACCTGCATTTTTCAATTCTAATACTTTTTTGAAAATCAGTAGATGTTACAATGGCAAAAAGTATTTTCCATTGTTCCATCTTTCTTGCCATACAACATTTCATTTGTAATGTAAACCAATGCTTGATTTTTCAATTCTTACTGTCTAAAAAATTGTTAATATTTTTGCCAATTAGTTTAGTAGCAAGAGGCATTTAAATAATATTCAGTGAGAATATTTGTGATCGAGAATCAATATCGCAAAATAGAATCCAGAACACAGTAGCTGGAAAGACTACCTCATTTCCCTCCTCTTCATCTTCATTTTTCAATTATGAATCATGGCAATTTTTTTACTTTGACTAATGGCATTTTATCTTTACCTTCAGGGTTTAAAAGGATTGGAAATTATTTTTTGTTCTGCTTGTTCTTTGACTTCAAATATAAAATATGCTATATTTCATTTAGAGAACCTCACAAAAGGAATGTAGATAGCTATACCAAATGACTATGTAAGTACCATTAGAAAGAGTAAATCTTGTTATGAAAGGATTCAGTGAGTTCTTGAAATCATGGGAGATAACAGCTTTTCAAGTCCTTACCAGCTAAAGTATTGAAATATCTGATTAATATTATGAAATACTATTTTTCTTTTACTTAAAAGAACAGTTTTTAAGATTTTCTTGCCTGACAACAAGGAGATATTCATATAGAAACAATATAGTGCAGGTGAAACAAATCATGTGATGCATGTTAAAAACTGTGAAAATTATCTTAAAAGATGTGGAAAAAAGTTTTATAGCAATGTCTTTCACAATGTAAATACTCAAAATTATGCGGAAGGTAAATGATCCTTCCTTTTGGGTATTTTTTATAGGCATTACTTTTCCACTTGCTGTGACTATATGCTGAACCTATTACTCTGTGTTTGCACTAAATGAGACTTGGAGGAATCTGAGTTTTACGCCCCATGAAGCTTCCTTTAGAGCTGTTGTCGCATCACTTCATCTTTTTATGAACCAGTTTTCTGCCTCCATAGAGCCATGAAAGAGCTTATACAGACAAGAGAAGATGTCTCTTAGGACTCAAGCTATTTTCAAGTCACAAAGCTCTTGAGTAAATATAATGTGCTTTAGAGATACCTCTGCTAAGCCATTTTTCCACTGACATACTATAGAATGGGGAGGAAGATTCTTATGGAGAAAAGAACCCATTTAATACAACTAACAGGAACTCAGAGGGAAAATATCTTCCTAATGAATCTTTACAGAAACATGGACTTGCTGTGTGAATCTGTAGTGACATGTTTGCAGTATGTTTATGTTTTAATTAGTTGCTTTCTGTAATTTGTGACAAGCAATTGATGATCAAGTTCATGCATATATCTGAGCCTTAGAGCACACCTTTGAGAGCTCAATGTCAATGATCACTTCACAGATTTCAAATTTTCATAGTAGGGATGAAGACAGGAGAATCAGATCCTGCCTTCAGAAATCCATCTCTACATTAGCATTGAATGCACTTTTTGGTTAATTAATAAAAATAAGTCTATACTTTCAAAGTAAAAGGAAGAACTGAAGTTTCATATGTAATCTGTTATTTTCTGAAAAAGGAGGGGTATCAATTTTATTGTCCAAATTTCATATTCATTAAACCCAAAATTTAGCTATTTCAGAGGTATAATAGAAATTTTGTTCCTCAGCTCTTTTCCTGACTATAAAATGGAAGTATCAATGTGTCGTGACATGAGATGGAATAGGAGAAAGATGAAGTAGAGAAAAATAAATATTAATACTAGAAATATTTTCTTATTTTTTTACCATTACATGAAATACCTGTTAGCAAGTAAAATGAATATTTTTAATCAGAATCATGACAAAATTTGATTAATTTTCTGTTCTTGCTGTCAAATTGTGAAAACAATATTTCTGTGGTAAAAGTGATGTCGATATGGGCATCTCACATAATCTGTTTACTTAAATGTTCTTGAATAAATAGAAATAGAATCAAAGTTATTAAAGTTGTATAATATTTTCTTCATGCAATAATGACCATATAATTACAAGAGTCAGTTATGTAATTATATTTGTGCTTGAGCTTAGATTTCATGTAAGTGTATGCAGTAATTCAATTTCTTCTGCATGATTATGCAGTGTCATAAAAATTTAAATAAATATGCTACAAAGCAAAATGTGAATAATGTAAGTTATTAGAAATAGAACTTGTTCAATCCCAAGTTACTTAATCATCTTATGCTTAGTTTATTACTACACTTTTCCCTTTTATTACGCCCAAGAAATTAGAACAAACTTTATGGGTTCTCAAACCTGTGATTTAGTTTATTATGTAAACTATGCTACATATTCATATTCTGTAGACTTTCATTATTAAACAACTGATTCTTGGACTTAACAAGAATAATTTCTTGGGAACATCTTCATGAGCTCTGCTGTTGAGGATACAATCATTGATCATGTTCATCAGCATATTGTAAGAAGGTGTGGAGTAAAGAGAGATGATGAGGAAGTCACACTTTCATTAGACAAGTGTAAGAAGCTGTGGGGTATTTATTCCCATATAAACCACCAAAGCTAAAAAAAAAAAAAAAAATAGAAATGTAGAAATAGCTAAATTCTGTAGACAGCATAGGCAAATATATCTCTGTTTAAAATTATTTTCATTTGGAAGCAGGTTCAGAGATCACCTTCTGAAGAGGAATGTTATGTTGGAGGCTCCATGAGCAAAGTAAATTAAGAGGTGAGTAGAGTTCAAAGCATGCTAAAAAAGATAACAGGGTTTTTGGAGATCATGCTTTTGGACATGACAACTAAAGTTTGAAGAAGTCTGGTGAGTGTGGTTCAGATGTACCAGTTGAGGTACATCTGAATGTTGAGGAAATACTTACAGTTGAGGAAATATTCCTTCTTATTCCCATTGTTCTTGTTCAACTAGGACATAGCTGAAAGCACATTACAATTAAAAAAAAAAACAAAAAACCAAACAAAAAAACCCTTTAGAAAACAAAAGTAAACAGAAACAGAGTTTGAGGATTCTATAAAAAGATCAGAAAAAAGAATGCAAAATTCCTTTGTCCTTGAAACACATTATCTAGAAACCTATGTAAGTGAAGGATTTCAACATGTTTCATGTTTCACTGTTCTACCAAATCTCTATAGATTCCTTAGGAGATATTCTGCAACTATAATGGAAACATTGCTGGAAAAAAGTCTGAGGCATAATGATTCTCTTTTATTTTTTTTTTCTCTCAGCTGTGATTTTGGAAAATATTTTAATTGACTTTGCCTTAATTTAGCTCACTGCAAAGACTGGTCACATTCAAGGATAGATTCAAGGCACTGAGCTGACTAGACTTTCATAAATGTTCTTCTGGCTGTGTTTAACTACTATTTAGAGGGAATTTTCATTTCTTATTATGATAGATTTTGAAAAATGGCAGTTAATAGCTATAAGAAAATAGAATTCCTTCCATAAGAAGAATCGTGAAGTGGATCAAGTTTAGGTCATTATATTAGAAAATGCTGAAAGTACTTTTTGTTATTTTACTTAAGTCTTTATCATTAATATTTAGAATGTATTATCTAATGCTTTTTTGTCATATGGTAATTTTTGAGTGTTTGGCTTTGTAATTTGGATTAGTATTCTTTGAAGGTTCTTATTTGTATTATTTCCCATATTTTAAGAAAAGCTGCCTGACAATAAGTAGTTCCATGGATTGACATCAAAATACCTTCCATCAAAACTATGTCATTTTCTAGGAACATCCACTCTTGCTACTGTGCAAACTAATCTGTTACCTGACTTTTGGGCCACTGCTGAAGACACATAAGAGATTCCAGTTATGGGAAAAGTGTTTGGTTTATGTATCTTAAACAAAATTAGAAGTGAAGTGTTTTCCTGATTTCTTAGTTAACCCACAGACAGTGGATAAGGATCAACATCAACTTAGCAACATGGTCCTAGGGACCAAAGGGTTAATAAATACTTACAAATTTGCTGTGCGCTTCCATAATTATTCTCAAAAAATTCTAATCTCAGGCACATGCAGAATGATGGTAAATCACATCTCCTTCACAGACAAGGTTTAGTTCCTCACTTCTGGGACTGTGGTTTTGCTACTTGCAGATGCCTCCTGTGGGAGACATCAATAGTCTCATTTGTGTCAACATGTGCAACCTAAGCACCACATCTATATGTTTTTTGAACATCTCTGTTCCTCTGTGTGTTTGTGTGTGAATTGATAATGGTATGAGTTTTGTAATCATGAATTTGAAATTAAGTCACTGTTATAGCAAATCTTATTGAATCACCTTATAAATAGTAAATTATTTATGATTAAGTGCTACTAAACCCTTTTGAACCCTCAATTTTTTTTGTATCTGTATTCTCTGTACCCTTGCCCTTTTGCATCTCTGGTGTCTGTGTAAATCATTCTAAATTGATTCTAATCTGAATTTCCTAAGTAATTCATCCAAGTCGTAATTAATAGAGTGAACCTCGGCATCCAGTTCTGTCACAAAGTTACACTTTTGCAAATTCATACTAAAACCTGCTTTTTTTTGTCAACACCTTTGATGATGATTCTTTAGGTAACCTAACCATCATGAATACCTATGGTGAACACTGCAGGACCTCTCAACCCCCTCCCTCCATTCCTGGGTCCTGTTCTGACCACACCCAGCTTTAAGATTTAGACTTGGTGCAATCTTTGAATTAGGCTGAGCCAGTTGATAAAATATCGGGAAGGATTGCCTTATGGAGTGTTTCTTTTTTTATTTTCTTTCTATTTTTGAAGTCCCTAGTTGTGAGCACAGCAATGTCTTTTTTGTTTATTTTTTCTTTGTACCAGAATATACCAATCATTTTAGGAAGTACCTTCTGCAACTTTAGTGATTGTCACAGTATGGGAACACTAACTCACCTGAAGTATCTGGCTTCTGGCTAATTGGGGTCAATTAACCCCATCTGAACACTGAGGTTCAGAACTTGCTGGTTTTCCTCTTAGGAAATGTTTTTCTGCTGTCACCTCATAGAACAGTAGAGAACGCTGGACTCTCTGGAGTTTTTACCACAGTGAGCTACGAAATCTTTCATGGGGTCAGTATGGACACAGAAGTCCAATATTTAAACTGTTAAGCTCCAGGAAGACATTAATAATGGTGATGTGTTTATCATTGCAAATTTGATTAATGATGATGGTGTTTTAACAAGGTTAGCAAAAGATGCAAAGGCCAGCTCCTGGCAGGGTTTCAAGTTTCTCCTTGGACTGCAAAAGTGCATAAAAAAAGACAACACTTTCACAATAGGAGAACAATTTTTTGTATACTTAGCCTTAAAGCAGCAAACCATTTTGGCTACACTTGAAGGCATTTCACAGCCTTAATTGTAGGCACTGTATTCCGCCACCTATAATCACATTTATAGTGTCTTCACTCTGTCCATCTCTTTTTGTTGCATTAACGCCTCCAATTGGCAAACCAGGCAATTTTCTATCGTAACGGCGAGCTCCTGTATGGGGAATGATGAGCATTGACTCCACAACTGCAGAAGGTTGATCAATCGCTTTATTGTTACTACACTATACTACACTATTAAAAAAAAAACCCATTGCCCTTGCCAGACAGTCATGACACACGTGGATCCAATTGATCAATGAATCCAAACACCATCCAGTGTCCAATTAAGAAACCACCCTTTGGTAAACAATCTCCATAACACATTCCACATTTGCACAACAACAGGTGCAGCAAGTGGTGATAAGAATTGTTTCTCATTCTTTTCTCTGAACTTTCTCGCAGCTTCCCAGGAAAATCCTGGGAGAGATTTATGTCTCTCTCTGTTCAGAGGATATGTGATTACCACAATTTTCTATCTTCAGCTGTATGAGCTGAGGAAGAAACACTGTTAGTGAACAATTTAAGACCCTCTATCAATATTTGGAAGTGTTAACATCAGTTAAAGGTCAATATTTTTGCCCTATAAAATCACCTACAAAATAGCCAAAATAAAATGACTGAGCACTCTGTCATTTCAAAGGGTTGTTGAAAATAATGCATTATAAATTACCTCCCTGCTTCAGAAAGCACAATCTCATGCTTTATGAAAAAGATTCACCACAGAATTTCTACGATTAGTTTTAAGTTACTCTGAAAATGCTCATCCTTCTTTGTAGTGCTAGTGATGTCTCAGGTTTTAGCTTTTATGTTTTCCAGATTCTGTGCTGCTCTTTTCTGTGTGTAATTCTGAGCTTCATATTAGGGGATAGTAAGATCTCTTCACAGAGTAGGTAGGCAAAACAATTCCTTCTCTAGCTGGGGACCAAGGACAAATGATCCAAACCTCAGGCCCAAGAGCATAAACAATGTGGACTGAAGAGAGGAAAACAAGAAGGATGGGATTTCATAACCTAAAGCTATAATTGGACAATAACTCCAATGCAAATGGAGCAGAATCTATAAAATTTTGAGACCCCATGAACAGTTGTCCATTTTGTGACCATTTTAGGTTCATCTTGGGTGTAGCCCTGGCTGGGTTCTTGTGCTGCCCAAGGTGTATCCACTGAGGTCTTTTAATAAATACCTACTGTATTCTTTAACTCTGTCTAGGCCCTGTTCTAGGTCAGCCTTCACAAGGCATCAGTTTCAAAAATGTAACAGTATTTATTTTAATTAAACTTAAGAGTCAAATGCTACATGGGACAATGTTTAATTTTTATTTTTTTTAATATTTGAGTCATTAAAATAATTTGAATAAGAAGAATTTTAAAGAGCCTGACTTTTACTTTGGGCTTATGTTGCTAAGAAAAGTGATTTTCCATATGCTCATTTACTCTCATTTTACAACTCATTTATTCACAATCACCTTATATAAGGAAGTACAAAGCATAAATGTTCAAACATCAATGATTGCAATACTGACATTTTGCATATATCTGGGAAAATTAATTCCTTTTATCCCTGTGTAGAATAGTTTGGAACAAACACACTCCTGACCAGACTTTCTGTTTCAAATATTTATATTTAAATTCCATTTGGAATCATAGTCTTGTAATCTGTTGGAGATAATAAATAAAATTTATATATTGGGGCAATACTGTACTAAAAACAAAATTTAAAAGGAAATAATACCATAAGAATGAGGAATGTTTGCAATTTTGGCCTGCTTGTTAAAAACATCTGCCAGCAATGAATCAGGACTAGTTGAAGCTTGTGAATGTAAATGGAATACTTCTTTTGCGTAATTGGTATTTGGTTGGGTTTTTTTTTCAAAGGTGGGAAAATGGCTGATGAAGAGGACAGGAAGCGTGGTGTGAAAACTTAGTATTATTCCCCAACTGCATTCACAAGAACCATCTGAACAGAGGAACATTGCTGCAGTGCTTTTTCTCGGGGTTTAAAATTCCTAAATCAATTACGTTTCTTTGCTAGTATGCTCAGATCTACTTCATTGTTGCAAGGTATAGCAATTAAAATATAGAACAACCGATTACTTCTCATACATAAACACAGAGTTCAAATCTTGAAAATCACAGGTAAAAGTATACATAGTTCCTGTGCCTTTTTAAATTCTCTTAAAATTAGGTTTTACTGGCTCAATGTTGTCTTTACACAAGATAGACAAGTTGATCATATTATTTTCCAAGATTTTTTCAGATATCATGTAATAGTTATTTGTGGACTACTTTTTTGTTTAAATCATACCAATATTTCCTACCTCAAAAAAAATACAAACCAAACAAAAAAACCCAAACATTTTTATTTCTCAAAGTAGGTACATGAAATCAGTGTTTAGGACTGAGAATTCAATTCTGAATGGGACAACACTTCAAGACACACATGACAAATCCTTGCTGCTTTCTTCGAGTCAGAGCACAATATGGCATCAGTACAATGCTATTCCCATTCCAAATGTACACATCACCCAGGGATACCAAGATTACCAGCTGCTGCAGCGGCATACTACTGTATAAGTTTCTTTTTACCTCTAGAATTAATGCTCATGAGTCACAAGTGCATTTGTTACTATGTGACCAATGAGTTTAGGTGGGTCCTCTATCCTTTCCTTCCCTATATCCACTAATCAGAGTAGCACAGAAGTAAACAAAACAGGCAGGCAGACAGAGATGTACTCAGCATTAAAACTGAAGTGATATTAACTCAGTGTTTTCCACTTCAGATGAACTCAGGTCTGAGCTGTCTTCTGAATTCAGTTTAGTACAAGGACTTTTTTCCTGCAATTACTCTTACATGATAAGTCAAAAAGTTGAAAGTCCTATCTCTAGATTAAGAGAAAATCTTTAGTTACACACCATGTGTATTTTCTGCATCAGACACAGAAATGAAAATAGACATCAGCAAAAGGATACGTAAATTAGACATCCTGCAGGTGTTGGGTTTTGTTTGGGATTTTTTTCCACTCCTGTACATAGCCACAAAATCTATTTTAATTTTATAACTCAATCTATATTTTAAAGGTTCTATGTGAGGAAAAGAAAAATCACCAAGGCTGTAGGTAGATGCACAAAACTCCAGGAATGGAAATGATTCTTCTTAAGAGATAAGAATAAGAATTTATTTTAATAAATGCCACAGCTGACTATCAGTTATGCATGAGATACAGACAGGAAAAAAATCCAGAGGAAAACATCCAGTCTTTACGAGACCCTCCTTAATGTGCGTGTAACTAGAGACTTTGGAATAAACAAGCTGCAGGTGATAAAAAGTATTTTGGCTCTCCAGCATCTTGCTGTTATGGTGATTACTAAACACTCACCATCATCTTACATCTACTGAGCCCTTATCCACTCCTCTAAAAAACTTTAAAATCTGAGCATGGCAGAGAATTGATTTTAAGGTGCTGTGTTAAAATTTTAAATCAGACAGCTGTCACATGCATGTAGAAGTGCTTAGAGTTTTACTGTTAAGTAGATTACCAAATTGCTGAAAACCAGAAATAAAGACAACTATGGTAAATTAATGTATTGCTTAGTGATTTTACCTCTCACATTTTTCTGGGTTTGCAATGCTCAAAAAAAAAAAAAAAGAAGTACAATATATGAGTGACTGCGACAAGGACTGTAGTAACAGAAAAGTAAATTACTACTAAGAGAAGAATATGTGTACATTACATTTTGGGAGTGCAATAGAATTCTAAATAGTAAACATACATATGTTTAATTCTAAGTAGCAAACATACAAATGTCTATCCACAGTATAAGAAACTTGCTTTATTGGTGCATTTAAAAGTTAGAGGAAGACAATTCCTGAAGATGCTATTTCATTTATGCAATGTAATAAATAAGTTTCTAGCAAGGTATAAAATATTAAAATGAAGGTGAAGATTTAAAAGAAACCTGATTATAGAGCTGCACACTTTCCACCTGGAAGAAAATATTAATTGAAAAGAAAGTGAAATTAAAGAGAGAAAGACAAAAACATTTAATTCAGAGTTATGGGTTATGGTCTCAAAACTATAATTGCTGAAAGGCATGTAGTTCAACAGACTATAATACGACTCTGCTGATTTCTATCCAATAAAGATTTGGTACATAAAGTTAAACACCAGGTTGTCACAGAAAAATGAAAAATGCTTGTCTTGCTCTTACAGGCATTTGATGTTGATAATGAGCCTTATGTGAAGTACAACAAATAAATATTATAACCAGCTCCTTCTGAACAAAGACAAAAATTGCTACTCTTTCTGGGTTATGTGCTTTTTGAGACATATGCTTCAGGAATTCAGCAGTTTTAGCATGCTTACTTGCTTGAAGAGTACTAGCAAGGGTAAATCAAGAGGGATGTTCATGAGTCAGTTGTTGAAGATAGTGTCCAGTTTTATGATAGCAAATATGTCAGATGGGGGTTTTTTTGCAATTTCCAGTGCTTGTGATTCTTTCTTAAGTGATTGCAATATATGATGTCAATGAGTCATAAAGAGACTACTGAGAGCAAGCACATGGCCAGAGCATGGTCTTGTAGGTTCCCTTCAAAATCTGTCCTGAAACCATGGCACAGGTAGCAGACAAGCAAAAGGAAGTATGAGCATTATCTGTGATCTTGATCTTTTTATGATGAAGTATGCTGGGATTATTTTTAATTTAATATAGTAATTATTCTTCTGTGCCTCAGGCAAAGCCCCAACATATGCAACACTTATGTCAAAAAGGACCTGTGTAGTATTTTTAATTTTAAGTGTTTCCCAGAGACACATCATTTCCCTTCAGAGGGCATGTTTTGTTCTCCTTTTCCTACTTCTTACTAACCACATCTCAGCAAGCTTGATGAGTGGGTCCATGGGAATCTTATGAGGTTTAACCAGATCAAGTGCAAGGTGCTACCTGGGTTGGGAAAATCCCTGGTATCAAGAGGGGCTGGGGGAGTAAAAAATCAAGAACAGCCCCGATGAGAATGGCTTGGGGCTGCTGGTGGATGAGAGGTTGGACATGACCCAGCCATGTGCACTCATAGCCCGGAGAGCCAATCCTGTTCTGGGCTGAATCCAAAGAAGTGTAGACAGTAGGGGGAGGAGGGGATTCTGTCTCTGAATTGGTGAGACCCCACCTGCAGTGCTGCATCCAGCTGTACGTGCCCCAACACGAGAAGGACATGGACCTGTTGGAGTGAGTCCAGAGGAGGAGCATGAAGATGATCAGAGGTCTGGAGCACCTCTCGTGTGAGTAAAGGCTGTGGGTCATGGGGTTGTTGAACCCCATGAATTGCACACAGGCTGTTTCTAGAACTTGCCAAGATCTCTTTGGATGTGTCAGGTGTGTCAGCTGAACCACTCAGCTTGATGTCACCTCCAAATTTGCTGAGGGTGCACTTGCTCCATTGCCTATGTCACTGATGGAGACATTAAACAGTACTGGCCCCAGTATGGACCTCTGAGGGACAACACTTGTGACTGATCTCCACCTGGACATTGAGGCACTAAATTCTTCTATTTCATTGGTTCTTCAGTGGTAATTGGAGACCTCAGACACACCATTTTCATCCAAAATTTCATTTTCTAAGCTGCAGGAGAAGATAGCATTTCTCTGAAAAAAACACATTCTATCAATTACTTATCAAATAATCTCACAAAACACTACTTCATTTGCTATTATGGTCAGATGGTCCATATGAAAAACTAGGACTAATTTCACAGTATAAGTGAAAAATCTTTTAGTAAGACCCCTTCCATTATTTTTAATCTTGTAGGGTGTTGCAGGGGTTTTTATCATTTCTTAGCAACAACAATATTTTTTCCTTTCTGAGAATAATTTCATTTTTGCTCTCTTTCTACATGACAACAATCAACGGAGAAATGTCTCTAAATGCTGATACTTTTGAAACACTGTAGTAGTTATAACTGTATCCCTCTTAATTACTGAAAAAAATAGTCTAAATCCTCAATCCTCTTATTTTTTTTTAACGAATGCTGAGTTTTATATAAATTATTATCTTTGCAATTAGACATATTTTTCATTAATAATAACTGGAGTGCCTGTATTTGCAATTCTGTAGGCTAACCATTTTTTAAACACTTTTCAAATATACTTATTTTGCATTTGTCTGCAAAGCAATTTTATGTAGTATTGTTGTAGCATAATAGAACATACTGATGGAGTAGGATGGATTTATTTTTTGAATTTTTGTCTTTTTCATAAAAATATGTTTATTTCAATTGAATTTAACAGTGAGAACAAAATGCATCCTCTAGTTACTGTATCTAGTCCCCTTTTCTAAAAAAGTTCATTGATTTTGGTCTGCAATTTTATACTAAAAAATAAAATATTTAAAACTTGGGGTTTCAGGGGTAAAAGTGAGGAAAACACTTTCATTCTGCAGTAGAAACAAGTAATCTTGGAAGATATCTCCACAATACAAACAGCAAATTATATATAATTTTAACAATACCTTGGATATCTTGAAAAACATTATGAATTTCCTTCAGTACAACTTAGTGTGTGCAGTTTACCACAGAAAAAGGAACAGGCAGATCTAATAATCAGTGTCATCACAATTGAATAGCCCTCAGCAGGTCTGAACAATGTAATTTCACAATTTTCTGTCTCGGTACAGTTCTCAGACTAAATCTGTCAACTTTTAATAATAATAATATCCCTTTAAAACAATTTCCAGCAGAGATAATTCAAACCTGTATTTTTTGTGGACTTCAAGTCAATAAATCCTGAGAGCATGACTTGCAATTATCTTTGGTGAGCCAAAAAAGGTTTCCCCTGAGAACAAAGTATCTTTCCATTTTATTTACCAACATCACTCTTTTTCCAAAATTATTCGAGAAGAACAAAAGCCATGATATTCCATACATTTGTGAATATCAGAAAATCTGAAGTGGTACTAAAAATGCACAATTTGTAATTAAATCTATGACATTTAACAGAAAATTTGCCATTGATTTATAGAACATCAGGTCTCAACATTCTTCCACTTGACTAATGAAAGCCCATAAGTTCAAATTGTACTTAGGAAGCTCTGTATTGACACAGTCACATAATTCTCGTTGATAAATTTCAGCATCAAGACTTAGTTTTGCACTTACACAATCAATTTTCAAAAGAAACTTAGGAAAGCATAAATTCCTTTGCTCATGAAACAAGGATAAAAATCTAATATTGCCATTTTGCTTGGTTCTTGGAGTAACTCTTGTCACTACTCTGGGTAATTCCACACTGAGACATTATTGACCTTTAATTGTCACAAAATGTAAGTCTGGGTTTTGCTTCAAGGTTTCATGATTTTCTGGGATTTGCTGATTTCCTGTTTTTCCAGGAACAGATAGTGTGTATTGCCATAGTGAAAGCAGCAAGTAATTAAAGATCCATGCAAACAATAAATCAAAGTTTATTTCACATCATTCCAATGGTAAGTTGAATAATATGATCCGTTCAAGAAAAGAAATATTATTTTACATAGAAAAATCAGCTGGAAAGTTCAAACCCATTGTGATATCTCAAAAACCTCAAAATGCTTCTGCTGCACTTTAACAAGAATTGCCAAGAGCCTAATTAAATTTTTACAAGATATTACTTTTC
This sequence comes from Pyrgilauda ruficollis, assembly GCF_017590135.1. Lineage (NCBI taxonomy): Eukaryota > Metazoa > Chordata > Aves > Passeriformes > Passeridae > Pyrgilauda > Pyrgilauda ruficollis. Next base: position 7,568,155 of record NW_024525156.1, read on the forward strand.
TTCTTGAGGGTGGAAATCGTTGCTGTTTTTATTTTCTTTCTGGTGTAAACATGCAGCTTTTCTCTTTGCTAAGGAATTGAAGAAGCTTTGCTGGAAACATCAAACTTAAAAGTATAGCCTAGAGTGTTGACATTTCCAATTTGACTTCTCTTTTCATTCCAGAATTTATTTATCTGCCATTAAAATTCAAGAGGTTATGCCAAAGTTTTCTTCTGTATCATGAGATACAACTATAAAAGTTATATTCCAAGAGGTAAACGTTAGAATGAAAACGTATTAAATGGCATGTAGTAAATGGCATGTAGTAAATGGCATGTAGTATACACGTTAAAACTGAGATGCCTCCTGGTCTCTTTTTCTCTATTCTTTTACATGAAACCTATTACTGATTAGGAAACTAACAGGCAAGTAATGCAGAAATGACATGAAATAGTATTGTGAAATCACAGTCTTAAATCTCCAAATGTAATCTAACAAAATTTGCTGTTGTCAGACGTAAAGAGATTTGCTTCAGGATTTCCAAGAGAATCTAAAATTTACTGTGAGAATAACCAGGTAAACATATGCACCATTAAGAAAAACAGCTAATCATATGTCGAATATTTTCCATAACCAAGAACATACATGAGTCTTCTTATAACATACATGTCCTGTTAAGTTGTTCAATATGAGAATAACCTGTCATTTCAAATAACAGAAGATTTAACTGGCTGTAAGGATATTAAGCTATAACAATATTGGAACAAAGCATAATAAACTTGCATTATATTTGAAATTCAGAAATTTACTCGGGAATCAATTTAATTCATGTAATATACATAAAATATTAAATATTCAAACAGAAGATACCTATTCATGAAAAAAAAATGCCAAACACAAATTAGAAGATTTTAAAAGAATAAATATGGAAATGAAAATTGATTGCTGTGAGAAATATTGATGCAGTGGACAATAGTACAGCAGAATAAGAAGCCAAAAGGACTTTGCAACACAAGTGATACCAGAAGTTCAGATTCTTATTTTTCACTTGAAAGAACAATAGAAAATTTAAAACATTAATAGAGTAGTAGGTTAAAGTATGTTAAATTTGAAGAATTCATAATGTTATATGCCTTAGTTTATATGGGTAAGACTCAAAAGTTAAGCATACGAGCACACTTGTAGACTATTCTATCATCCCCATATTAAGAAAATTAAATATTCTTTTTTGGATACACTAAGTAAACAAAGCTTAATAAATGTGAATTTCATACTGAACTGAAAGAGACAGCCATGGATCACAAAAAAACAAGAAAAAAAAGGAAATTTGAAGGGCTTCAGCTTCATAGAGAAGCTAGGTATTCACCCTGATGAGCCAAAGCTGGTTTGAGCTTTTAAGATGTCACCTGCAGAGGGTGTGAAGCACAGCAGCCAGAGAGGTAAGGCTCTGTGTCCCCCCTGAGTGGGAACCCAGTCAGCTCTTTCAGAGCCCTTCCTTGTAGAAGTGCCAGTAACTGTCTTAGAAGAAGTGCCTTCTTTTTCTTTAACTTTCTCCTGACTATATTAACAGGGGCTTTTGTAAATATGGACAAATACTCCTTGCATGGTTCTGCCTCTTGAGATTCCCCTAGGAGCCATTTAATTTTTTACCTGCCTAAACCAGTAGGGTACTATTTTATCATACTTTCACACTATTTACTCTGAGATTTCACTGAATTTCTATTTAAAATTCAGATAGTGCAACTGCTTTCTTTTCAATCCAAAAAAATCCTACTAGATTTTTAGTTAATCCTACTAGATTTTAGTGAAACTGGTGTCTCACTAAACAAATGAAAAGGAGAAGCAAAGTCTTGTCTTGGGTAATTGCATTCCAAGAAAATACAAAGAACACAGTAAACACTCTCAACTGTGTTCAATTCTGCAAACAGAGAGCATCTAGAATGAGAATATGAGAGTGTTTGTGATACCAGCAGAATGCATATAAATACCAGCTATTGGAAAACCTTATCATATTAAGTGATGCACTTTGCAGGGAGCTAGGTCAGAGTAAGGAGACTTGAAAACCAAAAATTGTTTTGTTCTTTAAACAATAGGGAAAAAACTGTATTAGAAAACTTGTGGTTTAAAACTTGATATGTTATTTTAGTTGGGGTTACAAGATTTTTTTCCTCATTTAAATTTATATTAGCTTTAAGCAGGATTACAGTTGTCCAGATTAAATTACCCCTTTCTTCCTAAAGACTAGAGTGCTTCTTAAACTATGATATTTTCACTTTTTTTCATTTAAATCAGGGCAGCAAATGCAATAGTGTTAAACTGATCTTTGCAGTTCAAAAAGTTCCACCAGAAGCAAGAAACTGAGGTTACAGGGGTAAGAAAACATAAACAATTATATAGACAGCAATTATATCTTAATTTAAATGCTAAAATATCCTCCTGCTTTTGAGGAATATCTTAGAAGAAAAACCAATTTGTAAACATCTGTTCTCTACCGGACAGAACATGAATTTTAGTCAGAATATATTTAATTTAAATGTTTATGTGTTATTTAGTACAAGCTGACTTTAGGAAATGAGTTGTGCTACAGGATTGATTTTAACATAGATGTTTTATTTCTTTATTGTTTGCTATGTGAATAAATGCAAACTATGGTCTTGTTCAAAATTAAAAGAATTGAAAATGTAGTAACGTGCTTTTCAAGTCATGTAGCACTTAAAATATTGGAGTCTGCTTTAAATTAAGTTCTTCATCAAAGCACTCAAAGTACCTAAAGATCTAGACAGTCTGAAAAAAAACTTAGAAGATGTATTCCAAGCCTAAGACTGGTGTTAGACAGGATTTAGTTCTTCTGAAGAAAAATTTAACTTCGTTGATTGTCATAGATGCATAAAAATTTAAATGTTAGAGAACTTTGATGCAATACAATACCACTAAATCTCAGTTAAGTTTGTAAGACAACACTGGAAGGTAAAACCAATCAGGATATATTTTCTTAGGTCTGTCAGTGTGAATTAATGAATTTCTGCTATGGTTTCTATTAGTTCATCAAAAAATATAATTTAATAGTACATGGAAACAAAATGGATTGATTCAAACTTTCCATGAAAATAGAGTATTCATTTGTCATTAAGGACTGTCAACAGATTCTTTTGAATAGGAGTCACTACTGATATGAATTCACCCAGGTAAACTAATTTTCATTTATATCTTCTGAACAGAGGATGTCAGCATGAAATTGACCATATAATTAACAAACATAGCACTTTACAGAATCAATCAGCTTTTTAAGAGGATCTATTATTTTTTTTTCACTTGTTTGTACCTTTATAATCAGAAAATTGACATGATTATACCAAAAGCACAGCCTCATTTGCCCCCTCAGGGAATTAATTAACCTGTTTTATCTAGGAAACAGCAATAACCCTCATAAGTTATTAGTTACTGTGTTTAATATTGCCATGTAAGTCCAAAAATATAATGAAATATTAAGTCATGAAAAATGAAAAAACACCTTTATCTTCTGTCTGAATGAAAGCAGCGACTTCACTAAGTAAAAATTGTTTCCTTTCAAAGAATGAGATGCATGAAGGTATATAATATCCCTCCCATATATTATGAAGAGTTTAACAGAATTTTATTACTTAACTCCAGCTATTGTCACTTTCATAAATCAGTAATCTAAATTCATGGGAAAAAAACTGGTTTATCCATTATTTAAAAGCTTTGGAGTAAAACTGAAAAGCTAACAATTTTGCAATATTAATTTTGTGTTCTTCCCAGAATGTTTGACCTTACTGAAGGCAGAGCTTAGGTAGGTAACAAGGTGTAAGTTCCTTGCAGAACTGTACTTTGGCCAGTGTAACATACTACACAATCCCTCTTTTTTCATGGGCAAAATAAATTATTATAATTTATTTAATAAAATAGTTATTTAGAAAAAGGGTAAGCTTAGCAGGAGATAAGATGAATCTTAAATCTTTAGTTTCTTGCAGTGTGGAGAAGTCCAAATTATGAAACCTCAAACCAAAAACAAAATAGTCACAGCAGCACAAAGATGTACCTACTAGTATTTAGTACCTGTAGCCTCCTGCCAATGATGTACTGTGGCAGAGTCCCTTGCTTGGCACTAACTTGGATCTCATCACTCTGTGCTACTCCTTGTTACTGCAGAGGAATGACCAAAAGCAGTACAACTTGCTGTGACTGACAGCACAAATGCTGAAAGAGGTGTGGATCTAAAATAAAACAGAGAAAATAAGAACTGAGTCAGAAGACTTTGCTGGCTTGTGAGCAAATGGTTGTGGAGGGAAAAATGCATGAGAGAAGAAATGAAAAGGTGTCCAAGCATCAGAGCAGCAAGCTGCACAGTTCTACTCCCAATTCAAAAATCTGATTTTAGCCAAGAGCTCATTACAGCTAAGATGTCTTTTGGGAGCTGTCACCCCTTTGACAACTGAAGATGAGAGTACAGTTATTAAGTCAGTTGGCATTCATAATGCTCCAGAAAATTCTACTGGCTTATCAGGTCCATGCCACAGGGAGCTCTTACTGCCTTCTTTACAGCAGTTCTATGAAATAATGAACTCAGTTTCATTCTGGCGCTTTCACAGCAATTTTTGGCGTCCATTTCTAAAGGCATAGAAAGATGCAACGTGCATAAATATTCTATGACTGAATTCAAGTTGAAGAAGTATGACTCTTGGCTCAGGCTAACCCAAATATCATCACATTTACAGGCAATTCATGATCACCCATCAAAAACCTCAACACCTTTTCTTCAAGATCTACTAGTATGGCACCATGCAGACACATCTGTAAAATCTTATATTGCACCTGAACATTTATGCTTATAGTACAAGCAAATTGTGATGTAAAATTCTTCCATTCTGAGGCTGGATTTTCTTAATTTTTCAAAGATTTAATCCCATAGCTCCAGTAAATTTAGCCAAGTACAGGAAACCAAACACTCAAACACTTCAGATACATGGAAAAAATACCACTGAACCTTTAAACTGCATTAAGATCTTGTTTGAACTACCACTAAGAGTTAAAATGGTGTTTAGCTTTAATTACATACAATGTCACTCGGTGCAGATAAAATTTTAATGTCTTTAATTTTTCTTAAAAGCATCCACCCATGAATTAATTGTTTAGCTAATTTACTTAAAATTAATACACAAATAATTTGAGTTAAAGCTCTTCATACTGTTTAACTTTATATACAAATACTTTTCTTTATTTCTTTCATGCATGCTAATTAACCACCACTCAATAACTGTGTTTTATAAGCACACATATATATACATTTATATTAAACTTCATTTTTCCTCTTTTAAGAAATAAATCTCATGGACTAATAGAATGGATATGTTACCTGTAAAATTACTTTTAGTGTTCTGATTTCACCTTTAATTGTATTTTCAGGACTGCAGATATCTGAAAGAAATGGTGTATTCAATTTCATTTCTGGAGTTAGTGTGCTTCAGTGCTGAAGCCACAAACCTCAATTTTGATCCCCAAATTAGTGTGGATTTCTGGAGATGATTTTTCACAGAGAAGAATCCAGCAGTAAGTGGGGCAGCAATAGCTATTTCCAAATGGAGAAATGAGCCCAAAATAGAGCTAGCAATTAAAGCTCCATTAGCTGGAAACCTGTTGTGCCATCATCATTAGAGATTTTATAAAAACAGTAAAGAAAATTCTGTGACTCAGAGCCCCATTGGTGTTGGCTTTGCAAAGCAGCCTGAGGTAGCATTTGCTCAGACACAATCTTTTTCTGCAAAGAATAACAAGTGCAATAACCACCCAAGAAGAGTAATGACGTCTTCAAGAATAGACTCATTTGTTCATCATGAAGATGGCAAAAATTGTACCAATTACTTTGTCCTGTTACAGAAAGTTGTCATTTTAGTCATAGCAACTGCAGCAGTAATCACAAGCTCATGTGAATTGTGTTTACCTGAGTTATCTGCTAAATTATATATTATATTATCTAATAAGCTATTTACATTTAGAAAGCAAATAAAAAATAGATGTGCATATAAAAAATCAAATATCAAACATTCAAAAAATAATTTTCTTATTAATAACTACAATTGAATTTTTATCTATCTCTTCCAATAGAAACTTAAATGCAAAGTTGACCAAATTTGTCTTTGAATAGCAGGTTTGCTGGTAATACGAAATAAAAAGAGGAATAATAAAAAAAAACAAACAAGGGGAAACCATTCTTAAACCTTCCCTAGTGAGGACTCTGCCTCAGTAACTCATTCATGCTGTTCTACACTGATGTTTTCTCCTATTACAACTCTGTTGGGAGACTATTTAGCATGAGAGTGGGTGGTGATAAGCAGCACTTTTCCCTTTTTGATTCCCTTAAGACTGGGGAAAACTTGGAGTCTCTTTGATCAGTCTTGATTCATGTGCAAATGACAGCCCTCTATCATTCAGAATTCATTCATTTGTATCACATCTTCATCTTCTCACTGACATTAATATCTGCACAACAACATTCAAAAAAAACAACCTATAAATGCACAGGCTTTGTGTATGCCACATTAGAAATTTTACAAATGTTAAATTCACTTACATAAAACTGCTAAGGACTTTCTAAAGAAAAACTCAATCAAATTCATATGAATTCCAGTTACTGATCTAGCAAGCCCTTGAACCATGCATTTGCTCAAAAGACTTCCTACATCTCTACTGATTCTGAGACACAAGGAAGTTCCTGGACATGCAGAAGATAATGATCATAAATAATGGTGATTCACTATCTCCACTACGAATAGCAACTAGTTTTAACAAAAATATTTTTTTGTTAAAAAAAAGGATATATTTTTTTGTTAAAAAAAATATTTTTTGTTAAAAAAGGACATCAGTAGAATTCCAGTAGACTATAATTCTTCACATTGACATACATTGTTGAGAGAGACTGTGAAACCTCTACCCAGGAGGATTTTCAGTGCTCAACTGGATGACACCTTGCATGATTGATCTTAGTGTGAAGCTAGCCCTGGTTTGAGCAGCAGATTGGTAAAGATGACCTGCTGCGATCTCATTCAACTTTTTTCTTACTTTGAGTCCTATGATGTATTTTTCTAGTGAAAAATACTGAACAAGTTTTAAAATAAAAAACAATATATTGAAGAAATGGGCTGTATGTGGAGAAGTAGGTATGTGTGAAAGCAAAAATTTTCATTCCTAATTTCCAATGGAAATAGCGTGTTTTAATGCCAAAATAACCTCACTGCTAACAGCTATGTCTGAAACAGAAATTTGTTAATTTCCAATGGAAATAGCGTGTTATAATGACAAAAATAACCTCACTGCTAACAGCTATGTCTGAAACAGAAATTTGAATAGCTGCAACAGAAAAGAAGTGTATGTACTACTGTAAAAGTTGAAATGGTGAACATGAAACAGCAAAAATTCAGAAATCTATTCAATATATGAAGAAAAAAGTAAATTTAACTGAACAGATATTTCTGCAATAGGTGAATGGAGGAATATGCTCATATGCTGTAAACTGTTTTATAGAACTAAGCTTGTGAATGAAAACATGAAAATTTAATTAATATATGTGACAAAAACATGAACAGAATTAAGGCCAAAGGTAATACTTCACTTAAAAAAATTACATTTCATTGAAGTAAATAATACAAACAATACCATGGACTATGTCAAACTGGGAAAAATATGAAATTTAAATAAATTGTGGGAGGCAAATGATGAATTATATAAGAAAAAAAACCAGCTCAGACTTTCTGTTTTCTCTGCTACTCAAAGATTTCTTTTTCATAATTTCTCCAAAAGGGTCAGGGCATTTGCTGGAAGAGCAGTACCAAGCTCCTCTTCATCAACTCACCACAATGTTGAGCATCAACTGATACAAGAGCCTGACCAGAAGAGGACAGAAAATAAACAGAAATGAAAAAAGAGATAAGATATCAACATCAGCCAACAAGAGTATGCACGAATACCTGCTCTTGAAGCAGCAGGAGCTAGCTAGCACTGATTCTAACCACATATTAGGACGTCTTTCTGTCTCTTGAATAGGTGTAGCATATATTTTTGCTTGAAGTGCATGTGTAACCCAGCCCTATCCCCTTTAGTATGCGTCAGCACCTTCCCCCTAAACTTTGCTTTCCCAAGCTATCCAGACCTAACTGGAGAAAGAGGCTGAAGAGGTGTTTAGGCCAACTTGGTTGTGTGGCACATGTTATTTAATTCATCTGATGTATGCTACACTCAAGGCAACAGCTGTGTTTCAGGTGTCTTGATCTAATAAATTTTTATGTATACTTAGACTTGGCCTATAGATTCAGCAAAAATTTATGCTGTATGTGAAAAAGAAATCTAACCAAGTGCATCTACTTCTTAAATATATATAACCTTACTAAGGCTTTATTACCAGCTGCAGGTTATTTTCAATAATCTTGAACATTCCTAAGACATTCATGACTAAACATCTCTTAAGCCATGAGTTGATTGCTACCAATTAGCAAGTTTGCTAGGGTTATGATTTCAAAATTTGGAATAGGAAAATTAAACCCTTTCCTGAGATTTATAATTACTGAGGTAAAGTAAGCCTCCTACGTAAATGGCTTTTCATTAGAACTTTTAAAAAACCCTCACAGTCCAGTAGTAAGATTATCATGTAATGCTTTTACTCAGAATAACCCCCACATTGAGAAAATAATTAGGTGGTGTTCTGCTCTTTTGCAGTATTGTCCTCTTTCATTATACATACTGAATATTGCATTAAATGTAAGGGGAGTGGTTTTTTTTGGAGTTTTGGGATTTGGATGTTTCATTTTTTTTCTCTTACCATACCTGTAATGCATACATTAAGGATGTATGTGTGTTAAGGAATTATTCTTTGGGATTTTTTATTTTCTGCCTCCAAAGTATAGACAGGCAAAACTAATAAACAATTCTCAAATGGGGAACAAAGCATAGATATTTTAGGCTAGTGTTTGCAGAACAATCATCTCCCTTAGGTGGTTGCCAGGATGAAGAGCTAGGCCTTGATATTTTGCTTTCTCTGCTTTTTGTATGTCTTATTTTCACTGGCTGTATATTTGATTATAATTTTAGGCAATCAGTTCAGCCAGTATAGCTGCATCTCATGTCATAAATCTAACACAAACAGGACCATTACCTACAGAAAAATTAGGAATAAATCCTGCTATTCTGGACAGCACATGGCCCTCTGAATAACATGAAGGTCCTTTCTCTCTCTAAAACCTTGTGCTTTTCATGATATGTACATTTCAAGTTTAGCAAAGGAAGAAAGGAGTCTTCTTTCACATTATAGTCTTCTATTATCTTCAAAGGTGATCTAATTTATCCATTATAAGTGAAGCAGAAAAACATGACATCTGATGGTCTAATTAATATAATCACTTCCTAATAACATGGTTTTGCAAGTTCAGAGTTTACTTTCATCATCCTTTGTGCAAATAAATTTGATAGATCAAATGTTGACATGAATCCACAGAAATGGTGATCTAACCAAAGCCTTTTTAGCAAGTCATGAATTTTCTGCTTGAAATCTAATCTTGGAGGAAAAAAGAATCTGCATTTTTTTCACTCTTTCAGGATGTGAGCTGAATGCAAAATGAAGCAAACATATAAAGAATTGTAGTTACTGCTTTCAGCTGTCATTTTTCACCACTTGATGCTGTGCATTAAGTGAAAAACTATGAAGTAGCCTCTTACAAAACAGAGGAACTGCTATTATTTATCTTTCTTCATTTGAAATAGTCTTTAACAGAAATAGCTGTACTCAAGTTCTGGTATTGTAATGTTGTGGCCAGCCTTTTGAATTATATTGGACACAAACTTTACATGTTAGATGCATCTTGGATACCTAGTCATCTTCTGAAACTTAGCTGCACCACAACTCCAACTCTTCCCAGGCTTATACAAGGGAAGTACTTTGCATAAATATATTCCAGGAACTGAGGGAATTCTGAGGAGAACATTTACTTTGTTATCCATGTGTTCCTTTGACTGTCCAAACTCATCATCTTGACTCAAAAAGATCCACATGGTATTCAAGCAGTGACTGTCATGAAATAACACTTTAATGAAACTAATACTAAATTCTTTTATTCCAAGCAAGGAAAATGTTTATTTTAACTAACCCTCTGTCGTTGTTTAATGTTAGAGAGCAACTAAGTCCCACAGAATTGCTTGTTCACTCCCCAAACCCAGCATCCACTGATTATGTACTCATAAGATTGTCCATGTTATGTCCATGCCTTGTAATATTATAATAACAAGATCTGCAGTTAGTGAAAACTGTCTGTCTTTGAGCTATTATTATGGTAGTCTCAAATTACTGTGAAATAACACATAGGGGCAAGGAGAGAAGAGGCTGAGCAGACCATGATTTGTGAATGATGCCTCCTATTCTGAAAATCACTGCTTCAGTTCTTCATTCTTTTCCTTCTTCCAGGACTACAAATGAGCATAACAAGACAGGTTTTTACAAACAGCTCTTTAAAATAGTTGTTATTAAGACCAGATTAACAGGGAGAAAAAGTAAGGTAACATGACTCTTTACAGTCCACCCACTTTCTCTGAAACACCCTGGAGCTTATTCTAGGTCACAGTTCTGCCTGCACTCTCAGGACACATCCATTTGAAATGTCCATACTTTACTGTGGTAGGCCACGGGTCTTAATCATCTTGACAATCAGATACACAGAGCTGTAGTTCAAAAACAGGAGAAGACACCTCACCTACAATAGTCTATTTCTCAAATTTTGGTCCTTCATTCTCCTTCTTTTTCCACAATGATTTTCATTGCCACAAACAGTTAAATACATATTCTACAACTTTTCTCAAGTCTGAAATTCTGTGTGTTTACTGTCCTTCTCAAGACTTATGATTGTATGCTGCGTCTGGTGCCCCATGCGTGTAGACGCAAATCTCGACTCCGTGTTTCAGAAGGCTGGTTTCTTATATTATTATATATATTATATTAAAATACTATACTAAAACTATACTAAAAGAATAGAGAGAAAATGATTCATCAGAAGGCTAGAAAGAACAGGAATGAAATGTATAACAAAATCTTGTGACTACTCACAGCCTTGGCACAGGGGGCTGTGATTGGTCATCAAGTGAAAACAATCCATATGGACCAATTCAAGATGCACCTGTTGCATTCCACAGCAGCAGACAGTTATTGTTTACCTGTCTCTCCTGAAGCTCCTCAGCTTCCCAGGAGGGAAAAATCCTAGCAAAGGATTTTTCATAAAATATCATGGTGACAATTGTGTTTTATACAAACGTTCTATGAAGTTATAAACCTCACATAGATTCTTCTAGTCCTTAATGTCCACAGTAATGTCAGATGCTGCAAGAAGCTGCATGCAGCTCATTTGACTCCACATGTAATGCATATCATAGCACCAAGAACAAGTACCTTTGTTGAGAAAGACTAAATTCTGATGTCTTGGGCATTCCTCCTCTCTTTAACTATTGTCATATGGAAATACAGTACTGTTCAGCCTTTAAGAAAGGTTGACATATTTATGTCTTCTTCATCTAACGTTAGTTTTATTCATGAAGAATGCTACATGAAAGGGAAATAATGGAGAAAACTCTGTCAAGCACGGCAAGGTAGATAGCTGTTACTTATTGACAATATTGACTGCAAGTAAGTCCGACTTATTTGCCCAGTCAAAAGCTGAATTTTGAAAACCATATGAGCTACACTATACTGCAATTGAACTGAGCAAAATGTAATTGACATGGATCATTTAGTAACAGACAGCTACAGCACTTCAATTTACAGAAAGGAAAAGGACTTTGATTCTCAACACAGCAAGGCACCAAAAAAGCTTTACTTACTTAGGGGTCAGGAGGCACAGAGGTCCTTGACAGTTCAAGTGATTTCTTTTATTTTTTTAATCCCTGTGGGATCTCAGCACATCACTGTGGATGTGCAGAGACACCAGGGGAGCCCCTGGGGGGCTCGGAAACCCTGGAATGATGCCAAAAGGGTTTGGTGGTTGGATTTCGATCCATCAAAAGGAGAAGAACCTGTGAAGGAGGAAATGGGAGCTTCTTGGGTGTGAATGGTACATTTATGGAGGGAAATATAAATTTTGGAAAAATAGGTACAGGGGGGTCATGAAGGCAAGATGGAGGATTCAGGGCGTGGTCCTGTGTTCTTCTTTCTTCTTCATGTCTTCCATTTTGTATGGTGATGTTGGCACTTGGGGATTGGTTCATGGTGAAGGTAGACTTGTCTATAAGGGTGAATAGTATTGGGAAATAAAGGTAAATATGGCACACGTAATTTTTACTATAAAAGACACAACCGCCCTGTGGGCGGGAGAGAGTGCACTTGACTGTCCTGCTGAGCGGACCTCGGCTGGGCACAGAGAAAACTTTGTAGATAAGAGATAATAAACAAGACTGAAGACCGAGAATCTGAGAGTCCAGACTCATCCTTTGCGATCGCGGCCGCCCAGAACCACCTTTCCCCGTGTCGGGGCAGAGACACATAACAGCGGACCCCGACAAATCCCTGCTTCTGCTATCCAATTCATCTAGAAGATGCTTTTCTTCCACATCTTCAATAGTGGAAAGAAAGCACATTGCTCTCAGAATAAAAAACTACTTCCACAAAGCTTGAATATATAAGAGAAATCAGGAGAAGAGGCTTAGTAATTAACATGAGTATGCTGATGGTTCATAGCATGAGAATGTACTAGTAAACACAAAATGACAGAAGCCATTGGCACAAGTTATGTTTTGACAGTATAAATGAGAAAATATGAAACCTCCACTGTCTTGTATCACTTACAGTACAAGGAAAATGGACTAATTACCTTTCTTTAGAAAGAAGATAATAACTGCAAAATTTTGTGGAGCTCATTAAATGTTAGTTGATCCCCAGGAAGCCTTGACTAGTTTACAAAACTTTTTAATTCCTTGAATGTGCCTACAGTAACGAAGAGAAAGCTAGCAGACTGGAGAGATAAATTCAAATCTATATTTTCTCTCTTGATGATTACTGGGGGGGGGAAGTGGATTTTTCTTTTTCTATGCCTACATTTGTGAAGGCAGCCAATGCTTAAGACCACTGCTAGTGACCAGTGCTAACAACAAATGCTACCTGCTAATGATATTGTAACAGCCTGTTACAGCTGCACTATTAGTGAGTTTTCCTTACTTTTGAAGGCATTTGATAGCTCCCTTGTGTGTTACCATCAACCCTGAATGTAAAGAGCTGTTTGTACCTCAGACCATATATCTCTATCTTTTTAAGGTGCTTTCTAGGCCTTAGAGGTTTCCTCTCCCCTTTGAAGCTTCTGGTGTGTTGAAGACAAATGGAAGTTTTGGGAAAAGGGTAGCAGTCAGAGTCTGAGCCCAAGACCACAGCCTCGTTTAAATTTGGTCACAGACCTGGTCCTTGACAAGGTCTAACTTTGGGTCTTTCAAGGTTCTGGTGTTCTCTCCCTTACCAGCTAGCCCACTTCAAGGCATGCAGTGAGGCACAACCACACAGACAGCAAGATCACACAAAAGAGAGTTAGGAACAGAGTTTAAGAACATAGGACAGACTGCAGTGACCATGAACAGAGCTCAGACTAACATACACTGCAACCAGCGAGCAAGTTAAAATGGGACTGAGTACTTTTGTCTATCAGTGAAATTTTGCCTGACGGGTGGGAATAATGATGAGCAGGACTCCATGATATCAGAAGGCTAATTAATTACTTTATTATACTATATTATACTATACTACATTACACAATATTACACTACTTCTAAACCGAATCTGAACAAGTCAACTGTCCAAAATCTCATGACTGTCTCCTGACCGACTGTCAGGACACAGCTTGCAGAGATTGGTCAGGAAAACAAAACACTCACACCAGAATCCAATTACCAGATCCCTTCAGGTAAACAATCTTCCATAATGCATTCCACTTGTGCACAAACACAGGAGCAGCAAATGAGATAAGAATTGTTTTGATCATTCTTTTCTCTGCTTCTCCAGGAAAAAACCTGAGAGAGATAATTGTCTCTCTCTGTTCAGAGAATGTGAATCCCACATTTTTCCTCCTTATTTCCATTTTCCCATGTTTGTTCCTCCTGCAACCCACCTTGATCTCTCCATTTCCTGCCTTTGGCTCCACCCAAAGAAGAATAATTTTGTACATTCTCACATTGCCCCTATGACCTCCCACTATAAATTTCACGTAATCCCATAAGCCTTCTCAAATATCTCAAATATAAACTTCTCCCACTTATCATTTAGAAAATACTCATCTCCAAGACTTTGAGTTGCTCCCTCAGTCGTGTTTATTCAATCCCTCATCTGAGATATGCTCCTTGGTCTCCCTTATCTCCTGTACCTTAGTGTTTATGTATCTAGGTTGGGTTTATTACTCCTGTCTCTGGTCTTTTTTTTTTTAATCTTGATTATCTATTAATCATATATGCCCATAAACCAGATATCCTTACTTTCCAAGTATCTACATATCCCTTGTATTCTACATACCCATAAGCTTCTTAGTGTCACCTGAAAATAGTACTGAACAATACAAAGCAAGCTTTGGTAATATCTCTCATTCTGGTGACATCTCAGGTTTGACACATAATCTTTAAATACACATTCCAGGTTTGTTGTCAGGTGCTGTGAAGTTTTCCTAGGCCTTTGTGAACTCAAAGTCTGTGATTTGATATGTCACACTGATTTACAATGCTATAGCATTCTTTTCTGCAGGTATCTTCTGCACCGGAACAGTGCAAGGATGTGAAACAAGACATGGAGGTAGTACAAAATAATAAGGTTTGCCCATAAGCAAAGGCAAGTAACTATTATACATGCCAAAACAGAGGGAAGTAGGTATATCAAGATGTTGTCAGGTTGAATGCTAGAGAAAGCCATGAATTAAGTCTAATTAAAACAGGCTCAGGACAATGCAGTGGGTTACAGAGCTGTACTATTATCACTGCCATCAGAGGCTCTCCTCAGGCCTGTAACCAGTCTTGTGTTTTATTGTCTCTGCACCACTAGTGTAGAAATTGTTGCTGTAGCATTTCATTAATCAGAAATAACTGACTCAAAACACTCTATCTTTCATACAACAAAACACTCTATTTTCATACAAGAAATGTGACTAACCCAATCTCATGTCCAGTTTGCAAACAGGTAAAGGAGAGCTTTTAGCAACTAAACATCCTAACCCTATACACAGAAAACTCTGATTTCCATAGCTTATACTTTCCCAGCTTATACTTCCTCAGCTGAGCCCACTTACCAAAATGACTGTGTGCTCCTCTGCTGTCTACAGTTTCCCAGCTATTGATTCCAGTCTCATGCTACTCAGTGCAATACTTCAACATCAGCATGAGAAAAGTTGCTTCAGGACTTTCATGTCTTTCACTCCCAATACATTTGTTCCTCAACAAAAATACCCCGTGACTGTCAGTATTTCGGTCCTAAGAATCCTGCAGTACTCCAAAATGTTATTGTTACAGATCATACCTTGCCACATTACACATAAGACAGCAAGACAGCGTGCATCTAAACAAAGCCAGAAGCCACAGATATCCATCAACACCAAAGGCAATATTGGCACCCAGAGGATCCATTTTCAGCTAACACTGGGTCCAAATTTTGTCTGAGTGTTAACTAAAAGGGCATGGGGTCTGGATTTCCCAACTCCTTATTTGAGAGGGTAGTACTGAATAAAGTGTTGGAAAAATGGGCTAATCTGCAGGTGCCTTTAACCCTCTATGGTCGAGCCACAATTATGGATCTCTATATAATGTATTTCACAAAGACCAGTGTATAAATTGAGTGCTGGCTATCTCCAAGTTATTCCTAATCAGATGCATGTTTTGCTGTGTCCGTTTCAAGGGCACAGTCATCAGCATGCATGATTACCTTAATGATTCTGTGGAGCACTGTAGTCCATCAGGATAATTGGAAGCACATTCATATTCTAGAGTGCATTCCCGCACTACAGAAATATTCTTCAGAACATTTAAGAAAAAAAGAACAGTGCTGTATCCATCAAACACCTTGATTCAAAAACTGGAAGAGGATCAAACACCACACACTTTGACCTTGAATGTCAGGGGATGGAAGAGATTTATTTTATCATAAAAAAAAAATCTGTCATGGAACGGTAAAACACTGAAAAAAAGCTATGCTATAAAAAAAAAAAAAAATCCTTTGTTTTGCAAATCACCCCAACATGATCACAAACTTGGACTCTTTATGTTAAAAAGTATATTGGCAGCTATCAGAAGGGAGTAGCAGGAGTGGGTTGCTCAGTAAAGAGAGGCAACCTGGCATCTGAGTGTGACAGATGTCTGAAAGGACAGTACCCTCACTGGCATAGGCACAGAAAAATTATACCACATGGTACCCAAAAAAGCAGAGCAGAGTGAGCCTGAGGATGGTGACAACACTCATCTGAACACCAGTGATCTTCAGAGAAGCCCATGGTGATGAGGAAAGTCTAAGGCCAGCCAGGAAACCAAGGTACAGCAAGACCAAGGCCAGACAAAGGCACATCTGCAGCATTGCTCAGATAGATCCCAGTGGGGAGAGCCTGATTTTAAAAGAATCACACAAGTGAAAGGGGCACAAAGCTTTGGAAACCTCTTGCTCAGACTTGTAGCAAATTCAAGGCTGGATGGCACATCAATTTTTTTCTGTAGATCTGGCAGTCAGAACAGAAGGATATGGAAGAAGGGTGTTCACTGTCCTGACAGGTACAGTTAAGAGTAACATAGTGCTGTTATTTTCCCAGTTGTCTGTCTTTTAATGTAAACAGACTATGACAATACTCTAAAAACTATACTACATTACCCATTTAAAATATTTTTGTCTTTTATAAACTACTTTTGCTGTAGGGCAGAAGTGACAACAAAGCATTTCCATCACTCTGGTCTTTCCTAAAAAATCCAAGACTATCTGCTGAGAAACACGTGCTGTAGATTGGGCAGGACACAGTATTTCCTAGTCATTCCAGTAACAGTTTACCTAACAGAAACAAGAAACATAACAGCTCTGCAGGCTTCAGTTAATTCAAATGTTCTATTCAACACTTCAAGGCACTAGAAAGCAAGACCAGCAACTATGGTTTCTCAATTGTTCCTCAGACCAGCATTACTAATAGTCAATATTAGCATGTAAATAACATAAAAGCAAATAATTTTTATTACAGTAGAAATCACTCCCTTAAGCTCATACATACCACAAGATAGCAAGATGATGACAAAACAGCTACTTTGATTCTTTTTCTTCTGCCACTGGAATCAATATTAATGATAATCCCTTCAGTAGGGATTCTGTCCACCTAAGAAGCTCCTCACAAGCAGTAGTTCCACTGTCTTTTTATTACCTACACAGTATAAATTGTCCAGAGTGGTCAACTCATAATCTATTCACTCATAATGCTGGCAACTCTTTGACCTTTTCATATCCGCTACTCAGGCTGTTATGCTTTAAAATTTTGACAACATTGTGCAGCCTTAGATTTCCCCCCAGCATTCACATGGCAGTTAGTGATTTTCAAGAATTCAGAGTTGTACAGCTGAAACAAACTATCAAGTATTTGATTTAATTCAATCTTTTGAGTCTGAATAGACTATTTTTCCCTGAGTTTAAATTTGTGCCACAGTAGAAACCTCAATGCCATGTAAGCTTTATAAGCACTACCAATGATTAAATTAAATAGAAGGTAAATATTGTCTCTAAATGCATCTAGAAATGAAGTTACTCCATCAAACAACAAGGAAAACCAGCCAAGAAATAATTTAATACGGAACATGTCATACTGCTACTCCATCAGAATACTCAGGTACCAGAACAAACTTGTAGGGGAAGAGGCAAATAATACCCCATCACTTTTGAGAAGATCATAAATTAATTTATTTAAACAAACATATAAAATATTATGACTGCATAATAAATACTGAACTTAACTGACAGCTGAAATTTTTGAGTCCTGACTAAAATATCACACACCACCCTTTTGAATTTCTGACAATTGTACTGGAAGATTGAATCCTAAGAAAATTCCAGGCAAGGAATGAGGGCTGTTGTCCCCTAAATATTTAATATAAGTGGCTAGTGTTTACCCTTCCTCTTGCATGCATTAGAATACTTCCAATAGCCTCATTCTAAAATTTCTATAGTATTAAACAGATGGCTGAAAGTTGTAACTCAATGTAAAAGCAACTGTATCCTTGACTCTAATACTATCAAAACATACATCACCACAGCACTATTGGCTTTAAAGTATGACAGCAACTCTGAAAAAAGAAAATTTCAGGCTAGTTTCCTAATCTAGGCTGTACATAATAACCTTCCTCCAAATTACCAGTTACTCATATGAGATAACCAATGTGTATGTTCCAGTCTATTTCCATAAATATATACATTCTTACAAAACCTATTTGAACATTTCCACTTAGATATATCTCCAGTCCTCCATTGAACTTTCTGTTCCTTTTGGCAAGAATAGATGACGAAGTTCAAAAATGATGCTCCTAGACAATGCAGTATTTTCCCTCTGTAGCTGTGCAGGTTGCATAGTATTTTATTAAATCTTCAAAATATTTAGTGTTTGCCTGCATCTGTCAACAATTTTAAACACTATCAATTTGTCAAAATATTTAGACTATAAATGTTGGAAATTGAGGAAGCAGAAGAGAAAAGGTAAGGACAGTTTAACATTTCCCACAAAAGCTAGAAAAATTTGCAATAACATAGGGCTAAAACTAAATTAAAAGATAATAAGACTAGTTATTATTAAGGCACTGGACCACAACTTCAAAACTTTCATTTTTCATCCTATTCCTTACTAACTGAGCTAATAGAAACGAAAACCATGGAAATGTTACGAAGGAACAACAAAACAATCAAAGTCTACATATTTAAAAATAATAGTACTTTAAAATCAAAAGAAGCTTGAACCTAAGTAGAGTTGGAGCAAAACCTAAGACTCTGGAATTTAATTAGGGATGGGAAGGTAGAGAGGGTGCTTGTTCACAGTCCAGACATTCATGTCAAGCTCTTCTGAAGGAGTACTACATCTGCCAGAGAAGTTCACCACCACTTAGCTGGCACGAGGCCTAGGGGAGCGATAGACTGCCGGAATTTCATTATGTTGTCCACAGTGAAATGCTAACATCAGACAGCCATATGCTGCCATAAAAAGTTTGAGAGCCAACAAGTGCTGAACAAAGCAGTGGGGACACAAAGTTATATTGCAGCACGCGTGTCACAGGATTCTGAGACATCATGCACCTGCAATATTGGAAAACAGTACAGGATGGAATAATTACATCATTGAGCAAACCGTGCAATGCCAGACGGCCATAAAGGAGCATTTCCTCTCCTTCCCCATACCTCTTCTTCCCCCTCTTCCCTTGGGAAAATTTACCATTATCTTTTGCATAAAACTCCAACTGTTTTATGCAATATACAGCAACAAAACAAGTTACTTCTCTCGTCAGAATATATGGGCTTCAGCTGGTATCTAAAGAGAAGATGAAAACTCCATTTCTAACTGAAGTATCTGCATTTACTGGAGCAGAACCAGCCACAGGGCAAAGTTTTTAACCAATCCACAAGAAGAAAGCTGCATTTATAGCAAACCCAGCTGGTCTCTATTAGCAGCATTGCCTCTATCTAGCCCTACTTTAATCACAGGCGTTCACAAAAGTTGCTATCAAAAACAAATCGTTAACATTTGACACAAATTATGAGGCTTATTTTTTCAGACCATTTCCCAGAAGACACCAGGAAAAGCCATATTTCTAATTTTCCTTTTAAATTGCAGTGTCATATCAGTCAACTCAGCAAGCAATTAAGTCTAACATTTGATCCAAGTAAAAGAAAACACAGATTTGCTACCTTTACCTTGGTTATTGAAACAAAATTTAAAGTAAACATTTAAGTAAGCAAACAAATATTTTAAGAACAAGGAGCAAGAGACAAAAATCTTTATGATTTGTGGTTAATTAGAAGTTGATATTTGAGGGGGATTTTTATGGCTTCTTTTTCCTTTGGAGTAGCACATAGCATTTTTGCTTGAGTAATTATTGTTTGCAAGAACTAAGCTAGATATCTGGCAAAATAGGGAAGCGGGAATAAGTGCTGAGGTTTTTCAATAAAACAAAAATCTAGGATCATATGTGAAGCTTTAGCAAGTATTTTTGTATCTAACAAAGAAAAAAATATGTTTATATCACTCTATTGAGGTTCTAGAAAGTTCTTTTTCTGAGCTGGCTATCCAAGAAGCTGTTGGCTAAAACCAGCATGTGATCACATATATAATCTGTGCAGACATCAAGGTCTGGACAACTGCCTACAGTTTTTCTTGTTATGATGTTCCCAGAATCATCATAACAATAGGATTTAACAATAGGACTCTGTGAAAGTCCAAGAATCCAGTTCCATACCTAAACCCTGTAAATACTGGTTACTTCCTAGATGTATAAGGATCTCTGCCTTTTAATTCAGAGTTTAACACATGGCAAAAGTTATACAAATATAGAAGAGATTCACTGCTCTGAGAGCAGAGACAACAAAGTTGACACAGATCATAGAATTATTTAGGTTGGAAGGAACTTCTAAGGTCATCAAGTCCTACCGCAAACCTAACACTGCCAAGTATAACACCAAACTATGACTCTAATTTATCTACACGTCTTTTAAATTCCTCCAGGGACGGTGACTCAAGCACTTCCCTGGGCAGTCCCTTCCAAATATGTTATAAAAAAAACATTGGTAAAGCACCAAACAGAATAATACACTGTGTTTGAATGTCAGCAGCACAATACATGGGATTTTAGGTCTATGAACATGGCAGAGGAGTTCATCACAATCTCTAAGCCTGTGCATCCTGTTATTTCCATGTCACCTATTGAGATACTCATTGAAATTCCCCTCTAATTGCCTGATGATCCCCTTCAATGTGGGATCATCAGGCAATTACATTCCCTCTCTAGTGCTATCTTTGAATCTATTATTCTTTTCTGGCAATAAGTAGGAAATGGTTTCTTTTTAGTCTCCAAATAAGGTTTATTAAAATTCACAATTTTCCGTAGTATTACTCTGCATTTTCATGTGTTTGTTGTTTTTTTCTGCCAGAATATTAGCCCCATCAGTTTGCATTTCTAAAAGTGAGGCAGACAAGATACAGTACCACTGCTAAAAGGATTTTTTTTAATTTTAAAACAAAACTCTAGTTATGTTCATTTAACTAGAGAAGAAAAAGAAATAGAAATGCTACTACTCTTCTGCTTAGTATTCTGATCAGCTTCAGGAGATGTAAATTCTTACGTTTCACTGTTGAGGAAACATTTTCATATATCAACCCAGATAACTCCATTGATTGATCCACATTAAATTAACAACTTATGAGTACAGCAATAGCAAAACATCGAGGAAAAAAAAAAACAAACAGAATTTGTGGATTAATCAAAGGAAATTTATGGTGAAAGTTATTGTCATCAAAAAAGTTCAGGAGAAAGGTTCTACATGGAGGTATTGTTTCACAGGACAATTAAACCAACCTAGCAGGCAGCTGCTGTGTAAAGTGGTGGTCCTGCCCCCTCACTGTCCCACACTCCCACCAGGAGATCACCCCATTTTCCTCATACTTGCATAAATATCAAGTTGATTGTACGGCAAGACAATCCTGGGAGCTAAATTATGAAAAACTGATCTTAAGAGGAAAAAAAAAAAAACCAAACAAATAACAACAAAAAAACCAAACAAAATTAAAAAGAAAATCTGAGAAACAATCTCTTCAGAAAATAATGGTTACATTCTACATGTTGCCTTTGTAACTTCTGGAAAGATTGTTCCAGGTGATCACATGATTTTTCAATGGGCTTAGGAATACAGACAGGCCCCAGCTGACTGGAAGCAAATGCCCCAGTTTTTTTCAAAAGAAGCAAGAAAGATGACCCTGGAAAATACAAGCCTGTGTCAGTCTCACTTGAGTGCTT
The DNA here is from genome assembly GCF_017590135.1 of Pyrgilauda ruficollis. Taxonomy (NCBI): domain Eukaryota; kingdom Metazoa; phylum Chordata; class Aves; order Passeriformes; family Passeridae; genus Pyrgilauda; species Pyrgilauda ruficollis. The sequence continues at coordinate 7,590,148 of NW_024525156.1, forward strand.
GGTAAGACTGGGGAGAAGATTATTCTGGGAATCATTGAAAAACACCTGAATGTAAACACAATGGTCATAATACAAAATTTGCCAACAATACAAATTTGGGTGCAGCTGTTGACTCCCTTGCAGGCAGAGAAGCCCTGCAGAGAGACCTCAACAAATTAGAGATGGGCAATCACCAACTGTATGAAGTTTAACATTCACGAATTAAAGTGCCAGATTCTGCACCTGGAATGGGGCAGCCCTGGATACATGGAAGACTGGAGGACAAGAAGCTGGACAGCAGCACCGCAGAGACAGACCTGGGCAATCCTGGCAGATGTCAGGTTGAACACGAGTCAGCAGTGCCCTGGCAGCCAGGAGGGCCAACCCTGTCCTGTGGGCAGCAGGCACAGCATGGCCAGCCGGGCAAGGGAGGGGATTGTCCTGCTCTGCTCTGCACTGTGGCAACCTCACCTCCAGTGCTGTGTGAAATTTTGCGTGCCACAATATAAAAATTACTTTAAGCTCTTAGAGAGGAACCAAAGGAGGGCAACAAAGATGGTGAAGGGCCTTGAGGGAAAGCTGCATGAGGAGTGTGTGAGGGCACACAGTGTGTTCAGGCTGGAGAACAGGAGGCTGAAGGGAGACCTCATTACAGCTACAACTTCCTCATGAGGGGATGAGGAGGGGCAGGCACTGATCTCTCCTCTATGGTGACCAGCGACAGGACCTGAGGGAACAGCTGTGTTAGGGGAAATTTACGATGAGTGTTAGGAAAACAGTCTTCTCCCAGAGGGTGGTAAGGCACTGGAACTGGCTCACCAGGGAAGTGGTCGCAGCACCAAGCCTGACAGAGTTGAAGAAGCATTTGGACAATGTTCTTAGGGACATGGTGTGACTCTTGGGATGACCTGTGCAGGGCCACAAGTTCAATTCAAGAATCCTTGTGAGTGCCTTCCAATACAAGATATTCTATGTCTCTAGTAGACATTTTCAGCCTGGTGACGGAAGTTGAAGCTGACACGCATTGCTCTGACTGATGCTCTGTTCAAGATCTAGGGCGAAATGCTATTAATTTATCTAAAAAAATAATAGCAGGCTCCAGATTAACCAAGAATAAATATTTTTTATTGTTTTCAGGAAAGATCTGGCTCAAAGATTTTCAGAAACCAAGTTTTATGCAGTAAGCTGTTTTTATTAGAGTATGGTGGATTTCACTGAAAAGATTTGGAATTACAATGAGGAACATTTTAACTCATAACCTTTTCTTGACATTCTGTTTGCTCTTAATCACCTATACTTCATTTAATATCAGAACTATGCTTTCTTAAATATCATCCTGCATATTTTGTGGGGGAAGGGGAAAAGTGAATGTACATTCTGAAGTGAACTCAAACAGACACACTGACATTTGCACAGAATGTCAGATGTTGGGAGAAATCAAACACTACATTTCTTCTTTAGCTGTCAGACTGCTGCAAAGATATTTCTAGAAAGTCTTCAATTCAAAAAGAAGGGAAAGGGTGAAACCATCTTAAAATATGCTAAGACTGTGATAATCAGGTATCAGTTAGTCTTAATGGTCTTGCCTCTGATTTTAGCATGGCATTAGAAGTTATAGGGTGCACATTGACTGTCACAAGCATGATTCTCCTGGTGCAGAGTGCTGGACAACAGAGAAATCAGCTCCTGCTTAGCCTCCATCCCTGCACAATAGCTGCTGATAGAGATTCTCTTGCAGAAGATGTTTATCTTCATGTTTGTTGAACCTGAGCATTACTCAGATTGTCAAAGCAACGGGGTACTTCTAAGTTGCAGTGATAGAAGAGGTTTCTGTTCAGTCACTGAGACAGAATAATAAATGAGCAAAAGAAGGGAAACATGAAACTGGCTTGCACAGATTACCACAGCACTCACAGCCTGTCAGACATGGGATGATTTGCCTTATTAAGTATTCATTAAAGTATGTGGGGGGACTTGGTAGAAGGAAACTCAGTTGGACAGACAATCTGCACACATTACCTGAAAAAAATGCCACCTAAATCCTCAATAGAATACAGAACTTGCAATAAAAAATTGTTGCTTATATATAATTTCTTGTATTAGTGATCCCAGTGCCTGACAGACCACATCCATTTATACATTTACAGAATGAAAGGTGCTATAGTACTTTTGTATGCTGTAAACATTTCCTTACAAATTACATCAGTGGAAGATAATGGACCAGTCCAAAGAATATCACTATTTTATCTCTTCTAGTGTTTAATTGCAAGAGTATATACAGAAAATATCCCATGTTTGAAGCTGCCAATTAAATTGCACTAAACTCAAGTACTTAAAGGATTTATTTTATTCTTTTTTCAATAATTTGGTGGTTAAAAAATGGCTCTCTAGTAGCATTTTTAAGGCAGTATTTATGGATATATTATTACAAGTTAGTATAATATCTTAACTGCTACTGACACAGATGACCAGAGGCAAGGAAGCCAACTTCTTTTTATTCATCCAGTATTGAAATTTGAATATTCAATATTGATACTTGACTACCTTTCACAAGGAACAACTGCTCTTCCCTGAGGCCTCCAGCAGCTTTTCCTCAGTTCCTCACCAGACATCCCTGCTCTAGTTCTCAACTCCTCAAGGAATTACAGCTTAAATGAGTTGAAAAGCTTAAAAGAAATCTTCAGATATGTATCACCATTTCTCTTGCAGACCCCTACAGCTATTATTCCATATGATTGCTTGTTCCATAATCAGACATGCATGCACTGAAATTACTGTTAAAACTGTTTTCAGTGCCTCAGCAAATTTTTGCTATAAAGTTTGCTGTTCAGTTCCATAAATAGCTAGTTGACCAGATACAAAGGACTTGCATTTCCTGTGCAATAACCTAAAGGATTCATTCTAATAAACAAACACTCACACACACCCCAAAACTTCATCTATTTACACAAACCTAATATTCAGTAATTTAACTATAAGACTTGGTAGAGTTGCAGAAAGTGATATTCTGCCATAAAAATGTTTAATTGTATCTTGAAAACACTTAAGATGCCATCTGTCTCCTACAGAAATGGCTTCTTTATTGTTTCCTCTATTTTTCCCAACATTTAAGTTGATGGAGAGAGGGAGCAGGGACTGCAATGGCTTTTTTTGATTAATTTTATACCAGCATGTGTTAGGGCATGCCCTGATCTATTGAGTTCCTTCCTTTTATGATTTCAGCTTTGCTCTTGCAAATCATTCCCACACTTTCCACCAGTAGAACAGTAACCTTTAGCTTTTTTAGAGTAATGCTGTACAGAATCAAAGTACACCAGCAGTCAAACACTGCACTGACATTTAGGAGGCAGATGACGCCACTGGGGAGCAAAGGGCCTCACAGCAAGAGTAATGCTGCTGAAGGATCTCTGGAAAGCTACCTTCCAGCCACTTTAAACTAAATGGATAATCCTGCCCAAGGGCATGGTTGCCTGGACTGTATTTACAGCAAATCTGTGTTAAACTATTATCACCCTGGCTATCTCTTCACAACACTGGTGATGGCTGCTCCATCATATCTGTTTCACCACACTCTTGACAGAGGGCCCTGTTACATTGCCGGTTTTTTTCTCCCAATCAGTCTATTTCAGAGAAATGAAGCTGAGAACTGGTAGACAAATGCTAAAGATAGGAAAACCAAAAATTTTGAAAGGATATTGTCTCCAGTGTAGTGCAGACAAAAACAGGAGGACACAGGAAAGGAAAGAACAGAAATTACTTTAACTATGTCTGTCTTAGATAGAATAATCCATGTAAGAAAATAACTAAATCTCATCCATGAAATTGTACTTAATATTCCTCACACTTCAGGGAAACTACTGTGCAATACATAGCCCCTTATATTTTCCTAAAAGAAATTACTTTTAAATGTCAGTGTTTTCACAATACACAGAGATATAAACATTATAATCTTATTGAATATGGTTCATATCTGAGTCATTAAAGAACTACAGCAAAAGAAAAAATTCCTGTGAAAATATACCTTTTTCTGCCAATGGAAGGAACATGCCTGTCTCCATATCATAAGCTGCATCTTTACGTCCCAATGGCTTCTACAACAGTAAAAAAATTAGTTCTTAGTGAGAAGACTAAGATTAAACATTTAGTTACCTCCTAAACTAGAAATTTTACAATAGTATGGCACAAGACAGAAGGAAACAAACAAAAACCCCCAAGACTCTATTCATGTCAAAATATGTGCAAAGGGCATCTACACAATCCCCTGATATTAAAGTGCCACCTTTGCTATTCCACCACTTTGGAATATTAGAAGATTTTGCCTAGGGTTTTTTTTTTTTTTTTTTTTTTTTATTCACCCTAAGCTGATAGACAAAGGTTTTCATGTACAAACTTCTTTGGGAACCACTAGAATAAAATTTGATTTAAGATTACCTGTCTACCATTTAGTCCTTGGAAATTATAGTCTTGTCAAAATCTGTTCATTCAAAAGCTTGGTAGTTATGAAGCAGTCTTGCAATATTTATATTACTGCAAGGCTGTTAGTCAAGTGGAAAAAATAGAGTTAAAAACAGGTCTGGGACAATAATAAATCATTGTTTGTCAGTAGAGGAACAAAAATTGAGAACAGCTATGCATCTTTCAGAAATACCTTTTCATTATATGCACACCCTACGCTGATAGACAAAGGTTATCATGTACAAACTTCTTTGGGAACCACTAGAATAAAATTTGATTTAAGATTACCTGTCTACCATTTAGTCCTTGGAAATTATAGTCTTGTCAAAATCTGTTCATTCAAAAGCTTGGTAGTTATGAAGCAGTCTTGCAATATTTATATTACTGCAAGGCTGTTAGTCAAGTGGAAAAAATAGAGTTAAAAACAGGTCTGGGACAATAATAAATCATTGTTTGTCAGTAGAGGAACAAAAATTGAGAACAGCTATGCATCTTTCAGAAATACCTTTTCATTATATGCAAGTTTCTGCATGTATGTAAATGTGAAGGAAACCCAGGATGATTTGCAACTGCATTTACAAGTCAGTTGTCTATCCTTTTCTTCTTCTCTTCTCTTCTCTTCTCAACTTTGGTAGAAGGTGACAAAAGAGTAAACACTGTATAAGGAGATTCATCTAACAAGCAGATGTATGTGACTTTACTTCAAAGATGGAAGAAGTTAACAGAAACTTCTCCCTGGAAAAACCTTTTTTGATGTCAAATATACCAAAAGAAGTAACTTCCAGTCAGATACATGCACCAAGATTTTGAGTTCTGCAGATTACTAGAATTGTTAGAAACTAGGTACCTTTCTGAGAAAAACAGTCTTTTCAAGTGAGCTTTTCTGCATACATAGTGCTATATCATTATCCATATGCACTGTACTTTTCTGGTGTTTCTATGAAACTCTTGGGAAATTAAAATATCAAATGGGACAAGTATCCTTTTACTATTTGTATATTAGTCCTTTCATACCTTTTGCAGGCTTAGTGTTTGTTTAAGAGATAAATAATGTCAGTTTAAGAGATAACTAAATCCCACTAGAATACATCTTAAAAGTTACCTTTTAGCATCCTGAAAGAAGCATCCACAGACACAAGCATTGAATTTTCTGGAGTCAGCAAATGCCTCTTGCTGTAACTTCCAGGTGCATAGTTAGTGTATGGAAATAGTGCAGCTCTTCTTTTGCAAAGTTCTTCAAAAACTGTCTACATCATTGTCATCTAGTTCTCCTATCTGCCCTCCACTGCCTCATCAACACTTCATAGAGTAAGTGCACACTTATCCCTCCAAATTAAGAGGATCAGAGTATTGTCTCTAGCTTTTTTGCCTGCCATCTTGCCTTGACTCTTTCCTGCCTTGTGAAAGAAGGCTCTCACATTTCAAGTGGATGAATCATTCATGTAACAGCAAGTTGAAGTTTTTATTCTCTGTTTCCCATCCAGAATCACCAGAGCCAAAGCAATACATATGCATGGCCTATACAGGGCACGATTTTTGAAGGACAATGAGCTCCTAAACCTCTTCATTAAAGAGATTCAATAGTAACTCCAATTAGATCATATTAAAAACACATACAAACAAAACAAAATGAAAACCACTGAACTCCTTCCAAGATATTCTGATCATTTTTGTAAAAAGTAAGGAAAGGAGTGTTCCTGCACAAGGTATGACAACTATGCTGTGCCTTGTGAAATATGAAAAGTTGCATTCAGCCTTCCCTAGATGTTGATAGATTAAAAAGCAGCATTTCACATCAAAATGGTTAATTTCAGTGACCTTTCCACATTTAGAAAGAAAGATGAAAAAGCCTACATGAATTACACTTGTGGGCAACTGACAAAACCAAGGTTTTCATTTTATGAAACTTCAGTAGCTTTCTTAACATGCAATCCCCTCAGTAAGGACATGAAATTCAGGACATTTGCTGCCATTTCAGGAATTAAATGACAGCAGCTGTAGAGAGAATATCTGTTTCTGTAGCTTATTAAGGTTCAAATCTAAAGCTGACACAGTGCAGTAAGCTCTTGACAAGAGATGAAATTGCAAGGTTGTACCAGCCAAGGAGCCATGTCTGCTTGCTTCATTTTTCCAGGAATGACTGCTGTCATGAGCTGATCATTTTGTTCTCCTATCAAACTGAGTGGCAGTGGGATGCCTGGTTCTGTTTATAGAAGATGTTCATACTGGGAACACCAGCAAGCCAAGGCAAGAAAATATTAGCTGGTACAAAGATTACAAAGAAGTCTGGGGGAAAAAATGGGTTTTTGTCACAGTTATACTTTTAATAGCTACCTCATATCAGGCATAAAGAAAATTCCAGGTTATTGCTGTATTGTACTATGTAACAAGAGAAGTTTGTTACTTAAATACAACATTGGGAAAAAAATGAAGTAGCACCCAAACTGATTATGTGTCCCACTTCTTCAGTTAGAAAAAAACACATTTGTGCATCTCAGTCCTGAAATGATTGTAACAATTACCAAGCACAGGGTAAATATGCTGTTTATAGCAGAACTATGAACAAAGCAAGGAAAAAAATAAGACTGGAAAAGAGTTTGTCAGACACACAGGCACTCACACACACACATATATATGCAAATAAGCACAGTGTTAACTTTACTCTGACTACTCTAAAAAGCCTCTGTATCATTAATGAATGACAAAGAGTACAATAACTATGAATGAGAGATTTGGCACCGGTAAACCAACAGGTCATACATGCTACATTAGAAAGAGCTTGTCTCGTACAAATTTCAGCAGTAATTGTAACTGAACTGTACAAGTCCATAGATTCCCCCATTTCAGGTTCAGCTACTATGACTAAACTCCCCAAGAAAGACAATCATGTCTGTAAAAGCAATGTGCAGCCAATATGTAGTAGAAACTCAGAAGTCATTCAGGAAAGAAAAAGAGATATCTCCCACTGCTCAAGAGAAAAGTATCAATAGTGAGAGAACAAAAAAAGTACATAACTCTTTCTCTTTCCCTGACATAAAATTATGACTTTTATGAACATGCCCATAGTGACCTTCTATGTGAACCTTTTTTCTAAATTTTTGTTTGAAACTGCAATCAAAAATCTATCTTCTCTACTCTGATATACAACTCTTTAGAAAATCTGGCAGGAACAATGGCAAAGTTAATTTGCATGTCATGATTCCCATAGTACAAGCATCTTCTCTTTTTTTTTTTTTTTTTTTTTAATTTGCCATTGCCAGCAAAACATGCATTAGCATCACTGCAAAAGCCTTTTTTAAAATAATAGTTAGCTGGTCTTTCCTTCCTCCCTTCCTCCCTTCCTTTCTCCCTCCCTTCCTCCCTTCCTTTCTCCCTCCCTTCCTCCCTTTTTTTCTTTTTACTCAGAAAGGAAGATTTTAGTCATTGAAATTTGACCTCTGCTGCTCCCCTCTCAAGTTAATATGGACCAACTTCTATCTGCCTGCTTATTGCAATAAAGCCAAAGATGTTTTTAAAAATGCAGCATACTTCAACTGTGGAAATATACGGAAAAAGTAGAACAACACTTGACATTTACTTTCCCTCCATGGGTGCATTCTACTGATCAGACAAATAATTATTCCAACTAAATCACTGGAGATGAGCATAAAGCTGTTTAACTAGCCATTCAAACCCCCTGTGACTGCTACCATGTTTAATTAGGTCATTTTCATCACAGATGAAAATCTAGTCATTTTGTTGAGATTGCATATAGCTCAAAGGTGCTTGTATCCTGCATGTTCTGTGTGTTATGCCTCAGGACGGAATGTAACCAGCATCACCATTAGGCTTCTGAAGTGAGGCATTCTCAGAAACACTTCAACACAAGGAAGAAAAAAAAAAAATGTCAAAATGGTTAACATACATGATTTTTTTAAAAAAAAAGAAAAGAAGGAGGTAGATTAAATATTCAAGGATATAATGTGCAGATTATTTATAATGTAAAACCTTATTAAAGATATAATAACTAACTAAACTCAGTTTTAAAATTTCTAATAATTTCTACCATGTGCGCTGAGTGTACCAGTTCCTCTGGGATGTCCATTCAAGTTATGCGATCTGTAATTAATGGATTCTGTAGATGTTTTAAATTTTGTAGCTATTTTTTTGCATACCCTTCCTCCGCCTATACAATCAACCATACAACTGGAACATTGCAGTTCCACAATACTTCCCTGCCTAACTACACAGACAAATACTAAATATGTCACTTTTCTCCTATCATTCAAGTCATTTAATAGTCACTCCCATAGCACTTCTCTGCATTTTGCAAAGTCATAGCTTTCCTTTTTTTGTGGACAGCAGCAGCAGTTTCACATTTAAGAGCTGCAGATAACAAAAGAGGACAGGAGGTGTATTGTTGAAATAACAGAAAAAAGGTTCTACCTTCAAGATAATCCATCTTTTATCATAGGTTGTATTTAATGGTCTTACATATTGTTTTTAGATAAGTACTAGTATGAACAAGATACACTATATGAGCATGTGTGGGAAACACTCAAATTCCCTCACTAAGCAAGCATATTGCAAACCAGACAAAGCTGCTATGGAAAAAAATTAATGTACTACAATACATTTTTCTGAAGAGACTGGTTTCAGCAACATGCAAGAAACACCTACAGCAGTAGTTCTGGGGTTAGGGTGGGGATGGAAGACTAGGAAACATCTTCACCGTTCAGTGAGGTCTGTTTGTGATCCAAGGAATTGCAGCTGTACCTTAAACCCGCTCCCAAACCCATGAAGAATATCTGCAATTTTGGATACATCAATATAGGAAGGACATCAAAGTATTAGAGTGTGTCCAAGGCAGGTCTCAAGGACAAGACTTATGAGAAGTGTCTGAGGTCTCTTGGCTTGCTCAGCCTAGCAAAAAGACGGATTAGAGTCCTCTTAACAGTGACACTGTACTCTCTCTCCTCTGTAGGTCTGTGTGAACACCAGCCAACACGCAGTTGGACAGCAGAGAAGTACAGTGAGAGTTTCAAGTACCATCAAAGTGTTTTCAAAACTTGGATCATGGCTCTGAGGGGTTTGAGAGTCTAGGGAAGAACAGCTTCTGGACACTACCAGCCACTGGTTTGGCTGTGTGTGACACCAGCTACCTGAGAGGTATGATGTGTATGTGTGTGCAGGTTGTATCTGGCAAACTCCAGTCTTGCTCAGATAGAATTGAAAAGCTCCTCTGACTAACTCATCTAACATGGATGCATGTTTATGTGAGTCCCATGTTCATGAGGGTGCAGATAAAAGCACTGTTCTCTGTCGGTTTCAGTCTGTGTGCCCGGACATAGGCACAGTTTAGGCAGGGGAGGGGGTGCTTGCCTCACTACAGCCTGGAGAGACAGAGCTCAACAGCCTCGTTGATACATGAGGAATTCCCCAAGCCCAGACCCCTGTGGGCATAGTTATCTCTAATAGAAGATAAGACACATGAGAAAAAAGGTAGAATACAGAGATGAATGGAGTCATGATTAAATATATTCTATAGAAGGGTTCTATGACAACGTTCTGTGACAAGAGCCGTTCTATGACAACATTGCTAAAATTTGGAAATGCATTTGCAGCTAAGCAGCTTCATCTTGCATACTACTGGCAGTGAAAAAAAATCTTCATTGACCCAAAACAGCTGCATAACAATGTCATTCCTTACAGCATATCAACTCGCAGCTTGAAAAAGCTTCTGAAATGTGTTAGGAGCAGAAGTCAGAAAGAGATTGGGCTGGGTGTGTGCACCAGGAGTCATCCTGAGGCATATATTAACATGTAGAAAATCAATGCTCAAATACTTGGCCAAATATGTAGAAAAACACCCTCTGTTTCTAAATACATGGGGTTTTCACAATCATTTTAAAATGTGTGTATGTTTCATTTCATCTAATCCTTTCTATTGTATTCAGAAATATGAATAACAAATACTTTTTCCAAAACTTCTGAATGTTGTTTGAGGAATATATTATAAACTGGCATTAAATATTAATTATGGAGTATAGATTTGTCAATTGAACCATTTTTAACAGTGTGAGAAGTAAATTAACTTCCTAAGTATAGTGTTGTAGAGTGAAAATTTTAGGTCTTTAAAATCTGTTTTGAACAAAACAGCTCATTCATAATGACTTAATGTTTTCTTGCCATATAGAAAAGTTTATGTTAGTGGAAAAAAGAGATAACAGCAGATGGAAGCATTTGTATGTCTTGTTTCTTAGGCATGAGTAATGTATGAGACAGCTGAAGTAAACATTTTGATGGATTTTCCTTTTGTAGTGTTAAGGTGTCTTGTCACTTTTGATATTAATATGTCTGCTATACAGAAAGTGAATGCAGCCCCATGGACTTTTTTGTATCTCTGCAACTTGTGACAACCCCCTGCCTTCAGGCTGAGTTGAAGAGACATTTTTTAGCATTAATGCATCTTTATTGAAGTACATTTATAAAGTAAACCAAAGGATTCTTAATAAAACAAAGAAGCTGAAGACTGGAAACTCACACATATGCATTAAGGGGACTTAGTCTAGAGACTAATTCTAGTTTGGTCTGCAGTCCAAATTGGACTGCATCTTCTGGTTCAGCCCCATGGGAAAGAAATGCTGCTTCCCAGTAAAGCACAGAAAGTGCTCCAAGGCACAGAAAGCAGTGACAATCGAAAGATTTGTTTCAACTGCATGGTTGTGAACTGATCTGAAACAATAAAGTAAACACAATCTGCCTTTGAAATTCTTCATTTAATGTCAATGTCCTGTTAAGATTTTTTTCTCTATGATGTGGACAGCAAGCCTGTTTTCCATTGAAATGTTAACATTTCCTGTCCTGTCCTAAATTATAATGGCTTCAAGTTGTCATTTAGATGGGAATAATTTCACCTACTTTTAGTTGAGTGAGATTAATTTCCTAATATCAGTCATTCAGACTCCACTGTCTGCTAGAGAGAAACACACCTCGAGATGGAGATTAATTTTAGGATGGAATGGATCACTTTCAAAGTGCTGCTTCCTCTACAGGATAGAGTGGGAGCCTGAGCCTGAAGATTTCTAAATTTATAAGGATAGGTCATAATGAAAACATTTTCACAATAAGTCATCAGAGCCAATTTTAAAATCCTTCCTTATTATAACAGTTTAACTAGCAAGATAATCTGTGTTATTTTCTTAAATTAATTTGAATTATTTATTAATTAGAGTAAAAAATTCATAGAATAGCACAAGCTGGAAGGGGCACATGCAGATCATTGTTACAAGTCCCTGTTCCTTGCAGGGCCACCTAAAGATAAACAATATGACCAAGAACATCATCCAGACACTCCTTGAATTCTAGTAACTTCAGTGCCATGACACTTCCCTGGCAAGCCTATTCCGATGACCAACCACCCTTTCAGTGATGAACTTTTTCTTAACGTCCAGTCTGAACTTTCCCTGACACAACTTGGTTTTATTTCTTTGTGTCCTGATGCTTGTCGCTGGAAAGCAGAGATCAGTCCTTCCCTGCTCCCCTAGAGAAGTCACAGAACACAGAATTAGGATTAAATGAGAACATAGGACAAACAGTTCAGGCACAAGAGCTGTTTACCAAGTTTACCAAGCAGCAAGCTGTTCAAACATGACCAGACCTATTTAGCCCTTGCCCCTCTCTTTTCCCATGCCTGTTCATCCCAACCCACCTGGATCCCTCGTCTTCCAGCCCTTTGCTCTTTCCTCTAAGTCTCCCATAATACACTATGCACACCAAAATCCCCATCCATAAAATCCCCACATTTATGGCTGACCCATTGAAAATTGGTTTTTTTCCCCTTGCATCCCCTAGCAAGTCCTATTTGTCTCTAAGCTGTCAGTTTAAACAGTTCTCTAAGGAGAGCATTTCTGTCCTTATGTCATCCTGGGGGATTTCATACCTCTTGCTCTCTTTGGCTGGCTGTAGGAGGAGCCAACTGAGCATTTTTTATTCCCTCTAGAAAGGTGATACTGTGCCTTTGATACACTGCATGTGTTTGTGTCTAATTTGCTTAGTAAATGGTCAGATAATTGTAAATATCCTACTGCCACTAAACTGCACAGCTTTTTCCACACAATCACCAGCTTTAATTAAAATTATGTATACCTTGCAGCTGGTGAACCAGCTTGCTGTGGACTGAGATGCAGCTCTTCGTTCTTCATGTGCTGTTGTTACAGTGGGTGCAAATTACTCAAAAGATTTTTTTTTCCCTTTCCTAGGCTCCTTAATTCTAATGATCAGATATCTAGCAGAAAAGAATACCAATCCATATGATTCCTCCAGCATAGGCTCCTCACCTCTGACACACCAAGAAGTGTTTAAGTTTGGGAGGAGCTTGCAAAGGCTGTCAGTGCTGGCTGCAGCATATTAGAATCAGAACATTAAGTCCCATTAAACTTTAGGAGGCCTTCTGAGTGCAACCTTTCTGGTTTGACTGACCATGACTATTTATTTAAGATTAGGAATAAAATTTGTTCAACAGAAGCTAATCTTGGCATTTTTATTTTTAGTATTTTGAGGTTTTTTATAAAACAAGATCAAACAAGTGAAATACCAACACCCAATTCACTGTCCTTCCCAGCATCCTCCTCTTACACTCTGCCTTTAATTTACTCAGTTGATTGAGATAATTATTTCATTGCTGAGGAGTCTGACTCATTGGCAGAACATATATCACCAAATCTACACAATTTTATGGTTTATGATCAACTAAGGGACTTTATTTAACTTATTCCAAGGTTGAAAAGACATTGTGAGAAGGTCTTTTACATTTATTTTCATTAACACATCCTGGAATAAATTACTGCTATATCTGTCTTGTGCAGACAGGTATTCTGGCTTAAAAATATATTTTCAAAATGAATCTGCAAAAACAAATTAACTACTTATTTTACATAGTTGTATTTCATGATGGATTTTTAAATATTAGTGTTATAAAAATGAGATTAAGTGCTGTAAATTAGGGGTTCAGTATTTAACACCTCAACAAAAAAATTAAATAGCCATGGTTAGAATTACGTATAAAACTTATGATTAATTTAAGTAAAATCCTGTGTAATCACATTGTACAGACCTTCCGAAAATATTTTAAAAATGCAATAGTATCTTAATTTTAAGATCATAAAATTTCTCAGTTTGGCAGGGGGGGATGGGTGGGGGGAGAAAGAAAAAGAAAAAAATAAAGCTCTGAGAGATACTAATGTCAGGGTCTAGCTTTGTATTGAGATCTGTGTTATAAATACAGGTTGCTCAAAACCTCCTTTTCCAAACAAACCAGACACCACCTTTTGTTCACAGTTATTTTGCCTATAAAATAACATTATAAATGGTCATTCTGCATGGGAGTAATACTTGAGTTGACATATACAGCTATACTTTACATAAACATATACTTTTCAAAAAGGGTTGTTTGAATTTGCATGCAATTAAGAATTTAAAATTAATCTCTGTACTTACTCTTTTCAAAATTTTTTTTAGGTGGTCCTTTTTCTTGTATATACGTAGTAGTTTTCCTCACCAAAAATAAAATTTGTGCATATAAAAAAGAGCAAGACCTTGCTACCCAGTATAGATTTCACTAATGCTATTGAAGACACACTTGACAATTTGTAGGAAAATTTTTTATTCCCTATAAAAAACAGAACCAGTGCCACAGTTTATAAATTAATTAAAAATAAATATTCCATCCAACATCTAAGTAATCAGCCAACTGAAAGTTTTTATCATACTTGTTTCAATGTTTTTTCTACTACAATGTTTTAAATATAAAAAGGAAAAGACTTCTGAGAACTGATTTGGGAAAATGTCAATCAAACTATTCTGACTGCAGAGACTTCAACAAATGCACATGTACTCAGATTCTCATGGTATTCCATCTTCTACCAAGGTAACTTGCCTCTCTCCCAAAAACAATGTCAAAAATTACTGGTAACATTAAAATGCGCATGCAGCCAGACTGTTTAGCACAGGGTTATGCTTCAAGCACCAAGCAGACATACATTGTTTCATCTAGGGTGGGCCAATTATTTTATGATTATGACAATGAACTTGCACCAAGAGTTGAGACCACCAGGAAATTGGTGATACAGCAGGAAGTTGCAAAAATGTTCACAGAGGACAGTTCAGATGCAATATTTGACCAACTTCCAAGATGCCCAAGAATGGGAGAAGCATAGAAGGCAGCTTATGTTGGAAGAAAAGATACAGCCAAGAAGGCATTTTGGAACAAGCTGTCTGTGCTGCCATTATTGCACAGCACTCTGTTGGCAACTGCAGTCATGGATTTGCACATGTTAAGATTCCAATGCAGCAAGATACATTTAAGCTTTTAGATCCAGCTAACAGCTGGTGCAGCTGAAAGGTGTGAGTAATTTCTCAGCTATACAAACACAGGCTATAACACGGAAAAAATTCACCCAGCTTAGCCTTCTGCAAGGAGCTCCCAGCTAAACTGGGTAGTAGAACAAAAACTGAGTAAATGACATATGGGTGAGCTTGCAGCAGGCCAGTTTAAAATAATGTGGATGATACCACCTGAGGATGGTCAGGTCAAGAAGCTGAGTATGAGTTGCTTCTACAAATCCTCTGAAAAACCATTATAACTTCCCCAGAAGCATAATTTCAAAGTGCTATTGTTCCTGCAACCAGCCATGGGCAAGAGGTCGTTTTGCACACCAAGTTGCCACTTTGGTGAGTGAACCAGCCTTAAGGCAAATCCTCCCACAGAAAACATTAAAAATTCATGAAAGTATTAAATATGGGGTCAGACCAGCAGTAACAGAATCCAGAAAAGCTTTCATTCATTCATTTATTCATTCATTCATTCATTTTAGTCTATCTAGTTCCTTAGCAACTGCCCTATGTGTGGTTGTATAATATACATTGTTTTGAGATTTTTCTAATTTCCCTGTAAATATCTTTGGTTTTAATTTTTTAATTCTGTTCTGCTTCTTTCAAAATCACAGTTAAATTTGTAGAGATTAATAAATAAAAAGAACATATATAACATATAACACAATATAACATTTTCAGATTTGATTACAGGTTTTCCTACAAATATCCAGTGGGAAAGAAATCACTTAGTCAATCTGTCTTTCTTTTCATGTTAGTATATTATTGTTTGCAATTTTACTCAGAAATCACTAAAAATAGGTCACACCTCTTATGTCTCATTATTTGAGCCACAGATTCTTTCAAACACTCCCCTCTTCTCATGCTCCCACACAATCAACAGCCCATCACAGCTTGCACATTTTTTTAATCCTGCACAAATTGTGCAGCTAAAATCCACAGTAGTAACCTACATCTAATTACTAGTTGTTCATGGCTAGGATTTGAGTAAAACAAACACAAACAGTCCTAAACTCAGTGAGCTCTGTAATATATACCTCAAAAGAGCTGTTAGTTTGGGAGAATATGTGTGAGAATAGGCCTTACACTGGAGCCATGGGTACTATATACTTCTAAGGCAGTAAAGAGTCTCATGTCAGGCTGAGAAACACAGGAATAACAATTATGTAACTATACTAATTGCAGTAATTTAAACTGCACTGCCACCACTTTCAAAAGTAATGGACAAAATAGCAGCTGCAAAACATTTTCCCTCTAGTTAGCGCACCTTCCTTTTTGCAAACTCTCTTGTAGACAGATTTCTTAACATTATTTCAGTTGGTATTTGGATGATATTTCACATTCTTGGCAGATACAAGACTTAAGTTCATTTATTAGAACACATTTCTGACTTGAATTTTATCCAATAATACTGTTATTCATCTAAGATTCTTGGATGTAACAGTCATCTATAATTCATTAAGTCCTCACTACTTCACTGACTATAACTGCTGCAACAGTAAAAAGTACACATTGAATATTGCACACATAATCCAAAAATAAAATGGAAAAAAAAAGTCCAAAACACATAAAGAAAAGGTTATTAGAAAGAGAAAGGAAGAATGTATTTTGCACAGCTATTTATTAATGATCTGCCAAATCTTTAGCAAACTAACATAGTATTTTGTGGGTGGGACTGGGTGGAAGTTAAACACAGGCAAAAGACTAAAATACTCCCCCTGCTTCCTAGCAGTTATGCTTTTGCTGAGTGATAGGCTCAAAACCTTTTTTGTGTGCAAAATGAAGAATGTCAAGAATGATCACAAATTATAAAGCAGGGTGAACTTACATCAAAAAGGGGGAACTGGAGGGTCACCTTTGTTTTGGATATTTGACTGTTCCAATGAGTCATCACATTCTATAAACTGTCTCCTGAGATAATGAGTCCTTCTAGTGTGTGACCAACCTGGTGTGTGCAGGAAAAGTGTGTATATTGCTCAGCCCAGCATAAAATACAAAACTGGACAACTAACAAAACAGTCTTTGAAAACAATGAAATTTGTGCTGACTTCAACCACGTACTTCTTGCCTGTGACTGGAGATACCCAGCATCAGGACACAGAGATTGAGAATAGGTGTCACGTTCTTATTATCATTAAATTATTTATTGTGATTGCTACATTATGGTCTGCATTGCTGTATGCCTCTGCTAAATAAAAATTCCATGTCATGCAAAATAGTAAATTAGTAAATTTTACAGTAAACATTAAAACCTCTTTGTGGAACATCTAAAAGACCCTGATTAGAGACAATTGCCTCTGTTTGGACACAGCTCACCCTTCATGTGGAAAAAAGTTGGATGAAGAAGAGGCAGGGAGTCCCAGCAAATAAAGAACAAAAGAGGGTCAATAGAAGAGAGGGCCAGGCCAACAGCTCCTGCTCAACAGGGCAAAACCCTCAATATGGAGCTGCAGGAGTAAGTGAGCAGGCTGTGGAGCATCAGGGAGGATGAAGGGCTCAGGAGCAACACACCAGCCCTGTGGAGATGAGCACATTAATCCCCACACCACAGCACAGAGGCAGCCAGGGTCCTGGGCCCAGGAGTTCCCCATGGCAGCAAGGGCACTACCAAGCTGCAATGAGTGCCCAGCTACGTGGGCAGGTGGAGCACAGAACCCATGGGGAGACACTTACAGAGCTGCTTTAGATCAGTCTGGAGAAGACAGATCAAGGTTTTCTCAGCTACCTGCTCTCTTCAGGTACCCTGGGAAGTACAGGAGAGGACGCAGTCAGGATCTCCTTCCAGCTACACATTGAAAGCACAAGAGATCTTCACTGCACCAAGGGCAGGACTTGTGCTTCTCATCATTTTGCCAGGAGACGAATTCTGTGTTATTTCACAATTTTCTAGGAATTGCTGTCATGTTAGAGAAGATACAAAATAAAATCACAAAGGTGTTTTATTCGCTAAAACATAAAATTAAAAAAATAATACTCTTAATTTTAAAAATTGGACATGAAATAGTCAAGAAAGAACACACATCATTAGCCACTTTGGGGCTCATTTCCAAAGTTTTTTCTGTGCTTCATTTAGCAGATGAGAGGGATTCTGTGTTTCTTAGATCTGAAGTCTCATTCATCAGAAAGCATACATCCCTCTGGAGCTGCTTGCCAGACTGCAACATCTAACTTAAAGAATCTTTGCTGGAATTCTTCCCTCTACATTTCCTGTAAACCAGAGCACCCTTGATCAACATGATCAGGATATCGACTCATGAGTCCCCTGCCATGTAAGGCCATCTTACAAAATACTGGTGACATGCAGAAACATTTTTGAAGTGCTGACTGCCTCAGGAACAGGCCTCATTTATGAGTTAGCTTGTCAGGGCACTTATGGGGCAGATATATTCCTTCTGGACAATCTGGTGAGAAAAGGAGACATTAATCACCTCTGAGTTTATGAGTCTCAATACATACATTTTTCATGTCATAAAACTCTAGAAATACTTATACAAACATGTTGGTGAAATGAAACTCAGCTAACTGCTGGTTTCTCAGTGAGACCAGATATAATGGGAAGCAAGTGATTTATGGGGTGACTGAATGATGGACATAGCTGCTCAGGACTCTCCAACTCATTAAGGAGACATTTCTTTGGGAAACTGAGCAGGCTGAAGAGAAAGCTCCTAGAAGTCAGGAACTGGATTGCTGTGTAGTTAGGTTCAAACAGAAACAGAGAGCATTGGCAGGACCCTCCTTCTCCCCTGACAGCACAAGGGAGCAGCATGGCATGAAAACTGACAAACAAGCAGGCTGGCCAGTATCTCCCAAGAGCAGAGAAAAAAATCAATATGTTCCCATCAAAACATTTCCTCAGAATCAGAAAGTGTTTTTCTTATAGAAGGTTTTCAGTCGTTCTTCATACAATGCCAGGCCATTAAATTTGTCACTTTCCCTTACTGTTTTCACCAAAAAAAAAAGTTCCAAAAAGCCTTTATTGTAGTTATTCCCTTCCCTCCTTCTGTTTTTACCCTCCCCTCCTGGATCTTGAAGTTGAACACCACTTGTTATAACATGATTCATAAATATTAATCAGAGGAAATACATGAGGAACAAGAGCACAGTTAATGACTGCTTAGAGAAGGATCTGTTTTATGGGAAATTAAATTATTTCATTACATTATTATTATAAGTTGTTAAAATTAAAATTAATTTTCATAAGTATTGTAGCTATAATAAAATAATGTCAAAATGTGTTGTCTTTGCAGTTTTTTAATTCAGCATGAAAACTTATACCAGGAAAAATGGTCTCTTCAATACCAAGATGTGGTTTTTTGCTAAGAGAAGCAAAATTTTTACATAGATGCTCATGGAAACACAGTGATGTCCAATAGTCAGGAAAATACTGAAAGTGTATTTGGTGGGGACTACCACATATTTCCATTAAAAGCCTATTATGTAGTGGACTTGTACTCCTTTCTATGCAGTCAATCAGAAGAAAATGTTTACCAATATTCTGGAAAAGAAAAGCAGTATCAGAAAGCCCATACAACAAAGCAGAGGAAGAAATACAATATTCCACTTTCATTTACTTTATTAATAGTGCTATTTTATAAATCTTCAGTAGTAAAGGAAAAGAGCTAAACCACAAGAATTTTTTTTTACTCATTAAACACTATCTTCACTCAAATTCTGATCCATCATGCCAGGTCCTAACTACAGTTAGCAAATACTCACTCTCCTCATCCTCGGAATAATACTTCAGTCCTATAGAGGAGTCATCTTTTTTGTTACTGTACATAGAGCATTATGCTCTATTTACATTGCCATACGCAAAACCCTGTTTGCATTGGGAAACCAATTTGCAGAGAATACATGTTATGATGCACAGCTGGAGAAGAAAGAGTATGGCACATCAGACAGAGTCATCCTGAAAGAGGTCTGTTTCTACAGTTTGCCTCAGTAATGAATGAAGATCAACTTAGGAAACTCTCCTATTTATACGTGGCATGATATTAATTTCTAGACCAGAAAGTAAGAAGTATTTCTGGCAGGAATATCCACCCAAGATTTACAATGTCATAGTTTGCTGACAGAAAATACTATAAGACAGGGAAGGGTGAAGAAGATGTGATATTAGGCTACATGGCAGAAAGGGGAATACAAAGGGGAAAAAAATAGGCAAAGAGAAAGAAAGAAATGCATGGATGATTTTAAAGAAAAAATAACAGAAGGACAACTGGCAGCTTGTTATGCTATTGTAAACAGACAACTCTCAAGCATTCAGGCTGAAAATCCAGTTGCTCTGCAACAGCACATGCTATCTATGCTTATAGTTTGCATTTCCACTGAGATCAGACTTCATTTTTTTATTCCTAATCTACATTTTCAAGTCTTAAATGTGGATGCAATGTCTTACATTGTTTTCCAAAGAAAAGAGAGGATAATAAGGGAAAGGTTACACACTTACATAGTTGGTTTGTTTGCTTGTTAGTTTTCCAAATTTAAAAATTATCTTCCAGCAATTTCAGCATTGCAAAGTAATCTTCTAAAATCCTTTTTCATCTGTTAAAATCTGATACTTGAGGAGAGTACAAATGCAGACAGTTCAAATCAGGTTATCTCAACTCAAATCAGTTAATTCAAGTTCACAAGCTGCTAATCTGACCTGAGAATAGGATGATGAAATAAGGATGACCTTGAGATAAGACATTTTTTAATGGTTTCTTCTGGCTACAGAAGTTCTGTGTATTTGAAAATATAACAGCTTGGACCTAGTATGCAATGACTATATGCATTTTGCATATATACTTTTCATTATTCATAGAAGAAATTGGAATTATGCAGACAAAATCAGGAATAATTAGTCCTCAATGTAAATGCACCTGTGTCAGCAGCTACAAAGACTGTTGTTCCTAGCACCTTGCCTTCCATGACTTTTATGACCCCAAACTTAGTAAGGATTTTTATTATTTAGCTGAATTCAAACTAGCTTGCAAAACTATCCACTCCAGGTCTATGTCAAAATCCCACTGTTCCCAGGCAATGCTGATGTTGGCCTTTAAAATGTAGATTGGAAAACACCCTGAGATAGAAGTGTAATTTTTCCATCTTATTCCCACAGAATATAATAGAAAACAAATTCACTACCAACATCATTTTATGATGGCAGTTCCAGCTCTGCCACTTCTGGAATACTTAATACCTAATCCACCTAATTAATCCAGCAGGTTAAGAGAATAAATAAACACATGGAGGAAAATAGTCTATTTGAACTGGATGTCTTTCTGTGTTTAAACTAACCTACACAAAAGGTAAGAACACAAACTTTATTCAGGATTCTGAACATAAGAACCACTAATTTAATTTTCTTGGAATTTTGAGATTTGAGAAAAATGCAGTTCTGTCTTATAGAAACAATTATAATGATTTTAATGCAGGGGTTTTTTTTCCTGTATTGAATGTTGTATGAAACATTGAAACTATCAGGTTACTTAGGCCATCTTAATCTAGAAGAATTTCAGGGAGGGAGCTCTTGGTTCCAATTTCATTCTGCCAAGTCTGCTAGAGCTGAATTCTTTGTCCATAAGGTGACCAGTAGGATTGTTATCTAAGCTGGACATATTCTCCTTATTCCTGAAAATATGCCAGAAGAAATATAATTGAATGGGGAAAAAAATAAAATAAAACAAAAAAAAACTTTACAGAAGAAATCACCTCAAGCAGAAACACTCCCATAATAGTTTTAGGTTTAGCTTTAGAATCACTCTGAACCAGTAAAATTTTGGAGCTCTCCATGCATCTTTGAGTTGCACTACTACAAAACTTTCTATTTTTCTATTTTCTATTCATGCACTGTCTCCATAGTCCCCTTTTACTCAAATGAAGCAAATCAAGACAGAAAAAAAATATTTTAAAATGTATACTGCAATAAGGCAATATCTTACTCTATTTTCCTTTTTTCAATCCATGACCTTGCAATGCAGTTTCCATAAAGAATGAAGTATTAATATAAAGGGTCCTTGCATTGCAAAGGGCATTTTCGCTGTCAACATTTTTCTGACTCAACAGTAAAACATCATTCGGCATCCCACTGAAATCAATTTTATAATACACATATATATCTGTAGCCTTTCCACAGAAGAATATTCTGCAGTGCTAAGAAGAACTAATAACTTCTCATACTTTTAAAGTTTAGAACCTTTGCAATCAGAGAGCAGATAGAGCCTTTTTTTTTTTGCATTTTATTTACCTAAAGCATGATATTAAGTCCTACTTGAAAAAATTTTATTCATATGATCATGTCAAAACCAAGATATCTAGGACTGATTCTGCTAATAATGGTAATCACTACAACATCTACTATTGAAGAAGCAGAAAATAACAGACCAGAAGTTGGAGTTCTTAGAAACATGACCAGTGTCTCAATAAATTTACACTTATTGCCAACTGCAGCTCGGAAGAGAAAGATTGGTGTGATAGTTAATGGTTTTAGCCTTTAAGTGGTGATTTAACATTGGGGCACACTTGTCATGCTGAAAGCATGCAGAAGGTTATCTGTCATTAATTTGAAAGGCAAATCGTCTTGCAGTTACTGAACGTTAAAAAAAATCCACAAAGGCAGTGCTACACTATAGCTAAGGGACAGAACACAATATTAGAAACACGTAGTTTCTAATATTCCATTAAAATTTATAACAAACTTTGTTCATTCTCCTTTGCACTCTCATTTTCTCTGGAAAAAAAATATTTTCCTTTCCAAAGTCCATACCCAGGAATTAAGAACTAATAAGACACAAAAGCCTTTTGAGTTTCAGGTGGGGGAACAATGAATTAATGGGGGAACTCTGGTAACAAACTCAGATTGTTTCTAATAAAACAGGATTTGAGAAGAACACTAATCTGAAATAAATAAGACTTGTTTGCCAAATAATAGAGGCCATAGGAAGTTCTGTCTCAAGAGGCCTCAATGGCATAGACCAGTGTACAGTAATTTTCTTACTGCAAGGAAGTAGTCTACTCTAAAATAATGACTATTTACTTTAACAAAATAAAACCCAAACAACAGAAATATCACCCTAGCCTCAGTCAAAGACACTAAAGAAGAAACCCAAGGAGATTCATTATAGAGTATGGTAGAGTCACTGGTATCTATGTTGCCAGCAGCAGGGTGCATATAAGGGATATATTTCACCCCTGTGCAATTCCTCTCCAAATAAAAATGTATATTTTAGCTAGGAACTAGGTGCACTCAAGTGCTGTGAACTTGAAATCTTTTTCTTTTTCTTTTTTTTTTTTTTTTACTGAACCTATATTCCCAAAGGCATTTCCCCCTCTTCGTTCTCATCACTCATGTCCTGTGTAGAATTCATGAGGCAGTTCAAGAAAACTTACATGGTGACTGAAAACAGAATGGCAAAGATGTACCTACAAATTGAAGAAAGCTATGACAGATTTTAAGCTGCTAATGCATCATGGTCTTTACAGGGTAAGACTCAAAATAAATGTTCCATTTAGTAAGGAGCTTTACTTATCTCAAACAACTGTATCATGACCACTTTGAAGGAGAGAAAGGGGATGGAGGAAAGACAACACAATTGATTTGGAAAGATCACTTTCAAGAAAGGGCAGCAAATTTATTGGTGTACTACACCTTTTGGTTTTGAGGAGTGTTGTAGGCAGACACTCTTGAGAAGTGGAAATGAAATTCTGAAAATGAATCTTTAAAAGATGGATAAATATAAAGTAAAATTGTACTTTAGGTTTTTTCCTTCAAATAGGCCAGATATTCAGGGAGTTAGTCAAGTTGAAATTCAGAAAATTAAGTCTCTTATCTGGACACAGACTGCAACACAGGGCACAAAAGGAGGGAGTGACATGGACTCAGCTACTCAACAGTCAAAGTACTGAATATTGCTCAGTATCAACCATTTGGTGCATGAAGATTTTCTTTCCCACTATTAATTTACATTACAGAAATATAAATACACTGTCCTTTCCTCAGCACAAGTCACAAAAGCAGATTTATAATTCCGATATCAACCAACCCATGTTTTCCTTCTCTCAAATCACCTTGTTAATGCCCTTAAAATATGAGCTAAAGTAAACAGCAATGTTTCATTCACCTGTGACTCACTGTGGGATTCTTCATAGCCAGCACAGAGCCAGTATAATGGCACAGATCTGACTCTGTTTGTCAGCATCTTCTGCACGGCATCTCAGCTGCTGCTCTCAGCTCCTGTGTGAGCCCTTCGCCCATTCAAGCCAATATTCACATAACACAAAGCTTTAAATATGTATTAACATACTTCTCACAGTACAGAACTCCTCCATAAACTGTTTCAGTTTCTCAAATATCTTAAAGATATTAGCACAATATTATAGTAAGATGCACTTGTTTAATAGTCCTCCAGGGTCACTGACTTGGGCACATATTGCAAATTCTGATGCCACTGTATCAAAGAGAGTTCTTTGAGCTAAGTATTTATATGTTCTGTCAGTTAAAAGATAATAGGAAAGAATCAGCTTTGTTATGATCCAGCCATTCATCTCATAATAATTATTCATCTAATTATGGATTTTTTTTCAAATAAATCAGCTTACTGGCTACTGGGTTCCAAATTCAAATGAACAAATGGCAGATCCGGATCTTTTGATAAGGTTATAATTCATTCATTTCTGGATGCGGGTCTACTGATTCACTCACCCAAGCTCTTCCTTTGTGCTAACAGAGCAGCATCACAGTTATGCCAGCTCATGCAATACAAATACTGCCCACCTCAACAAGCTCTTGAAGAATAATGAAATTTTGTTTTTTTTTTTTATTTTCCCATCAAACACAAGGAAACCTAAAACATGAAAAACACCGTATACAACTCCACATACTACCTTTTCATCCAGATTCTGAATGGCTGCATTCAGCTTTTCATTTGATTTGATAATATTTTATTGTAACATTCTGGATTTACTTTACTAATGGAAGAACCAAATATTAGTAATTTCACCTATTTTGTCACTGATTAATTATGTTCTTTTCAGTGTCCTCAGAATTTTATACAAGAGGCTAAAATAACTTGAACTCCATTTGGCATCCAGGCTGTTAAAAACTTTCAGTTTTCAGTCTTTTAATATATGACATAATTTTTTATATTAATTTTACAAACATGGAATACATGTTACATTTTTGCAATGCCTATAGCAATTACCTTCTGTTGAGTAATAGTTTCTCTTACTGAGCTACATGAACATTCTTCAAACTGAAGTGCTCCAAACCCTGGCTCTTGTCACTAATTCACATGATGACTATTTTCCTTCCCTCTGGCACCTGTTGGTTTTAAACTCTACATCAGTTTTGATTCACAATTAAAGAGAACTAATGTTCCTGTGGGACTTTTAAAAATTATATTCTTTTCCTTAAGCTATTTACTTCATTTATGTTGCTATTGATAGTTCGTTCTGTTGAGAAATAATTCAGAGACAAGAAATCTGATGGGTCTTGTACGCTGTCTGGATTTTACTGGTCATTTTGAACCTCTGCAATGGAATCTTCCAGATAGCTTCCTACAGCTGACTTTATAGATAAAATGCCCATTTTATTTTTTTTTCATTATCAAACCTAAAAAAAAAATAAATGTTAGTGATTTTTTTAATTAACAAATCTAAAAAAATTATAAATATTAGTGATGATAGGCCTTCACAGAAGATGAAAAAGCAAGTGTTTCTGTATTTCATAGCCCAGGAGGAAATAATGTGAATATGATTGCTTCTGCTGTGAAGTAAATTAGTTAGAAATAGGCTTCATGCACACCATGTACCAGCACAGGACAGGTGCTTTTGCTGTATTTAATCTGGAGAACTGTATTGATTCTCAAGTGGTGCAGAAGAAAGGCAGTGGGTCACACAAGCTGCCTCCATGGAGAACAAGCACAAATTTAATACTATGTCACTGTTCATATGCATTTGAGCGATAAGATTTTGAAAATTAATTCGTTGACTAATTAAAACAAAAAAAAAAAATGTGTCTGATACTTTTGTCTGGAAATTGGACTTTCTCACTCTCTGAAATCTGACTTTGTTATCCTGAAGGGAAAAACAGGATGTTAGGATGAGTACATTAAAGAAATGCTAAATGCTAGTCAGAGTACATTAATTTAGGAATGCCACCAAGATTTCATTATTATAAAGAAATTGCTGAATTCTCTCACATAAAAGACAGTTCCCCAGGTCTAAATAGTCCCCATTAATGTAGCATGATTCAATAGCCCCCATCCTGTTTTTGTGCCACAAAGTAATCAGGAAAAACATCCTATGTTTGGAGGGGAAAAAATACAGTTTCTGCTGGAAGAATATTTGTTGAGAAGTACCTCTTTAGACATGCAGGCCATACCTAACTGTACTCCAATACAGACTGATTTATAAGTGGAGCACAGACAAGTGGCCAGATGGATCAAAATATATATTAAATACTTCCTAGATTTGTCACATATCTCCTAAAAACATACATACTTGGAGACAGAATGTACAGCCTATTTTTGTAAATATTATTTAAAAAATCAATGATAACATTTAGTAGACATATATTACTATTTCTCTATCATAGTCTGGTCCCAAGTGCCACAACATGAAATTTAGACAGCTTTGGAAAAGAAGCTATTGTAAACATACACAGACTGAGAATGTAGTTTCCCAGGCAACCAAAAGATCTGAGAACCCATTCCTTCAGGTTGCAATTCTGATTATGAGCTTCCACATCTGCTTGCATAGGAATGAGACACCTGGGATTACATTTCTAGAGTGATGAGTGAGAAATTAGGAAACAATAGACATTACATAGCTGATTTTGTGCAGTGATGAAAATGAGTCTTCTGTTGTTCATTGTCATGGACCACCCAGAATATCTGAGGACACCAGTATTCAAACCCTGATTAAGCATCCAGCTTTTTCCCTACTTACCTTGACAGGAGCAACACCTGTAAGAAAACCAGTGCAGATGCTCTCCTGCATTGTGCTAACATGGGTTAATGGACTATTTTGTTAAGGAGATTGCAAGCAATTCTTTCTGTTAAAGCAATATGTAAGCCAGAGAAAGGAGGAAATATTGCACATTAGATTGTGATCAGGAAAGAGCAGACATTTCTGTTGGCTATTTCCAAGAACAACAGGTGCAAAGAAAAATCATTTCCTGTAAAATTTTATTTTACTCTCAACATGAACAAAGCTACAACTCAGCTGGCTTAGATGGAGGGAATTACTGCAGTAGGATGCTTTTATTCCCTAATGTCTTCTCTGCAAATACTCAGTGTTTGCTATATGCAAATGACTTTTTTTATGGATGCTGTCACACCAGCAGGGTTATTTTGTTCAGCCCAACATCTACAGGAAAACTAGTTCAGCTAGGCTATGACTAGTGTGTCTGAGAAGTGAGTTTTCAACACTTGTATTCAACATAATTGACTCATTCAGACAATCCTTCATTAGATCAGCTGAAGTTACTTGATATGTTATCATAATTAAGTTTATAATAATTAATGACTTTTGTGAACAAAACAATTTTTGAAGGGCTTGTGGGTTGATTGGTTGCTTCCAAGATCATTTAATTTTCTTTCATGAGGCAAAATGAATGGAAAAATTATTTCAGTATTACTCCTCTCCCTACTAAATGTGTTCTGCTACTCTCTGAACACCTTTTTGTTGTAATTTATAATGTTGAGAAATGCACAGTAAGTTTTTGAATATATAACCAGAATTATCGAAAGAAACCGTCTTATAAAGAGGAGTACCCCTGAAAACCATCAAGGTTTGCTTTTTAATTTCTTTGACTTCTTTTAGTCCAATTTGTAGCATTTTACTAAGGGTTTCTGAAAACTGAGGCTAAAAAATATTTATGAAATTGCCTGTAAAATTTCAGCAGCAAGTTTTCTAACATACACAGCCTTCAATGCACTCTACCAAAATGAAAAGATGACTACCCACCCCACCGCCCCCCACCAAAAATCCTTATTGATTTATACCATGACTTAACATTACTTTGAATTTTACTCAAGTAATAGCATACCCTCAAGTTTTCACCTACTTACATGCTCAGACTGAAAATTTCAGAGAAATTTTCGCTCTGAAAATTTACTTTTCAGAGTAAGAAATGCATTCAAACTTTAACCATCAGTACTGGGTAAATTACCACTTACCATTCTACTTGATGGCACTCATTGAAACTGAATACTGGGCTTCTTTCCGCACAAGTGGAGCCTTGCACACAAAGCCCAAAGTTTATCTACCTGAAGGTGGATATCAAGTAGTTTTTCTATCTGTGGTCACAAATACAAATTAAGGACTTACAATGAGAAGTATACCTTCCCATTATACAGACTACACATCAGTGCTAACAGAAACAAGTAAAAATTTATTTTTTTGACAACAGAATGAATATTCTGAAAATTTGAGTGCTTCACATTATGCACCAAACTTTGCTGTACATTCTCGAGATTTGAACCTCCAGAATTTGTATCATAGAGCAGTGTAACTCCTATCATTGTGGGAGGAAAAGCAGCTAAATTAAATTTTCTAGGCAAGCCTGACCCAAAATGTAGCCTCTCACACTGAGCCCTCTTATCTGCATGGCACTTACATAACACTTCATAAGATATGAAAACACAAATTCAAATCAGCAGTAAAAATTTATTATTATCTGTTCTTTATTTCCCATCTTTTTAAATCCCATTTCTCAACTATACTGCCCAGGAGTGTAGGCAAACATGAAAGGAGGAAAAAAAAGATTCTTAATAGGAATCCCCTTAAGGACCAGGATGACTGTTATGTTGCCTTAACATATTAAGCAATTTAAAAGGAAGAAAATAGTTCACTGTCCTCATTTCAGCTGGGATAAAGTTAATTTTCTTCCTATCAACCGGTACAGTGCTGTGTTTTGGATTATTATGATCATGATGTTGATAACAAACTGATGTTTCAGTTGATGCTGAGCAGTGCTTAGCCTAAGCCAAGGACTTTCCAGTTTTCCATGTTCTGCAACCAGGAGGTACACAAGAAGCTGGGAGGGAGCACGGCCAGGACAGCTGACCTGAACTGGCCAAAAGGATGTTCCACACCATAGAATATCATGCCCAGTACATAAACTGGGAAGGCTCAATCACTGCTCAGGGAAAGGCTGAAAAGGGTATTTGTGAGTAGGTGCTGAGCAGTGATGTTGTCCATCAAGAATCTCTCTGGAGTTTTATCACTCTCTATTTTTGTTATATCTTTTTTCATTCATTACATTATTTTTTTTGTTGTGGTTACTGTTACTGTTATTATTATTATTAAACATAATTTTTATATATATATATAATATATTGGTGGCAGTAATTGTGACCATGCAACTGCACAGCACATATTTGCTAGCTGGGTTTAAATAACAAAAAGTTCAATCAGTTTGGGCTGAGTATATGAATAATTCAAATATTATGTATAAATTGGGATACATATCTCTAGACACATAAAAAGTGGTACTCTTGTAAGAGCAAAAATATTTTTAAAGATTACCCTTCAATGTGCAAACCTTTGAAAGTCTCAAATAAAACCAGGGACATCTAACACTGAATATATTAATACATATGTTTTATATTATATGTATATATTATTAGACATTTATACTATATAAACTTATGTTACTACAACATTTATTTATATTTAATGTAATGTAATGTTTTTATCACATATATAAATATATATATCAATATATCAATGTATACATTGCAAAAAACTGTTCAGAGATTAATTTGATTCTATTCATTAAGCTGAGAGAAAATATTTTTTTTTACCAGCAGGAAGGAGCAAGAGGAGTACTAGTAAGGGAATATTTGAGATTCTTGGCGCATTAGACAGATGGGCACACATTTGCCTGGGGAACACTGAAGTCTAAGCTGAAGTTTGGGAAAATTACAATGTATTATAAAATGAATAAGTGTTAGGATGGCAAGAAATACCCTCTAGATGTTCCCTTGCCAGCACTGGGGAAATCATCCCAGGCCACTCCAAACTTGGAAGTCATACATGACTGGTTGGAAAAAAACCCAGATGTATTATCCTGTTTCAGAATACATTTATCAGATATAAGACTTTCAACCTATAGTACTTTTCATCTCAGGTCTCAAATAATTTCACTGTATCACTTCCAACCCTTCCCAAATACAGAACACGCCCATTTGTTCTTTTTACAGTGGTACTAGTTTGGCTGATTTTCTGTCATGATCTGCTATTTATGATATGAATTTATGTGCTGGATATAAATATTACCCTATGAATTTCTGTCCTGGACATTAATTCTGCTTAGATAACTGCCCCCCACCCCCCACCTTTTGCTGTCTACAGTATCCTGACATTTTCATGTCACCATCTTGTTAGTGATGCCACAGGTGAAGGTGGGTCATCTGCACAAACACGAGTCTGCCTTTTTATTCTGCAGCAACCTGAAACTCCTCATGTTGTTACCTTGTTAGTTGTGCCACAGGTCAGGGTTAGCCATCTGCATGCAAACCCTAATCCATAACTTAAACAAGTTCCTGGACTTTAGAAGCAAGTCAAGCTTTGTATGTGTACCCTGAAAATTGGGACTTCAGGGTTAGCAATGGATGAATTATTAGTGAGAAATGGATACTTTTTAATGAATTTTCTGATAATTAGTAGCCTTATGCAGGCAATATCAAAAGATTCAACCTCAGTGTAGTCATTCCTACAATTGTTTGATTTTCCAGCAGATTTGTCTTACTTGGTCCTGCAAAAAACTGCTATCCACTTTCCTGCTTAAATACAACTTCCTTTAGTTACACCAAGTGCAAAGATCCATCTAATGCAAAGATCTATTCACATCATTCTGAGTATGGAACATGCCAAACAAGCAATGCTGTTTTGCAGCCTTTGCATTTAAATTTAGGGGTGGTATCTAATGTTTTGGTGACTGCAATCTGCCTGCTTTAGAATTTCTTCAACCAATTTCATTGAACTGCTAATAACATTTTTTATTACAAGCTGAGAAAGTCTTCTCATTATTTAGAGAGCAGAGTTTAACTACAGTTTTGGTTTTCATAGCTGCTTTTTAATCACCATTTTAATCATCCATCCTCGCTCTCTACCAACATGTGGACAAAAACCTCAACTGAATTTAGAATCAGCACATTAAAAATATTTGGTAACAAACAATAAAAATAAAATCAATGGGCATGGCAGGAGAGATCAGTCAACTGCTGTTGTCACTGGTGGAGGAGTGGGGGAAGAAGAAGAAGAAGAAGAAGAAGAAGAAGAAAAGAAGAAGAAGAAGAAAAGAAGAAGAAAAGAAGAAGAAGAAATCTGCATACGTACACCATACACCATACTGTCAAATCGTATGCAAGCTGTCATAACAGCTACTATTGTTGCAGAAACTGAATAGGTGAATTTCTTCTTTTGAACTGTATCTTTAGTTCCTTCAAGATACATTTTGTTTAAGTTTCAAGGTCTGAGACATGGGATAACATGAGGTCCTCAACTTTGGCAAATCTCTCTAATTCTTCATATTCAGGGAGACTGAAGGTGAAGAAAGTGAAGTCCACCAAAGAGATGTCCACAAAGAACTTTGGTGTTACAGACATCTAATTAAATCATTGAGTTCTTAAATTCTCAAAGGGACAGTATCTGAGATCTTAGTCATCAAAAATACGAAACCTAGAACATTCATATTACTGCATACAATTTTTCAGAACGTACATGCATAAAAGGGGGAAAATATCTGCTTATTTATTCATGTTGGAAAAGGGCAGCTCAGGCTGCTAAATGACTCCTCTAATGGGCTTTTTTTGTGGCTTCATGTTTTTGTACAGCTTTATTAGATGCTTTCCCCTCTACCTTCACTTGCCATCATAGTCCAACTTTTTCCAATCGGGCTCTTTTAGATACTTAGATATTTTTACACCCCTAGGATTCGGTTGGTCACACATCACAGACATATTTTTGCTACCTATGCGTACCTTGACAGACATTTTTAATTTTTCTAATGTGATAATATGAATTACACAAACATTTGTTTCGTTTTTGTGTACTGTAACATCATTTATCTGATGTTAGAAGATTGTAGTTTAGTAGCAGGAGGGAAGCTGCCTGTTGTCTTTGCTCTCTATGCTGTGCTCTGAATTGAGTTTAAACTTCTGTAAAAGGAGAAGATGGTAACTTGCTTGAGATGGCTGAGCACAGGTAATTGCAAGGTGTTTTGAGAGAACAGATTGAGGAATCAGGGAGAGAAGAAAGGACAGATGGTGTTAGCCCAAGTGAGGAGGGCTACATAGCACCAGCAGAGGTTTAAATACTTTACATAGACTTGCTTGTTCAGCTGCTGTAACTTTCCTTCCGTATCACTTTAGTGTGCAAGAACCTAACCATTTCTTTCCAATTTACGCAAAAAGTGATTCCAAAGATGCTAAAGTGACTGAGTAGGCAACTCTTTCTTCATTTTTCCAATCTAATGGTATAAGATCTATGAGTTAGCAGCATGCCTAGTCCTTGAGAAAGGGCTAGATTAATTCTGGAAATTTTTATCCAGGTAGATGAGTACCTAAAAGGAAGCCTACAACATCAGTCTGGGCATTCAATCACCCATGGTGTCTGTAGAGTTTTCTCCTGTGCCTACCTTTTAAAATTTTTATCTTTGAACTCCGTATGGAAACCTTCTCAAGGCTTTTCATTTTGGAAAATTCATCATGCCGGATGGAGTTGTGCTTTATGGCTTCATAAAAAAGCATGGAGGCATGCCTGGCAACTACCAGCTTCTATAAATTTTTGGGGTCTTCTAGTTCAAAATGACATTGCTTATGGTTCAGTGAAGATCCATAACTAGGGCAAGCATTTCTGAGCTAGTAAACGTCATCACATCATTCACAAAAATACAGCCTCTGACATTGCATTCAGCTTTGCATTTCATACTTTGTATGAAATCTAATATTTGCATTGTTTTGCACGTATTCTTATTCTGCCACCACAGAAGAGAGTTGTGTTAATTCACCTGCTCTGTTGATCAGCATTTCCCAAGTCTTATAGAGACAAACTGGCTTTCATTACACATTTTAGATGTTAAATATAAGTAATAGAATATTTCAAAAGAACCTACATACTCCATCCTGTTAAAGCCTGAAATGTCATTGTTTTTTTAAGAATGCAGATGGTAAATTTAAAAATTGTTCCATTATGACTAGATTTTACTATCTGGCCAAATTGTTGCTGTCAAGGTTATTAATCAAGGTAGAAAGAACTGCACTGTACAATTACACAAGGGTCGGTAGAGGTGAATTCTTTTTCTCTGTCATTATTTTTGCTTCAAATACTGCAAATGACAACACACAATGTGTATCACTGTCTAATTAAGTGATTTTAGGGGCTCAGTAGCATTCCATCCATAGGGAAGGGAATTGATGACCAGCTGATTTATTTTGTAGTTCATCAGTGTGCACACTGATTTCAGTGCATCCTTATAAAAAAAAAAAAAAAAAAAAAAAAAAAAAAAAAAAAAAAAAAAAAAAAGCAAAATCCAAGGATAATGAAACAGTGGGTTTTTTCATTGAAATAAACAGAAGACATTTTTCATGGAACAACGAGCTGTAACTGCCATCTGATGTGGGAGAAAAGGGACTACAATCTTCAATCCAGCTGCACACAACCCTGAAAAAAAGACAGGAGCTATATTAGAAAGCCAAGAGTATGTCTTTCTCTTAATAAAGTTTCATCTGTACCATAGCTTCAACAGTTGCAGACATCATTTCTAAAGGGACAAGAATAGCACCTACACTGGCAGAAGCAAAACATAAAATAACATCTGGAACCTTAAATTCCTCTCAGGTACCTAGTTTGAGGCAGTCCAATAGTCGTCCTCCCCAAAGAGAGAGGCAATAAAAGTAGAAGGAAAAAATTAAAATATGCATTCAAACAAAAACAGGGGAAAAAATGAAACAAAAAAATACAGCTTTATTTTGCTACTTTCATAATAAAAAACTGTGACTTCCTGCATGCTTATGCTCTAAAACATTCTTCAGTAATGAAGAACAACTTAAAAGAACCAACACAAAGATAATGAGAAACCAAAAGCAAAAAGTTAATGGAGCAATTCAAAGAACCTTGTTGTATCTAAAATTCTTTGAAGCTTACTTAAGAAAATGGTATCTAGTCCCCTATTGATACCCAAGTGATCTTTCTTCTCAAAATTAAAAGTCACAAAAAAGTAGCTTTTCCTTCTTTTCCTTTGTGAAAAACTAAATCTGCCTATTTACTGATTCTAATACAAACACGTATATTTCAGTTTCCACCTTCTAGACCAGATAAAAAGCAGTGTAAAGAACTTTCAGAAATTAAGCACAGACCATTTTCCAAATAAACTAGAGAATTTATTTGCATAGATATCCAAATGTCTATCAGCTGGTCAAAATATTTTTGCTGTTAAAGATATTAATGGCTGTATTTCATTCTAGTACATTAAAATGTTTTACTTATTAACCTCTGTTTCACTCAGAATTATTTCAATGACAACATAGTACAAAAGTCTGGTACAGAAATAAAATTGTGTCTTCCATAAATATTTTATAAATAGGTATATTACATATATACATATATCCCAGAGCCAAATAATTTACCATGTTAACAGAGCTCTGTAGGAAGAAAGGGCTTTCATTTAGCAAAAAGATGAGTTGGACCACGAGCTCTGACACTTCAACCACTTTAACTCATGACAAATAAACAAGACCTTCTCTCCCATGTCACTGTTGCAAGGATTTGCCTATTAATTCTTTCCAGCAAAAGAATTTCAATGAGGTTTTTTGTACTAATTTGATTTTTTAGTGTCACTGATATAGTAAGCAAACCTGAAGTCTGAATATTCAACTGAATTGGAGGAATGGCTAAATGAATACATGAGTACTCCACACAACAAAGTTGTTCAAACGTTTACTCATTTGTCTTATTCATAGTCTCTCTGTCTTAAACTATGAACCAAAGTTTTTGTCATCCCAGATATTAAAGACTTAGTTTTACCTCTGTATGAATGCCAGTAATTTTTATTTAAATTTAATTTTTCCTGACAGCATTTTCATAGCATTAAGAACTATTTTATGGTTCTATAAATATTTTATATGTTTTACAACAATATTTCCTAGTGGCTGATTTCTTATGTGCTCTTCACTTTTCCACAAAGCTTTTAAGTACATAGTATGTGTAGGTAACTTACAGTTTATTTGTTTCCCCAGGTTGGTAGTTAGTTTAGTGGCAGTATTACACTAAATGACAGAGTAGGACATATTGATGTCAAATTATTAGACTGGAAACAAGCCTGAAGATGCCTAGAGAGGATCTGCAGCACTACATCTGGATAATTGCTCTTTTGAGAAGAGTTGTTTGACAACCCTTTGACAGAATGGTTTCTGAAAACAGCTCTAAGTTATTAAGCAGAACAAACACTAGCCAACCCTCCATGGGATAGGGATCTTTGTTTGCTGTTTTCCTCTGCTCTGCAGACATGGCAAAAGAAGCTACATGCCATTCATGGTGTGCAGAAAAGATCTACTTGATACAGATTTTATATGTATATCTGCACAAGTTAGGAGTCTCTCTTGGCTCAAGCGTGGTTAATTTTTACACATAATAAGAATTTGTAGGAAAGAGGCAGAATGGGCTCTGACCACTTTTACACATACTAACAAATATCAGTTTTACAGAAAGCTAGATTTAGATTCCAAAAGCTCGGAAATCAGAATTAAGCAGAACTCTCCCCTATATCAAGTACATCCTTAACTTTCCTGATGGAACTGGATTTATTTTAATTTTACTTCAGTTCCCTAGAACATAGGTTGGAACTAAAGAAAAGGTCAAGTGAGTTTGATTTTTTTTTTTTTTTTAGGTTTTTTTTTGGGGGGGGTTAGTTGGTTTTGTGTAGGTTTTGGGGGTTTTTTTTGAGTTTTCAACATTTTTTTAAAGGTAGTGAAAAGTTGATTCACATAAAAGCTTAATAGCATGGGGTCAATAAAACACACACAGGATTCACACTGGTTTCTCTCACTGCCAAAAATTATTAGCATCTTCATTTCCTCTCTCTCAAAAAACTGTTCATCTCATCTTTCCTACTGATATAATTCCATTTTCTATGAGTGTCTCATCAATAAGTAACTGGATCTCCAAATCTCCTACATGTCTACATGATCCCCTAGCCATGAAACTGGATCATACTCAATTTTACTGCTCAGATATAAGCACTTTATGAGATGAGGCAGAAATCTAATGACACAGGTTGAGAGAATTCCATTGCACAACCAGTGGATCC
This sequence comes from Pyrgilauda ruficollis, assembly GCF_017590135.1. NCBI lineage: Eukaryota > Metazoa > Chordata > Aves > Passeriformes > Passeridae > Pyrgilauda > Pyrgilauda ruficollis. Next base: position 7,626,251 of record NW_024525156.1, read on the forward strand.
AAAGTCAAGAAAAACTGGGATAGTCTTTTAAAGTGAGATACTACCTGGAGAAAGATAATGACCTTGAAATAAAAACTCCCATATTCTGGAATTAATGTTTAAAATTCTGAGAATTTAAGTGAGAGGTAGCACAATGTCTCTAAAATCTCACATTCTTTGGAAAATTCAGTCTCAGCTTACATTTAGATTCAGAATGACAGAAAGCTTTTGTCCTAGCAGCGCTGTCATTTAATTTGCATCACATGACACTATGGTCAGTGTGGCTGGTCGTGTCCAATCATGTCATCACTCGCAATGGTGATGACCATATAACACAGTACCAGGACAGTTCTCATTCAACATTTTTAACAGGACATGTTCTAAGACACATTTCAAGATCACACGGCTGTTTCCAGTCATCAAGCTGCCTGCCTCAATGTCTATTAAAGTACTTGAAGGAAAAAACACTTGCTTTCTCTGCTTTACAGCACACAAATATGTAAAATTAATAAAATTCATTCAATCTGAACATATGAGTAATTTACCAAATTCAAAAATTCTCTCTGTAGGTTTCATTTCCTCCTACACTGAAGGAAGTTCAACCCATAATTTTTTGAAGGTTTTGACAGATTTAAGCCTACCAGAAAAATAAGCAAAATAAACCACTGTATTCATGAAACACCTATTCCTACCGTAAATCTATATTTTCACCTCTTTTTCTCATATGATTGACCACCTTGGATACTGCATAACTGAATGGAATGAACATCATGAAGAACAACAGTGAAAAAAAATCAAGGCAAGTTATTCTGAAGAAAAAAAGTGTTTGGATTACTGAGATTTTGAAGAAATATATTATCCCTATTCCCCACCTCTCACCACCTCCACCTCCCACCTCCAAACATCAGTGTTCAAAACATGATTAGAACAAAAAGAATATTTTATTTCCACTAAAGTAGCTAATTCCAGTTATTTCTGTTTAGTGATGAAAATGGATTTAAAGTGGAAATAATGGTTCTGAGGAAAACTGGATTTTTCCTTTTTGGAAATGACTGTTAAATGGAGATATTTGGCTATCACTATTCAATGCATTTTTTTCTGCATTCTCCAATATCCATTCTGAAGTAGGTTAAGATATGAATGAACTTTCTCTGTGAATGCAAAAATAAGGTTTCTGAAGCTGAAAATGATGTCTGTCATAGGAATCATTGCCTGAATTGTAGAAGCTACCGGGGCTTGAAGAAAACTGAAAATTAGAATAAAGTAAATATGATATTCATGGCAAAATCATAACATATTTTATAACTGTGTTTTGCAGTGGAAAGTAATTAGTAATCACTGTCAGACAGAAAGCACACAATAGTTGTAACATCTATCTCATATTACTTGAAGATTTCCACATGCAAAAAGATACCTAAAGGCCTTCCAAAGACCTCTTCTATATCCTCCTATGGCTGGACACACAAAAGCAGTGATTACAGCTCACAAAAACTTTTCAAATGCAATCTGAAACCTGTTTATGATTGATTGTCATTAATATTACATTGAGTGCTTGCCATACATTTTAATATTGTAATGATGGAAGTAGTCTGAACTGATCAATACTGCAGCTCACTCATACTCATAGGTGTTATGATTGATACAAATAGTAAAGCAAGTGTTTTTTTAACACAGTCTTTCCAAGCAATCCAGGAACAAAGAGCACTTACTTTCACATGCTCTGCATATTAGAGTAAGAAAGTGAATATCAAGTTCAAAAGGTGTCACTCCATTCTTCTGCTGACTGACCAAAAGGAAGTTCATTGGAAAACTTTGATACAGAGAAAATAGTATAGCAGCAATGAAATTTAGCAGCTGTTTGTTTGGACAAGCAGAGGCCTCATTCTTCTCTGAAAAAATGTCCTAAGAAACTATTGTAGTCCAGCTATAGTCCTATCTCCATTAATTCTGCTGTTAGGGACCTGGGCAAGGTATGTGCTGTACATTGAGGAGCAGTAGTAGAGCTCAGTGAGAGAATTTTTACATTGCCCTGGGATTTAACATTGTCACCTAGCTCTCCACCTTTCCCCCTCATGCGCTGAAACCTCCCTAAAGCAGTCTGCAGGACATTTTTTTCTCTTTCTTTTCATTGGACATGTAGGGTAAAATCATCTCTATTTTTGTGGAATGATTTTGTATTTTATGTCAGTTTTTAACATTTCATTCTCTGCATCAAACTTTCAGTTAAAATTAAACACATACAACCTTTTAATTTTTTCTTTTTTATTATATGTTAAAGAGCAGAGCTTCTGCCAAAATTATGGCATTAGTAAATGTTTCAGATTTAATGTGACCTAAAACTGACAGAGGTAGAAGGAGGGAAAAAAAAGTAAAATGAGAAGGGATTCCACTGATTTCAGCTGCAGAACTATGTTCTACTAATAACAACCCCAGTTTTGAAAAGTTTTTAAAAACATAACTGATGTAGGAGATCTCAAATCATAACTATGACCAACATTTCCAGACTTCTTCATTTGTTGAATCAACAGCATATTAACAGAGACAACTTTGCCTAGCAATACCATGGGCAGAATTACTGCTGATCATAAATTGTAAAACATTTTTTGTCATTGGGTGTATTAGTAGAAATGGGAATAATATTCCTGTAATCATAAAAGTATCGTTTTCAAAGGCATCTTTAGTCCATTCTCCTGCTCAGTTAGCCCACCAACAATTCAAGTCAACTCAGGCTTTATCTATCAAGTCTTGAAAAGTTCTAGAATCAAGATACTACTACCTGTTCCATTGCAGCACTAGTCTACTATGTAAATGTTTTCTCCTGATGTTCCAACGTGAACCACCCAAGGAGCGGCCTGAGAGTATTGTCTCTTGATTACCATTTGTCTCTGAAAAGGAAAGTTTGTGTCCACCACCTTTGTCACACTTCCAAGTAGCTATAGGCCACACTTGTAGGCTCCTCTTCAGTACAATAAACAAGCCCACTCAACCTCTCCTCATGGAACATTTGTACCCCAAATTACAGTAGCAGATTATTATTTATATATTTCCAGCTACTCAGCAATGTGCTTCAAGCAGGAAGCCATATCTGGACACAGTGCGTCCTTTTGTCAGTGTCAGGCAGAGAGTAACCTCCCTCAAAGGCACTAGCCACGCTCACCCTCAGCAGCTGGAGTGCATGGTTTGCCTTTTTTAGGATGAGAATACCTTGCTGACTCATATTCAGCTGGCCACCTACAAGAATATCCAATTTATTTCCAACAGCCCTGTTTCTCCAACAGTCATCAGATTCTATTGGATGGATTATTCTACTGCACGTACAGACATTTGCCTTTCTTTTGTGCTGAAATTAATATGTTTCTGTTTTTCCAAGCCTCAAGTTTCCCAAGTTCTCTCTTGACTGAAGTTTTAGAGTTTAGTATGTCAGTCACTTCGCCCCATTTGCTGTCATCAACAGGTGTGATAAAAGGGCAGTCTGCATCATGACACAGACATTCAATTACCTGGGCTTCAGTACTGACCCCAAGAGCACTCTACTTCTTACCAAGAACCAAAGAGATGTCCAACCAATGATTGTCACATTTTATATATAAAGATTCAGCCAATGTTCAGTCCACTTAATTGTCCTTATTTCCAGTACACACTTCATGAGCTTCCAAGTGAAAATACTGTGGCAGATGGCGTAAGAAATTTAACTGAAATTAAGGTATATTGCATGCACCACTCTTTCAGCTTCCTCATTTCAATGCAGAAAGTAATTACGTCAAGCATGATTTAGCCTTCATAAGTCCATGTTGGCTATTCTTTACTATCTGTTTGCCCAGACAGCCAAAATTTAGACAGATATTAACAGGATGCAAAATTACTTCATGCAGAAACTTACTAAAACTTGGACAAATTTGCCACTCATTGCCAAAGAATGGACAAATCCAGACAGGTTCTGGACACTGAGAAGAGATAATTAAACAATGAAATGTGTAATGGACTTGTGGGATGTGACTATTAATACCGGATTGTTAAAATGTATATCACCTGAGAGAATACTTTAATGCTAATTAAGTTTTATAGCACACCATAATTCTAATGACTCATAGCTCAGTTACAAGAAAGAAGAGCATTTGCTAACACAGACACTTACTCATGCTGACTCCATCACTCATCTTAGAACCAGAACCATTTACTGCTAGCATTAATTACAAGCTCAAATGATTCTTTTCAACCTAAAACTCTCTTTTAAAACCAAGTTTCACACATACAGCTGTATGGAAGGAATTTTTTTTTCAAACTACTTATCTGTCAGCCCCAGATCAAGTTGCGTCATATGATTGCATTCATATTCTTCTCCATTAAAATCTATTTTCATCTTAAACTAGGTGGTCTACCTGGCAAGGCTACCATTTATCCTACAGCAGTGAATATAATGAGCAACAATTAGAAGGCAGACGCTCAAGCAGAGCTTTTACTAAGCTTCCTGACTATGAAGACAAAACTTGCTCACTTATGCAGCTCCATAGACCATTCCAAAAATTTTACTCTGATTTCACAATGAAGCATTTCACTTGATTTCACCTGAAGCATCTACATTTTTTGCAGTACTCCATAAGTGCAATTCATATAGCATTATATCATAGAACAAGGCAATCTCCCTCATAACTGCAGTTATGAGTTATTTTACCAATAACTTAGCTATTATTTTGGTTATGGGCACACTTCACTACACAACACTGGCATAACTCTCTGGCCCCCTGAAGAGGAGTTAATGTCCTGTTAAGTGATAGGATTGGGCAAAATTTGGGGTGATCACTTTGGAATAAGAATGACAGCTTTCAGAACAGAAGCATGAAGCAAAGTGAAAAAGAATAGAACAAAGGACTGTAGTGCAGGAAAACTACATTGATATAAAACTGATGCCTGCTATTTCTACAGGAAAACAAAACTATTGAAATACAGGATATATTTTTCTCATTACGAAATAATGAGATTCACCACACTGTGAGTACATATGGAAGATAACAATCATACATCAAACCTTTAGCAGAGTTAAAATCCCTAAATCTTCAGGGATAAGCAATATGAGTTCAAGTGACTATATTGCAAGGCCAACCAGGTCAAGACACACATAACAGTAGAAAGAGCAGCAGAACAGCAGCATCCTGTCAGAAGGACATTTTGTAACATTAGACAGTAAAGGCCTTATGAAGGCTCCTTGGTTTTGCTGATAGTTTTCCTGAATAATTTTAAGAATTACAGATTTTTTTTTTCTTGGTTAGCAAAGGAGAGAAATCATGAGAAAATTTTTTACTAAAAAAATTCCTAGCACTAAAAGAAAACTTTGCAAAATAGATGCTGGGAGTTTAGGGAAGCAGGAAAATATTGTATTCCAGAAGAATTTGTTCATTTTACCTTCTAAAATGTATTAAAATATATCACTGCATAACCTTTAGCTTCCGGGTTTATGCTCATTTAAAAGGAAAGTTGTACTTGTCAAAATGTGATCATTTGGGGTGGAGGTTTTTTTAAGAAATCAAGAAGCTAATTCATTTTTCTAATCACCATCTCTAAGTATTTAAACATATAGTTTCACTGCGCTAATATGTGGCATTCCACTCATAGTGATGCTACAAAATATTCCTGTGAACAAAGCGGCAGAGAAAGAAAATAAAGAGGTGTAAGAGGAGCAGAGGGATGAAGAATGACAAATGAAACTCAAGTAAGATGTGATAAAAAAGTTTTGAGGAAATAAAAAATTGGTCCTGATTTGGAAAAGACCTTTTAAATATTTGTGTTCTTTCTAAAGACAAGAAAATAAATAAAAGTCTAAGCGAAAGGGTAGAGAGGAACATGAAAGTTTCATTGTTTGTTGGTAAAAAGTCTCCATTAAAGAGCTGTACGCTGCAGTTCCTTCTGAAGAAGAGAAACAAGAAATTATGTACATTCTACCATCTGACTAAAGTACTGATCAGTCAAGAATAAAACACCTTTTATCAATTGCTAGTCTGACAAGAGTTAGACATTTAAATTTACATTTGTTACTTTTAGCTGTGACTCCAAATAACACTGGGAAATCAGAAAGATAACAGAAATTACCACTAAAAATTAAATTGTGATGATAACAATGTTTACAAAGGACTTGTGCATTCATTTGGAAAAAAATACTTTCCAGTCACAGGTTAAGGATTTCCCAGGCTTTCAATTTCATGACAAGTATGAATGACATAAGAATCTAGGTGGTTTAATCTTCTATTCTTATACTAGGCCATAATGAAAAACATTAGTGCTTAAGCTACCAAAATCCACATGTCTACTCCTCTTTAGAGTCCTCAGGTAAACCAGCACAAGACATTTTTATTACTCAATAATTAGAACGTTTTTAATTGTACATGTAGGTTCTTTATTCTCATTTCTACTTTGCTTCATTTCTACAAGACATTTTTTCCTATTAACTAAAAAACCCCAATTCTTAAAGCTCATATAACAGGAACTTTTGAAAAGTGGTTTGGTTTTTTTTAACTCTGAACTGTCTAATTTTTAAACATAACACTTTCATAAATGACATTTTAAAGATGGTTTTCCCTTAAAGAAACATGTTTGAAACCTACACAGAGTACTATACTTTACTTTTAATGAAAAAATCTACAGAGGAAGAGTATGAATGCTTAAGTTCTTGTATAATCTTCCATACTGCTTACTCTTAGTAAGTTTCCAGCTGAAGCACCATGTTCAGTTCTGTTCATTATATGGAAAAGACAGCATGTAAGAAAAAATTCAGAATTTTTAAACTATCAGAAAAAGCCAAAAAATTATGTAATATCTTCTTTATTAAAGAAGACAAAGGCAGTCAAGAGTCAAGATTAGAAGTTAGCTCTTCGGGGTTTTTTCTGCCATAAGCATTGAGGTAGCTGACATGTCTTTAACATCCTACTAGGTAGGTATATGAAACACTGAAAAATGTTCCTGGGTTTCAGAGAGTAATATCTCCAAATGCTACAGCTTTTTAAACACAGTAGAAAATTTCTGCCATAAGCATTGAGGTAGCTGACATGTCTTTAACATCCTACTAGGTAGGAGCTTTTAGTATTCCATTTTTTGTTTTGTTAGCTGTATGAAAGAACAAGAATCTTTCTTATATGTGGTTTTCACTTTCACAGGGTCAATTGATCTCTCAGTTCCCCTCAGCAATTACGTTATTACTCCAAAACCATCTAAATTGAAAAATAAATAATTTTTTTAAAAAATTAAAACCCCACACAATCATTTTATCTGGATTTTTAAAAAGCTCAGTACTCCTAAGGTATCCAATTTAAAGTGTTAGGACATAGTAGAAAGACTCCCATCAAAATCATCAAATGATCCCTCATTTTTGAAAAAACAACTAGCACTCAAAGCACTTCTATCTCAGTCCCCTGTCATTCCAGGTGAGCAGATCAAAGAATCACCACCACAAACTAATCAAACACCACCATAGGATTTAGTATTACAGCTATATTTCAATTCATTTATTTTATTAAAAATTGATGAGCTTCCACACTTGGTAATGTGCACTGTAAGAGCTCAAACTTTACTTTTTTATACTGTTCAGTTCCATTCCTTTTATTATTCCAGTACTTCATAAAATCTACTTCCTTTCTATGAAATCCTAGTTTATTAATATAGCCTCTTTTCCTTTCATGAGAATAAATTATTCCCAAAATCATAAACAAATTTTACTTTCAGCCTCATCACAAGCTGTTATCTCCATTGGAAGGAATTTAATGATCTTTCAAGGGCAAAGCTGGAAAACATGATATTCAACTGGCAATTTGGAAGTTTCAGAGACATGTGTGAGACCCTTGGATTTTATAACACTCATGTCTGAATGCTGAAAGACAACCCTAAAATTTAATTGTACATAGATTACTGTATTTTACTGTGATGTATTAATTTCATATATGCCACATGTTTTTTCTGTGTTAAAAAAATAAAGAAAGAAAGCATTATTAAGAGGATGTATCTCATTGAAAAAGCTTCACAATATAATTATGATCAGTTGAGGGAACTCCAGTTATTGTGCTGATAATAGTGAATAAACCCTTTTGGGGGAGCTCTAAGTAACACATTATTCATCAGCATTTCGGAAGGTGACTAATAGACAAATTCAAATCTGGAGAATTTGTTTTCAAATGTATTTACTAAATTCTACATACACTGCACTAAAAAAAAATTAAAAAAAAAAAATTGGCAGCCCAAGTTCATAGTAAGCAAAAATCAATTACACCTTAAGATTCGTATATATTGTTATAAAACCTTTCAAAATAAAAAGCCTTATGGTTCACCACAGAAAATGCAGGAATTTATAATTGTTTGCTTTTCTATATTTCTATCAGACACATAACAATCACAAAATCCAGTATATTGATGATATTAAAAGAGTGACTCTTTATCTCCTATCTGTGTTATTTTTCACATGCAATAAAGGAGGAACATTGATTGCATTCACTTCCTGTCCATTTTTTTCTGATAGAAGCAAACAATTTTGAGGCAGAAAAGCTGACTATCACATCATATCATATCACATCATATCATATCATAACAAATATTTCAGTTATGATGAAACATTTCTATTTTTATACAACATGCAACATTTACTTGCCATACTTTTTTAAATTTTAAATCTATGACTGGCTCATAGATTTAAAATTGATTACAATATTATTTGTTCATGTCTTTCTGAACAATTTCCTTGTTAAAGTTTTGGTCTTAGTCTGAAGAGACCAATATTATCTCTTATTTTGCTATTCACCCAGTTACAATTTTAGTGATTTTACTTTACTTTAAAGAAGCCACAAGCTGGAAAACAGAGTAAATAAAGCAACTGTCATGCAACTTCTACATTGCACCAAAATAACTACAAAACTTGATTTCAAATCACCTCTGTCTCCATGCCTTCCTTTCCCAGCAGAGTATCATGCACTTATTTCCATTACATCTATTAATTCATGCTTCTACTACACAGTGTAGTAGAAGTGGTGTTTACATAATTTCATTGATTTCCATTAACCTCAGGAAAGTAGAATTGTGCTGACCTTTATATGTTCAATATTTTTAAAATGAAACCTACCTTTTCAATGAAGGCTTCCTACCTCTACCAAAAAAAAAAAAAAAAAAAAAAAAAAAAAAGAGTGAAGAAAGAAACTGAAGGAAGTCACACCAGCAGTCACACCAGCAGAAACAACAGATTAATAATAAAACTGAAGGGGATATTTCATGGCCTTCTTCAATGTAGCAAGTGCTGGTCTGGATGGCTGACTGAGGGAACAGCAGTTTAGAAACTGTTATTGTTTGTCCTGACTTAGCAAGGCATGCAGCAGTCTCTCTTTCAAAGTGCTTACTGAAAAACTTATGAAATACTAATTACATTAATGAATGGTGAGATGAGTTGGAAACTGGATGAACTGCCAGGCCCAGAAGGTGATGATCAGTGGCATAAAATCCAGCTGGAGGCTTGTCACTAGTTCTGTGCTTCAGGAGTCCTTAACGGGGCCAGCACAGTTTGACCTCCTCACTGGTGACAAGAAGAGCGCACCAGCAGCACCTTTGCAGATGGCACAGAACTGGGAGAAGTTGCCCACACATCAGATGGTTTTGTAGCCATTCAGGTTCAACAGGTTAGAGAAAAGAGCCCCTTGAAGTTCAACAGAGGGAAACAATGCACTGTTCCTGCAGGCTCCCAGTGCTACTGAAACCTTGGTACCTGCACCTGGTACAAAGGCAAATGAGCGGCTTGATGGCTGCCACTTCTCTCTCACAGACCTTGGAAAACAGCTTTCCAAGGAGTAACTCGCCACTCAAGACATAGCACCACTAGGGACTCATTGCAACATGGAACAGAGTAAGTTTACAACAGAATATTCTCAAAAACAATCTGCTATATTGTGAAATAAGTGATTACCTGTCATCTCAGAATACATGCCACAGAGTGATGTAATCAGCTTTTCTAATTCATAACACTATATTGTGAGTGCTTAACTTTTCAGTAGTGCTTTACACTTCATAATCGTAGATTAAACTTCCAAGACATTTTGATCTTGGAATAACTCCTTTAATATTAACTAATCTACTAACTCCTAATAAATTACTCCTTTTTATTCATAAACCTTTGTTAACTGAACACACACACCTTCTCAGACACTTCTATTTAAAATCTGCATAGTGTGTATTCCACTTCAAACACTGAAGGTAAATTTATGTTATTTTGATTTCTTTTCTCTTCCCTCAGCAGGCAGTAAAATTCAAATAACCAAAAATACATTTAAAAAAAATCTAAATGCTATACAGTTTCCACGTAATATATAAAATTAAATATGTTTTACATATTTGTGGCATTAAGAAAAACATCTGTAACACTTTAAAGGATAAGCATCAACTTTTATTTGTTGTCTAATTTTAAATTCAATATAAATGTGTAGTCAAATATTTACACATAATTGAAAAGGGATTGCTTCAATGTTGTAGTAAAAACCATTCAAGAAGATGTCATATTTTCCTAAAGATTAGAAACATGCATACAGAAATATTTTGAAGTACTAGGAATGTTTAATTATTTACATTGCAGAGCAGCTGAGTCTTTTATCACCTCTCACTTGGATAGCCTCTCACTTGAGGGCATCATACTTATTTCCTTAGCATCAAAAAGAACCCACAGAAAAGCTGCCATGGAAACTCAAACCTTCAAATGGGTGACTAGTAAGTGATATTAAGTATATTTTACTTGGATGTTTAAATTCATTATTATTATTTGAGTCTGACACAAGAAGAACAGTTTATTATTCATACTTTTAAAACACAAAAAAGTTACATTTATTAACATATTATATGTACTAATATGTTCATGTCTACATATGCACAAAGAAGCTTAAGCACCAAATTTTCTCAGGTTTTTTAGAAAACCAACTGGACTGTACAAACATATTTCAGAAAAATATATATTTAAGTAGTGCCAAGGGGATGAAATTCTACATTTTATCACCCTCAGATAGGTTTAAAACCATACAAAATAATAATGTAAAAACTCTTTGCAGAGGAAAATTATAAATCGAAGTATGTAATTATGAAAAATATTGGCTAGAATTGAATGAGGCTGAAAAGACTTAATCCTTTTTCTGGCACTTTAGTATGCAAATTTGGGTTGAAATCAATTGAAATTTTTTAGACTTGGTGTTTTTTTGAAAATTCTGATGAGGAAATTTTTTTCCACCACTTTCATTTAAACCAACCTTTTAAAAGAAAATGTCTAGGTACATTTTTACCATTGTCAACATCAAAAACAAAACAAAACAAAAAATAATACCCTTACAGTGGCTTCCTGCACTCTATATTGTGCAACAAGAAATGCAGCAATCAAGTTTAATGCAAAGAGAATTACTGAAGTCACAAATATAATGCACAAAATCTCATAACTTTTAATGGGTATCATAAAGCCTTGTACGTACTCACTTTCTGCCTCACTACATATGCTTAGAAACAGTTTAGTCTATCATGGTGTCCCAACTGTAAAACAGTGACATAAATGTAATCCACTATTGCAGCAGTCCCAAAAAAGTCAATTTATCACTGCCATTACTTCCAGTAATTGTCCAGGCCTTGCTTATTTTATGAGTCCATAAAGCACGTCAACTCCAGCTCTAAATGAAAATAAAAATTTTAGGTACTATAAATCATCTTTTGTTGTCTGGAATGAGGTGAAGGAATCCCAGAAAAGCAAACTTTTGAGAAAAGTCTCTTCATAGGAATATAGATCAGATTGGACAGCAGGCTGCTTCACTTCCTCTCTAATAACATATCCCACCTGCTAAATAGGCCCGGGTTTTTGTCTTCCAGAATAAAGTCTCAGGAGATATAAAGATCTTGGGACTCTTCCAAGGTAGATGAGGAAGAGATAAAGGAAAACTATTGTTGTCTTCAAGGTAGAAATCAGGATGTCAAGTTCTAAATTGATTGGTACCAGTAAGTGAAGTAGGTATTTACCATATAGTATTGAAATTAAAAGAGACCATCAACCAAGCAAAAAAAGACAGAAACAATCTAGTAGTGGGTGGTGATGTTTTCCTTGAAACTCATTCCAGCTGGCTCTCCCACTAAAGAATGCTAAACATTCCGGAGACAGTGCATGTGTGCATGTTACATGGAAAAACAAAACAAAATAAAATAACAATAATTTTTTAAAAATTTAATAGTCATTAAGTGCTACTGTCCTTCACTGATTTCAGGATCAAAGAGATGAGCTCATGAATGGAAAGACAAAATGGAAAACTGAACATGCATTTGAGTCAATCACCTAGGCCCATGACAAAAAAAGAATTTTGCAAGTCCTAGCTCCAGAATAGAAGTAATTACTACTTGTTGAAAGATACTTATTGAGAAACTGAAGGTTCTTTCTTAGGAAGACAGCACAGCACCACAAGATTTTAAGTGCTAGCAGATCCCAAAAACCAAAACCAAAAAAAAAAAAACAGAGAAAAATTCAACAGTATCAGATTCAACAGTGAGAATTTGCAATCCACAGAAAATGTGAAAAACCTTTTCTTTTCATTTACCACACAGGAGTCAAAGAAGGACTGCATAGTGAATCACCCCAAAGATTCATAAATTTTAATTGGTTTTGAACAACAAATTCTCACAGTTAATCACTCTCAATATATATTGAGAAGGACATCTAATGGCCTGAATAAAGGAAAAAGAATTTACATTACCTACTCACAATTTTGAAAAAGATGCCTTTCTGCTAGGAGAAAAAAGCACTTTTGCTTTTCTCAAAAGACACAGGTTCAATAAGAATGTAGCATTAATATTCAAAGTCAGAACCAGACAAAGATAAACTGGTGATTTTTATTTTTTTTAAGTATTTGAATGCTAATACAGTATTAAGAAGGAGTAAGCAATAGTACTTCATTTGCAGTCTTATTTCTATCACAGTTTAACTGAGCCTGGAACATATCACCTAATCCAAGAACAACTGACATATGTCCGCTGAGAGAGGAATTTTCCTGGCCAGGAAGAGCCTTATCTAGTCTTCACTAGCTCCAAGCAAAGAAAAAGTGCTGAATATTTGAAATAATTGGTAGAAGCAAATAAAGCCAGGAGTTATTGTCAGGTACAAGTACTAAACAGTGAAAAACATATAAGAACTCAGCCAAAAATAGTGCCAAGATTGTTATGTGGCAAATTTTTGCCAGTCTTTCTACTTTTTTTTTTTATAAGTTTTTTGATTAAAATATACCTTACAAAAAGATTTCTGCAAATACACCACTTCACATAATAATATTTTAAAACCAAAATAAATATTAATGCTTGAAAAAATAAGAATTTTTAACATAATCACTTAGCAGGTAATCAAAATCAATTGATAAGTGAAAAGAGAAAAAAAAATATACTGCATAATAAAATAATTTCTTGTTTCAAATATATTTCCAATATGGTTCTGACATATCCTCTATATCCTGACCAATACTCTCCCAAATAATGCAAGCTTTTATTGTCATAGTGCCAACAGATGTACAAAGTTGCTTATCTTCTTTTCTCCCCAAAAATTAATAATGTAGTGGAACATGAAGTCAAAGGACATTTAATGTATTTAAAGTCTTGATTTTGATTAGATATTCTAAAAATCTCTAATAGCAGTTCCATTTTAAACATGATGGCTAGGACACAAGAGGAGGAAGCAAAAATCAAATAGAATCTGTTGAAGGCTTTTATTCTTTTGGAAGTGTTGGATAAATTTCAAAAAGATAGAAATTAAATAGTCAACAAATGTCAGATGTATATCATGACAAAGCAAATATTTTTCTAGTGTACATTATTCATAGCAGAGAGTCCCCTTCAAACATATGTTTTCAGTTATTAAGAAAAGTAAACAATTAAGTTTAATGTGAATTTCTATATGAATTTCAAGTAAACAGTAAGGACAATTTAGGTTAACTACCCATGCTGAAAACCTTGCACCTCACTGGGAGAGATAGCAAGATGAAGAAAAGCAGCATGTAAAATATTCTGCTAGGAATGCTGTCTGACCTGTTGTGTTGTGAGGAAAGGGCTTCATTTAGCCTACAGAGAGCAGGCTTAAATGTGACCTTATATTATTTACTTTACGGGAACTGTGATCAAATTCCAGAAAAAAATACACCTTTCTGATTGCCATCATATTAGCTAAGCATTGCAAAGTGCAAAAACAATTTACAAATGAAAATCTGTCCCATTCTTTAATACATTAGAATATACACTACTACTTTCTCTCCCTTCACTCACATTTAAACATCCCACCCCCAAAACATGTGGGATGCATTTTAATTTGAAGCTTGCACAGCATCTGTTTTCCTATTCAAGCAAAGAGCAGGATCCACACCCATTCCCTCCCGCTGAGTCTATAATTTCAATATCTTTTCTAGGCCAGAAAATTCAAAAAATCTCTGACAATATGACCATAATTATTGACCTATCTGAAATTTTGTTCTGCTCTTCTTACAGCACATCTAATTTACTTTCAGATGAATGGTTGTGCATTTTAGTTTTGATGCAAAATTCCTCAATAGGAAAGTTTTTGAAGCATCATATATTCCATTTCCTTTCTTATGAAGATGACAAAGTAATATGTATAACTAGTTAGCTGGAAAGCAAAGTTAAATTTATGGAAAGTGAACTGCTTATGTGATTTTGTAGTGTAAATATTATACAGTGTTTAGTTGCATTCACAGAGTTAATCAACACTGTCAATCTCCCTTTTTCTTATTATAGCAGCTTTTTACAAAGACTACAAGAGTGAGTAGCAATCAAGGCTCTATTTTTTGTGCAATTAGTTAGTTAGTTACTTAGTTAGTTATATCTTCCTCCTACCTTTCTTCACAACAGAGTGAGGAAAAAAATTTTTAAAAATACATTCTTTCACACTGGGTTTCTTCAGTAGAGTAAATCATGTTATTTCTTTACAATCTATATAACTTGTAGGAGCGGTAGAAATCTACCCAAAAAAAACAATGTCTTTGCTATTCTCTGTTAACTGATAAAGACCTAGTTTCTTAAAATAAAAAAATAAGGATTTGACAGTTCTTCAAAATTTAGAAGAAAACAGTTACATTCATTGTCAAAACTTATTACTGATATGCCTAGATAACTATGCTAGTCTAAAGAAATAAAAGCAAGATAAGACTTACTCCCTGAAAAATGCACTTAATTGCATGCATTTTAAGAAAAGACACTACTGTGCCTTTCATTATGTAAATGGTATTTATGTAGGCTTTCATTTTATTATTGTCATTTCCAATGACAGAATGAACAGAATGCCCTGGAGACACAAATAATTATTTTTCCTTGCTTACTCTTCTGTTTTAATTCAAGAAAAATACACTAGTGCCATGAAGCTTATTTCAATTAGATTACTAAAGCTTTTGACAGGAGAACTGAGCAGCATTCTTTTGTATTCTTTTACTAAGAATTGACGCCCCCATTTTACAATATTACTCATCTTGAACATGAAATGTACTCCAAATGTGACTTGCAGGCAAACATTCTTCTCAAAACCTAGAAGAACATTTTAGAAATTTTGGGTTTGTTTGGGGTTTTTTTGTTTGTTTGTTTGGGTTTTTTTAACTTTCATAGCTGAAAAAACTGAAGTGCATTCTGGCCTATTGAACTTACATCATGTATTATATTTCCACAGTTAATAATTTTTACAATCACTTTTCATTTCTTGAAAACGTCAAATTCTAGCAAGAACATTGGTGTCATTTCAGACTAGAGGTAAAGAAGAAATCGTTTATGTTGAGAGCGGTGAGGTACTGGGAAATGTTGCCCAGAGAACTGATGTATGTCCTATCCCTGGAAATATTTAAGGTCAGGTTGGATGGGGCTCTGAACAACCTGATCCAGTTGAAGATGTCCCAGCTCCTTGCAGGGGGGCTGGACTAGAGGATCTTTGTGGGTACCTTCCAAAGCAAAATAATCTATGATTCTGTGCTTTCTTCTGAGAAATGCTTGTATAGAGCTCTCATGTATATGTAGACTTCTCACTCATCCAAAATTACTTCTGTAGTCATAAAAAAAATTAATCAATATTCCGAATATAGAGCTGCATGACTTTTGACTTGAGGATGAACAGTGCAGGTCTTGTCTATCCTATACATGTCTATCAATTTACTATACGTTATTATTTGTTGAAATATTCTTCTATTTTCTCTCAGAATTTAATGCAACAGTACATTAAAACATTACTACTGCAACAGTATAAATATCAGTTCAGATCATTTGGAAGCAGGAAAGTCATTTTGTGCACTTTTGCAACATGTGAAATTTATGACACAGGTGTATGTTTGTGTCTCATCTCTTAGAGAACATGTTTAACAGATACGTATTTACCCTTACAGTTTTTTATTGGACCTGGTTGATTTCAGAATTTCCTCACTTGACACATGCTACATCACTCCTTGGAACATAGGTGAAATTTAAATTTTAAAAAATCCATTGTAGATAAAGCTGTCATATGGAAAATAAGAAATTTCTCTCCAAGAATTCCCCAGATAGGGTGAGAGAGTAGACTGGAACAATCCATTGCTTTCCCATCCTGCCTGAATTCCCTTACCCTGTAGTACCAGGCAGAAACTTTTCCATCCTTATCTAGTGTAAAAGGAAACTCAGAGAACTCTCAAGAATCATGAGATTCACTGGCATGTTTCCAAGCTCAAGCCTCATGTGCCTCTTTATGCTGTTTCATTTCATTTTTTGTCGTGGTACTGGCTAGTTGTAATTTTTACCTTTTCAGATCTTTCTCCTCTTCAGGCATTTCTTCTTTCTTTTGCTGCTTTCTCTTATTTTCTTACGTCTTTTTTCTTCTCAGCATCTTCTTTCCTCATTCTCCCTTCTCTGGAGCACCAAGTGTGCCTGGCCCTGTCCCTGAGCACTGCAACAAGCTCTTGTAGGTCAGAGTGTGCTCAGCCAGAGGCCCCTGTTTTGAACCTAGGTAAATTATGTAGTAGACAGCACCATGAAGGAACTACTCACATCTTGCTCTGCAAGCCTTGAAAGACTCTTCACATTAAGGAAAATGAAATCTAGCACTGGGGCAAACACCAAAGCAAGGTTATTCAGACATGTTCAGGCCTTTTCTTATTCCTTAGTTTCCCTATTCTTCTTGAGTAGCTATCCAACCACCACCCCCAGAGAAAAAACTGTGTCTGCAACTACCTGGAGGAAGGGTCTCCTTTCTAATCTTTGTCCTGGACAAGTCGCTGGCCCCCTACTACAAGATTTTACTGTAAAACCCTCTCTGCTGTAACACATAGTTGGAGATTAATGTGTGGATGCTGCAGAGCTCATGCTTGAACTCGACAGATCTTGAGCAAGCCCCTCTACGGACACATTTTTGTGCTTTCTTCTCTGAGTCTGTCTCTGAAGGCAGATCATTGCCACAAATAAAGTGAGGAACAAGCACTACTGGGAAATCTTCCTCTTTTCCAACTGTAAGCCCTCATCCAGATTTGCTTGAAGAAGCTTTTTTCCACAGTAAGTATTGTAATAATTTTAAGTGTTTCTAAGTCAGCACCCAATACATTCCAGGAGTTCACATGCCACCTCCTGAAAAACATAAATGACCCACTGCATGTGGGTATTGTGGTACTGTGATTTGTAGAACAGAAGCAGAGAGAGCCAAAAGTAACACCAGCATGACTTCCTAAAACTGACAGAATTGGTAACTGATGGCAGAATGGAACAATTTAGTATCACTCTTCTGGTCCAAGCACTGGTATGGTGACCTCATCTTTGTAAGACAGGTGGAAAGAAAACACAGCTTTTGCCCACATCATGCAGCAGCTCATGAGTTCCCTTTCAAACCACTGATATAAAAAGCACTAATATATGGACAGCTTGCAGACAGCACTGTGAACTAACACCAGCTCCCTGTAACACTCAGTGGGATATGAGCAGTTAGACAGTAATTGTTCCCTGCTCAGTGATTCACCTCATAATGAAAAAGAAATGTATACAGTAGGTATATCCAAGAACATTATAGTTGCCACCAAAGTAGTGAACAGCCTTGAAAAACATCTGCATTTAAGTCTTGAAAGAGTTATTAATTTGTCAGCAGGCAGCACATGTGACAGAGCAAGATATGTCTGTGCTGAGTTACAATTTCTATTTGCATTCTGCTGCATACCAGTCTGACCTTGTCTAAAGAATTTGCTCGACTGCATTGCGGTCACTGCACCTGGAAATTCATTGAAGGAGTATTGCTTAAAGAGGCTTCTGGGACTGCCAGCTTCACTACTGACCTACCTCCAAGAAACATTTTTTTTTATGATCAGAAGTCAGTAGGGGAAAAAGAGAAATTACAATTAGCCCAGCTGCTGTTTCTTAGACTCAGCATGAAACATCAAGAGGGCATAATATCTAAAAACACAGCTCCTCTGCAACAGGGGCAACCATTGAAACAAGTGACAAATACATGAAGGAAAGAGGACAGGGGAACCAGCTCAAAACCCCAGTCAGCAGTGAGCCATGCTAGAGGATGATCTCACCCAATATTTTAATAGTTTTCAAGTGCACACATGAACATTCACATTCAGACAGCACTCTCAATGAGTAGAAGACTTATTTCTAAGCTTTAAATTACATCAAGCCTGTCACACATTCCCAAAATAGATTGCACTAGAAATTCGAACTACCAACAGCCTGAGTAAAACAGCCTTATAGAATGCAAAGCAGGTTAGTTCAAGGTTGGTTTCAACATCCAGAGGCAGATATCAGCCAAAAAAAGCACAAAGTTTGGGTGTGTGCTAGAGGGTCCCGAAGCTATCAACAGTGACTGCGCTTTACTGAAATGGTGAAAAAACTGACAGGCTGTATAAACAGAAATATGAAAGGTAGAAAACATATATGACATCAAGAGCCTGAAGCACCCAGCTATGCACTCTCTGATGTATCAAGGGAGGAGAAGGAAAAACTATGGGGATATGATAGGGTTGGCAGCCTGAGCTTTTGCAACAGAAGATGGGATGGAATTGTAAGGCTGACTCTCTTAGTAGGTGGGACTGAGCTATGAAATTTAGATGAGGAGTGGTGGAAATGCAGGTCTGGGAGGCCCTGTCACAGAATATCAGGAACTCAGAGGCATGAGCACACGTCTTAGGAACTGCATTTCAGCTTATCACACAATCTCTGAGATTCTAAAATGTTTTTGACCAACTTAAATCTCCATGCCTAACATCATTTCACCCTAATCAACACTGTCCTCCATAATTCCCCTGTTACTGCACTCTGTGATGTCTGATTACAGGCTCACTTTTAGGTCAGTAGCTCTCACTAATAGACCCTTGTTATTTAAGCTATTTAGTTCTCCATTTTAGCACTGAATCTGGAACCATCCAAAATACACATCTGGCTGACAGCTCAACCCCTTCACTGAGCAGATAATGTTCATACACAACAAGGTTTTTGACCTGGGCAAATTTATCTTGCATGCAGAATAAGGTTAATGGAAACTATCCATAACCAAAACAAAATATTCACTTTATAAAATTATAAGGGGTTTTTTTTCACTTCACACACAGAACGGAATAAAGACAAAAAGAAAGTCATGTTAATATCTATGTTAATTGGTCAAAGAAACTATAATTGACTAGTAAGAACTTCATCAGCTCTAGCAATCTCTGATATATTTCCTCAACCAAGATTCTGAATAGTTCTAAAGAAGGGCTGAAGTACTGTGGTGAGAAATATCACACAAATATGCATGCCTTTTTTTATCATAACACACACTGTTCTAATGATTCATACATTGCATATCTACACCACTGTAGATACCCATTCAAAAAAAAAAAAAGAGTAGATGTCAAGGTGAGTGTATTCACATTTATGCTAGAATTGATCTGTTTCATCTAATGCATGATTTTAGCATATAATCAGATGAGAACACATGAAAAATTTCAGTGTTTTGAAAAATTATTGTTACTACCTTGCCATGTTTTGAGTGCTTATAGCAGCAATGTAAAACAAAACATGTCTTCTTTTAAAAGCACTGGTTACACAAAGAAATTGCTATATTTTAGTTCAAGGACTAAAATATTTTAAAAAACATTTTATTCTCTACTGCACTAGTTACCATTTGTACAAGCAGAGGGCTGTAGAGATGTT
Source organism: Pyrgilauda ruficollis (assembly GCF_017590135.1). NCBI lineage: Eukaryota > Metazoa > Chordata > Aves > Passeriformes > Passeridae > Pyrgilauda > Pyrgilauda ruficollis. The sequence continues at coordinate 7,646,381 of NW_024525156.1, forward strand.
AATCAGAACTTTAAGGATTAATATAATTCTACTTCTGCATGCTGCTGGCATTTCAGTGGGTGTCTTCTGTTCTGAATAACAAGACTGCTTTTACCACATTTCAAAGAGCTGCAAATTCCTATACCTAAATCACCCCAGTTTTTCATGTAATAACTTGGAGAAAGAATTTGTTAGAAAGTAGACTTTACATCCTGAGCCTAAGAGGCTGTATTCTGAGGCTTTTTTTGTATCTGCTTTCTATGCTTATAGGCATAAATAGGCACCTGTGATAATTCTTTTTCCACCCTTGTCATTAAATTACCGTAAGAAAGTATTTTTGGGCACTGCACTCCAAAGTCTTTACAACTCTCTTAATTTGGTTAGTCCCAGAACCAGGAGCAGAGTTAGCTCCAGTACCTGGCATCATTTTTATTCTCCATCTGTCCTAGAAGGCCAATGAATTGTGAGTTGGTAATATTCTTTCCTGTTTGTGTTATCAATTAACTAAGATATCAATACAGCCTGTTCAAACACTTCGTAAGTATGAAAATTAAGTTCCCAGCTTCTGTGGAAGCCAAATACAACCTCGCCCTCATCTTTTTTATGGTGAAGAGCCATAAATGTTTTTCTTCTAGTTTTGGAAAAAAAATCCAAACAAAAAAGCACAAGATCCCACTAGTGTCATTGGACAGAATTTCATTTCCTCTTGTATGTGTGTGATTTCAGGTATGTTAAATAATTTGCTTTTACACCATCATGATTTACCTACATGTGCTAAATTTCAGTGTTTAATAAAAAAAAAAAAAAAAATTCAAAGGGAACCAGTTCTCCCAAGGAATGTGGGAGGGTGGAGAGAAAATAAAAACACAATTTTTACGTACCGCATCTGAAATACTTGTGGCATTTGATGTTTCTGCCATATCACAGCTGTTCCTATATAGGGTAATGTACAATTTTTCTGGAGGAGGACTATCAAGGCTGACTGAATTAACCTAGAAGTATTGTTCCCTTAGGTTATAAATTTCTGCAAATCTAAAGCATGAAGCTGTTTGAAAGCAAGGGGAAAATCCCAGAACTGTAAACTGTGTTGGTAGCCAGGAAGACTGTTGTTTGATACTATCCTTGAACAAACCAGACAGACAGAAATAGGATGGAGACAGACAGAACAGTCTGGACAACTGGACACAGAGAAACCTAATGAAGTTCAACAGGAGAGTGCAGGGTCCTGTACCTGGGGAGCAATGACCCCAAGTACCAGCACAGGCTGGTGTCTGACCTACTGGAGAGCAGCTCTGTGGAGAAGGACCTGGGCATCCTGGTGGATGACAAGCTGACTATGAGCTGGCAATGCCCTTGTTGCCAATATCCTGGGAAGAGTGTGGCCAGCAGGTGGAGGGAGGTGATCCTGACCCTCTTCTCAGCCCTGGTGAGGCCACATCAGGAGTGGTGTGTCCAGTTCTGGGCTCCTCAGCACAAGAAAAACCAGGAGTTACTGGAGAGGGAGCAGTCCAGCAGAGGCCACAAAGGTGAGTTGGGGTCTAGAGCATCTCTCGTGTGAGGAAAAACTCAGGGAGCTGGGCCAGTTTAGTCTGAAGAAGAGAAGACTGAGACAATATCCCATTAATACATATGAATATCCCAAAAGCTGGTGCCAAGAGAATGTTTCCAGACTGTTTTTGGTGATGCCCAGGTACAGGATAAGGAACAATGGCCATAAATTAAAATACAAGTTCCATCTCAACGTGAGAAAAAACTTCTCTACATTGAGGGTGGCAAAACACTGGAAGAGGCTGCCCAGGGAGGTCATGGAGTCTCCCTCTCTGGAGACATTCAAAACCCACCTGCACACACTCCTGTGTTACCTGCCCTAGATGGCCTTGCCTTGGCAGGGGGGTTGGGCAAGATGATCCCCAGAAGTCCCTTCCAACCACAGCAATTCTCTGATTCTCTTAAATACAGCCTAGAACTACACAGCTCCATTAGAGACTTGACAGGTAAGTCATACACTTTGCATTAATAATTTCCAGGTATCAAAGGCAATGTCAATTAATGCTACTCTTATGATCACAGTCTTAAATGGGGACTAAACCAAGGTAAAAATGAAAGGGAGCTCTCCAAAAATCAGAAATCAGACAAGTGCTTAAAAAAAAAATCTCTACTCAAAAATAACTTTATAATCACCCAAGCTAAGAGGACACTGAAGCAAGAATAGTCCTTATCTGACACCTTCCCAGTTTTTCTTAACTTCATGAGACATACAGGAGCAGACCTGGAGAGTATGACATATCTGGAGTCATTTTACTCTTTTCAAGCTAAATACAAATGGATCTATTCAATTTCTCTTAAGCCACATAGAGATTTTTAACCTGCTCATTAGTAGATTTACTAAGTAACCTCTGGGGGACTACAGTAATCTAATAGAGTTTTTAGCTGGTCATTTGGTTGTGGTTTGGGGGAGTGAGGGGGGCTGTGGGGTGGGAAAAAATGCTGCTGTACAAAAGGTTTCTATCTATCAGAGACTAAAGGAAATCTGCTGTCTGATAAGCCAGATATGCTCTGGCAAATTTATAAACTGCTCCTTTCTCATTTATTCCCCACTACATAGTGTTACTCTTTGCCACCTATCTTTTCTGATCAAAAGAACAAGGCAAAATTAAAAACCACAAGCTCATGCTCAGAGTATTCACTCACCTCCTCTCCTCATATCGCCATAGAATTTTCCAGTTTGTGTATCAGAACATCTGAATAGACCTCTCTGCAGAGAATTCCTTATTGAATTGTTTGTTGAGGTTTATTTTCATGTTTCTTCTTTCTTATGTACCAACTGGTAGCACCTATTAAGAAAAGTTATAGTATTGCAAAAATTAGCATATTGCAGTTCACCATAATGCTACTTTTAAGCATGCCAGAAGGGAAGCTGGCATTAAATAACTAAAGCCAGATTTTACAGGCAGACGTAAAAAACCTGAAAATTGGTATTTGCTAAGGATTTTAATAAGGATTGTCCTTCAGAGACACTTAATTTTGTCTTTGATCAGCTCCCTGTGCATAAACTCTTATTCCAAATGTGTTCATTGCACTTCAAAAAATTGGATTAACTTAACTCACAAAGAAAGGACATGACAAAGAAAGGATACTGCAACAAGGTAGACAGCAATAAAATGAATCAAAAAATGAAGAGGGAGAAAAAGGGAACAGAATTGACTGGGATCCAAAAGCAAGTTAAAAATAGATCAGAGAGAAATGCAAGACAAATGCAATCTTGCAGAAATGACAACAGACAGGTGGAAAAAAAATAAATGTAAAGTGAATAAGGAATATTATTGCTTCAGCAAAGAGGATAACCTCTGTGATTTCCTAGAAAAGTGACTTGATTTAGACAAAGGATTCACTCATGTGACACGAGGGTGATAGTGACAGAACTTGTTCTGTAACAAAAGCCCTATTTCCTCAGCTGTGGGGGATAGTGCAGTCACCCTGACAGGGAGGCACATGTGAGGAATAAACACACTTTTTACAGTAAACAGTGCAGTCAGGATTTGGCTGCTCTGAATTTTGCTATCAAGCCTTTAATTAGGTCTTCCACAGATGACTGGCAGCTGATCTGGGTGCTTGTTAGAGAGCATAGTCTGCAGAAGGGCATTTGGATGTACTTTCAGTGGGAAGTATCACAGAACACTACACACTTTCCCAAATCAGGTTCTGCTGAGTATTCCAAGAAATTGCAACAATTTTAATGTCCTAGTAAATTAAGAAGGGTAAAATTAGACATCACCTCATAAAATTTGGTGCTTCAAATATAAGTATGTTGATATTTATGAAGCATTGGTCACTATTAGAGTTAGTGCCATAGAAAAGCCAATTAAAATTTCAGTCTTTAAAGCAAAATTTTTAATTGCACTGCAAAAAAACTTAAAAATAGGCAGGAAAATCCTCTATGCAACTTACCCAATACACTGTAACTCTCTACAGTCAAGGAGGAGAAACTAACAGTAAAGATTGATACTTCAATGATTTTTTCAGCACATTTAGGATTCAGGAGTGGATTCTAGATGCACAGATCATCAATTAAAAGAGATTTCTAATCTCACTCTGATTTATACAAACTTGTTCAGAAGGTGCATCCAGTTTTATCGTTCTGCAAGAAATTTTTTTTTCATTTCTACTATCCCCTTGACTAATATATAATTTCTTACTCTTTGTTTTTCTTCACTAGAAATTGCATTTAATTCCCTTTCTCTTTTCAACAGTCACAAGAGCCTCTTAAGAGTACAATTATCCCAAAAGCTCATATGCTGTGGTGCTTAAAAAACAAACAAAAAAACCCCAACTACAACAAACAAAAAACCCACACCCAAAACGAAAATTATTTCTCATTTAAAAGACTGAAACAGCTACAAAACATAAAGGGTAAAATCCAGTTGTCATTCTTGTTCCAAACACATAATGATTAAGAGTTTGTCGCTGTAGGACAACCCATTATAGTCACTCAGATAATTTTTTTTCTACCCAGTAATGATCATTACAATATCATTTCTGAGTGGCAACAAGAATTAAGGCACACCAGCAGCAGAGTTCACTTCTGCTGACTTTACATGGCCACTAGTAATTAAAGAATAAAGCCATAACTCCCAGGTATCACCCAGCCACCATATTTCTGCTCCATAGTAAAACTCTCTTTTAGCCACAAGAGTATTTAGCAACCTTAGGAAAAAGAGTGCAAAAGGCAGCAATTCAATGAAAAGTATCTGTGTTATTAACAATTTATGCTGGCTCTTTTGCCCAATATTAATTTTTAGAGTTCTGCATACAATTGTACAGTTAAGTAAAATTAATTGTACAGTTCAGTCATATATTGGTTATGTCCATAACAATTTTATCTCACTAAGAACTACAAACAAAAATTCCCTCTAAACCAGTAATTTCTTTCCCTATGCCCTGGTTTCAGCTGGGATAGAGTTAATTTTCTTCCTAGTAGCTGCTACAGTGCTGTGATTTGGATTTGATATGAGAATAATGTTGGTAGCACACTGATGTTCCAGATGCTGCTGAGCACTGCTCACCCTAAGTCAAGGATTTTCAGTTTTCCATGCTCTGCCAGGGAGCAGGTGCACAAGATGCCAGGAGGGAACTTGGCCAGGACAGTTGACCCAAAGTGGTCAAAGGGATACTCCACACCATAGATCATTCCCAGTTTATAAACTGGGGTGTTGGCCAAGAGGGATCAATCACCACTTAGGGACAGGCTGGGCATAAATCAGTGGGTGGTGAGCAATGGTTTTGTGCATCATTCATCTTTTTTGGAGCTTTATTACTTCCTCTTTTTGTTATCTCCCTTTTCATTGTAATTACATTGTTGCTGTTGTTGTTGTTAGTAATAGTATTTCTTTTATTGCAATTATTAAATGTTTTTATCTCGACCCATGGCTGCTGCCTGGTTCTGATTTGATTCTATCACACACACAACTGTCCAGGGGGGCAGGGAAGTGAGCCAATATCTATATGGTACTTAGTTGCTGGCTAAGAGTAAATCATGACACCCTAGCTGTTTATCAGAACCTTGAAAGAGGAAAGTAATTTCTTTATCTTTCTCACTTAAGAGGAGAACCACTTTCCTCATCAGCTAGTGATTAGATTGCTTAAACTTTTGACAGATGTTGCACAGATACTTAAAATTGGTTTAGTGCATTTCTAAGTTCACGAAATGAAAATGCAAAAAGTCTAATATTTAACATTTGAAGCAGAAATCTGATCAGGGCAGAGATGAGTAAATGCCCATGGAAAAGTTTAACAAATTTTGAGAAAGAATAATCCATGTGTCTGGGAATCCATGTTTCCTTATTTTAAAAGGAAATAAATATCTCAGGAAAGCACAAGCATTTTACAGGATATATTTGTGTGATGAACTTTGATTAAAAAAAAAAAATCACCTCTAAAAATTGTGTTTAACCTATGTAGAAGGTGTTACAAATATACCTTCCTTACTGTAACTTGAACGTGCCATGTTGAAAACACTGGCTGAGATCCTGTTACCCATGTTACATGGAGGATCTACAGAACAGTTCAAAAAGAGACATAAAAACATCCATAAATTGTTAGGACTGCCAAATGAACACTAGGTTGCCTACACATCAGCTAGTCTAGCCTGATGCCCACTGGTGACCACCACAGACACACACACAATGTGTATGCCCTCATCTCGCCCTTCTGCTGAACAGATCCAGGGGCTTTGCACCTGTGAAGAACTCACACCAGCACATAGGAAAAAGATGTCAGAGAAGGAGGAGTGTAGAAACCTCCATGCACTGAATATGACCCCCATGGCTGCCTCACTGAAGAGGCAGAGTGTGACCTGTGGCAGAAACAAGAAAATTTTATCCTTAAAAACTCTCTATTAATATTTTGGATTAAATTTATGGAAGTTGCCAGCTATAAGCTACTCAAGTTTTGTCATAAACCCTGAGTCAGCACGACAGGAACAAAGACCTTTGGCCTTGGAAGCCAAATGGACGTCACTGAAGTACCCACATGACTGAAAAGGAAGTTTCTAAAATAAATTCAGTTAAAAATAGTTTATTAAATTGATAATTTCCCTTTCCTAATTATAAACTGACAATTCATTAACTCTTTCATGTCACACAGAAACAAAGAATTAAATAAGCAAATTAAAATACTGGGTTATACAAAAGTATCCTATTGTCCTTTACTGCAACTAGGTACTGACCCACAGGTTTTGTTCCACTAAAGGCCTAAAAAATAGTTGCAAGCACATGCATCTTAAGTAGAGCATATGACGGGTTTTGTACATTGCATTATACAGACATTTTTACAGATTAGAAGCATTTTTAATTTTCCTGAATTTATAGGATCAGTGTTTTTAAACCTGTAGAAAATACCTTTTTTGCGTACACTCGGACTGGACTGTGCATTTCTTGAACTTTGAAATATTGAAACTTACAAGATATAATCTATTATTTTTTCATGTAACTCTATTCAATAGCAACCCAAAGTTAGATTCATTATTCAGAAAATCCTCCTCTCATTTTCAAACAATCATAAAATGCTGTTATTAAGTAATTGCAGAGAACCATAAAGCTCTTGATTCAGGGAGTCTGACCTTCTTTTTGACCAGGCAAATTAGTTTCTTTTTTCCTTTCTCTGCTATTTCTGTATATTGAAGAGAATTTTAATAAAACGCTGTTGTTCTGTTGGAAGTTAAAGAGCCCTGTGTGGATGTACACAGTGCCTGGACATCTTGCAATTGAATGTCTAGAATTTATCCTGTGCAATGTAAAAGAAAAATGCCATTTTTACAATGTAAAACCAAGTGAGACAATTAGTAGATAATAAAGGTTTTCCACACTTTTTATCTCAGCAGGCCCAGTCAGTAATGATCACTAATAAATCCCTTTCACTGTCAATGCTTGTAAAAAGTCTTCTTCCTAATTTCTTTTTTTGCAAAATAATTACTTATTTCCCCCTACACACCCACAGTTTGAAATGTACTTAAGAACACCATCCCTAGGAATCTCATTTACAAAGTGCTTAAAGAATCATCTGAGATCAAATACTGTTAGGAATACAATTGAGGTAGCAGCAATTCAGCTTTCTTCCATGGTGGAGAAAGCCATTTCAGGGCCAGAAATATGTTTCTCTTATAGTTTCTGTTTCAAAGTGAGGTTAATATATGAGGGGGAAAATTTTTTAAAAAAAGAAGAAAAGAGAATGACTACTTCAAAGAACAGTTCCAAAAAAGAATGACCACAAATAAAAAAAGTAATGGTCCTGAAGTTTTAAAATCAAACTAGTTCCAGCAGCTATAATGTCTTTAATCTTTTTCTATGAAATGACAATAACTTACAATACTGGATGCTGAAGAAAAAGATAATAAATTCACCTGGTATGCACTTCAGCACTCATAACAGAGACATCATCCATACATGTATCCATTATAAGAAGATATTACTGTAAGCATTTGTCAAAATTTCTCATAATTTTTAATTCCAAACTACTGTTAGCCATTGCAATTCATTTTATCAATTCGTCTTTTAACTTTTTTCAAAATACACCACACATCAGACACAAAGCTATCACCACGGAATTTTTTTAAACACAAATAATCACAGTGATAAAAAGGAAAAGGCTTATGAGCTGTTACATTTATGAAATAGGGAAGCAACATTATTTCTATCAGTCAGCGGTAATGTAACAATAAACAAAACCCAGATAAAACTGACCAGAGACACAGATGTAGGACCAGCACCAAAAGTATTTATGCATTGAAATATGAACATGTTTCCTTCAGTCTTTCTAACAGAACCTGCATCTCAAGGTTGCCAGAGCACTGCGGAAAACACCTCCAACTCTGACATAGTGTTTGATTATTGGGTAAAGAACAAAGGCATTCAGGAAGCAACTCTTTCAAAGGCACCTGGTATCTCCCTGCCTCACAGACATGTCCAGAAAAAAGTTCTAAGTGACATGTTATTGGTGGACACAGTATTACAAAGCAGTCTTAAGGTTAACATGATAATAATTCTTAGAAAAGCACAGTAGCTTCTCCTCTAGGAAGCCTCAGGCTACTCTTCCATCCCCCTAAATCCCGGACTGTTAGAATGAAATCAGCTGTGGAAAACTATGTGTCATATTTCCTAAGAATATTGGCTTCACCATGAGAAGGATTAGCATCTGAATGTTCTTTGTCTAAAATTTTATTTGTTTGCAACTGTAATTATGGAGAGAAAAATTGAAAGGTCAAAATGGCTATAACTAAGGAAGTCATTATTTTCAGTCAGCTCCTCATAACAGACTGGGTGACCTTTCCTAACAAACATGCTGTTAGGTTTATCTCATTGTAGGTCATCGATTTAATAATTTATAAGTAGGCACTTGGTCATTTACTGTGTCACAGGTGAAGAAAAAATGTGCTGCAGACAGTGAAACTAAAACCAGTAGCAATATCCACCATTTTCAGTACAACAGAAATGCTATAACCTCATGTTTGCTCTTTGATCTCTGATGTATAATCAGTGATCTCCTCTTTGATGATAAAGACTGATTAATCTGTGGAAAGTCTCCCTCTCATATCCACAAAAATAGAAGTCTACATCTCAGGTAGAATAAAGCATTTAAGGAAGCATTTGGGAATAATTTAGAGATGCCAATTGGTGAGTTTGAGCTATATAGTTAACAATATTTTTACATAGACTATAGATGAAGTCCAGTGCAGAAACTCGCAATGCTTTGGTCACAACTGAAATATGGTATTATAAAGACAGGCATCAGTCTTCAATTGCTTGCAGTTTTGGCAAACTTGCACATCTTGTGGAACTTTAAAAATACACACTCCAAAATTTCTGTCTGTATCAGATAAATTTTAGGTTACCTGGCCCTCTCAACAGTGCACTGCTGAAGCCAAAATAACACATACAAATCTTCCATAAGAAGCAGAAAGTGCTAAACCTCTGTGAACAGTTCAGGGGAATTGAACACAGAAGGAATATCCATGAATCTGAAGGTGATGGGGATGAGAGAAAATGGGATTTCCATTGTGACCTAAACCAACTGTAAATTAGTGGGACAAGAAAATAGATAAGAAGGGAGACATAACTCAATAGGGCCTCCTGAGTCGCAGCCTCCTCTTCAATCTCAGCACTTTGCTTGTGCCAGCAAACTTTAGTGAAACCTATCAGTCGCCCCGCTCTGTGGGAACATTAATACTACTTACATTTATTAAAACATTTCTGAAGATATTTTAGCTGTATTTGAGAGGGGGGGAAAAGAGTGAGAAGAAAAAACACTTCTTGGTTTTTCTGATTCTTTACCCAATATAATATACTGTGTGATGACATCATCAGACTTGAGAATTTGAGTGGCTCTTAGACAAAGATCCTGTGTATTTGTCAAAAAATGTGTTCTACCACTGCATATTGTGAAACAGTGATAGATGAAAACTCACTGTGATTTTTTTAATTACACTGTCATTCCTACAAATCTTTGCAAAGTTCAAACAAAAGACCTTGTATTGTTTTTAAAATTAACACTTTAGGATTATACAATTATAATTCCATGATTCAAGCTGACAAGACTAATAAAAATTTCAAGGACCTACTACTATACCACTACCTTCACCCTGACTGTTCAGTTTTTCTCTTTTCTGTTTAGTCTTCTTCCAGCATTATATTCTCAGAAGCTGCATTTTGCTGTTACCATGGAAAATAAAACTGTTTTCAGCACTTTATCTACCTACCCACTACTTTTATTAGTTTAAATCTAACTAATTGTGCCCTTAACTTCACATATCTTTAACAGTGTGGAATCTACCTCGTGAATGTGGCTACTTTAGTTCATTTTGCTGATCATCTCCTTTCCATCAAAGAAGGTGAAGATGAGAATTTGTTGTTGGAGTTCAAATTTTTGAAGCTGACTGACTGAAGATAAAGCTAGCATAAATATTTGCCTAAGTGATATAGTCTGTATAGATCTTTTTCAGCTGTGGCAGGACTGACTGAGAATCAAAACTTAAAAGCTGATAATTATACAGAGTTTTACAACAGTAGCACCAGAAGATGCTCATCATATCTCAAAATAGAGTGTACTCTTCAGTGCATATACATAACAGCCTTTCTGTCAAATGTAGCCTTATCCTTCTTTCTTTATGCAACAGTACATTCTGTATTTCAGAAACAGTGGAATAGTATTTGGAGATGGCTTCTGCTTTTAGTAACCTTAGAAGGATTCTTTTGTAATTCATCATCATCTTGGTTAAATATTGCAATGATTAAAAAAATTACTATGAAAAGTATCCCCCTGGAGATTAAGTAATATATTCTATTGCAATATTTTAAAGCTAATCTTTGAAATTTCCTTACCAGGTAAAACTTCATTAATAAAGTGTAGCTGACAAGATTAGCATACTATCTCTGCATCTTGTTTATAGCATAAAAGTTGACTACCCACAGAGATAAATGATACCTTTCATCTCTGTCTCTACAAAAATTTGAATGTCTGGTAAAGGCATTTTTAAAATGATTTGCTTTCAGAGACTGGCATTTCAATCCTTGAAACTAAAGGTTGGGGATTTGACCAAAAATCAAGGGAATTAATTTCAATAGTTAAGATTTTTGAGGTGGGATGTTGTCATTTTTTTTTCCAAGCTAATAAATATAAATTATTATGAATAAAGACTTGGTCATGTTGAAAATAGCATATGCTAAAGAGATTTACAATGGCTTCATAATTAATGCATATCCTTATGTTGTACAGGGAATATGAGAAAGTCCTTCATATGTATTTACCCTGAAGACCAAAATTTGTTTAATGCACTTCATGGCACAATATGCTATTCTCAATATCTTATGCAAAAACAAATTAGGACAGAAATTTCTAAATCTGCATCACTGAGTACTGCATACACCCAGATAATACAAATAAGTTACTTCATCTCTTATTCATATTCATATCATACATTCTATCTTCAGTCATAATAAGGTCTAAAGACAAGGAATAATAAAATGTTCAAATCCGATGCTTCATGAGGCACATCAGCAAGGCAGGTTAAAAGCACAACAAACTTAACTGTGGGGTAATGGTGTAACTCCTTAAGAATATGCTCATACACACTTACTCAAGAAGGTTTCAGTTGCACTTATAATGAGTTACTTGCAATTAATCCATGAAATAACGATGCAGTTAAGGGCATGACCAACAGGCACCAGGCTCTATATTCAAAAAATCTCCGAAACTTCATATACAAGGCAGATGTGAGACTCTTCCTTCCTCCCAAGATTTCTGGTAAGTGAAAGCTCCTTGTGAAAGTTCTGTGCCACATCAGTCCACACAACAGTATGACATAAAACTTTTATGTGTTCTTCAAATTGTATATGTGCAGTCATGTATATGAATTTAAACATGCCGTGTTTGAGGCACACAAACTGGACTACAGCTTGAAGCAAAGAAATGCCAGAGTGTTACTGAATATATAATTTTGACTGTCAATTGTGAAGATTGATTTGTATGTCTCACCCTTTTTTCTCCTCCTTTGTGCCCATTCCTCACTTTAACAAAAGGTATCAAGGCTTTCTTTTTTTTCACTGAAGCAAAGATACCTCTCTTTGAACTACTGAGAAGGAAAACAACAAGTGCTGTTAGTCAGTTTAAAGTCTACCTCTTTGACACATGGGGAAAAAAGAGGGTTTAGAAGCAGTTCACACATCTCCAGGGCCTGTTTCAAGCTTTTCTGACTTTAACACCAAGGTCAGCATTGTATTTTTCATTCCACAAATCCCATACCTAGCCTGAATGAACACTGAATGGTTTTGTATGCTGCACTATCACCATGATTTATCCACCACAGACTTCTTTTCTCAGTTATCTGCACTCAGCCTGGCAACATGGCTAAGCACTGTCTTTACAAATTTGCGTACATACACAAGGCTTTTTGTCTCTAGAGCTTGTGGTGAGTGTCCATGAAGGCACTGAGGCTCTTGACAGCTGAGGTCTGATGATTTAGTCAAGTTTGAAGTAACCACCCCCGTCACAGAGACTGAGGATGTACAGCAGAGCTCCAGCTGCTGCTGTCTTGCCTGCTGCCATTCTGGCTTTGCTGAATCAGTTTGGAGTCTGTACTGTCAATTAGAGATTGCTTTAGCACAGTATCATAAGATCAGTACATTCTGAATGGCAAAGGTTTGTAGAAATTATAGCAGTTCAAATTATGGCATGACCAGGGGTAAAGGTAATTTATACTGTGTATATTTTTCACAGGGCTTAGAGTCTGAAACCTGAAGATTTTGAATTTACTGCAAAATGGCTAAAACTAGCTTGCTATACAGTGTGAGATTCATGAGCAGCTTTTCGTTTGGGATTAATGGAAGATATGAAGAAAGGAGATAATAAGTTTATATGCAGGATATAAGAAAAGAAGTTTTGAAAATTGAGTAAAATTATCCAGCCATAAAATTTTGGTTTGATAGTTTTGCTAGAACATTCCCATTTCATTATTAAGGCAGACTGGGATATGAAAAAATGTTGAACCTCTTTGTGAGATAATATAAATATAAATAAGGTCCTGATGCTGCTCTTGAAAGGAAATATCAAAGCTATATATATAGTGATTTGAAAGTCCCAAGACTTGAGTCAAAATTGAAACAAAGTCAGACTCAATATTGTGTTGGGTCTGCTTTCCAGAAATCAGCTGATGGCAAGTATGACATGATGCAAATAAATCTACAAGCAAATAAAAAAAATCCAAACATTAATTTGAAGGGCAGCGAACTACTAGTAAATTTAGTTTGCATGATTATCAAAACATCCACTCTCCCTTTTATAATTATATTTCTAAAACTAAAAAGACATTGTTGTCATAGTCATAGAATCACAGAATGGGTCAGGTTGGAAGGGACCACAGTGGGTCATATGGTCCAACCTCCCTGCTCAAGCAGGGTCAGCCTAGAGCACATGGAACAAGATTTCATCCAGACAGTTCTTTAATATCTCTGGTGAGGGAGAATCCACAACCTCTCTGGGCAACCTCTCTGCTCCAGTGCATGGTCACCTGCACAGTAAAGTTCTTCCTCATGTTCACATGGAACTTCCTGTGAATCACTTTCTGCTCACTGTCTCTTTTTGTATCATTCAGCACTACTGAGAAGAGCCCAGCTGCATCCTCTTGACATCGTCCCTTCAAATACTTACATGACTCTCACTCATCTTTTCTTGAGTCTGAACAGGCAAAACTTTCCCAGCTTGTCTTCTTAAAAGAGATGCTCCAGTTCCTTAACTATTCTTGTCACCTTCTGCTGAATATACAGCCTTTGCATGGCTAGAAACAGGAAACAGCAAGAGAGAGCAGAAGAACAAATCTGACAGAGTGAATTCTGCCTCAAAACTTCTTAGCCTTGAGAGTGGATGATCAATAATGACCTAGCAACACCAGCTGATACCAAATCACTCTTCATTCATTAGAATAATTTACTCACTTTTTGTGAGTAAAGAAAATACAACATACATGGATTTTCACTGGGTGTTCATTAGAAGAGAAATGTGTTATTAAAAAAAATTGTTGCACAATTTCCAGATGTCTTCTTTTTCTTTCTTTATGTTGAAACTTCACAGGAAGTTTCATCAGTGATTTTTTTTTTTAAAGTACAAATGCTCTCACTAATGCTGGACACACATATTTTCATTCCCTGAAGAATTTTATACCCCAACAGCATTGTTTAGCTATGATCAGAAATGCAGTAACTCATTTTACTTTAAATGAAGGTCCTGTACAGCCAGGTAAGAAAAGATGGAGGATCAGGTGAAAGAAATAAAGGAAAAACCCTTGGATAGCCAGCAGCTGCTACTTATTAAGAGCAGCAACATATATAGCAATAAATGTGCATACTTTGCATTTCTAAGTAACATGGATGCCAGGAAAGACAAAGTTGCTGGAACCTTCATAGCCAGCAGGATACAGGCCAAGCACCTTTTAATGTATCAGCCCAGCACATTCATTTATAGCAAGTTTGACACTGCACTGTTTAAATAGGCTCTTATGTCATAGATAAATATTCCATGTTTGTAATATGAGGTACCCTATAAAGAGAGACTTATTTCCTCTTTCAGTGAAAAATGGGTAAGTAAGACCTATTATTCACCACCTAAATGGCCACCAGCCAGTGACTAACAGCTAGCCTATTTGATCATGAAGTTGTAGCTTACTGATATGAAGTCATATTTCACGGCAGCTCTTGACTGAGAAAGAGAAAGAAAATGCAGGGCTCACAGGAGGGCTTCTGACAGTCGCTGCCATGAAATGTTTTCATTTGTCACTATGACAGTGAACAACAAGATACTGACTGAAAGAGAGGGCATGAGGACAAAGCTGTCTTCAGCCAACTTTCACTGAGCCCTGACACACAGACACATAAACACACTTGGGGTTACTAAAATTTTCCTGATTTTGCTCAATAACCTTATTAACCCTTTGTATTTTAGGCAAAGTATACAACTGCATGTTTCTGATGCTGCAGTCACAAATAAAAACAATTGATGCAGTCCAAATGTCATTAAAAACTGTCAAAATCTAAACCATTGGGGTCTTTAATAACTTTTATTATGAATCCTGGCTTGTGTCCCATGATCAACAAAGTTTTCCACAATCTTTCCCTTACTATTCTTTCCCTTACTATGATCAACAAAGTTTTCCACACTCTTTTCGTTACTATTCTTATACATCTCAAAAGCTGCTGCTTTTTTTTAAACTGAAAAAGAGGAAGTTAATTTTGCATTTCAACAGAACCATCTTTCCCATTCAAGTTGAACAATGCTTGTTTTCCTACACCTGAAGTAATTTCTAACACAATTTGTTGTCCATATAATGTTTAAACCAATTAAATAATCAAGAAAGCAGTAACCTTAACCAGATATAAAAATTACATGAACTTCAACATGAAAAAAGCAGGCCTATTATTTCTTGAACATCATTAGATCATGCCAAGAACAGCACAATATTTAAAACTTGTCTTACATGTTCCTTCCACTACACTTGGCATTATGCAAAACACAAAGCTAATATAACCCTAATATTTCAGTAATATTTTCTACCAAAAAAAAAAAAAAAAAAAAAAAAAAAACAAACCACTTAACGTAGCAATACTCAGGCTTTAATTCAGGTAAAAAAATAAGCAATTGATAGGCAATTCCTGTGCTGTAAAGTTGCAAAAAAATTATTTTATTTCCATAAGGACAAAAGCCAATGTCTGATGTCATTTTTTCAGCCTTATTTCTAAAATATCTTTTATGTTCATCAACCTACCTCTAAAAGCAAGTCCTTGCTTATCTCCATTTTCTGTTATTCTTTTTAAACATTTTCCACCAACAGGACATGACCCTGTTCTAAAAATTATGATCATATCTTATAAACATTCATTGCCACATCATTAGTCTTCTTAAAAGCTAGAACCAGCCTTATTTGCTTCCTGAAAACTTTCAAAAATGTTATTTATAAGCCTGTTAACAGCAGCCTAGGAGAGTAAAAAAAGTCCAATACAGAGTCACAGAGAGGAAAATCAATTGAGGTGTTCATAATCTCATGAAAGGGAAAGGAATGACTAATGAGCAGATCTGAAACATGTAATTAGAGCTTTGTTTAGAGAGATTGGGGGAATTTCAGTTCTAACACCTTAAATTAAAAGGAAATTGTCACTAACCTTTGTAATTGTAAAGCTCCATGAACATCTGAGCCAATTAAGTATGCCCAAATAAGCCTAGGATTAATATTTGCCCTAATCTACAATATATGTTGCAGACACAGAAGACAAAATAGCAAACTGAAAAGCAGCCTGATTAAGAGACATAATTGGTAGGAACTGGAGCTTTTTCAGGTAGGATTTTCTCTGATACAGGCATATTGTTTTGATCTTGTACATTACAGCAGGTGTTACAAAAACTGGATAAGTGAAGAGCAGGGCTGTGACGGCTGTCCAAGCAGGTAGCTGGGCTTGGCCACAGCCAGATGGTGACAAGCAGAGTTTAAAGAGCAGAAGCAAGATGAGCATGAGTGACCAGCTCTCTCGGTACAAATGATACCTGGGATAAAACATTGGGCCAGTGAGAGGACATGGGGCATGACAGACAAAGTTTGAGTGCTTGCCTTGCAGATGAGTCACAGAGTAGAATTTTAGATATACTTTGGAAACAGAATATTCACTAGATTATTTATCTTCCTGCTAAATGTATTGGGAAGGAAAAAAAAAGGGGGGGGGGGGGTAGATGTCAGTCAAGTTATTTGATTTTCCTTTTGCAGGTGGAGATGAGGGAGATTATCTCACTAGTGTCTCACCATGTTCCAGCTTTTTTGGGATGCTGAGTAGGAGTGCAAAACAATGTTTATTAGTAGAGACCTCCAAAATCTGTGTCTATCCTTTGTTGCTCCCATTTAAGTCTTGAAGAAAGGTAATACAAAGAAATCCCCAAAATTACAATGTTCCTGACCCTAGAGTTCTTTCTTATGTGAAGTACTCCATAAGCAGGAAATTAACATTTATCAGAGGACAAATACTGTGGAAAGAAAAGGTACTGAGTAGAGGTGATCTTAGGGTACAACCTCCACTGTTATCCTGCACATCAGCAGTTCCAGGAGACCTTGCTCACCTAGTCATAATCGCAACATCAAAGCTGGAAAACTGAAAGTTACTGGAATCTCACATAGGATTGAGTATTTTCCTTAATAAAGAAGATATCTGAAAATGTGAGCGATCTCAAAATGTTCCATTAATAATATGTTGTTTATAAATTTTCCTGAACTCATCCAGCAGAATTGAAGTCTCACTCCCCTACCATTATGCTTCGCAAGAAGTGGAGAAGCCTGATACCCTTCCCAAGAAGTTGATGCACAAAAGGGTCAACATAGAAGTGCCTAAAGTGTGGCATGGCACTTGCACAAATAACTTTCAGATTGTCATCATTACTCTGCCAATGAAAAATGTGGTCTTCACCATCTCTTCACACACTTTCACTTCATGTTCCTATTTCCTCAAATGATTTTACTGTCTGCTTCCTGAGCCTGCCTCTCCCACATTTCATCAAAAACTCTTTTGCACTGCACTTCTCATTTCTTTGGATCATTCACTGTACTAGAGTAGCTTTCCATTCCAAATGGTGAGAATATAGGGAATAATTTCTCCATTTCAAGAAACACTTCAGAGGAAGCCATTTTAGAATAGCAAATTGCTCCCAGGAGCACAGACCACTTCTCCTTCAAATAAAATCTGGTTTAGTAAAGGGGCTGGAATTATCTTTAATAACTTTATTTAGAAGCTAATATAGAGGGGGGAAATTGAAAAAACCCTATATGATCAAATAAATATATCTCTACCTTGATTTTCATTTATCTTACCTCCATAAAGAAACTGGGCTTGGTGCCAGCATTACTATGTGAAATGACTTCACATTCACAATCAGCAAAATCTCTCTTCATACAGAGTCTCAGAGGAATATAATATGGATTCAGGCTTCCTCATCCTTGTTACTCATAACCTGCAGGTATTTTCTTTCAAATAGTATCAAAAATCCAACAATGTTAATAAAATGTGTAAATTCCTGGTACAAGATAATGTGAAGTCTAAAACACATGTACACAAAACCAGCCCACAACACTATAGTGCAAGTCATGGTTCATTACCCTGAGCCCGTGATTAGCAAATATCTTCATGTGATTATGGTGGTGTCCTCAGTTATTGTTATGTTATCAAAAGCACGCTTCGAGATTTCTCATCCTCAAATTAAATTACTGATCTCAGTCTCAGTGGAGGATTAGGACCCGCCTTACTGAATTATCCATGTTGGGGAAAAAGCACCAAAATTCAAAATCAAAGCAATCAAAGGGCTTGACCCTGCTAAAGCTACCGAACAACCCCTTAAATCTACTGAACAGATGATGTCCTGATGCAGAAGCTACACTCCTACTGAGCAGTTTGAACTCCACACCATTGCCTTCCTAGTCAAGGATACAGCTGTGCTAGCAAAGGCTCACCCTACACTTCCCAGTGCCAAGGCACTGCAGGGTCTGTGGCTCCCTGGGACTAGAAATGCCAGGGACTCAGCAGGGTGGGTCATGACAGGGTCTGGAAGCCAGGATTATAAACCCACTGGGATGTTTTAAATGTTGATAATTCATTGATGCTCTTCCAGTTTCTCAGAAAGAGAAACTTTGTCGAAGTTGAATGAAAAAAATTGTAAGGTAGCAAGCTACTTTTTGCTGCACAGAGCCACTGAAAATGCTTTAAAGGATCCACCAATAAGCATGATTTCAAAACAGATTCAAGATCTTCCATCATGAAAAAGCTGGATATCTGGATCATAGTGCCAGTTCATGCTATCTCAGCATAGAACCCTATACTTGGACACTGTATATGGCAGCTGTATATATAACTGTATGTAACTGTATATATACTTGGACACTGTGAATGGCAGCTGCTCTTTGGGGCCAAGCAAGAGTCAAGTTTCTTGCTGTTAACATACTATAAGTCAAACTTCTTGAACTTTGCCCTCAGAAATTTAAGCAACAGTCATTATCCATGTATATCTGCCTGGCTTCAGTTTATACTCTATTGGTATCATTATCAGTGGTGGTAAAAAAATTCAAGCAAGTTCTTCATCCTCAGAAACTACCTACATTGGTCTAAGCAATGGTCATCCAGATAACAGCAAACTGGAATTTCTTCACTAGATTTAGCTCTCTAACATAACATCTATCCAGTCAACATACTTTTTGTGTTGGATACATGTTCTAAGATGTCTATATCTGCATATGAATAAAAACAACATTTTCACAAAAGACAGTAAGTCTTAAGAGCTAATAAAACTTCAGGAAATAGCACAAAGCACAGACCTTTTTCCTTACCTATTTATTGCTAGCTATATAATTTCAAAATATTTATTACTGCCGATTTCTTTTCTGTTTAATGTTTGGGTTTAATTTCAAAATACATATGCTTCATTTTTACTGTTACATGAGAAGTGCGAAGAGTCAGTATGTCATCTTTTAAAGGTCTAGCTAAACATTCTGAGGGAATGAAAGCATTTTGCTTAAGCCTCAGCTAAAGCTACTTTTCTTCTGCAACAGTGTGTAGAAGCAATACAAGAGGATAATCTCCCACACATTCAAAAGTGTGACACCCTTAATACTGACAGAAGTGCTTTTCTATAGCTTCCACAATACAGCCAAATGACAGAGGCAGATTTTTTTAACTTCTGATTGAAAGATAGGCTATTTAAAGCAGCCTGGGTGTTCTGGATGTGTGAACATGCACCTGTGCTATGAGCAGAAATGTTAAATCAGGAGCTTAATGCTTATAAAGGGATTTCACCCACTTAGATTAGCTTGTTGAACTAGATATATGTAAGCTCAGAGGTTAATGAATCTTGAAATGGAGCTCCACATGACTCAGCAGACAATACTGTGCCTGTTAAAGCTGGGTAAGCAATTTTTTCAATACATAGCAAGCTTTTCCTTTTTAGTGTGTTTTATTACTACTGAATGAAGATGCTCATTCTTCATTGTTGGTTCCTCTTCCCTAACTTAGCTGACTGTGTCTCCATCCATCTGAAGAAATGGTGCAGTTCTCAGAACCACATGAGCCTCGTACTTTGTCTCTAAATCTGCATAGCATAAACCATCAGAAATTCAGTCCCCTGCCCTTCTTCTGGGGTAACAACAGGAGTCACTGGTGACACTCAAGCACATATAAAACATATATATATATATATATAGCATATATAAATTCTCCTTCTTGATGCCGTAAGCTTGCAAAATACACTTGCTTCTCTTCTTCAGAATCTCTATCATGCAACTATGTCTGTCTTAGAAATAAATATAAATCATCAGTTTTTACCCCAGTCATGTTGGTTTCTTCATAATATACTGATGTTGAAAAGCAAGAAGATCAAATCTTGCAAAATACAAGTAAATACAGGCCAGCTCTGATGAAATCAAAGCATCAATATGTGAGGAAGAGAATTGGCTACTGAAGAGTAAAGTCAACTTGCAAGGACTATTTCCTCACACTATGCCTTAATTTAAAGTGCACACAATTTTTCAGTCTGTCACTCACCCTTCACTTGCTTTCTGTATCAGAGAAATGTAAGCAATATTAAGCCTTTTTATTTTTTGCTGTGGTTTAAATAAAGGTTTTCCTGTGAATAGTCTGCAAGAAAATTGCATGTTTTCATTCACCTTGTGCTTAAAAAGGAATTTGTTGCAACTATTTCCAATTTTTAAATACAACCACTTGCTTAGCCCTTCACATACATGGCACCTAGTCAACAACTGCATTTGATACTCAATTACAGCAATAATCACCAGCTTTTTTAAACACCTATCTCTCTCCTGATTTAACAATTAGTGATGTTCATGATAACTTATGCACACATTATAGAAAGCATGTAATACACATGTAATAAAGAGTAATGTAATTAAGCCAAACCTTCCCTTTCTCCTTGTGGCAACTGAGGCCATCATTACAAATAAGCACTCAGCATCAGTATCAATGTTCAGTGGCACAAACAGCAAGAGGCATTATGTCAGCAGCATCTGATTTTCATTACTGCATGCACCATTACTCACTTAGTTTGTTACTCTTGCATCTAAGCCTTTAAATTTGCAAACTTGCCTATTCCACTGTGCATTTATTGCCTTTTGCTGTCACTTCAGCCTTGTTTGGTAACCCCCAGCACTAGATAATTGATTACTCTCTTCACTATCTCTTTGTGCAAAGAGTTATACTAAATCGAAACTGTCACCTTTAAATTATTGTGCAGCCTTCACACTTAGGTATTAGTATGTGAAAGTGCTACCTCCAATCTATACTACAAAGTTTATTGTTTTAATTAAAATGCTCCCCATGCTCTCCAAAGGAGATGATGATCCTTGCTTTCCCCTTGCTGCTCTTTTATGAGTCATAAAATTTTCTAATTATCCCATATGATTTTTGGAATTAATTCACCTAATTTGACTTACTCAGTGCTACAGTGACTTCATGTATGTACAAGTGTACAGATCGGTCTACTTCATCAGTGAAACATTGTCATGATCTAACCCCAGGCAGCAGCCAAGCCCCAGGCAGCCACCATTTGCCCACTCCCCCACTAGCAGGATGAGGAAGAGAATTGAAAGGGTAAAAGATAGAAAAGCCAGGAGTTGAGATAAAGACAGATTAATGGGAAAAGCAAAACCTATGCACACAAGTAAAGCAAAACAAGGAATTAATTCACTAATTCCCATGACCAGACTGCTATTCAGCCATCTCCAGGAGAGCAGAGGTCCATCAGATTTAATGGTGACTTGGGAAAACTAATGCCATCACTCCAAAATGATATCATATGGTCTGGAATATCCCTTTGGTCTGTTGTAATCATCTGTCCTGGCTGTGTCTCCTCCCATGCACCTCCAGTCCCGTCACCAGCAGGGCAGGATGGAAAGCATAAAAGGCCTTGAGTCTGTGCAAGCCCTGCTCAGCAATAACAAAAACTTCTCTATTACCATTACTGTGTTTAGCACAAATCCAAAACACAGCCTGACATTAGCCACACTGAAAAAATTTGACTGTACCCCAGCCAAAATCAGTAGAAATTTTATTTAGTGGTATAAGCCATAATTTACTTTTCCGGATGGGACATCAACAGAATTTGTCACCAACATGTGCTAACATTACAGTGACTATTATTTTTCACCTTGCCTTTTGTTTGGTGCTGAGGTCTGACTCTTCCTGGAACTCACTGGCTGAACAAGTTACATGAAGAAAATAATGTTGTGTTTATAATCTGAAACATACAAGTATTTTAAAAAATAAAATTTAAAAAATTATTATTACAGTCTTCCTTATGTTTAATAACAACACTAATGTAAAGCCTGGAAATTTATGAAGCCTCACAAAAAGTAAGGCTGCTGTTACTGTGCAGATGCAAAACTGTTTCCACAGTGTTGGGAAGTAAGAAGCAGCTAGAAACTGCTGCCTTTCACGAGTGCTTCAAGATACTTTTTCTCCCTTAAGAGCGCCTAACAGTGCTGAAAAAGGGTTCCAACTCTCCAGAGAAATGAAAGTGAATTTTAACAGAGACATTCAAAGGTGGAAGAGCAGTCAGTTACAGCACTGAAAAATTTACAGTAGAGAAGATAATAGCTCCAAAATTTAGAGCAAAAGGAATTTCCCCCCTATATGTAGAATCCTGCTCAAGCTGAAGCCTTCTTGAGGAATAGGGTTACTTGTCTCCTCTGTACTGGTTTTTCCTCACAACAGTTTGCCATACCAGTTCAGACTTGTATGTATGTAATCAGTGTTCCATGCAAGGAAATACAAGAGCACACTCTCATAACTTCAGAAATCACTTATTTGAGACAGTTACACACACAGACCTTACAGTTTCCACTCTTCCTAGTGTTATGCTCACCTTTCCACTGCTCCTCTTGGTTCTAAATTTGGAAACTTCAGTCTCGTGGAGGTTGGGGACTGTATGACAAGATGTCAACATCTTGTACACTTTACAGGTGGTAATATAATTTTTATCTCTTAACCAAATATGATTACTTCTTCCTTACGTAAAATCCATTTAGAGAATCTTCTATGTGTTTATTAATATTTTTAACATCTTTTCCTTTACTGACCTGCAATTCCATGTTACACTTATAATAAATACACTTTTTTAGGTTCCATTTCTTTGTTTTCTGCGTCACCCCTCAGAGCTGTTCTGTCCCACCATAAGTCTGCATTGTTTTAGCTGACCACTGATGACTTGGTTGTAGCCATAAGCAGTTCCAGGCTATGCCCCATGTCTTATCATCACTGAACTTGGTTGCTTCCCTTCTTAAGATCTCTGCTATCATGGCAGGCCTGTATATTTCTAAATTATACCATTGTTTCAGACATAAATGTCTCATTCTACAGTTGTTGTTACTATCTCTATTAAATTTTTTAAAGTGTAATTTCTGTTATTTTTTATCTGTTGTGTTTCTGTTTTGCAATAATTGTCCAAAAGATATGGCCAAAATATTACTGTCAAAATGGGGAACCTTGTGAAGTGCTTGTGTCATGCATGTGGATGATAGCAGCAAGATATTGAAACAGGCATAAGTGCCTATATGGAGAAGCTTTTAAATCCAACCTTATTGGAGTTACAAGCCAATGCTCAACTTCTTATTTTCTTTCCCCAAGCTTACAGCTGTGAAACCTTTGACTGGGTGAACTAAAACAACCTGCTTATTATGACTATATAAGGAATTGCTTTTTCTCTGCAACATGCAATCATCACAACACACTCCAATTAAACCCTTTCTAGATATTATCAGCATCACAGTTCTGAGTAAAACCTTGTGCTTTGAAACACTGTACTGTTTCAGCCAGTATTTGTTTACTAAATCAGGAGAAGCCCTCAAGTGAGATGAATTACTTATTTACAGATAGTCTAAACAATGCACCAGTAGGATCCAAAGTTGTTATTACCTAATCAATCTGAAAATACTCAGTGATGAATTAATACAGCAACTTCATGTTTTTCAAGGACAAGTGGAAATGAAAAAGAATCAGCATCAGCCTGAAATTTATCAGTTTAGAGAACTTTTTGTCAAATTGCTTTCATATTCATCATATTTTAATCTTCTCTACTATTGTTGAAATATATCTTTTTCAAGCACAGTTATGTTTAGCATTTTTTTGATAATGGAAATATTTTCTAAAGAAAAGGATAATAATTAATTCCCTTCCACAGAAAACATTGCTTGAAAGGATTTATGAAGCATCATATCTGTGTTAACTAAATGATAGGACATTTTTCTCCAGATAAGTAAGCACTTTGTTTGAATAGAGGAAAAAAGTCATGTTGTAGTAGTACACAAACTATTCTAACTTTGAGTTTGACATTCTGGTGTATTCCTCTTGAGGATGATTCCTTCTGAATGACTACTTCTGCATCTTTGAATTTAGTTAAAAAGAAGTCAAAGGTTCTTAAACTTCAGATAATATTTCTTAAAGTCTGCTTTACTTGCTCCTTTCCTCCATGCTCTCAACAGTCGCTCACTGCAAGAGAAATTATTTGGGTGAGAAACAGCCCTAAACACTGAAATCTTTTACTTCACAGTCTCTGCAGGTTCTTTACTTGCATAGTACTCCAACTTGCTTTAAAAACTTCTGTGTCTCCCACAGTTTTCTCCCATAGTATGAAATACTTCTGCTAGGCCATTTGATGAAACAGGGCTGTTACTAACATCCCAATAACTGGGATGCATCTGGGATGCGTGGTAATTTCTCACTACTTTTTGTTCCAGAGCCTCAAATATGTCTGATTTGAAATCTGTCAGACTGCCTATGTTTCCCCTTGACCACTCACAGTGGGCATTTTTTTGGTTCATCCAATGTAGATCATTCTGCTTGATTAGAATTTGGAATTATTTTTCCAGTAGCACGTCTCGAGATATGCAGCAAAGAACATTTAGGGTTTGTATCTAAATCTTTTCCCCTCTACTTCCATTGCTATAATTAATGTGCCAATGCATATTAATAGGGTGCCTCCTCTCTACCTTTCATCCTGGTTTGAAAGAGCTCAAACAATGGAGAAAATTGTATATATATATATATATATATATATATATATATATGACAAGTACAAACATCTTTTTTCAAACAAGCAATAGTATACCACTTCACCTGGTAAAACTGTAGCCACCATGACTTTGCTCTGTAGTTTAAGTATATTGCATGGTGACTCAGATCTTGGGTCATACACCATCCTAATCATGCTTTTACTGCAGAGACATAGGTATGCCATCTTCAGTGCTCCTTTATGTTCCCATATGTCATATTAATATTTTATTACTTCACATAGGCTTTGGAAGGATAAAGACAGTGACCAAGAAGATATTTGTGGTGCAGAAAGAAGCAGCTTTTAATATGTAACATGCTTTTCATATATTCTGGCACAGACTTAAGGAAGTAACATCTGCTTCCTAAAATGTTGACTCTTTTCCTGTGGCCGAACTATTTATGCATGCACATGACGTAACATTATCAGAAACTTACAGGAGAGAGGAACAGCAACAACTAAGACTGAAAGAGTGGCATTTCCAGGCTCTTGTCCTCACACATTATGCCACAACCTGATTATGTCATTTTATATTCTTTTGGCACAGGTTCTGTGCATCGGTCAGCGGAGGATTAGGGCTTGGAAGTCAACAGCACACTGTCGAGGAGGCTGAGAAAATGGGGTGACAGAGTATTGAATTGTCCTGCTGCTGCGTAGGTTGAACACAAAAGATGTACAACACGTCTTTTTGAGAATGCTCCTCAGAAGATGGAGGACATGTTTAATGTCTGGTGATCAACAAAGGAATTTCTTGAAGCTTTTAAATACACAGTCTGTAGCTATGATATTTTATGAAAAATCCTCTGCTAGGATTTTTCCCTCCTGAGGAGCTGAGGGCCTCAGGAGAGAAATGTAAACAATAACTATCTGCTGCTGTGGAATGCAACAGGTGCATCTGTGATTGGGGCATGTTGGTTGTTTCTAATTAAGAGCCAATCACAGATGCAGCTGCATCGGACTCTGAGAGTCACAAGATTTTGTTATTCATTCTATTCTTGTTCTTTCTAGCCTTCTGATGATCTTTTCTCTCTATTCTTTTAGTACAGTTTTAATGTAGTATTTTAATATAATATATATCATAATATAATAAACCAGCCTTCAGAAAACATGGAGTCAAGGCTCGCTTCTCCACACATGGGGCATCAGACACAACAACAGTCCACAAAAGGAGGAATAGAAGCTCTAGAAATTTAAACAGATTGAATGACTAATGACACAATAAATTTTCTTCACTCCTGTGTTAGACTTGGCTGCAGGCCATACGCAAAGTTTTTTGTCTGATAACTAACCAGCATATCCCAATTCCAACTTGGGCACCAATTGACTTTTTAAGAGTGCAAATTTACAAATTGTACAAGATAACACTGCCTGCAGCCCTCACACAGAAGAAGAACTTCACCAGACACTGGGACCTGATCCACAGCCCCATGCTCAGTGCTGGTTCACTGTTCATGTCAGACTAGACATTGCCATTTTGGACGCTGCATTTTCCCAGACTAAGCACAAAATATCCACATACAAGTTTCTAACAGCCCCGCACCTAGAAAGTGAAGGTACTCATCGCTATATACACATTATTAAGACTTCTGCACTTCCCACATAATCCTGGAAAACCCAACCCAGCAGCTAATATTAAAATGTCATAATCTAAGAAATGTTACCTTCAGTAAGTCACAAACCACCAAAATCTTACCATAAAGGAGTGTATCTTTTAGCAAAGGCTATAGTGTGTAGAGAGATTAAACACAGCAGTTCACTGTAAAGTAAATCCCTCTGTATGGATTTTGTCAAAGCAAGCTTGGTTTTAAACTTACAGTCATATCCATAGTTTGCTTTATACAGCCAGAGGCTACCTGACAAACAACAAAAATTTACCTGAGATTTACTGATTGCTCTGCATGGCTTCCCATGGCCAGATTCTTTATCTTTTAGAACAAAACAAACCAGAAAGAAACCTGGCAAAATAAATCTCAACCCTACAACTCATACTTTAAGGTACTTATGAAAACTGTATTGGTAAGAATTATTTTCATTATCCACATGAAAAAAAGAGTCTCTATTATTTTTGAGTTGACCAGTAAGTTTACATAAATTTTTAATCTATACCTTCAGTATAAACTTGTTTCTCTCTTGGCTTTGTTAGATAAAACACATTCAAGTAGAATAGAAGCTGGCCTTATTGTTTTTCCTTCCTCCCCTTGTTTATCACATATATTGTCTATAAATATTCATTGCATTGTTTTCCATCAATACAGAAATATCTAAGAAATGAGTGAGTTTCCAAACTGTTGAAAACAAACCTACAGACTGATGAAAAAATATGGTTGTTGTAGCTTTACAGGATATAAGCACAGTTCAGGACAATTCCATAATACTTTCACCACCCCCTTCAGAAAATAAGGAAAAGCAGTGTCCTACCTCCCAAAGCTGCTATCATACATAATGTTAATGCAATTAGCATTTGTTTCTACCAGTGACTCATTAGGGTAACCAGAGGCAATTCCATTTCCATGTCATAAAATCTGACTGGGATCCCAAGTAACATAGATCCAGACATGATTTCTGTCAATGTTGCAGGAAGTTTCCCAATGTTTCAATTCCTGCTACCATATTCAAGACAGTGGGACATCTTCTAAGAGAGGAACATATTTTGTCTCCAGAGGTTTCAAATGGCTCCAAAAATTGTTACCAAAATAAAACAGAAAAGAACATTACTCCCTCTCTGTAAGGAAATACAGAACAGTGATTGCTGAAAGCCTTTGCATGGAACATCAACACTATAAACCTATAGCCCCTCTGGCTATCAGTGCAACCATCACGCTTTCTCCATCTTCCAGATGGCTGGGGATGGGAAGAATGCTGGGGAGGGATGTATTTCTTAGCTGCAAAGTAATATTACAGCTAGGATAAGTGGATAGGGAACCAACAGATATTTTCTTTCACGTTCATTGCTGAAGTTTCAGAAAGTTAAAAATTGCCATATTATCGCTTGTCCTTGCTAAACAAGTCCACATTGCCTGCAATGGAAAAGAAATGCTAATATTCCTTAAGTACTCTGAATGGGAAAAAAAACTATACTAAAAATCATCTGGTGTGCTTTAAGAAAGAATTCATGCTTTTTTCACACTGTTGCATTTCCAAAAAATAGACTTGTCGATGGGGAAAAATCCACCAGCTGTACTTTTCAAATATCCTAAAAGAATTGAAGAGAGGTAGGGAGGAATGTTGTACACTGATAGTTTCACTATATAATGCTAAGGTGCAGCATTAGAACATTAGCTTTCCCCACACACTTCATTCCTTGTGACATTTTAAGGCGTAAAGAATATAATGTACACACGTCTTTATTATCTTCAAGACTAACTGCATACCTCTTGCCTTCAAATTGCACAAGGGCTTCATAAAGAAAAGGTTTCAGGAACATCAGACAATGTGCTTCTGATTCCTCAGGCACAACTTCTGTCTGTTAAGTCTTCCTAATATAAATAAATGAAAATTTTATGTTACCTGAGACTGTGTAGTTTCAGAAGCAAATTCACATTATGTACTTTTGCCCTCTCTCTCTTGCTTTCTATTTCAGAGAGACGGGTTAAAAAAGAGAACATCCATAAACTTATAGGATCAGTTGAAATTAAAATTTTATTTGCTTGCAGCCTTGGCACTCAGGTCTCTTTGTAGTCATTAGGAATATGCGCATCTTAGTTCCGATAAGAGGATGTACTAGTTACACGTCTACCCAAAAACTGAATTCATTGCACAGCTTCCCTCCTTGCTGTCATTTCTTAGTCA
This sequence comes from Pyrgilauda ruficollis, assembly GCF_017590135.1. Lineage (NCBI taxonomy): Eukaryota > Metazoa > Chordata > Aves > Passeriformes > Passeridae > Pyrgilauda > Pyrgilauda ruficollis. Next base: position 7,675,268 of record NW_024525156.1, read on the forward strand.
TAACCCTACTTCTGCCACAGGTTTCTTGTCAAAATATGCCTTCAACTTGTTTCCATTACAAAGGTCTTCACAAGACAATTTATTTCTCTCGTTCTGACCCTGAGCAGAGTGCAAAACTATATGATTATTTAAGTATTTTTTTGTTTAAATTTGTACTGGCTTAATCTTCAGCTACTATAATTGTAGCTCTGTAAAACCTAGGTAAGGGCAGACTCAAGTGATATTTATTTTAAGAAATATTTGCTACCAAACATTGTCCCTGCCAACATTTTAGGAGTTCTTCATGTTTCTTAAGGTTAAAGATGGAGTTGAATTGATAGTATGACCATACTGAATCTTCAACTCACAGCAGGTCCTTTGTTTTTCTGTATCTCAACTCAAAGGCCAAAACTGCACTGATCCAAATGAACCAACTCATTACCTAATTTTAATCTTTCTTCATCCAGTAGCTTTCTATCATTCATCAGCTTACCATGAAATATCATCAGTGATGTCTTTGATGATATTCACAATGTAAGGATACATCACCAAAAAGACTAAAGGTCTGTGAAAGTGAAATTTGGTGCTAATTTTCTTTCCCTTAAAAGCTGCTTCTAATGATAACTCCGTGCCAGGTTCTTTCCCCAATTTCTCCTTCTATTTTCCATTCAAGAGAGACATTTTAATGAAGACAAGACTTTCTACCAGTGTTCAGGTGATCTCAGAAATCTGTTTGCATTAGGTGGACATGAATTATCCATACTTCACAGAGGAGAAGCAGGCAAGGACACGGTAAGTATGAAATCACATTTAGCAACTGAAGTCAAGCATTATGATGCCTAGTGACATTTTGGGGGGAAAATGGAGCAAAGAACCCATGTTCAGTACAAAATCAGTAACAGTGATATTGCCAGTAAAATGTATTACTGAAGTAAACTCTACCAAAGACAGTATCAGGAACTAGTCTGGCTATCTTAACCATGAGACATTGTGTAAAGCAAATAATCTTTTTGTCATCAAGGACAGCATGTGAGTTTCCATTTTAATTACCATCATTCTGAATAAAGTTACATCAAACTGCCATTTTCACTCTTACCAGGACACTGCTGTTTCCAAAAGGTAACATTACAAGTAACAGTAGGAGGCTTTCACTGGCCTAACTGTAGCTTTTGTATTGTCAGTTCAGAATTCCTTTCATGGCTTGTGAATTTCTATTCTTTTCAAGTATTTTCCGAAGCCCACTTCATCAAAGAATGATTGAGCCTAGACAGTGGTTTCAGTTTTTCTGATTAATGCTGAGGTGCGTTCATGGTTAGTGTATATATTTCTTTTCCCAGTGTGTAACAATTATTCCTGTTATAATATATGGTGAGGGTCTCACTTCAAAAAGAATTTCAGTTAAGCTGTGTCTTCACAGATATTTTCTAACTTTCTAAACAATCTGCCATCTCTTGGTTTATGGGAGTTAGGAACACTGTGTTAACTGAGCCTGTAAAACTACAGCACATTCTTAAACCTGCTTTTGGCAACACATTTTTTAACATGCATCATAACAAGCTTGTCCATATTACAGTTTCTTCCAACCATAAAACTAATTTGAGAAAAACTATCAAAATATTGAAGCAATGTAGCAAATTATACCTCTCAAAATTCTAAAGGTCACATTGTAGCTTTTTAATGAGCTTCTAAGCCTAAAGCAAATGGCATATAATAAACAGTGGATATGGAGTATTCACAGTTTAATAAGGAACCTCAGATGCCCATGATTTTGGTACTCTGTGGCCACTGTATTGCCAGAAGTTCATTATACATTTGGCACAGGATGGCACACTGGCAAGGCTGACAGTGAGCATTTCTTTCAACTCCTTTTGTGACACTCCTCAGCCCTCTTATTCCTAGTTGGTCATGCACAGTCTTTTCTATTGTAAAACTTTGGCTTTACGCAAACATCTGAGTTTTGGTCCTACTGTATAACTAAAACAATCTGGGCTACAAACATTCTTCTCAGAGTGCTTTCGAAGCTCTATTTCCTGCACTGAGATACTAAATTTTTATGTCTTCTCTTCAGAGAAGAGGATCACTAGTAACTCAGAGGCAAATCTGTATATCCAGAAGCCTTCATTAAAATGAACACTGGAAGTGTGAATTTTTTATGTTGGCAAGAAATTCTTGGCATCCATCAAGTTTCATTGGGCTGAAACTGTGCCTGTGCAGGGGTTAGAATTCAGCCACAATGGCACCTGGTGGTGCAAATCAACTCCTTTCACCACTGAGCTGCTTCATCTCTATACTATATTCTGTTTTAGTTGCATTAAGAATTTTCTGGAAACATTTTCTCCAATATCAACAAGATATTTGAGATTACAAAATTCAGTTTCATGTTGAAGCACATTCTAAACTGCAAGGCTGTGGGATCTGATTGACTAGGAAATTCTGCAGCATGTGAATAAAAAAAAACCAAGAAGCACAATTTTGCTGTTCTAAATTACATTCAACATTCCTCAGAAAATAAAAGGCAACATGTGGCCAAAATTCAGTAGACAAATATAACACAGAAAGTGGGACAAGAAGATATAACATGCCAGTTTTCGCTGGCAGTACATTCTTCATTTTGATTTCTCTCACATCGTTGAAAAACAGCCCATTAACTGTTAAAATTTTTATTGCTCAAAACACTTCCCAAAAGCTTGCTGTCAGGCATGTGCATGCCTTTTAGGTGAAAGTGCATCCATCTGAGTGCACCCCTGAGAACACAGACTGAAAGGCAGTTCTTTTCATCAAGTTTAGTGAGCTGTGGCAGGTAGCTGCTTAACCTGTCTGACTGTATAATATCGATTAAAATAATTAAAGGATCACTGCTCCATTGCGCTAAAGACTTTAGATTGATATGCATAAGTGCACACTTAGCAGCAAGGTTCAGGATACTACTATATCAAATATTGTTTAGATTTACTTGCATTCATTTTTTCATTGGCCTTTTTTTTTTGCCAATATAAAGGTTGCTACCTGATCAAAATTAACCATGGCTTGTTTAGCTAATTACTCATGATTATGCCATTGCTAGGGAAATTTAAATATTATAGGATATTTTTCTGTCTCAGAAATCTGTTTCTAAAATACCTCCTCTAATCAAGCAGCAATTATGTTACTCCCCACTAAAACCATGAGCATGTTGACCCAGCTAGTAATGTTCTGGCAAACACAAAGAGAAGAAATACATAGCAACAGTGACTATTCCATAGAAACAACAGGAACAAAAGGAAATCCACATTTCCTGTAACATTTTAAATGTCAGCATTTGGTCATTTCACTGCCATGGGTTTTATTACTTCAGCAAAAGAGATTCTAGAAAAAAAAAAAAAAAAAAAAAAAAAAAAAAAAAAGAAGAAACAGTTCAGTTCTGACTGAACAAATAAATACATTGTTTGTATGAAAATGTTTAAAACTATTTTTTTTTTTTTAGAAAGCTTAATGCTACAAAGCTTAACACTGATAACAGATTGGGAAACTGGCCAGGGATAGGTTGTCTGAAAGAAACAAAGAGGCACAGAGCTCATTACTGACTCCCAGTTGAGACTACAGAACAGCAGCAAATACTTCAGGGTAATTAACTGCCCAGAAACTATCTTCAGGGAATTCCACAGTAATGCCAACATATGGGGCAATACACTTGTAACTGCTAAGTTTTACTTCCACTCTTCTTCCAATAAATTCATATCAAGATACAGGACTCACTGGAGCAAAGTCATGCCTTGCAAAATGTTACTCTTGTTTCCAGGCTCCTGTGCTGATTTTGTTACCTCATTTCTCTCCCTGCTTCATCTGTTAGTTATCTTTCCTGTTTTCAAGTTTTAAACTTTTATGTTCCCCAATCAGCTCATATCTCTTCCTTCTTCCTCTACTATCATCTGCTTTTAACCATATCCTGGGTTTTCCTTATGCTGTCCCCAACCTGTTCCATATGCTAATCTTAGCTTTACTCCCCCAGTCTCCAAAGAGTCACAAGAAACTATTTATATTATGGATAAAGAGTCCCCAGTCAGCATAGTGGAAAAGTCAGAAGAAACCTGAAGACTAAATTATCTGCAAATGCTAATAATAGCCCTCACAACCCTGCACAACATTTGTAAACCACAATTATATCTCAACAGTAAAAATTTGGCCAAGATATCCCCAATTGCAAAAGTTGTAATCTGCATGAAGGGTCAAATAAATTTCACTATCAACTATGATTTATGTTGCTCTTATAAGTGAAACCAGCTAGAAAGAAATGTGTTTAAGTACTATATTGCTTTCTCAGTCAAGATAGTTCCAAGATCTATCAAGCTTAATACTTGCTGTGTAGCTTGCATACACTCAAATAACCACTTTCTCCTAAACATTCTAAACATGCTGTATTCAATTTCTGTACTCCCTTACAATGTGCTATCATCTTATGCAGTGCTTCTTAAGGAACCCATACATCTTCTTTTAATAAAATACAAATTTCTTGCTGTTAATTGTAGTTTTCAGCATATAATATTCAGCACATTATGGCTTAAACCATAAAGCTCCTGGCTCATGTCCATCCCGGATATAATCATTTTAAGTACTACACTGACTAACCATTACGTTTCTTAACTTTGTTTTTAATTTTAATAAAAAATAATAAAAGAATAATTTTGTCTTGCAAGTTTTCTATAGTTAAATTGCCAGTGTGTATAAAATTTCCTATCTGTCAGTACAGTAGCATTATATGCCTCTCAAAGATAAGCTGAAGCTAAGCTGTAGTAGACTGACTTGAAAACCATATATTTTTTATTTATTCAAGTACATATCGCTTGATTAGAGACTACCCAAGACAGAGGCTGGACTTGTTTTTATGTATCTCCAGAAAATACAAGATATATTCCATACTGTCTTACTGTAAAAATTATTCTTTTTTAAGCATATCAAAATTAAGTACTTTCATTTTTATAAACACTTCAGCATGTGCCCTTAAGCCCACATTCAAGAGAGGATATATCAAGGGGGTTGTCCTTTTTCTTTTTGTTTTTCTACACAGCAGTCATAAAACCATTCAGAATATCTCTGTTTCTGTTACTATATTTCTTGCAGCACTCTTGCACGTTCTTGTCATTAAAGACAGGAAAATTATAGAAACGTGGAACTCTGACACTTTGACTTAAAACTTATATTTCATTCTCAAAGGAATATTAAGTTTGCCAATGATACTAAGCCCAGAGCAGTTATTGACTTCCTCAAAGGCAGAGAGGCCCCTCAGAGATGGGCACCAAATTAGAGATGGGCAATCAGCAGCTGTAGGAAGGGCAACAAGGGAAATTGCTGGATTCTGCACCTGAAATAGGGCAACCCTGGGTGTGTGTATAGAGCAAGGGAATGAGATGCTGGAAAGCAGTGCTGCGGAAAGGGCCCTGGGGGTCCTGGTGGCTGTCAAGCTGAACATGAGCCAGCAGTGCTCTGGCAGCCAGGAAGGCCAACCCTGTCCTGGGGTGCATCAGGCACAGCATTGCAGCTGGGCAAAGGAGGGGATTGTCCTGCTCTGCTCTGCTCTGCACTGCGGTGGCCTCACCTCGAGTGCTGGGGGCACTTCTGGGTGCCACAATATAAAAAAGACACTGAGCTCTTAGAGAGGAACCAAAGGAGGGCAACAAAGATGGTGAAGGGTATTGAGGAGAAGCTGTATGAGGGGCAGCTGAGGTCACTTGATCAATTCAGCCTGGAGAAGAGGAAACTGTGGGAAGACCTCAGGAGGAGAGGAGGGGCAGGCACTGAGCTCTTCTCTGTGGTGACCAGTGACAGGACCCGAGGGAATGGCCTGAAGTTGTGTCAGGGGAGATTTAGGCTGGATATTAGGAAAAACTTCTTCATCCAGAGGGTGGTTGGGCACTGGAGCAGGCTCCCCAAGGAAATGTTCACAGCAGCAAGCAGGACAGAGTTCAAGTGTTTGGATAATGCTTTCAGGACATGGTGTGGCTCTTGGGATGTTCTGTGTAGGGCCAGGGGTTGGACTTCAATGACCTTTGTGGATCTCTTCCAACTCGGGATACTAGACAAAATGCAAATAACATGCATAATATGCAAAATAACAACATACCCAAAGGTTTTAAAAAGCCAGTAGTTTTAAAATGAAACCTTTCTAGCCAGTATCTTCAGTGCAAACAAAACTTTTTTTCTCTCCAGAAAGTTCTACTTTATTCAAAGATATGCATGATTTTTCTGACTTCTTTTGTTTTGTGTTCATTTTTGGCTCAGGAGAGTGTCTATAAAAATTATGTCAATAAATTTTATTATGCCAAAGAAGCAATCTGCAATGTTAAGACACTTATGCCCTAATTATGTGGCTTATTTTTACAAAACTTTTTCACTCTTTTTTCTCCAGAACTCTTGCAAAAAAGAGGAGCAGAAGCATGAACCATGCTCTTAAATCACCTCAATAAATGCTTTTATGAGCAGAGGTATACTTGGAAGTAAAACCCCAAGATTTTATTTTACTATTGAAGTTCTCCATTATGACTAACTATAGCAGCAAAATCAATTTGAAGAGCTCAGAAAGCCAGAACATGCAACATTTAAGACATATTTTCCATACAAAATTACAGCTGAACCAGTTAAAGAAATAAAGGTTATTTAAAACAAGTCAAAACTTCATGACTTTAATTGCAGTCAGTTTATCTGCTGCAAGATTTTTCCTTCTTTTTTCAAAGCCTCCCTACCGCAAAGTTCCACTTATGAAACCATTACAGGGTACCTATGGAAGCACAAAGTCCCTGAAAGATGAGGGAAAGCATGACACCTGAAAAAAAAAAAAAAAAAAAAAAAAAAAAAAAAAAAAAAAAAAAAAAAAAAAACAATTAAAAATTTTTTTTAATATTTCCCCCCCCTCACAACGAAAAAAACAAAAGCCACGACATATTTTCTATAGTATGTCCCTCTGCTCATCATAGTCCTGAAACTAGACAGGCTGGTTCACAGAATGCATGTGGCAATGAAATGAACCTGTGGCTCCCCAGAAACTTCCCTAGCTTGGTATGCCTGATCTCAGTGACAGCTGTTCTCTTGCTTGGGACCTCCTGCACCTTCTCTATAACTAATGACATTAACTCTGACTCCACAGTGCTTCTATACATCAACAGCCAAATAGACATCACATAGCTATCATGATACACCTGCAATCTGTTGGGTTTTTTTCCATTTCACAGCAAAATCGATTTCAGGCTTCTACAATAAACCCCAGAACATTTCTTACAATATTAGAAAGTATTTCATATGGGGTTCCATATGAACATTTGGTGTTCCAAAGATAACTATGGAAAGATAAAACAATTGCACTGCCACTGCTATTATTCAGGGTGCTTGCATCAATGCTGGATTTAAAATAACCCTTTTGTTATAAAATAACCAGTGTTAACATGATTTGAAATCTAACTAATACATCCAAACCCTACTATAGGCCACGAGAAACACTGTGCTATATACAGCACTTGAAACACTTACAAACAAGACTGTTAGTGATGCTTATCCCTAGCACAACTCATTAAAATCTGAGAATAATTTGAGGGATCCTCAAATAGGATAGTATTTATTGTACTGATTTACATACTGTGCAGGATCCACTCAGAGTGTAACATGCTACATGAAGCTACTTGATCTTACTCATTAAGTTTAAAGCAGGGAGTGGCCATACACTGATGCATGTAACATGAAGCTACATGAAGCTACTTGATCTTAGTCATTAAGTTTAAAGCAGGGAGTGGCCATACACTGATGCCCAATCTGAGAAAAGAATTAACTTTATCAAAAGATAGCATAACATGAAAATATGCGTCTTCTTAGCACAAGCTTCTGAATAAGCTAGTAAGGTTAATCTAAAGACTTTTAACTTTTTAATCAAAAGATGGCATAACATGAAAATATGCCTCTTCTTAGCACAAGCTTCTGAATAAGCTAGTAAGGATGCAGTCAGTTGTGGTGGCTTTCAGGATATTTAAATAAGATTCTTGAAAAACATACAGGTGGAAGATTATATTAATATTGCTGTTATTGTTGCTGTTATCGCTATTATTACTACAATTATTCCTGTATTGTTATGAACATTATTTTATAAGAATTGTGACAGTTCTTTCACAGGCACTTATTCATTTACAGTTTAAGATACAGGAGATCCCTCCCTTGTACTATTGACAGTGATGCTCACACCATTTTTCACATTCTGAAAAATTGCATTCACTAATTTTTATACAGTATCGGTTATTTTGAGCATGGATATTATTTTTGTTTAAAGAAATAATAAGCTTTTTTTCTCAAGTTAAAAAAAATGAAAAAAAGTTTAAATCATTGTAAACTTATGTGTTGGTTATTTTGAACACAGTTATTATTTTTTTTAAGGAAATAATAAGCTTTTTTCTCAAGTTAAAAAAAATGAAAAAAAGTTTAAATCATTGTAAACTTATGTAAACAGAAAACTCATACTGCTTCTTTACTGAATCACCATTGAAGTAATTTTGAGGTCTTGGGTTTCTTTTGTTTCTGGATAAATGTTCTAGATATGGGTTCTAGATATGGCAAAGGCAAAAGACACTTGTTCTCTGTCCTAGGTACCTTAGTCCGTTAACAAAGGTCTATGTGATCCGTAGCTAAAGGACCATAGGGCTCTTCCCCCAACACAGAAGTTAAATGATGCAGTGGTCTTGTTGAGCACTATTTTTAAACCAGGAAATATATAAAGATAAAAATATTTATGTTCATTGTTTTACTTCTTTCAAGGATGCATCTTCATGAAAATTTGCAATAGCTAAATATTAACCAGCAGTTTCACACATTTAATACTGTATAGCCTTAGATTTGGCCAACTCATTTTTATTGATAATCTTCCTTGAGCCTCAGAGGTCATGATTTCTTGCCTTGTAGCATCACTCGTCTCTAACTCTATTTCATCAGACACAGAGGATGAACTTTTCAGCCTCCTCAATAAGCTAATACCTATACTTTTCTGCTTTTCCTGCTTCTTACAGAAAGAAGCTTCACTTTCCACAGACAGTTCCCTAAGTCATTTAGTAACTACTTCTATGCTGATACCAAGCATCCATTGTGAAAAATAAAGAAAAAAAAGCTATTCAAAGGAGCATCATACACCAAGTATTTTAGAAACTTATATTTCATATCTGTATAAATGTATATTTTATATCTGTATAAATGTGCATATATTGAAACATATAAAATAATGCACCCTATGTGTGGATTGTATCAGTTACATTTTATTGCATATCTTGTAGTAGAAGCTACTTGTTCTTCAGGAGCAAGCTATGGCTAGTGTTGCAGAAGTTCCAGGTAGAGCTAATTTTTTATTATAAAAAGGCTTTTCTGAGCTGTATGGTTCCCCACTATTTGAGAGGCAAGGCAAGCCTTTGCAAACCACTGTAAGAGTAAGCCAAAATGTTTAAAAGGCAGTAGGAAAGGAAGGCAAGGTTCTGAGAAGCTGATCTATCAGCTAGGGTTTGTCAAACAATGAAATAAACACCCACTGCTGAGCCCAGCATTAGCCAGAATGAAGCGTGCCAGTGGAAGATGACATCTGAATGGCTGGCAAGCACAACTCCCTTGAGTGTGACGGCAGATGCTATCTTCTGTGTCAGACCTAGCTGAAAGCCAGAGAAAATACATAAATTTTTATCAATTAGTAGAATAAAGAATGAAAGTAACGATTAAAAAAGCAGAATTTCTGCATGTCTTCAGAATAAACAACAGAACAGGGTAACACACAGGAAATGGAAGAGAAAGATATTCATGAGAGTCTGCAGACCTCATGGTTGAGCAGATTGGATATTTTGAAAAGTTCACTGAGTGATCATTTTTCTAGCTTACAGTCTTTCTCATTTACTGCCTGAAATGCAGCACGTAGACACTATTCCCTAGACACACAGTGAGACTTTGTACATATGAAGAGCAGCTTGACAATGAAATAAAAACAGAGCTGATGGCATGGAAAGCACAATAACGCTGGTTTTCTAGGTTAGGTTAACATGAACTAAAACAACCACCTAATACGCTTTAAGATATCTGCTACATGTGTGAACTTTTAACTGTTACCTGCAACTTCCTTTATTAATTCTCAAAGGGAAAAGGGCTTCTTTTTTTCTGGACTACTCTGCTGACACCTAGTGAGCCTCGGTGCAAACAACTTCAGAAAAAGAGAGGTGATATCAGAGCAGCTGTTCTTTTTATTCCACTTGCAGTAAAATGTTTTATATGGCCATGTCTGTGATTCAGCAGAGTGCTGAATCATATATCAACTCAAAGAACACTGTAATGCTAAAGAGAGGAAAATGTAGAAAGATGGTAAAGAGGAGAAAGGAAAAAGAAGCATAAAGAAAAGAAGTGATAGGTGAAGTCTTTCCCTAGCAGAATAAACACCTTTAACAAGGGTGAATAAAATATGCCACTAGTTGTGACTTTCATCTTTTGCATTCTGTGTTTCACATAATTTACTGGGATATCTCAGTATCTGTAACTTCAAGTTAATGACTGCTTTGTTGTTTGGTTTTAATATAAAACATAAACTACAAGCAACTTCTTATATTTGTCTTAAAATTAATTGCAGTACAATCCTACCATTGCAATAGTATAAACAGGTCATTTTATCCTTGGATTAGTTTGGGAGAGTGGCAATTTCACATGAGATTCTCAGCTTCACTAAAGTGGCTTAATATTGCCTGGGGAACAGGCATCAGTTAGATGAGATGGCATTTTTTGATGTCAAGGAATTCTGCAACAAAAGCAATTTTTAAATAAAAATCAAACTTCCTCTTTTCAGCAGAAATTGAAAAAAAATTAATGTAAGTCCTGGCCTCTGATAACAAAGGGTGAATAGGATCACATTTTATTTCCCTGAAAAATGGTTCCAAGAGGTCACAGTCATTACTCCTGCATAAGAAATGTGAGAACACATACTGCCACCAATTGTCATTAAGCTGGTCTCTTGAGAGCTGCTGGTCAGGAATTTTTAGGTTTCCCTCAGAATTTCCTATCTGTCTTTCTGAAATGATTTATCTAACTAAAATCTTACAAAATGCACAGGTGCTTGGATGCTTAAAAACACCTAAACAAAGAGATATAAGCTTCTCCAAGCTTGCAGTGTAACAAATTTAGGGTACTTAAACTTCACTTCAGCAATATAAAAGAAGTCACTAAAACAAACACTGTGTAGTTCTTTGCATCATAAACACAACCAAGATACTAAAGATTGCATAAGCTGAAAATGACCACAAAACAGGAGAAAATATAGAATTATGTTAGTGAAAGAAATTAGTTAGTGCCTGCTTGAGTGTGCTTTTCTTACAATGCTGCTCATGACTGTGACTGGGCTTCTCCTCTCAGACAATGCTCAAGCTCTTCACCAAAAGGCACTGCAACTTTCCTCCCTCTTCAACCTGTTTTCTTGGCTTACAGACTTCAATCAGTCAGAGCTTAATTCAGCATTTAGATGGAAGTTCAGTCACTTTTTTTTTCTTTCTCCACAGCATAATAATCAAAATTATTATTTCCAGATAGACCAGAGGATATCTCACTTGAGAATGCTCTGGGATTATCATCTTAACTCTCACATTCTAGGTGCTGAATCTCTTGAGACTAAAAGATGATTATAATATTCATATGTCTATAATTTTTATGTCTATATTTATATGTCTATAATTTTTACGAGTTACCGGGGAAGATAAAATTGTTCAGATGAAACATCAGGGGTTTATATATTTCTGCTTTGCAACTTTATTAGGAATACTGTAATTAAGCATTCAGACAGAGACCTTAATCAAAGCCTGAGTCTTTAAGCAGCTTTCTGATAACTGCAATTAACTGTCTATAAGTGTAAGAGACATTTTATTATATAACTACATATAAGTGTGATTAACTGAACTTTTTGATATATAGGTCAGAGACTGCCACTCCATATATTTTAACTCTATGAGAAATTTCAGACTCAAAGTATTACACAACTTTAAAAATTTACTTTAAATTTCTTAAGTGTTCTTCTGCTGCTAAAGTTCAAATAAATTTTCTGTCATCAAAAAGTAAATTAAAATTTTCACCTTGCAAAAATAAAATTCTTATTACTAAAAGCATGCTTTAATCCTATACTCATTTAGTATTTTTCGTAACTTATTTGATATGGCCTGAGATGCTAAAGATTTTTATTGGTTAATAAAAAAGTTAATCATTTACTATATATTTTACTAGACCTGTAGTAATTGTAATTGATATACCCAAAATCATTACTTCTACATTTATAATTTACAACAATAATTATATAGTTTAAATAATAATCAAGGAAATAATATATTCCCACTAGGAAAAAAAAAAAAGTGAAAAGAAAAACAAATTAGACAAGATCATTTTACCCAACAAGTTCAGGAGCACAGCTGCTTTTATTTCTAAAGCTTTCACTCCTTAGCCTTAACCTTGTTTAGATGAATGGCAGAAACTTCTTTGTTCTCATTTAAGTTGTCTTGATCCCTTCTCAGATCTCTCTTATCTCCACTTAATGAAGGGAACAATTTCTTCTTGAGAAAAAGCAGGAAGGTGGTTTTTATTGTCTGTCTCATTGCCATAGCTTGGCTTGTGAACCCATCAGGTACAAGATACAGTAGCTGCAACAAAGCCCTGAGCTGCTAAAAATAAAGACATTTGTAATGTTTTGATGCTTTTAACTGTCAGAGCCTTTTACAAATACCAACAATATAGTCCTTGGAACGTACCTGATTTCCATACATCCAATGCACTCATACAAGAAAAAGGAAAGAACCTGATGTGACTTCATTCGCTGACAACATCCAAATTCCAGACAAGTCCAATTCCTGAACACAAAATGTCAAGTACAGCTGCTTTCAGTACAGTCATAGGCAACGTGAAACTAAACACGCAATCAAGCTGTTAGGACAATTTGGAATGGTAACAGAATTCTCAAAGCTTTGGTACAGTAATTGGAACCACTGTGTACTCCTGAAATTTTCCTATCTAGTGTGAGAAAAACACAATATACATTATACATGTCTAACTTCTCACACCTGCAAAACATATTGCGAGTCCCAGTAACTGTCTGGTAGTTCAATACCCAGGTGGTATCACAAACAAATTTTACATCAAATTTAATTTTATATCAAAGGAAGTAATTTAAAAAATTACCAGTTTTCATTACAATGCAGCCAACAGCTCATTAACCAGACTAAAGAGGCAGGCACATCACCTCTTTATAGACACTTTATACATATAAACAATACACTTTTTTTTTAAATTCACTTGAATTAATGTTTCTGGTAATAGAACAACAATACGAAACTGGGAATAGGAAAAGCAATTGTCCTATTTTACTTATAATACCTGCTCCCATAACATACGCATTGTTAAGAACCAGACATGTGCCAACTCTTGTAAAAGAAATCTGCCATAATATTGACAGCAATACTGGGTAGACTCCAATTAAAGGTCACTAGTATAATAAAGTGACTGGAGGTCTCTGCCACGAGGTAAGCCTGAGAGTAGGACCATTCAGCCTGGAGAAGAGAAGGCTCAAGGGGGAGTCTTATTAAAACATGTAAATACATGAAGGGAGGATGTAAAGAGCACAGAGCCAAGCTCTTTTCAGTGGCACCCAGTGACAGAACAAGAAGCAAAGAGCACAAACTGAAACACAGGACTGCATGAAGATCAGGAAACACTTATTTTCACTATGAGAGTGACTGAGCACTGCCAGAGGTTGTCCAGAGCAGCTGTGGAGTTTCCACCCTTTGAGAAATTAAAAATCTACCTAGACGCAATCCCAGGTAGCCTGCTCTAGGAGACCCTACTTGAGCAGGGAATTGGACAAGATGACCTCCAGAGGTCCCTACCAACCTCAGTTGTGATACCACAACATACCTTACAAGTAATAAACCAACAGAGCATTTTCCTTAAAATTATTTTAATAAGTAGACTATTCAGTAAAATATTGAAGGGATTCTGATCCATCCCAGCTTTCACACATGGTCCTCCCACTTCTCTTTTGCCCCAGGTTTTTTCGTTCTTTTCAAAGTCAAGGACTCATTCACCACAGTGCAAAAGAATTTCCTGTTCATGAAGTAATATTCTGAAATCTCTGTACAAAACTTCATTCACCAAACACATGGATTGGATATTTACAGAGCTTGGCTTCCCGACTTTCTGACCGATTTAGTGAAATGAAGACCAGAAACTACTGCTCATCCAGTGAATACAGATAGCTCCAGTAGCATTATTATTGCCTCTTTAATTTATAAAAAGATTAAACAAGAAGAGATTCACTGAAATCTGCCTAAAACCAAAGCCCAACTCAGTACTAAATTTCTCAGTATGTTGAGCTCAAGTAGAGTAGTAGTTTTATTGTGCTGACATAACACAGTCTAACACTAATGCAAATTGATCAGATTTTTGTGATCCAAAGATCACCAATCAGCATGTCTCTTCATAAGGATTTCGCTCCCATTATGTTCTGACATACCTCATCCCATTGTGAAATATCTTCTGTTTTGCATAGAACATGCATTTCTTAATTGGTTTCTCCTTTTATCCAAGTAAAAAAATCGTTTGTCAAACGTAACTCACCTGAAACAATTCACTTTGAAAGAATAAACAGCTTTATTTGAGAAGTAAGGATTACTATATAGAAGTTGGAGACCAAAAAAAGAAATCCTACTGCAAGCATTTTTAAACTTTGAACACCACAATGCAGTGTCAAGAAAAATGCAAAGCAACTTATTTCATGCATAAAATTAAGTAAACATTTTGTCTTGGAAGGCACCATCATTTGAGCTCCAGTTGCAATTATTATTATTTTATCTCATCTGCACATTTTACACAAAGTATTTTAAATGAAACAATACTGATTTATGCAAGTAATAAAATCATAGAATGGCCTGGGTTGGAAGGGACCTTTAAAGGTCATTTAGTCCAACCTCTCTGTAGTCTTAAACTAGATGAAGTCGCCCAGACCCCCTTTCAATCTGGCCTTGAATGTTTACAGGAATAAGGCATCCACTACCTACCTGAGCAACCTGCTTTAGTGTTTCACCACTTTTATTATAAAAAAAATTCTTCCTTGTATCCTAAGTCTACCCTCTCCTAGTTTAAAACTGTTATCTCTTGTCTTACCACAAGCCCTACTAATGTTTTTCCCCATCTTTCTTACAAGCCCATTTGTGAAAGTTAACACAAAGGAATTGATTTGTGAAAATGATGGCCTGCAGAAGGGACTTTTATTGAGAACATCTTACTTCACAAAGCGTTTCTAAGTGTGCACATGCTCTTGTCACAATCTTCTACAGTGCTTATGAGCTTCATAATCAGTTAGCATTTCCTTTCCATGTATATATAAATCAGATTAGAAAATATACTGAAAGATAAGATGAACCACTTACAGTGCTCTTCCCAAACTAAGTTACTATCATTTTGCTGGAATTGCAGTTCATGCAGAGAAAGAGGGAAAACAAACTCAGCTTAAAGAGAGGAAAGCATAATGTGATATTTAATATAGTAAGTTAAATAGGTCAGTTAAGAAGATATTCCAGGATACATTTTTCTGGAAAAATTACACCTTTTATACTGAAGAAATGGAAGGTGGCGGGGGAGACACATTGCAGGAGGAGCTATATATATTGGCTGCCATTCTTGTGGCAGTTTAACGGGGAAACTGAAAACTTTGCTATTTGCAGGCAACTCATGTAGAAACAGTGTCTTAACAAGTTACTCTGCCTTCTGTTCAATCATGTTAACCTCTTTTCACAGACGGTTCACAGAGTTTCCTAACTCCTTTTTTTCTGTGTGTAGATTTTCTTGTTCTAAGATAACACCTTTGGAAAAAAAAAATCATGTTTTTACATCAGCAAACATCTGTTGTTTTTCTTACCAAAATAGGATAGCTCATACCCTCTGACAGCAAAAGCTAAAATAACTTCTTCAGTTCCTCAAGTGATCGAAATGCAAATAATAACTCTACTAAAAAGCTAAAGGCCACCATCTATTTTAAATAACATCTCTATCTAAAGAATATTTTAACTTTTCTTCCCTTTTTCTTCCACCAACTTTTCCAGTGTTGATTCAATAGCTCTTTGTTTTGGATATTTGTTTAAAAGATTGACTGTGCAAGTAAATACCAAGAAATTTCTAATTTTATGTGTAGACTTCAAGGGCAAAGTGAGATTGGCAACATATATTTGTTTTTTAGTTTTAAAAGCTCAGATTTTAATTGCATTTTCCTATATTAAGATACAGAGTCATAATATAGGATCACTTACACTGGATGTATTAATTTTATCATAAGAACAAAAGCTATAGAGTAGTATAGCCCTTGGAAAAGCTGCTTAGTGCAAATTAAATGCCAGAAGCTCCAGTAAATGGTACATCTTGGGATCCGCAAACACGTGAAGAACACCTGCAGAGTTGGTTTTCTAAGTGTTCTTTGTGTTCCAAAAGCCTTTAGATATTTGTATACACCTATAATGTCTGTGTAATGTGAATGTGAAAGCTAAAAATTAAAAAGTGGTAATATGAACAAGCTTTATTTCAAAATTCATTAGGAAACCACTTAGTACATCCAGCTCTGGGTAATTAAAATAGGATAACTGTCCAAGGAAAGAAAAAAATAAAACCACATAATAAAGAAAAACTGAATTTTCTCCAATATTGATTTAATTATGAAACGAATTTAATGAAGGATATTTCAAAATAAGAAGCAGCTTCTCATTAATCCAGTTTTTGTACATATAAAACAGCAATGTACTTCCAATTAAAAAAAGTCCTTTTCAGTGATGACAACCACACTTACTGATAGCTCAGAATCACATTGCCTACTGTGTTTGAAACTTGAATTTTTCTTTTTCCTTATAATCTCAAAAGTGCAACAAATCAACACCTGTGAGAAAAGTGACCTAGGATGTAAGAGGAATGAGTGTAGGCACAGAGCTCGAAGAAAAAATCTTTTCTTAAGGGAAGCTCATATAGTAGTAGTATACCCTACACAGTACAGTATATATTTGAAAGATTAGGTTGCTTATTTTAAATACTCTAAAATTTATTAGGGATTTCAAAGCACTATGATGAAATTCTATCTGAACCTTGTTCAGAACATTGTTTTTCTATTAATTTCCAAGATAAAATTGTGTAATGTTTATTTTAAAATATTCTCCAAAATACATGTATTTATCATGCCCAATATGAGAAATTCATATAGAGAATACCTTCTGTAATCCTGAACTCTTCCAGACCCTCAAATTTATAGTGCTACATGCTTATAGCAGCATAATTGAAGACTGTGAATAGTATTTCTTCACTAATCCATTCAGTACCAATAGCAGAACCAAAGAGTTCTAGACATCCAATTCTAAAATACACAAGGTTTGGTTATTTTATTGATATTCCTTTCCACTGAAGGATTTCATTACCCATTTCTGCTATGAAGATGAACAAGAAACAGCTAAATTTTCCCCCTGTTTAAGGCATATGTCAGGGGACAGCAAAGGCAGGCTGCTTGGACTGGACAGTGGAGCTGGAAGCCAAGAGCCACAGCAGGGTGGGCAGGGCAAAGCTTTCTCTAATAAGGACACAGTCCCATGGCACCTGAACAAAAAAGAGAGCAGCCAGGGCCAGCTAATATATTAATGACTGCCAAATGAGGCTGTAATAACAGGGCAGATCTGAGGTCAAGCCAGAAAGATGGGTCAGCAAGGCAGGGCCTGAAGAGATGATGCTAACCAGACAGTGCCGCACAGATCAAGGCAAGGTTATAGTAAATGAGGCAGGTGCGATTCAAGCTGCACCAAGCATTGTCCCAGACCAGTCAGCAAAACCTCTGGGAGAGCAGGGTATGCACTCTGGCCCTTGACATAATACTGCATTTCAAGTGCTCATTGAACTTTCCCCTGCTTCATTTTTCCATCTCTGATGGTGGTTTTGCAGACACCTAAAGATACTATGCCAAACCTTTTACAGAAAGAAAGCTAAAACAACAGAAATAACAGTGATGGCCAATATCAATTGTTTCACTGACCTAACAGCCTTTGGAATAACTAGGATCACCAGTGTGGGAAATATCCTTTGCCTTACTATTCCCACAGAAAATCACACTCAAAAAAATGTGCACAGTCCCCTCACTGAATTACTATTGGGTTTGAGGTATCCACTGTATCTAAAACAATGATAGTGCAAAAAGTGTCCATTTGAAAAGTGGTATTTGAAGCACATGTGGCTTGTAAATTCTTAGTATGAATGACTTGCACAAGGATGAAATATGTTCATCTTCTTCAGAGAGGAAGGTCTTGGTAAAAGACACAAGTCCATGGCAATTTAGAACTCCAGTGAGTATCCAAAAATCTCCTGGAAATTGAAACATGGTGCTTCGAGGTTCAATAAAGAACACTTCAGCACTTTTAACTTTATTTATTACCATGTCTAAATTAAAAGTATTTCCTATAAAAGATTTTCACATATTTCATTCATATTATTGTGAGTTATTTAAAAGAAAAAAATACTAATTCCAACAGGGAAGGGCCTCTATAATCAGAATTTGTTTGACAGAGTCCATGGTCCACCTAAGTTTTATAAGTGATTTGACTGTGGAATTAATGATGAAGCCTCCTGTATTGATCTGACATAAAATTGAGAACAGTTTCTCCATTGCAGCCTTTATGAATGGCAAATGCAGCAGGAATACTGATTCTCTCTGCTTCCTCTTCTGAACAAGCTATCTTTGGGAATGGTTAGTGGACCACTAAGATACATGACCTCCTGAACACAGCAACAAAAATATACTGGGTTTTTTGATGATTAAATAAGTGTGCTTGAAGTGTGAGGCCCATAGTGTCCAATTAAATGGAGCTGCTAATATTGCTCTTTTAAGATTAATTCCTCCATGAGAGGTTTTCTACGTGAGACACCAAAAAAGCTGCAGCACATAAGCAAAAAAAGGGAGACATTAAAAAAAAAAAGGAAGAAGGAAAAAGGGAGGGAAGGGGAAGGGCCCCATCTACTAATAACATTGATGACAAGAGACTCAACTCTGATAGAGTAGCACACAAAAAGTGTGCTATTCATTCTTATGTATAGCTTCTGATCCATTATATATTTATAAGTCTTGAGCCAGATAGTAAGGAATTTTGGCAGCTGTCAGATGCTTGTTTTCCTATGCAACACAATGAATTTGTTGTCCAAGTAGTGAAAAAAGTGTGATTTTTTCCCGCCTTACCTTCTTTATTTAGACAGCAAGCAACTAGGAAATAAATCTTGGAACATAATCCTGAGGAATTTTAACTAATATGAATGAGCAATAGGGCTTAGTTCTCCATAGATACACACAAAGGAGAAAAAAAAAATAAAACCACCAGCTTTGCATTTAGCCTCTTGAAGGTAAGTCCTGATACAAGAATATTTACTACCAAAAAGTAACAATGTTCAAATCAATTAATCTTTATTCAAGGTAAAATTAAGCACACAGGAGGAGTGCTTATGCAGAGTAATAAGTAATAGGAGCAGTAAATATTTGTCATGATTTTTCAAAGACACCAAAGTTAATGTCACTATAAGATGTAGCATTTATAAGCCTATTGTATAGGTTTATTGAGAATAATTTTATAAAAACACCATAATGGAGTCTATGATTTAGAAACAATATTTTTAGAAGTTTTCCACTGTGTATCTAACTGCATAATAATGTTTGCATTTAAAATCAGAAAAGAACTCCTGGAAAACTTCTTTGTTTTTTCAGCATTACTTGACATCACACAGAAGTGCTACTCCACGGAGTATCCAGTGCTCTGGGGGCTGACGGGTTTTAAGATCCATAGCAGCAATGTAATTAAGATCTGTTCGACTGCTCTTTTTGTAGACCGGACATGAATACAGACGTGGATCTTTTGCAGCTGAAAAGACAGAAGAGACATAAAGAGCAATTAAACTAAGTTGAAAAAATGGGGCTCTAAGGGAATGATCATAAGGCAAATGTAAAACTGAATCCCAGTTCAAAAGTACACTGCTCTCTATTTGCTATTGCCAGCTGAAGGACATACATGGTTTGAAATTTCTGTAGGTTTAACATGAGCACCTATGAACTGATGCAAACCAATACACGTAAATGGACACTCTAGAGTAATTAATTTTCTTACTGAACATTAGAACATTAGTTCAACGTGCCCACTGAACATTACTTCCTATCAATGTATTATGCCAAAATAAAATTTCCCTACTTTCAACATTTCGGTTTGAAATGCATTCCGTATTTGAGAGTACAAGTCATCAACTACTTCACTGCAGAATTAGAAACAGTAGTCTAGTCATGCTCAGTACTTCAGTATTCATTATTTAGTATCTTGGCTGCTGATCATGCCTTTTATAAAACATTAGCTATGCAAAATAGCATGTTAGGAAGATTTGCTTTTAGAGGTGGAATGCTTTTCAACAGTTTTCCAATTTTATGTTCTGCAGTGGATTATTCTATTCTGTTTTACATACCTATTCAACAGCATGTCCTGTTCTGTATGCAAAAACCCATCACATTAAGACGTATCACACATTTTCACAGCACTGTCCTTAAGCCCCATAAGTTTCCTTTCCATTCCTACATTCCTTTACTGCCTCAAAGACAAAACATCTCCCACCACCTCACTCCACCTCTTGCTTACTTCCATGAGCTCAAAATCAGACTTGTTCAGGAGGAAAAAAAAAAAGCTTTATATAAATATACACATTATATGTGTACATATATATATGTGTATATATATATAAATATGTTATCTATAAACACAATATATACCCGTATATGTATATATATATGTGTGTGTGTATATAATCCATGAGTATCTTGTATGTTGTATATACATACATATATTTTATATATAGATATATTAATTACATTCATTTTTGGTATGAGTGAAAGAGATTATTTAGATTTAGGTTATGGAGGGTACAGAGATCACAGAGTTTATGCATAAGAAAAATGGCATTTTAAGTGTGAGACACATTGTCAATATGTACAGCTTAGCTGTTACAAAGTTCTTAACACCATTAAGACCATGTGTAGAGACCTATCTAAATATTAGGAAAAGTGCCTACTATCAATTATGAAGCAAGTCTGAAAACACATTTTCAGTGGAAGACTGGAGAGTTTTCCCCTTTGAAAGAGATTTGCTATGTATATAATGATTAGCAACAGCCTCATGAAATCCCTGCAAGCCGCAAAGATTTCAATGCAGTTAAATAAAATGTTACATTGAATTAAATGGAAATAACATCCTTTACAATACTGTTACTTACTGTTATTCTCTGCATATATCCTTATAACTGGCATCAGCTCAAAGAGCACCTTGGGCTTAGATTCTGTGAGTCTCATGTTTCTTCTGTCCCAGCCAGCTCCTTCTAAATACAGCCCATACACGTAGACACCTTCTGAAGGAGGACTTGTGATATCATCCTTCATCCATTTAGTGACTTCATTGCACAGCACTACGCTGTCAAGAGCCCATCCTTTGTTTGCTCTTGTTATTTCCTGCCCAAACCAGACAAAAGTTAGGTGGTTACATTTTCACATGAGCACAGAACCCTTTTTCCCGGCAGTTATTAGAAATAAATTTGTATGGCCATAAAATATCCTCTTTAGCATAAAAAAAACCACCAATCCTTTACAATATCCAGGTTCACAGAAGTCTGACTTTTCTCTAAGTGAGTTATGGCATGGCACTACAAGAAAGCTTTCAGTACTTTTTCCATTATATTTGATCTTAATTTCTTTCTATAATATAAAATATTTGAAGACCATACCAAATAACACAACCACTGAATGGCAATGGTAGCCAGCTCTTGTGAACGCAAAAATTTCACATATTTGATGAGATGAGAAAACATTACCTGCATATCGTAAGTGAAACATTTACTGCACCTCTACTCTTCAGTAACTGTATTTTTAATGAGTAAGAACTCACCCAGCTATAAAGCTATGTAAAGAGACTGCAAAAAAACCTGTTAGTTAATGCACTGGACAACACTCAACTCACAGTAGCCCAGTTGTTTACTATGCCATGCACATAAGTTATGGCAAACTCAAGTTTTATCCTAGTCTTCCAATGGCTTCAAAAAATGTTCTTTGAAGTAATTGGAGTAAATGCTTGCCCCCTGTTGCCATTACACAAATGATCTACAAGAACTCAAGATTTATAGCTCAGTGATCATACTGGCTCTTCCTGATTCTCATTTCTATTTGTTTTACCACACATCAAAGCTCAGAAACTCACTTTGGTATTTACTTGGGATATTAGGTTGTTACATATTCACAGTTCCTTTTTTCTGAACCATAAAATTCTGTCGTTTCCAACTGGTTTCGATCCTGCTATAAAGCCTTTTCCACAAGCTTGGATGCAAAAGATAGTCCTATTTTAGGACTGTTCACTCAAAAGAAATATTTTGTTACATAATTCCAAGGCTATATGCTTGAAATTTTAGATTACACTACCCAGACCTGTGTAAGAGGGGATATTTTTCCTACTCCACAAATCTTCATTATCTTCTCCAAAAGTTTGGGCTTTTTTTTTTCCTGAGATCCCATTTAATTTTCACCTGAGTATTCTTTTTTAATTTAATACATTCCAGATGCTTACTGCATCCAGTATGTCCCTTTATGCTGATCAACACAGGCATTTATTGCTTCCTTTTAAGTAAAAAAGTTGCTGAGTAGCCAACACAATCACCAAATCAACATATATATATACATTAGCAAACACATCAAATATCATACTTCTATGCATTAATAAAGGAAAGTCTTTCCCACTTCCTGAAGGAAGACTTAATCAGCTACTGAACAGCAGCAGTGAAATGTAAGACTAATTCTGAATAGCTTTTCAGCCCAGTCTCCAGTCAGGTAAGTACTGAAACACAGAACAAAAGAGAGGGGGGAAAAGACAAATTCATGGACTGAATGGCCATTCTCAGAGATATCTCAATGCAAACATGAGATTAAATATTTTTCTAGTCTACCTTAATAATGTTGTGAGGAAGTCTTTATTTATTTGTGCCTTGGTCAACACAGGAAACATAATTTAACACATTAGTGGTTGTTATACTGAAAAAGTATGCATGAAGGAAGAGCAGTTCACTCAGGAAATGTTAGACAGTCACATATCTTCCCATGTGTATAAACTCATCCTTCGTCAGACAATACATTTTATTTTTAAAAGCATGAGATAAAATAAGTAGAGTAAGACTTCAAACACAGTTTACCTGTCTCACTGCAGTTAAAAATCCTTGAGGATTAAAAAACCCAGTCATCCAGAAACAGTTTGGTCGACTTTCAAAAATCCACTTGTAAAACTGGTGGTTTCTTTCTAGAAGCTCAGTAAACCAGAAACCAAGTGTACTGGAAGGCCAAGATGCCTAAAAACAGTAAACATATTTTGAAATAGCATACTGCTGTCAAGACAAGCTACATCCTTCCATGGTAATAAACAATGTAATATTAGCAAAGCATATTGGAAGATCCTCTATCATGCCTTAACTTTAATCTGATGCTTAAACTTTGCATCCCACTGAAACCTGAAGGAATTTCTTTCTCTGTTCAAATTCATGTCTACTATTCCATTTACATGTTTAATGCTCTCTGTGGAATTGTCCATTTTATGACATTTTTGCAAGGTTAGACAGTTGTATAAGCTAAAAAGAAAAATTGTATATATGTCTTTATAATTCCAAGGACCATATATCAAGACAATGTGATTTCTGTAAGACTGTTCTGCACTTTTATTCTTCTGAATAAAACCTAAGGAAAACTGAACTTGGACTATGTGGAGATACAGCTGTGTTCTGAAGCATCTGTTTACATTTAGGTTTTCTACCATGAAAATGCTTTGTCAGTAGAAAAAGTAGAAAGCAAGCAAATAATGAAAAACACCTTTTTTCTTTCAAAAAAAAAAAAAAACATTTTTCTTTCCATCAGTTGCCATTGCCGTTAACTGGTCTAATTATCCCTGAAAACAATTTCTGTGGGGAGGGGTTGAGAGCTGGGATTATTTAGCTTGGAGAAGAGAAGGCTTAAAGGAGGCTTAAATGTGTTTATATCTCGTGTGGAGGACAGAAGATGGAGCCTGATCCTTTTCAGCAATTTGAGAGAAGGCAATGGGAACAAGATGAAATGTCAGACATTCTGTTACAACTTAAGGAGTTTTTTGTTTCTTTGGCTGGTGGTTGGTTGATTGGTTGGTTTTTACTGTGAAAGTGATCAAACAGTGCAATGGGTTGAACCTCTCTGGTTCTGGAGACTCCTGGGAAACCTGATTTAACTGACCCTCCTTTAGAAAGTGTGATTAAACTACACTGTCTCCATAGGTCCTTTCCAGCATCTACTATTCTGTAATTATGTGACTATTACTCAAACTCAAAGCGCACTGATTGTGACCTAGATAGACAGGCCACCTCTAGTTAACCCACAAAAGGATGTCCAATAATTATACATGTCCAATAAATAACACCATCTTAGTCCACTAATGTGGGTGCTAATTTTTAAAATCCATCATCACATTTTAAATTTCTCTCCTCTCTCTGGGTTTTTATACTGCCAATATGTAACAGGTTGTTAAAATGGCACACATCTGCATCCTTCGCATTCATTTCAATTTTCATAAATGAAAGAATTCTTGTTTTGAGTATGTTTATTTTAACACAAAATCTATTCCAGCAGTTGTACAGCTCTGGTTAACACACCTGAAACACAGTTTGAAAAAAAATGTTTCCTCTAAGTCTAGCGGTTTAATCTAATTTTCAGAAATAGATTTTTTATTTCTTTCCAGAACAAGTGATGTACATCTACCTTTTTCCAGCTAGCAGGAATCCTTCCATCGTACATGCAGTCTAAAGCATCCCTCAGATTTTCACTCATAACTATTGTCCCATCAATAGCAAGTTTTAGATCAGTCAGAGTGCTTCTCACTAAAGAAATAACTCTCTGCATTTGTTCAATTTCCTGTCGCAAAAATATGTGCATCGGTTGAAAAGGTCCCATGTTCTTTAATTTTTCTTTTACCTGTTGGTAGAAAACCAAAGATCCTTCAATAGAAGTGAAAAAACAAAATTGGCTTTAGTCAATGTTAGGCCCCAATATCATCTTTGAGACATAACAATTTATTTATGAGCTTAAATGGTCAGTTTGGCACCTCCCTTGAATTATCTACCAGAGAGAAACACAGAATTTGTTCCAAGAGAAATCTGTAATGCTGAGACTGGCTATGTTTTCAGTCCAAGTCATGATTTAGTCTTTGAGCTTATCCCACTTAAAGAGCTTGTAGGCTGTTTACTTTAGTTCAAAGAATTCAGCTTTAGCTCCAACAAGCAGTTACAAGGTCCTTTTTGAACAAACCAACCAAGAGTAATTGCCCCAGCTATTTTGCTTCAACATAGCAGCAATGCCTGGGAACTATCACAATACCAGGCAGTCTTGTATTCTAACCAAAGTCACTGATACATTTTTAATCAAAAGTGTTAAATTAACAAATAAAGAGCTGGATGAACATAACCAGAAATTTTATAGTGTCAACAACCTCACTTAAAAGCTAATGATCCTTCCTCCCCCATAGTGCAAATGCCAACTTAAGCATTAACGGGTTTAATATTTCTGAAAAAGTTCTTACAAAAGCACTTCAGCACACATTTAGTTACTTCATTATAAATATTAATAGCTTGGCCACACTTATTTATAACAAAAAGTATTGCCTGTATGAATTGATTCAAACATGCTTTTAGAAAAGTTTTTAGGTTTTGTTGTTTGGGCGTTTTTAATTCATAAAATGCAAGACAAAGCAAACGTTTTTGCCAGAATTTCATTAACTCACTTCAAATGGTACATAATCAGCAGGAAGTTTTTCCAGCATATCATCAGCCAGTCTGGCTACAACTGCCTCTCGAGTTTCACCTCCTCCACCAGAGCTATCCTTAGGCTGAATACTGAGGATGGTGTCCAATACATCTCTGGAAACTTTACTTTGGTAGGTGATATCCGCATTGGGGTGCAAACCAAACACCTCTGGTGTGTCATAAGCAGGAAGGCTCTACATAGTAAAATATAAAAAGAGTACAACTGGAGATTTAGAAGCAAATCATTAAAAAAAAAAAAAAAACAAGGCCCCAAAAAAAAAAAAAAAAAAAAAAATAAAACTCAACACACAACAACACCAAATAAAAAACAGGAAAAAAACCCTCGATAACTGTTAAGTAACAAGCTAGATTTCTTTCAAATAGTCTTAAGCCAAATAACTTGCTGTGGTCTATTTGTGAGGCCACAGCTCAAATCACACCAAAAAAATTGTGTTTTAACAACTATACACTATTTTAATAATAAACTTTTACTCTCATATATCTAGACCTTTTATTTCAAAGAGGTTGTACCCAATGTCTGGACTCTGTTCTTTGCCCTCTTTAATAACTTTGTGCCTTTAGGTATGTCCCACAAGCAAAACGCATGAAAAAGAAAATATATATTACTGTCATGCAGATTATAACATTGATAACAATAATTAGTTGTCACTAATAGATATGCAAGCTGCTATAAATCAGTTTAAAAAACTGTGAATGTAAGACAAAATACAGAAAAAAGATAAAAATTATAGGGAATCAGAAACTTAAGAGAAACAAGTGATTAGCTTTCTTTACCAACCTGTATGTACTGAAGGTACTGATCTACCATAGTACATTTGGGTATGCTGTATCCTTTGTAGAAGCTGAATTCCTGGCTGAATGTATTTTCACTGAACCAAATCTTTACAAAGGTGTTCATGAGTCTTTTGTCAAAGTCATCTGTCACACGACCACCATACTGGATCTCACCTATCATATAACATAGAGTATTCCAGGAGATCCCCTAAAACCAAACAGAAAGCACTGACTTCAGCTAATCCCCTTCTTATTTACTTAGACCTGCCTTAATAAAAACAGCTGATGTACCATGCCTGTCCCATTTGAAAGAAAGTTACTTTCCTATTACTCTTTTTTTCATTATAGTCTTGCCTTCCCTGAATACCTACAAGGATTTCTCAGAATAGAATTCACTGACAAATTCAAGAGCATCTTGAAGATAGCAAGAAGGATACAGATATATTTGAATTCTCCTTTCACTTGAAATGCCAGCTGCAAGTTGCTCTGCCACAGACCTCTCTGTATGACAACTGAACATATGAAAGTGAGAAACGCAGGAGACATTCGTGTACAATCATTTAAAACAACTTTTGATTTCTTCATACTGCAAAGATGGGGAGGGGGTGAATCTTATTTTTACTCAAAATAGATTTAAACAAAAGAGTATTTGAAATATCCCTTTTTAACTAGTTGACTTAATTAGAATTGAAAAGGTCTATACTTCTAAGGTTTATATTTCTGAGATGGCTGGGAAGGCATTTTTTAATGCAGAGGTTAATACAGAAATTAAACATGCACTAGATTAGAAGTCTAAGTCTGCTGCTGTAGAGACAGATATACTTGAAATATTCAATATTTGTGGGAAAAACAATAAGTTAAAATCACTCCTGTAGTTCAGTTATTAGGAAGCATTTACATACATTCCACTACTAGAAAGATCCATCATCTTAACCCACCTTTCCCACAAAATCATTAATTACCTTCTTGGTATCCATGCGATTCAAGTGGTTTTGAACAAACTGCACCGTAGCATTAAAATCAGCTTGATTAAACTCATAGGGAATATTCCAACCCAGAGACCCAAACTTGCGTCTTTCCTGAACGGTGGAGTGCAGAAAGGCTACAGCATACAACAGTGGTTTCCATTGCACCATTTTACTGGCATCTAATAAATCCTGGCTGACACCTATTGATTGCAAATGGGCTTTATGAGAATCACTATAATCGTCTTTTTCAAAACTATTTCAAATCAGTACTAAAATAACACTCTAGAGATATTCACTTGGCTCTCTGCCTCTCCCAAGTGTAAATTATTGTCCCACAAAGCGTTCTGTGCTGGAGACAACTTAAAGCATATTATTAAATTGTTCAAATTAAAAGAGTAAACTTCAGGGGGAAAAAAACACAATTTACTAATTGCTGAATTCACATCAAGTTGCTTTCTTCACAGAATCTTTGTCCTTTATTTTATGTAGTGTAAAGAGCACTTGATAGCCAACCATGTCACTTTTCTGCCCAAAGACAGAATATTAAAAATTCAAATACTTTGAACTGAGATTCTAGAAGCCAACATGTGAGAAAAAAAAATGCATTCCATGTTTTGCTATCCTATTAGTTCTGACAACAGAACGTCAGCAAATCATCATCTTAATTTTCATAACAAAAACTAAGATGTGTTCTGGCATCATTGTGAAGAGTTCCTCATACTAGCTTACATTTACTACCAATTTAACATGACCACACAATAGCATCACAGTCCAAAATTTAATTGTAAATCATTACCATTCTAGCACTCACCACTGTATGTTCTCTTTAGTCCAGCTCTGAGCCCTTGTGGTGGCTCATTGGTAAATTTAATCGACATTTGAAGAAGGGTGATGGGGAATTGTTTGTGAATGTCAGTTGTCATCCACAGTCTAAAGCTTTCATGAACACTCTCTGTCTCTATTACAGTGTCCATTAACTCATCTAGAAAGTCAAGTCCAAGGTGGCAGTTTTGCAGAAGTGCCCAACCTCCCTAGTTTAAAACAACAGAATTTTATAAGTTACCAGTTGTTCAAAAACTGAAATCACTCCTTGAGGGGAGCTAAGCTGTGGGCTGTTTCTTCTGAAGATGGTGTTAGCTTATTTGGTTTTTTCACCTGAACAAGTGGTCCCTACTTGCCTCATCTGGTCTTTTCAAATTGTCTCTACCTTTTCCATTTCAATACATTTAAAACATACCTTGTCATGACTACAGTGCTGATAGAAACTGATAAATTTTGACTTACATAAGGGAGCTCAGGAGTAGCTCGACAGAGCAACCTGCTAAACCTTGTTCCTCACAAGGGTCCCAGGCTTGGAAAATAACCAAATAAACATACCTAATTAATCTATTGCTATCAATCAATAATTGTCAAACTTTCTTATATGAATTACCATATTTCTCATATACCTCTTCACTAAGAGGGCTTGTGATACAGTGAGGGAATATAACTGCATTTCTCTTAACTAAACAAAAGGTACTCCTTTCCCGTGTTTTTGAATGGGTTTACTCTCATTTGATCTTATGTTCTTATGTTCTTATCTTATTTGATCTTATTAGTTCTTATGAGAAGTTATCAAACAAGAATCTGAAGTAAAAGTCAGAGTAAAACAGGTTATAAAAAGAAGCTCATAGGAGCACAGGAGAGTAAGATCAATATTTTCACATCAGCAGGCATAGCAGTAGTATCACCTGATTTGCAAAGCATGCCAAATTGGAACATCTTACCTTTCTTATACAGATAGTTTTGTTCTTAAATTTCTCTTCCTGTAAAATGCCTGTGCTACCAGACTGTTTCTCACAAGTCCAAATTCAGACTACAGCAATATAAAATAAATTGCTATACTATCTTGTTCTTCTCAAGTTTAAGTAACTATCAATAGCATATTTAGAATTCATTTTCTTCAGTTAGCAAAATACATCCATATTACTAAAAATAAAAAACTGAAAAAATAATCTGAAATGCCTACAGAAGAATATTTACTGGTGATATAATAAAAAAAAAACTTAAAAAATCAATTCAGTTATGTTCATCAGTCTGCAATCAACTATTAAAACTCCATTTTATAAGAAAAGCCCTCAATTTTCAATTAAAAACATCTGCACAAAATCAAGAAGCTTGTTATGACAAACTGAAGGACTGTGAAAATACAGTTCTGTTGCTTAGGACACATAAATAAATGTAAGGGTTTGCATCTGCATTAACTACCCACCAAACAACATTATCTCATGGCAGGATTTTTATTTCTAAATGTTTAATACACAGAGAAAAACGTTCAGATTTTTGTTGCTTACATGAGCCATTGTCTGCTGCAGAAGTTTACGAGCATGGATTCCTTGCCCCTGGCCCATGGAAACACAACACGTTTCTGTCTTCAGTCTTTTTCCCAAAGCAATAATTGAGTCCGTAGGATCAGAGCCCATGGAAAGAAAGCATATGAGGGGAGTACGTGGATCTGACTCTTCCCATGTTTTCTCCAAATCCAAGATGACTCCCTCTGCGTATTTCTCCCCCATAGTGTCAGTGATATATTTTCTTGCCTATATTAAAAAATGAAATTGAATGGTGACCTAACCATTTGATACTGTTTTCTTCCCAGTGTAAATATTACCAAAAAGTCAACTGAAGACCAAAGGCTGCTAAAAATTTGTATCAAAAATACAAATACACAAGTTTATTTTTATGCGTCAACACATCATACTGTCTTTGAAGGTGTTATATCTTATAGCCTTATATAACCAGTTAATTTTTTAAAAATAATTATTATATTCCATATATCTGTATGTATTTTTATATGTAATAATTATAATTAGAGTATAATAAAAATAATAACTTTTCTAAAACTTTAGGAAAATTTTAATGATATAAGGATATCTCAATTAGACAGTGTAACTCAGCCTCAAAATCTAGAATAGGAGAAAAGGACTAAAGATGGGCTTCAAAGCTCTTAGGCCTTTCTCACCTCCACTGTTAGGGAAGCAATGAATTAACAGTAGCAAATATTAAAATAAGTATCACAGAGCAGGTGATTCAGAGGAACAGGTGAAAACCATCTCTTATCCCTTTGTTTATCTTTAAAAATTCTAGATTATTGTTCTTTTTCACAAAGAAATATAAAAGGCTCTTTCAAACAGTCTGAGATTATCTTTCTTGTACTTTTTCCCCCCACACAGCTCTTGTCCTAGATAAATCTTCCCCTCAATACATCTGGGTTACCTCTCAGAGACATTCAGCATTAAACATTTGATAAACTATGAGTGTTCATAAAATCATCGAAATATGAAAGTTTACCTTGCCCCATTAACAGCAGGGAGGAACTAATCTTGTGTGATCTGTTTCAGACACATTGCAGACATCAGAGAGATATTCTTTACACAGTACTGCCTACCCTATTGATTGCAGTTACACCAATAACTGGTGAGATTTTCTCTGAATCCAATCATGTCTAAAGATATGCATCAATAAAATTAATACCACACTTCAAATGATGCATTCCAATTTCAGTAAGTCATCATTAATTGCTCTAAATTGTCAGTAATTTTATAATTTTTGGGGGGTTTTGTACTGGAGAAGAGCATAAGGGTTCAAAATAGGCTCCTAGAAGATGATTTTTCTTTAAAAAAGGTCTATTTAATAAACTTCAGTTCTGTAATTTTTTAATAGATGTCTTTAAATTGAGAGCTTTGAGCAGACTTTATTAAAGATTTTTCTAAAGTGGTTCTAATTCTTCCATGCAATAAATAGTTTCTCAATTAAATCATTTTCAACTTTCTCTCAGCCAGTCAAGTTCATTAAAATATTTGGCTTCAGCCTAATATGGGGACACTTCTAAAATTCTAGTGAGTAAGCAAGGATAGCCAAAAGTATCTTCTGAACTAATAAAGCAGATCTGCATAAACATATATTTCCAGCAGAAATCACCACTGTGATATCCACCACAGTGGATAATATTTATTCAATATATTGGAATAATTTTTTATCACTGCCCTTGTAACAAATACATAAATGGTCTGAAAAGAATTTCAGAAAATACAACACAAAGGTCCATTACAAAAAGGTGTTTAGCATTATATAAGATAGTACAAACTTGCAATCTGAAAACTATTACTCTAGTGATACCTAAACAGACCCTGCAGGCTATATAAATATACCTGAGCTATGGTCCTGTCAGGACACCAAGATCTGATAAGAAGAAGATGTCTGAAGCAGTCCAGAGATTCACCATAGCCACTAGGAACCAATTCTTCTTCGGGATTCTTACTATCAAACCACATTTTCCACTGTTTCTCGTCTCTGGAAATCTGCAATTATACCATCAAAGAAGCAAATATCACTAAACAGACAAGTCATATTTGCACTGCCACTAGGTCACAAACTTTTAATGAGAGTCAGAGACATGAAATCCACACCCAGGCATTTGTTTAGAGATATTCTTCCACAGATTTAATAAGACTATTAAAAATTATAAGATAAAATTTCAGATTATAAGCATGCTATTGTAGAATGCAGCACCCTGGAGTGTACATATTCTGAAAACAGGAGTACTAATCAGTATTTTATATTCTGATAGCATGGCTATGTCAGAATATGGATGGCTAGGCACAGACATATCTTTGAAAACAGCAAGTACATAATTGCTCTCCACATGAATGTACCTTCTCCCCAACTTTTACTCCATGTAACCAGAGAAATATTGGAACAAGCATCATAAAACATAGTGTAAGAAAGCACAACAGGGATGCAAGGTAATATAATAACCAGAATTTTTAAAAAGTTGCGATGTATTAATTGGATAATGGCAAGTTGAATCCCAATCCAAAAATATTATAATTTTATAAAGTGTGAACACTCTCTACACTCTTCTTATTTTCCTGGGGGTGATTGAGTTTTTATATCAACATAGGTTGCTAAGCTGTCAGGGCCATAACTGTGGCTATCTGGTCTCAGTTTCTCTTCCATAAAATAAAACCAGTTTCCGCCATATGACTTGATTGCTACCAGACAATTACTTGTTAAACAAGAGATCAACTTTCAAAAACCCTTACGTACTTGATCAAGAATATCTGAAAACTGTTCAAGCTTACTGAGCTCCACCAAGTTCAACCAAGTCATATCCAGAATCCATTTAGCTGGCTTAGGAGGACAAGCTTTTAGGTCTAGGGAAGCACCACCTGCAAGAAATTGAAATTAATTAGTGCTGTTGGAGAGACAAAGAAAAATAAACAAAATAAGAGGGGAAAAAAAAAAGTACAATAATCCAGTTTTTAAATCATGATGTTACAGAAGTTTTCTACCTTACAAAACCATGCCATATGTGATTAAGCTGAGTTGGCAATTTGATTCATTTATATAATTTTTTTTATATTATGTACCTTAAACAGAAGTGTTAACCAATTTATATTTTGAGGCTTTACTGGTTTTTTGTGCAATGTGCCTGAAAATAAAGGCTTTTTGGGAAAAGATATTCTGAAGATACAACATGGAAAAATTCACACATATAATCCATAAATAAATGCTCCCTGGAAAATTAAGTCTCTGGAAGAGGTAATACAAGATTGATCCAAACTTTCAAGTGAACTCAGTACTTGTATGCAGTACTTGTATGCAGTTAAGACCAAAGCCATGATCATGTCGCATGCAGCTGAGACTCCGATGTTCTTTTAAAATATTGGCATCATTTTCTGCTCCTACTTGCTGCAGTTACTATAACATGTTTACTACAATAATAATTTTTCTAAGCTAAACACATACCTGATGGTATTTGAGCAGCAGACAACAATATTCCTTTCAAATTCTCATGATTACAAAGACATATTCATCAATATTCAATGTGCTGCTATAAAAGAACTGCCATACAGTGTTGCCTGTCACCAGATCAGAATGGTAAACATGTATTCTTACAATTGACTGATTTCTCATGTGCAAAAAGAAGGAGCATGCTGCTAGGAGATACAAATACATAAATTTTCTACAATAATAATGTGCTTTCCTTATAATTTATTCATAGTTCTCACCTTTAATAAGTGTCAGAAATTCTTCATGCTTCACTCTGTTTCTTTGTATATCAACCTTCAAAGTAAGCAGTAAAGTGAAAAGAAATTTGTGCTCCTCATAGAGCCCTCGGGCAGTATACTTGAACACTTCATACGTCATATGTTCAATAATATTGGTAACCCTCTTGCTGGTTATAGGGCTCTTGATAGACCTGTTAGAAGAAAGGTCTGCAGTTGAAAGTTGATTTTCTTATAAATTATTATAAAAGAAAATACTATGCAAAAGGAAAAAGGCCATAGTGCAGTACTTTCAAAACATGAAAAATAATAGATCACAAACAGAATATCAGACAGCAAGCTGGCAACAACTTTCAGACTGAAGGAACAGCAACAAAAAAATCCTTTCTAATCAAGTATTTTTGCCCAGCTGAAAATCAATGCAGTATAATGGTTTTTAATTACCTAAGGGCAAACTTTGAAGGACTGTAAGTACATTAGAAGGGTCTTTGCCTTGTTAAGTGACAAAGTTTTATGGGTATTTAAGCTGACAATTCCTGGTCAAGATTCTAAGAAGAGTCTTCTTCCTGATATTAGTTTACAATAAATTTTTACTGCACTACAGGCACCTCCACGACTGGGTAAATACAAATTGTACTTATTGTTAGCTAAATTACCTGGCCAGGGAGCGGTCAAAAAGCCCCAAAAACTGTCGAAGCGATGTCTGATACATGACATTGACCATGCTCATCTCAGTGATAAGGAAGTACAAGATGCTACCTCGAGTTGCAACTGAAGAGAGGGAAAGAAAAATTTGTTCAAAATAGAAATGCAGAGCAGAAAACTTTAACTCTCCAAAACATGTACACTGATTTTAACACTAATTATAACTGAAGATCCTTGAGTTTCTCTATTCTTTGCTGCCAGAAAAATAATACAATCATTCATTTAATCCTCATGTATACATCAGGAGAAAAAAATCTTTTCTGTAATTAATGCAAACTATGTAAAGCCCCGTTTTCAAATACAAGCATATCTGAAAATCAGCAATATTGAGATCATCAGCAGAACATATAAAAATTATGGCTGTTTGAAATACTGTTTAAGTATCCAAACAAATTTCTTTTTACAGACTTTTACAAGACTCATATAAAAGTCAAATGAACTATACTGATTTAACTTACCCAGCACTGACTTAACTTATTCTCAGTAGTCATTCAGTTTTAAATGCAAAGGTTTTACAATATCTGCAATGTTTCTGGTACACTAACTGTACCATCTTACACATTTCCAAGAATGCAGACAATTACAGAGAGCTATTTTTTCCACTGTTTTTTTCACATTATTGCCTGTCAGTTAAAAGTCAAAAGACTTCATTAAATCTGTTGACTATAATAACCAAAGAATAAATGGTGAAGCATTTATCAGAACAGATATAGAGTACTTAATGTTATGTAAGTTCTGTAAAAGAATGTCAACATCTTGAACTCAAACATCTCTCCCACCAATTTTGGTGTTCCTGATCTCATCCTACAATTTCTGTGACTCTTAAGTATTGATGTTTTAAATATATGGTCTAACTATTTGTCTTCCATGACCACCTTCACTCACCAGGTCTGTACTCTTCACGGGCTGAATTGATCTGTACTTCAGTTTCAGCAGAAGTTTGCAGTTTCTGTGTTACTTCTTCAGCAGTCTTCTTAGTGTTACTCAATACAATTAGTAGGGTCTCATCATCTGCCAGAGAACCCTTAGTGCTTGTAAGTCGAAATAAAAGGTTATCTTCTAGGTCTTTAATCCTCCTTTTGTTCATAGTCACATCTTCAATAAGATCAGTTCTTTCTTTCTCTAATTCCTATCGGATTGAATGGCAATATTTGGGAAACAGAAGAGTAATCAAAATAATAATAATAAAAAAAATGTAGCTTAAAAAATACTGATCCTACCAAAAAAGTGTAGGTCAAGACTAACTGAATTAATTTGGGGAAAGCATTCCAGTGGTATTTCTAACACATCACATATTGCCAGAATCTGAACCTGCTACATAAGTAGGCATTAACAAATAATTTTTTACAAATATTATGGGAGATGCTTGTGTCATGCCCTAAAAGAATAAGAAGTTCTCAATTGTTTGTCTTTTGTTTCAGAAAAGACAAATGCAAACACCATTCCAGACAGAGGATTTTTTCCCCTCCATGTAATCTTATCCTCATTTATGCCTTGCTTTACAATTGCCATATTGAAAACTTAGTCTCAATAGCGATGTTTAGTCATCAAATCGAGCACCAGATCTTTCAAGAAGTGCCAATACTTCTCCATCAAACAGGAGTAATTTCAACCTCTCACTGAAATGCTTCATTGATTAAGAAAGTATATAGAACTTGAGTAAACTTCTGGACTTCTCAACCTATGTTCTCCCCCTACATTCCTAATTCAAGCACTTATTTGTTGTAAAGAATGCCCTTTTACCTTAAAAAGGAAATTAAGAAGAAACATCTTATTATTATCAGATTTAGAGTTTTTTCATGGTATATTGAAACATCATAATCATCATCAGGTATAAAATATTTAGTGGGACAATCATTTTAGAATAATGCAAATACAACATAACTTAATAAAAAGATTCTGACAAAAACTGATGAAAATAGACAAGAAAACTACAGTTATCTGCATTTCAATCAACTGCTGCTTCATGGAACTGAAGTTGCAGGTAACAGTTTCATGAAGCATTTTTTTCATGCAAGTTTGATGAAGCAGAAATTTTTTTTTTAAAAGAATAGCATTGAAAGAAAGTTATCATCCAATTAAATATAATAATTAACATACTGCACCAAATTAAACTTCACATTTTGCTGAGCTCAGTTCAAAAATTTAAACATACTTTAGAATTCAATGCTTCATAAAAACAGAAAGCAATTCTCCTCGCAAGAAAAGCCTGAGAAATAAGTTGGAAACAGAGTTACCAAGCTAAAGTGAAGTAACCCTAGAAGAAAACCTTACTGAAAAAAATTCATCTATTAAGCTCTTAAAATATTTTTGCAGATCAGAAAGTGTAAATAGTGGAAAGCTTTCTTCATATCTTCAAAAATTTCCAGTCATAGCATCAAGGATGCAGAAAAAATAAGCCAAGTTACCATATTCATAAATTCAAGGAACTTGCACCACAGTCTATTTCAAATCCAGTTTTATGGAGTTCCTTTCACAAGGAGATGACATTTTACCAACTGTACCAAAGAATGCTATTTCTTGTTAATATTCATAAAATATGAAATCTGATACATAGCTTATATCATCCTGTCACAAAATGATTCACAAGTAAAGGAATTTCCATCAACTATTCCTTACAAAACTTGAGCCTTTTTCCAGCAAAATCTTGATATATGAATGCAAAAATTTAAAAAGCAATAAAGAGTTATTGCATATTGTAACCCCACTACTAATCTGACTTGCCTATGACACTAAACAAACAAGTTTTTTTGTCAAATTACATAACAGCCAATCTATCAAAATAACGATATCATTAATACATCATAAGTTATACTACCTCCAGACACATATCAAATCTTTCAAATCCTATTATTCCAAGAAACATAGTAGAATCAAATTTATACAGATATACCAGCTGCCCTTGACCTTATGCTTCACTTGTATCTTGCAATTGGTTTAATATTCTGGTGAAAAATAAGAAATCAGTACCCATGTTCCTATCAGTAAACAATTAATTCTGTGGGATATGTGTGACAAAGATTATTTTAATAGGCACAGCAGACAATAGAGAGTCAGACTTTGCAGAAACTTTAAATACCATGCTGCAAACACTCCTTTTTCTTGCTGGAGGTCTATTCCTCATTCATTCTAAGACCAGAACCATATAAGAGATGATAGAATAGGAAGAAGGATAGAAATGTGCATAAAAATCTTGAAGAACTCTGATTTCAAGTAAATAATCTCTTCTCTTTCTGGGACAGAAATTCCACACATACATTGTAACACTGGATATCATCAAGCAGTCATACTGCTCAAATAATTTGGCAAACTGTCTCACAGTAAAATAATTCCACTGCTTTCCTACCAAAAGCTACAAAAGGTAGTAAGAATGCAGACACTTAAGAGGGAAACCCCCAAATTCCCAAAGATGCACCATAAGACATCAGAGGAAAGTGTTTGGATGGTGTGATGTATTCAAACTGACTCCTCAGGATACCTTGAACCACAAGGTGTATAAACAGAGGCCAAGAAAATGCAATGTGGTAAGTATATTCTGTAGAAGTTCCCCTGCCTGTCAAGTGGTTCACTTGTCATTGATCTAGAGGAAATATTCCCAGGTGGTTTCAAACAGAACAGTAGTGAGTATAACATCTGAGAAGCTGGTAGAGAAAGGGCTGTATGCCCATCTATTAGACATTCCCACTTAGTGACAAAGAGGCCACTAAATAGTAGAATAATTTTAATTTGGAAGGCATCTACAGAAATTAACCAGGTCAACCCAGTTTAGCTCAGACCTAAACAGCTCAGTTGGTCAGGGCAATGTCCAGGTGAAGCTTGAACCCTTCCAAGAACAGAAATTCCACAAAATCCTTGATTAATCTGCCCCTGGGTTTGACCACCCTCAATGTAATTATTTTTTCTCTAATATCTAATCAGAATTCTTCATGTTACAACTTGAGTGTTACTTCTCCATCTATTTCTTGACTCCTCTGAGAGAAGTCAAGCTCCTCCCTTTTCTGTGCCCTCCAAGCAAACACACAGCAACAGCAATGACTGGAGGAATCTGATAAACTTACTGTCTCCTGGAGGAATGCACTGTATTTCAAGGCCCAAGAAGTGAAGTTTGGCATAAGGCTTTGTGAATATACACATCACAGCGTGTTTTAGATAGACAGTGATAATTTCATTACATAGTGGGTTGACAAGCTGTCAGTGGTTGAAGAGAAGCTGATGGTGCAATGAAGCTGTCTGACAAAAAACAGACCTTAACAGATTGAGTGTGATTTCTCTCACGAGATCCATGAACTGTTTAGGAATGAAATGCAACTACTCGACATGAACAAGATGACTGAGTCCATTAACAAGAAAAATCTTACACTGGTGGGGCAGAGGGAGGAGCTGGAAGGACGGGAGAACCTCAACAGATGCCACAACAAGGAAACAAAGATATTCCTGTCATTCCTCTCTAGTGAAGGTAAACTGGAACTATTGCCAAAATCTTAGTAAATACATCAGTAAATACACAGTCATAACTGCATAGCATTTCTTATGACATGAGCATTGCCTGACCTTATAGCTACAGGGATTAGCTGTTCCATAGTTAAAAAGACACCAATCAGCCTCCCTCCAGAACTGCAGGTGGCATGTTGACTGGGACTGGCATCTTGAACCTGGATTTCATCAACTAATATATCTGCAATGTCACAAGGTATGTCAGTAGGTAGCCCATTTTCCCTTGGAGCAAGGAAGCAACTAAGTCTGAATTCTTTGCATTAGGTTATGTTGTCATGAGCTCCAGAAGAACATCAGTTTTGATTTCAGGCCCTTTTGCTTTCCGCAGGACATTCTTGAGGTTATAACTCATTGAGGCAGGAAAAATAAGGTTAACAAAGTTCAGTTGCAACAATAAAGAGACCGAGAAACTTACACATGAATGAGTCAATTGCTTCTGTGTCACTTTTTAAACCATTACAAATAGGTTATAGTAAGAATAATCACAATAGAGAGAGCCAGAAAGTTACCTTGCAACATGGGAATAGAGAGTAATAAATTAAAGTAAAACATTCTACAGGTAAATATAAGAACTACAGACAGGAAAAGAGATGCAATCAATTCTTTTACCTGCTTCTCTGTGAGAATGACTCTGCCTAAGAGTTGATTTTCAAGACCTTTCATGGTTACAGTAAAGTCAATTATGGAAGTTTGAGCACTAATTTCAGGAGAGTAACATGGATTTGACAGTTTTGTAGTAATGTAAAGTCTGAAGCCATTCATAACATCCACTTCCTTATCACCAACTTTGACCTTAAGAAAAATGTGAAAAACAAGTCTTGAAATATTAAGAGCCGATACACACTTTTTCAGATACTGCATATAGGAAAGAAAGGTTACATTATTCTGCTTAAAGGCATAAAAATCCAGTTTTAAATCATACAGCTGATGCAAAAAAATTTGTTGAGAAAAGTTAAGGACCATCTTAAATGGCCCATCCAAAAATTATTTCAACTTCTAAAAATTGTCATAAGCAAAGGAATAAGGAACTCTATACCTTAAACATATTAACCACTTGTGAACTTAAACTCATGCTTATTTTTTCTTTCATCAGTATTAATGAAAATCAAGAGTTTAATTTTTATAGTCCTATATTTATTAGGAATTGTTTTGCTAAGGACAGATTGTGGGGAGGGGAAGGGAGGAAAGGGGAATTTCCATATGTTTGCTCACTTGTTTTATTTGTACCTTGTTGGCTGAACCTGTTTTAATGATGTTTCTTTCCAAAACATTATCAAGTGCCGGGTCCAGCTCTTCTCCAACATCTTCTACTAAAAGAGGTCTTCCCAAAGAAAGGCTGTCTTCTAAGTGG
Source organism: Pyrgilauda ruficollis (assembly GCF_017590135.1). Classification (NCBI taxonomy): domain Eukaryota; kingdom Metazoa; phylum Chordata; class Aves; order Passeriformes; family Passeridae; genus Pyrgilauda; species Pyrgilauda ruficollis. The sequence continues at coordinate 7,715,497 of NW_024525156.1, forward strand.
TTTCTAAAATACTTGTGATTCAAAGAAGTGATCTAAAAACATAGATGCAATACCTTATGCTCATTTACCAATCTTTTTCTTAGTTTTGTATTTATAAATTATTTCATTTTCTTTGAAGTACTACCAAAAGCAATGATCCTGTGAGTAGACTAGTATTAACTCAAGGATTGTGAGCTTGTCAAGGAAAGGTAACATCAGCATACCCTATTACCAGATCTCATGGAATGCAAAGTTCTATTTTTCAGTTGCAAAGGTAGAAGCAAAGCAGCGCTGATCACTTCCAATTTTGATATCCTATGAGTACAACTACTCAAGAATTTCACAGGAAAAATTCACAGGAACCTTTTAGCACCTTCAATTTTATCTTGGCTAACATCTCCAAGTGAAACTACAGCAGGGTCAATTCCAAGATAAGTATTTTTCTGTGGTTTTTTTCACCCTTGAAAATTAGAGGTTTACATGGAACAGGACCTTAATAAGTCTTTGCTTTAAATAGTCCCCAGTATAACCGGGATTTTCAACATGTTCAAAAAGCACATTTACCTTCGACTTTAATAAAGCTGGAAAAAAAACTAACAAATATTTTTATCATAACTAAGGTTATTAAGGTCATTAAAGGTTTCCACACCTAGATAACAATCAGCATGAAAGTGGTAGCTGTATGCACAGAGCCACTCTATTATCACACCTCAAACTACTTTTATGGATTTCAGGGATTATTTTTTTTAAAGCTGCTTTATTGGTGTCATCGTAATTGCAGGAATTCCTCATATTTTGTTGTTTGAACTGAATTTGTGTATCTTGCCTCAGACTATACAATGTAGCACTATGTCTTCCCTGTATATTTGCAGAGCACTTAGCAGCTGACATCCATACTAAGACAGCAACAATTAGCAATAATTTCTGATTAAAAGATGAAAAAATCTCTTGCTGGGATTTTTCATTTATAAACACTTACATGAAATTGTATTAATCAACTAGTTGGTTTTTTTTTTTCCTAACACTTACATTATTCTGGAAACATGTTTATTACCAGACATTTCCCATCTAGCCTATTTTCCAAAGATTATGTTCCATTAAAATAAATTCATTAAACAAACTGAGTCACTGATGCTAAAGGATATGCTTCCAACTCTAGTCAAATCTCAAATCCACTAAAATATATCTGAGACATTCTTTATATTCAAACTAGGCTTTTTGTACAAATGTCATTTCCTAAGCATTAGGAGAATCAATTAATTGTAATGCCTGTATGCTAAGAGTTTCTAGGGATTATGAAAGCAGAAGCATTTCTATTACCTGAAGGTCATTTCTGCCTTCCTTATTTTTAATCCAAATTTTACCCTGTGTTTGTGGATCAATTAATAAAGGATAACGAGATGCTTTAGTAACAATGATTCCATTCTGTATGGATAAGTCATCATTTGGCAATCCTTGCAGGTTCCATTCACTGATAGTTGGAGCATCAGTCAACATTTCTATGAGGTTCAGGTTGTTACGGAAAGGAATTTTTCGGCTTTTCATTTCCTTTTGCCAGTCATTTAACAGCAGACTGCGGAACTCTTGGTTAAAAGGACCAGAATAGGACAGAAAAGCTGTAGCCAAGAGTACATCACCTCAAAGAGAAAAAGGAGGGGAAAAAAACCAAAACAAAACAAAGCATTATAACTTTGCCAATTCTATTAATGAACAAGCTGTTTCCTTCACTAGTAGCTGCAAGTTTTGGCTGAAGAACACACTTTGACCCATAAAGAAGACAAATCAATCTTTTTTCCAAGGCTCACTGCACGGCATGACAATGGTACATTTCAGTGGAAGCCACATTTAATTTGTTTTTACTATGCAATTGTAGGAATGAAGAGATCAGCATCTGGTAGCTTCTTAAGGTCAACTCAACACACATGTAATGCTATTCCAAACACCAGATCCTGAACAAGCAGGACATGGCAGAGAGGATTTAGTCAAAAACTTTTAGCTTCATCATTTCCTTGAGCATTCATAAGAACAGGCTTAAACAATTTGGGGGGTGTGTGGGGTGTGGGGGGCGGGGCAGGGTGGAACCCCCCCTCTAAGTACTAGTTCAATTAAATTACTGTAAATCAATTACAGTGATGAGTACTGGTAGCAAAACCTGTCACAAACATAATTATGGAGGTATTAAGTGTGACAACTTTTAATCTTCTGTTCAGTTTCAAAATTTTCCCCCTAAATTTCATGACACCATAGTCTGAGGGGGTTTTGTACCTCTGACATAAGAATGCAAAATTTAAACTGGAGAAGATATCATACTTTTATACCGAGCCCTAGTATTTTTTGGACACTTTCAAGTTATCTGTAAAAGAAATAGGACAAATCTGTGGGGAAGGTATCCTGGATTTTTAATAAGTTAATACCAATGTATATATTATAGCATCAAATAAACCACAATTGAGTTACCATAGTACAACCCATACAACAAGGTTGCTTTTTGCAGCCTTTCAAGGTAAAAGCAGAGAAGATAGTTCAGCCCAATAAATGACAAGATAATGTTCATTTATTGATCTAGCTAATGAACCAATAATTTATTACAAAGTACTTCAGTTTACAAGTGCGAATTTAAAAAATAATAATGACCTTCTAAGAAGCAAATTCTTATGAACATTAGTAACTGCAGCTAAAAATATTGATTTCTACATATAAATGTCAGTGCCTGAGCATCAGTATTCCTTACCTCAATATATATCCTCAGTTTTACACGTTTTATTAGTGCTTGCTAACAAATCACTCTCTTTGAACTGTTACCTACAAATATCAGTCCAGTTAAAATTTTAGTGTCCCAAATATGTGCCACCACATTCACAGCATCCATTACCTATTTTTTTTTTAAATATGAACTTTAGCCTTATATTTACTTTTCACCTAACAGGGCTTTAGCAAAGAAATTAAAACAATTATCCTTGGTTTTGAGACAGGGATCTAAGATACAAAGGAAAAGTTTGACATTACAAATGTTTTCAGTTCCACTACTCATAAGTCAAACAACTTGCTTCCAAATTCAAAGGTTTGGATAAAAACTTACCAACCAATCTCTTGGTTTGCATGGCAAATTCTTTACTCTGTTCTGTCCACCTCTCTTTTTCACCTGCTAAACCACTTATAAGACTCGAGGCAGTTTGCATTTTATGTCGGCAACGCTCAGCATCTTCCAGCAAAGTCTAGAGAAAACCACGCACCAAGAGAAATTGTTTACAGTCATACATCTGATAGGGCAGAAAAAATCTCTACACCTCATTAAACCAGGAGATATAGAACAGGTTAGAAATGTATTCTTAAACATCTCTATCACCATGCAGAGGAGGGAAAGTGAGATGGAAAAAATATATCAGGACAAACTATCAACATCTCCCAGAAACATTATTCAATATTTCTTTTTAATATGTCTGTTCTTAGCTTTTGTTTTGGTGCAGTTGTTGAATAGCATGTAAAATTCTTGATACTTATTAATTCTGTGGAATTCTACTCAGAATTTCAAACACATTTTACATGTATAACATGCATGAAATTTGAAGCTACAGTAATAGGCAATGAATAAAGAATACAAATAAAATAGTTTTGAGGGGGTGGGAGGAAACGGGAGAGGATCAGAGGCAAAGGAGAGAGGTAGAAAGCAAAGAGGCAGTATTCAAATACTATCTCTTATCTGCTGTCCATCAACATACTTTTCAAGGAATAACAGTGAAATTGTAAGAACATATTACGTGTTCCTTAAAGCAAGAGTAGAAACTTTTCCTGTGAAAGGCAGTTCACCTGTTTTTCTCTCATTGCATTTTCATACTCTGCCTGCACAATATCTAATTCTTCTTGCTTGGCTCCCAACTCTTCTTGAGCTTTCTGCAGATCCAGCATAGCACTGGTTAGGCGTTTCTCTTGAATTGCTAAATTAGCCTACAGAGAATAAAAACATAGAAGTGTATTCATACGCAGCGAATTTCAAAGTATTTGCTATAATATGCTTCAGAAAGTTTTCCTGCACTACATTTCCAAACTCTTCAGCAGAGATTTCATAACACAGCAAAACCTTTTATTTGCATTTTACAACAAACTAAATTCTTATTTCAGATAGCTGCACTTGAACAGTTGGATTAATGTCAATTGGAAAAAAAACAATTAAAAATATTTCTGGGAATGCCAGTCGCTCTTCATGTGACACAAAAGTTAGTCTGACACGGCTTGCAGAAGAGAATGATGCCTCTACAAGTCTACTTGATTTGTCCAACCAATATGCTAGGCTGAAATACAAATCTTGCTTCCTCCTCAGTCATTCACATTATAATACAAGCTATTCTCTGTTAAACATGCTTGACCACATTCTTCCCGACTTTCATTCTAACTACTTAGGCCTGTTTTTTTTGTTTTTTTTTGTTTTTTTCTGCATAACACTGATAAAGAGTATCTGTACAATCTTCTTATGAACTGAGATCTGGAGTATTAAAAGAACCAAATCTCAAGAATTTTTTCTACTTAATTCAAAATAATGTAGAGCAATTTCATTAGTGTATTTAACTAGATGACAGATGCTTTAACTCCATCCAGTAGAGGTCCAGAGGCATAAAACCACACCATCTCTTTCATAATTTTGACAACTCAAATGTACAAGTGGAGGTACAATTGAAATGTATTTTATTATAGAAGTACAGTGTTCAAGGCAATAAATTTCAAGAAAGGGAACCACCAGTTCAAATAAGTCATATGAACTATCCCACTGATTAAATCCTCAAGTGCAAACAGGTGAGGATGAGAAGCAGTAGAGGGTGTCTTTGGCTGACCAACAGACGTACCTTCAATGGTAATACTTCCTTGTTGATAGAAAAAAATACTGCCATAGCTTTGGTCCATGAGCAAAGGCCAGCAACATTCCCACATACTCTCTTAGCTGTCTCAATGTTATAGTCCACCATTTCAAAATATGGGCTCAAAAGTTCTACCACTTCTTCATTAATTGTGTCTTTCTGAAATTGCTGAAAAAATTTTTTTGAAAATGCAAGATACAAAATATATGCAGTAAATGTAAATGATACATACATGTATTTCAGAACACATAGAACACTAGAAAGATCACAAGTGTTACTTACAAACAACTAATATGAAATTATATGTCACATGTATCTTTGACACCTTTACGAAGTCATTCTACTGTTATATATACTTATAAAATGGAAAAAAAGTTTGCTTTCATTTATGATCTTTGCTATCTCACACTCACTATTCCTGTTACACAGCTAATCATTGTTTCAAAATACCACTGGTCCTGCTAGAAATTTTATTTTGCTTAGTACAGGATAAGTTTTAACAATCTTCAAAAAGAAAATGAAGAGCTAAACTCTAGTTCAAAATCATGCATTCTGCAAGACAGTCCTTTCAAAGGTCAAGCCATCTATCTTACCCTTACATTACCTTGTCTAATTACTGGAATGTATTTAATTTTTAAATAACTTAATTTTACTCTTTTCTTGAAAAAGCATATTTTCCTTTTTTCCTCCTGAAAAGCTCTCAGTTTTCTCCCTCAAATTTATTTACAATGTATAATAAAACCCAATCCCAGACAAACTTGAAAAAGAGCTGTTCCCTGAAGTACAAATAGGTTTAATTAAACACGAGCAAAATGAAATGTTGAAGTCCTTTAGAAAATTAAAAATCTTTACAAGTAGATGCAATGTGAATACTACATAAATAAGATCCATGCCACTACCAGCCATACAAAGCAGGTCAAGCCTCCTACTAGACCAGTGACAAATCAAGTAAACTCAAAATGCAGAAATCAGGGATGATAACACTCAGTGGAGCAGGAAAACATACAATTTATTCCAACTAGTTAAATCATAATATTATTAGTTATGTTATGAAAAGTGGTTTTTTACCAGTTAGTTAGTCTTTCCATTTCCCTAGACAAATCATGTGAACCAAAAAAAATCCACATTTTAAGAAGTCCTGGTTGAGTTCAGCCTAGTAACCATCTATGCTTTTCCAAACCAGCACACAAGCTAAAATGTTGAAAATTAATGAAAAGTTAAATACCAGAAAAAAAATGTTTGTTATCAGCTTTCATGAAACAGATAAGCAATGGCTATCCAAACCAAATTCTTCAAGCTTTGAGTCATTTGTCACCTAAAACAATTTCATTGCCTTCCTTAGGAAAAATTATAGTTGATTTATAACATGACTTTGCAAGAAGGATTAAAGTTTATTTCATTCTGACATATTTATTCTTAAGACCTTAACATTTCAGATCTATCGTGTGATTTCCCTTGCATATTTTTCTCCTATGAACACCAGAGAAAACATTGTCCCTTATTCTCTTACATTATAAAAATGAAACTTAAAAAAAAAATAAAAAGGTTGCGCAAGCACCTGTAGGCTCTGTAAGAAGTTCCCTGTTGTCATCAGCTTCAGCGATTCTTGCCACGATGGGACAGTACAGCATTTTTCCTGATCGATTTTCACGTGGTTGACTTTACGCTGGAAGAGCAGCAGCACGCAGTCCATGATACGCATGATGAGGTGCGGGGGCCGACCCAGCGTGCGCACGGTGGCAATGTCTGCAGGCTTTATTGTCTAGGAATTGAAAGCAAAGGGCAAAGCAATTACTGCTACTGTTTAGTTAATAAAACATGGAGCATAAACTCACCAACGGTATTAAACAATGGGAGAATAAAATATATATATATATATGTTATTTTTACCTATAAAAAGCATGAAGCTAGAAGGACCCCCCAGTCAGATTTTTACTATTAACTCCTATCAACTCCTAGGAAATCTCAGGACAGCACCTCCACAGCAGTACCTTCAAACTCAAAACTACAATGACCTGTTTTGACAATAAAAAAGAGCAAACCAGAAATATCTTGGAATTTTACTTGTTTTTTAAATGCAAACATATTGACCAGATACTGTGTTTAGAAAGGAAAGACTTTTTGTTGACACCCAGCAAATGAAGGTGAATTAAGGAAACCAGTGACAATGCCTGGTATATGTATATGTTTGTACCTCCTAATACATCTTACCAGGAATATTCCAGGCCTAGAAGCAGGCCTGCAAGAAAAATATAATATATTAAGGTATGAAAACCCAGGCCCTAATAAATAAGGCTAAATAAGCCCAGGGTGTAAGCCTAACACTAACTCATAACTCTACATGATGAATCAGAAAAGACTTATCAGAAAAATCTGCTGAAGATGTCTCCATAGAGAAGAATTGATTTGAGTAGCAGGGTTTACTACATCCCATACAAAGCAACAAAACCACTGAACAATGGGAACAGCCCCGCTCCTACAACACACACAACTTTGAGCAGAAGCTTTGCTTATTTACAGGCAGTTTAATCAGTCCAAGTACACGACAGCCCAAACAGCAAGCAACAGATTACTGTGAGTGTCATGACATCTTGCTTCTAGCCTAGTACACACCCCACTGGGAATTCATGAAGGCAGATTTTAATTACTTGTGTCTATACTTAAATAAAAGGACTTAAAAGCACTGCAGACTATCCAGGCTGCCTTCCCTCTGCCAGCCCTTTATTTCCTTTCAATATTTTACTGCTTGTTGGGTTCAGTGTGCACCAAATAATTCACCAGAGATTTTCCAGATATCTGCATGAAAACTTTACCCAGTGTTTCTTAGTGACTGTTAGGAAATTCAGCTCAGCTTTTTTTTTTTTTTTTTTGCTAGCATACAAATTGTGGCCAAATTGTTACAATTAAATTTGATTTATTTATTTACTTGTCTATAGTTGTGCATTTAATGTGCTATTTTTATTACAGGGCAAAGTGCAATAAAGTTTTACTGAACTTTGACAATTCTTACTCAAACTTTAAAAAACTAATCTCACTATATGTTTAGAAATGCTTATAAAATGTGTGCCTACCTTTCTCTTAATGTAGCATTTATCATTCTTAAAATATGTTAAAAATTGAGTAAAATAGCTATTCACTTTTTCATCTGGCTAATGACCTTTCTATTTATCAAATATTTTAATAGGCATTTATCTACTCTGCAAGCAGAATTCTACTACAGGAATCCCTAGCTCAAATTTGCAAATCTGTAATGATTATGAGATTCATTTTTTGAAAGATGCAGACCCATACAGGGAAGATTCTTGCTTAAGGGAGTGAGTGAGTGCTGAGAATACATAGGCATATTCTGCTAGGTGTCTTTTTATGATAGTTTGCCTTTCTCCTTTAGACATAGGCAAAGTAATTATTTATAGAAAATTTAAGAATTAAAGATTAAGCCCAAATACTTTTTCCCATTGAGAAGTTTTACAATAATGCCAGCATTGCTTTTTCTTGAATTCAGGTTTTCATTTACTAGCACCCTACATTTCAAGAAGAGCAGTATTGTTTTGGTTCAGCCATTTTAGCCAAAAGCAGAAAGTAACCTTTAATAAGATACAGGTCCAGACACATAATACTAGTGCTCTCTTTATACTGCAGATGCTGACTAATAAACAATGCTTATTTTTTCATTTGTCAGAATGCTTGTCCACTAGCAGGTTTGCTGTTTTATTGCTGCTAGCTCTTTAAACTTTTTCCTGTGGCTGTATATCAGGGTCTTATAATACAAACCTTCTCTCCTATTTCACTCTTCCCAGCTGTCAGGTCATCAACCTTCATTTAGACTTTTGCATCAGAGTCTGTTAAACATCTTCCACTCAAAGTGAAGTCTTACATTTAGAAGATCCATAAAAATTCTTCTACACTAGATTTCAAAGCTAATCATGCCATTCCTTCAAATCAGTCTTTAACCATCACAGCTGCTGGCAGCCTCTCAAATGGAAAGGTATCATTTCCAGAAAATCTACATAAAACCCTTTGAGGTTTGTCTACCCTTCAGGTTTTTTCTTCATACTCTTCTGTTTCTTGAGATGTGAGCTCCCTGCTAGCATCTAACAGGTATATTTCAGATTCCACTAGTACTGCTCACAGCAAAATGTCTTGAGGCACATCCTCCTATAAAGTCAGCTGAGCAGACAAAGATAAATACTATGCAAGATCAACTAATATTAATCTTTTGTAAGCTTAAATATATGGACATTATATTAAAAAAGCTTCACAAGAAAAGTATGATGAGGGAAATGAAGCCTTGATAATGCTCCAACTCCTAAGAAAAGATTTTATTTTTTAAGACAGAAAATAGTGGACCGGAAAACTTATTGAATATGCAATTTCTTTGTGAAAACTTAAAATAGAAGGTTTGGATTTGGATGAAATTACAACTGATTTTGCATGGACAGCACTTCACTCATTGCACACAAGCTGTTTAATGATAGTATCAATATTCAGTGACAGTCTAACATCAACCAGTGGCACATGCTATATTCAATTACAGTTTCAAAGAATGTTAAAACTTGCCCTTTTCTGAAAACTGACTGTTTGGGGGTTGATACTCATGTGAAAAAAAGAAAAACAAAAAAGAACCTAAAAAGTCTCAAAATACGTATATTTACTTTTTGTCAAGTGAAGAGTTATGCAATGCACCTGCAATTTTTTGTTCCAAAGACATCCACCTTCTTAGTGGTAACGTTATACATGGTCCATGTACTAACCTGTAAGGCTGCCTCTGCCTCCTCCAAAGCAGGCTTGGCAGCCTCCAGCTTCTCTTCAGCAACGGCTTTGTCAACTGTGATACTGTCTACAATAGCTTGGGCTTTGTCTTTCACTTTCTGAACGTCACCCTTCACATTCTCAGCAGCCTGTGCTTTTACAGTAACTTCTTTCAATACCTAGAATGTGAGAAAACCCACATGCCAGAGTTAAAAGAGGGGTTTTTTTTGTAAAATCATATCTGTCCAATTCCAAAAAACTCAAATAACATAATGTTATCCAAGATCCTTTCTTTCCAACACTTAACTTCATTTTAATTGATTAATCTTTTCAAAATACAAGGAATAAAAGGAGAAAAAAATCAAACAGCAATACAGTTTGAAGGCTGTACATACCATGTCAGCTTTTTCATTGGCAATTTGGAGTTCCTTTTCTTTTACCTCCAGTTCTCTGCTTAGAGCAGCCACTGACTCAGAGGCCTCTTTCAATTTTTCCAGACCAGTATTTATTCTGAAGTTTAAAAGCAAAATAAAAAGCATCTCATTCACTATGTAATTTACACTCTACTTTCCATCTATAGAATAAATCACATCAATCAGAATGAACAATTGCAAATTATGTTTTACACCAAAAATAAAACATGGACAAGAACTTTTACCTTTCTGATCTCTTCAGAATCAATGAAGTGAACAAAAGTACATTAATAAAGCTTGTGGCTTGAAATTTTACCCACTTCTGATCAAACAGTATGCCTTTATCACTGCATAAAAATCCTACATGTTGTTCTATAAATGCCACTGTCCCTCTTGAGCCACTAATCAAAGAACTGAGCTCTGTACAGCAGAAAGCATTTTCTGATCACCAAAATTCTTAAAATTATAACCAAACAATATTTCTTATTTGAAGTGGACACTGAAAAGAAACTGAGACCAAACAAAAGAGTAAAATAAAAATAGTATTGAGATAAGACTTCTCTGATTCAGCATTAAAATGCCCTTTCAACAGTGCTTTTTTTCTTCCAAAAATTCTTCATTTGGGACTTTTCAGACAAGTTCAAAAGGCCTCTACAAACACTGCTACTGCAAAGGCTATGCAGTACTTGGACAGCTGAACAAATACAGGAGAACGGACATAGTGTAACCTGTAACCCCTGACAAATTCAGACAGTGCAACTAAGTTTAAGTGGAAGAAATTGGACTTTGTGAACTAACTTGGTAAATCTGAAGGTAGAAAAAAGGGCACCACTACTCTTCCCCCCCACCCAAATATATATAGTCTTGATCGTATATTACAAGAGCAACTATAATATTTTAATAAGTTACACCTTCACATAATTTTAGGAATTAAAAATACCTTTTTTTTGCTGTGCGGGGAGACAAGCCATGCATTGAAATGAAGCTTATCAGAATATACCTACCTGGGGAAGAAAACTACAGCAAAACAGAAGTAACCTGAGTAGTTTACCTGTTTGATAATATTTGCACTTCAGCATGCTTTTCTTTGTATGTGGTTTTATATTCCTGAATAAAGGTCAGGTAGGATTTGGGAGTCACATGCGTGGAACGTCTGTATCTTTGAAAGTAATCAGAACACTTTTCTGCCACTCCATCCTGGAATGAGCCCATACACTGCACAATTTCCTTCTTTGTATCAGCAGTGCAGTCCATATCAAATGAGGACAGGAAGTGATCAGACACTTAGGAAAGAAAGAAAGCCTAAATGTAAGTAAATATTCATAAAAACATCTTAGCTTATAAACAAGTCACTATAAAACAAGTCAGCATGTAGCATCTTGGCTTTCACCCAGATTCTGAAAACCCAGTCTTTTTTACTCTTCACCATCAAATTCTGAATATTATTCCACACCTGTCAGTAAAAAGTATAGCCAAAGATCTGTCATTCTTCATCTCCAAAGTGTGCAACTGCTTTTTCACCCTGAATCTAGCTACTACCTACCAGGGACTGGGTAATCACAGCCTTCCTCTGTATGCCTTATCACAGACACAGTCACAAATAATCTCTTTCTTTAATAGCATGTTTGCCTTTTTTACAAAGAAGGCAAAGACATCTTCACAGGGAATTTTTCTTTAAACTGTTTTCAAAACCATTCCTCTGTTAGAAAGATTTCAACAGCTTAATAAAACAGGCTTTAAAAAAGAAAATACCTACATCAAATTTCAGAATCAAGTAAGTTTCTTCTGGCAAAATTCAACACAATTAAAACAGCTACTGATCAGAAAATTATGTATCTGCAAAGATAAAACCTACACGTACCTGCCACCAGCGCATCCTTAGGCCATCGGCTGAACCAATCTATAGTGCACCCAGAAATGAGAGCAGGGAACTTCAGGGCCCTATTTCGGAATTTTTCACCTACTGGTGAAAAGCAAAGAACTACGTGAAGGTTCTGACGGACTCTGGCCATGAAATAGTCATACAGAGCTTCACTGGCTGGAGGTCTTCGTGGATGTTCCTTTTTGAAGGAGGGAATGAGGTCACTCATGATCTCATCTATCTCATCACGTGCAAATAAGTTTGACACCTTTGGGAAGAAGGAAGATTTTTCATGCTTTTTGAGATGATCCAAAATAGAGGACATTGCACAAGGCTCTTTTAACACAGAGCATTGTAGGAAGAGTCATACATCTCAGACACTGAAGTTATTAGTACTCCCCAACTCCTTTAAAGAAGAAGTTCTAATGAAATTATTCCATTAAATAGAGTGACGTCTAACTTGCTGTAAATTTTAAACCCCACCCTCCAATAGCTTTTGTTCCTTCTCTTTATTTTCTAATAACTAGTAGTCATTACTCTGAAACATAGCCCTGAAATAATAAATAACAGCAATAAAATCCATCAATTCTGGACATAAATTTACCATACAAAAACTAACTGTACACTAATAGTTGATTTAACATACAACTATTTAAAACATCAGTAGTATTTCTCAAGTCTCCATTTTATTTTCTTAAAGCTATTCTCATGTCCCTTGAGATAGCTTCTCTCAGTCAAACCTAGGATTTCGTAGATTTTGTAGACTGCATTCATTTTTAGTAATACTCTAACAACAAAAAGCACTTGATTTCTAGTTTTTGGAAGTGTACTCTTTGACTCATAACAAAATATTAAAATAAATTCTGTTATTATACCTCAGTATTAGGAATTCTAAAAATCAGAAAATTTATCATCTCACCTCTCCTGATGACAAAACATTGTTCAAGTACTCCAAGAAAGACTCATCTTTGATCTCATTGTCTGTAAAAAGAAAACAGGTGCCTTTGCCATGCAGTCCTGCTGTTCTGTATAAGAGTTTCAGATCTTCCAACAAGTTTAAAGCGTTGTAGGATCTACAAAAAAAAAAAAAAAAAGTTGAACAAATACTCATCTCTTTTAAAAAATATCTTCTCTGACCAAAACAGTAAGAAAACCCAAGCTAATTAACATCTTGGAATGGTGCTTATTAGATACATCTCTGATGAGACCCACACCAAGGGACATTCCCACCTGTGAACCTACAATTCTTCTGCAGCCAACACACCTGCAAAAATTAAAAATAATTTCACTTCTCTAAAATGACATTTGAGTACCAAAATTGACCTGTCCTACAGACAGTTGGGATGGTATTCATTCTGAGTCATTCAGAGAAGGATTTATGATTTTTTTAATCTTTTGTGAGTTATTTCAAAAGAAACCACACTGGGTTGAACAATACAAAATAAGGCAAAAATGTACTTAGAAAAGGCTGTCAAAATACTGATTGATACATAAGATCTACCAAATTAGAGGGCAGGGATAAAGATTCAACCTCCTCAGATGACAGCATTTCAAATATTACAAGATTAATTCATAAAGGTCTTTTGGATAGATAACCACCTAAAAATATTTTCAGTGCCATTTAATGTACTGTGTGAAGATGCAAAGATAACTTGACACCTCCAATATTCTCTCTCTTGCTGTGAAGAAAACAAAATATTTTCCTACTCCAAAGATAGTAAAAATTCACAATTATTGTAGAAAATCAAGTAAATCTAGTAAGTTCCAAAGGATTGTCATGTTCTTCCACTCTACGTGACAGTGATCAGACTACTCTAAGCAGAGAATGTGAGCCTGTTTTATTTATAGGAAGACTCAAAACACAAAGTACTTAATTAGTTAAATTTCAGGTAATGCTCACCTTGTAAGCATTATCTGGAATGTGTCATAGCCAGCTATGAAGGATGCCAGTCTTGTCAAGCTCTGCTTTCCTGAGCCACCAACTCCAACTAAGAGAGCATTTCCACGAGGAGTGCGAATCACACGGGAAATCTGTGTAATATACCAGTCATTTATTGCTACAATGTGTAAGAGTCACGCATTCAAAAATTCTATGCTACTGCATTAATAAAGTTATATTAGAAATTAAGAACTAATGAAAACGTCAAGGTTTAATTAAAGGAGTCTATATTACTATTAATATATTCTGTGGACATATGTACTTTACAATATATACTGTTGACCTGTCAAATTGCATAGCAACCATTTGATTCCATCACTGCATATGTTCAGTTATCAGTAGAATTACATCTCCCACAAAGTGCAAGTAAATCTCAGCTGTGATTTCTTAGCGATGTGCTATCACAGCATGAGGGATTATCAAAACTGGGAAGGAAATAATTTCCCCAATACCATGACCTCTGGATAACTTTGCTAAGACTCATCTCACCTAGCTCTTTCATTGTGACCTGAAGGACAGGATGTCCCAGGCATGTTCAATTTAGGACAAAGTCCTCAGTATTCTCTGCAGCAGGCAATAATACTACCTTTATAATGAAAGCTTTTACATTTCTCATTTACTTGACTGTAAAAATGCACAGTATCAAGTATGAATATTTGATCACAGTGAAACATCTCCCAATTAGATCAACATTTCTTTCCCACTTCATTATTTATCTTTTAAATCAAAAGGCAGTAGCTTCCTACTGCTCCACATTTCCCTTCAATTCAGGACTGTGCAATGTAAACAAACAGACCCTTTAGAATTCAGAGCAAAAAAAAATTTCAGTGGTAACTGTGAGCTGCATACAGCATTTGTCCTACTGCCCACAGCCAAAAAACAATGCCATGAAACATGGCAGTCCATCAGTTGCAAGTGGACAGACCCTCACTGTACCCAGAAGAGCCTACATCAATATCCAGAGCAGCAGAGAGCCAATTCCTCTCAAAGACACAATAATACCAGCCAGCTGGTGAGCAGCTGGTCTCCTCTGTACAAGCAATGATGCACAGGATTGGCTTCTGTTCTCTTTATTATCTTGAAAAGTTCTTTGATGACTCCAGAGTTCCATCACGTCAGCAAACAACCTGGGACAACTTATTTACTTGCCCTTCCTCTTAAGTTACTTCTTTCTAAGCTATTAAAAATAGTCATGCCAATTTTCTCTAATTTTAAACCTATTTATTTTACGTATTGAATGTAATGTATTTATTTTCCATAAGTTAATGTTTTAGAAGAAATATAAGAATAAGTATGAAGGCTTACTCTAAGTTTAATTATTTAACCAAAGAAAGAAAATTTAATTTGCACAACACCTTTGCAATATCACTGATCATTTCAAAAATGGCTATCAGATCTGTTCCAGGCAGAGGCACACAAGCTGTTAATTGGAAACTTTGCTCTCTGTTTAAGATATCCCTCAGCTTTAACTCATTCAATGTCATATTAGGTCAGCTCAGATTAGGCATTACCTCAACTGAGCCTATCTCACTTTCTCTTCGAAGCTGTCTCAGGTCTACACATTTGTTCCCGTTACTGTTTTCAAGAATTTAGAATCACAGAAACACTTTTTATCCAAGCAAAGCATTTTGCATAAAGCATAAAATTATCATTTTATCCAAGCAAACACTAATAAAATATTTCAGGTATTTACCGCCTAGCTACCCAAATAAGCTATTCCTGATGACAGGTAGCTGTTCAGTGGAAAAAAAAAAATTATTACATCCTAAACTTATATAGTTTTTTCCCAGAAATAAATGAGAAACTTATTGGTAAATGTGATGATTATTTACAATTATCTTAAAGAAATGCAGGGCACAACATCATTAATTTTGCAGTGAACCTTAGAAAGAAAGAGGCTAACTTTGTGAAATAACAAGAATTCACCCCAAAATTTTGAAAACTAGAGATGCAATGTGTTTGTCGACTATAATTAAATTTAAACTGTTTTGATATTTAATATTATATTTGGAGCGATGATGCAATTACATATTCAGTTCTTAATAATTTATTATAAAAAATACTGACAATCTCAGTATTCAACTGAGACAATAGGGGTTCTAGTGTTAAAAAAAAGCTCTCCTTTGTATGAGGCCTATTCTGTATGAACAATCACCTCAAGCTGTGCTGTGCTAAAAGTTACGGTCAGTTCCAATCCATATTCAAAAGAATTTTAAAAGCAGTGAGCATACTGTGGATCTACAAAAGAATGTTGGACTATATTAATTCCTCCTCTGCTGTGCGTACTCCTTCAGAAGCAACCAATTATGTCTTAACCTGAATTTCATTTGACTCATTCCAAAGACAGGAAGGGCTCCCAGAAGAATTAAGAGGGAAGGTTGAAATAGAATTAGAACAGCTAGCACCATGATCCCACCAAACATAAAAGATAGGTATAAAATAGTAGTTCCATCTGGTGCATTTTCTGAAAAGTTTTTAATAGGTTTTAATACCTAGTCACAGTGTGACAGATCAAATATTTGATAGCAATAAATTATTTGCTGCAGTTTCAGAAGTAATTTACCTTGATACATGCATACCTCTACTCAAAGGAGATGTGGGCAAGTGAAAAACAAGAAATGGCAATCCGGCAAGACTGTACCTTGACTAAATGAACCATGGCATCCTCAAAGAAAACCATGTCCATTCCACTACCACGAACATTCTCATTGTATGTTTGCAAAAACTTATTTAAACGATCCCGTAGCTGATGAAATGAGGAGATTGGTTCATAGACTTTGGGAATATCTAAATTAACTTCCTCTGGTTTCTCATCTAGAACAAAAAGCAAGTAATAAAACCTTAGCAGTTTAAATAATTGACAAAGGTTCAATGAGGGGGTAAGTAAGTGAAGATAACATGAAGTTTCACTACCCAGAAACAGGTTTATTATAAATTATATTTTAGATGTACATATGAGAGTGCTGAGTACACCCTGCCTGTAAGAAATGGTAATTTCAGCAACACAATTTTTAAAGACAAAAAGAGAAAAAAAATAAATAGCCTTCTTTATCTGAAACTGGAATGATGAAAATGATACTTGTTTAGGTGCTTGCAAAAAAAAAGTAGTACCAGAGAATGAAGATAAATAAATACTTCAGTTAGAAATTACAAATAACCTTTTCTGTAAAAGAAAAATAGTATACATTTATTAAATAATTGCACTAGAAAAAATGTACTCTTGAAATTAATAGCTGCCATAACAAAAAAATATATTCACTGTGAATTGGCATACATTTATTTCCCTAGGTGATATAAAAGACACAAGTCAACTCTCAAAGAAAGGAGTTAACAGTGCTGCTACCTCATTTTTCCATTCATAACCTTAATCATGCTGAAAGGTGACATGCTCTCATTCATAAGAATTCTTACAGCAAATAAAATTACAGAAAAGTTGAGATCGTCAGGGACCTCTGAAGGTCATCTGGTCCGACCCCTTGCTCAAGATGGGCCACCTAGAGCTGGTTCCCCAAGACTGTGCTCAGCTAACTTATGAATACCTCCAAAAACAGACTCCACAACATCTCTGGACAACCTGAACCAGACTGTCAGAGTCGGGGGGAGCTCTTCAACAGATTTTATCCAGTGTGTCTGTGTCTTTCTTGTATTGGGGAGCCCAGACTCAGACACAGCACTCCAGGTGTGGCCTTACCAATGCTGAAAAAAGGAAAGGACCACCTCCCTTAGCCTGCTGGCTGCATTTCCTCTAATGCAACTCAGAATGTCACTAGTTTTTTCTTCCTGCAAGGGTACACTGCTGGCTCATCTTCAGGTTGGTGCCAACCAGCACCTCCAGATCCATTTCTGCAAAGCTGACTTGCAGATGGGTGACCATGAGCATATACTGGTGCGTGGGACCTTTCCTCCCCAGGTCCAGGACTTTTCACTTCCCTTTGTTGAACCTGATGGAGCTCCAGTTAAGTTACCTAGGAGCCAGCAGAACCTTTGGCATACCAACCATTCCTCCAAGTTTTGTGTCATCTGGGAACTGGCTCGAGGGTGCACTCTGCCCCATCACCCAGACCACTAACGACAATGTTGAGGATGACTGAATCCAGTGTTGATCCATGGGATACATCATTATTTACTGGCCTCCAATTAGACCTTGAGCCACTGGTCACCACTGTCTGGGCTTGAGCATTCAGCAATTTTCAATCCATCTCACTTCTCATCCAGACCATATTTCATTAGTAAATACCTGACAAATCTCATTGAAACAGTGACAGCAGGCAGACATCAGCGGGTTTTTGGTTGGTGGTTAGGACTTCCTCAAAAATACTAGTACAATACTAGTACAATACATTTTGCTCTTATTTACATACATTTAGCTCAATTAGTTTCAGAATTTTGTGATCTATATATGCTACAGGATGTATTTTTCCAGTTATCCTAAATCAATCAGTTTTGCTAAGCCTCTTCTAACTTGCTGAAAAAACATATAATTCAAAATATTAGCTCTAATTGGTATAATTAAAATCAAGGAAATAAATCATCCCAGTAAAATAAATATTTCCCTAAGGCTTTCAGAAATTTCAGAATTTTTAGCTCTATATTGCTTCTGCATATGAACACTCCTCTAGATTAAAATCTAATTAAATCATTTGACTTCTTATTTTAACCTGTAAAAGCACGGTTAAACTAAAGGAATATTCCAGGCAGAAATCAATTTCTTACAAGTTGAATAAGACATTTAAACAAATTAGCAGCTGATAAGAAACTAATAAGAAATACATCAAGGACTTAAGCTTTTACAGTTTTGAAACATTTAAAATAATTATATCACCTTAATTCTGTTCCTACAGTTTTATTATTAATGTCCAAGGACAGTATAATCAAGTACAAAACCTAATAAAGGGCAGAGTTTTCTGTTACTTAGAGAGGCAGCCAGCAAAATGTATTACTTTAAAGTCTTGCTCAATCTCAAGATTCATAATCACAAGTACTAAATAACAATGACAAAACCATGTGATAAAAACACCTTTGAATAGGTGGAGCGTCTTGAGATCACTAGCACCACTAACAATTCCCTTGAAGCTAAGATCTAAAAGTTGACTAAGATCTAAATCATCAAGTATTTCTCTCAGGGACAAACATATAGTGCTTTTACAACCCAGAGACAAAAGAATTACATAGTACCGGTTAACATATTGCTAATCTAAGCATAGGGCTCTTTGAAGTCAATGTCAGACTTCCTTTTTTATGTATTTAAGAGCTCAGAAATCAAGGTCCTGCTCTTACACTTCCACCATAATGGGAAATACTAGATGCTATCACAGGGACAAAAGAAACCAAAATTACGCTTGTTATTCTTTTCATTTTAAGCCAAAACCAGAAAGGAGGTTCTCAAGTCTCAGGATTTAGGATAGGTCCTGAAATCTATTGAGGGCAAAATACAGCCTTTCTATATGAGCTTTGTATTTAGAGGAAATTCCATGCTAAAAGGCACATTACAGGACAGGTACATTTAATCTGTCACCAAAAAGGCAAATAATTTTGAGAAATACATTTATCATTTAACATTTATTTTTCAGTTCAATACGATGGTTTCTAGTGTGGACTTAAATTTTCACATTAAAGATCACTCTTCACCCTCTCAGTATGCATTCTGACTTACATTTCAGTCTTCTCTACACTGATAGAGAACAGCAAGTTATTTAAGGATGTAATTATTTCCTTTCTGACACCACTTTACTTTTATTTCAGTTTGATTCCTTCCAATGAAATATGTCCTATCCTTTATTCTCCTTTTGTCACTATCTTCTGATTACTTCAATTGTTCAAGGAAAGGTTCCAATAGCATTGACCATTCATGCCAGTCTTTTATTGCTCCACCCTCCATCATTGCAGTGACACCAACACAGATAACTGAATCACTTAATGACCTTCCCCTAAACACAAGCATATGTTTTCTGTTCTTTTGCAACAATTGATAAATATTCCCAGGTTATTCAGTGAAGTCAGTGACAGCATGTTTTTGTTTGAAAGACATAAAGGTATTGCTATAAGTCATATGGGTTTTTAACTAGCATTCAGGAAAAACTGAATTAATAGTCATTTGTTACAAAATCATGTGACAGTTATTTCCTAAAGAGTATTGGATTAGCCCAGAGCCGAGAGACAGTATTCTTTTTATCAGATTTCTAGGGCATGTTATCTACATTGCAATCCTTTATTTACTACTGGAACCCCACCAATTCAAGTCATTCATAACAAATTTCCTTCATCATTTTGGAATAATGAAGACTCGTGTTCACTATTTGGCAGTTCTGTGTTTATGCCACACTAATTTAAATGAAAGCAAGGCTCTCCTATACAGACAACTAGATATCAATATAGACTTAGAAATCCCATTAAGATAAAAATTTGCCACAGCTGGTAACAGACTAACTTCAAAGCCACTGGACAGAACAGACGCTTTTGATGCATAAACTTAGTATGAATGTTTACAATATATTTTTCTTAGTATCTATGGTTATCATATCCCCTTGCCTATTCTTGTCATTTCCATGATTATTAAAGTCAATCTTTACCAGTTCTTGCAGGTGCATCCCTTAAGAAGTCAACAAAGAATGCATCTGTTTCATGATTCAGCAAAGCTTTTGGATCTTCAAATTCCTCCTCAATGAGCTTTGCCACAGCTGTGTGAAACCAATCAACATCTTCTGAGGTTGTGAAACGATCAGCAATAACACACTTACATTCATGCTTCCACAGTTTTATCAGCACCTACATACAAAAAATAAAAATAAATAAAATAAAATATAAAAGAAGGGGCATTTCACAGACTCACAGAAGGAGAATGGGCCAGTTTGGAAGGGACCATGTGCTCTAGGACAACCCTGCTTGAGCACGGAGGATGTGGGGTCATCCTCCCTGCTCAAGCAGGGTTGTCCTAGAGCACATGGCACAGAATTGCATCCAGATGGTTCTTGAATATCTCAACCACTCTGGGCAACCAATTCCAGGGCTCCATCACCCTCCCAGTAAAGGAGTTCTTCCTCATGTGCAGGAGGAGCTTCCTGTGAATCACTTTCTGCCTGTTGCCCCATTGCTTGGCACCACCGAGCAGAGCCTGACTCTGTCCTCCTGATGCTCTCCCTTCAGATACTGGCAGACACTGATGAGGTCTCCCCTCAGTCTTCTCATTTTGAGGCTGAACATGCCCAGCCCCCTCAGTCTCTCCTCTTAAAAGAGGTGCTCCAGTCCCTTAACTCTCTTTGTAGCTCTCTGCCAGATGCTCCAGGAGCTCTACGTCTCTCTTGTACTGAGGAGCTAACTTGGCTTCTGAAAAAACTATAGGAACTTCAAAGCTGTGCCTTCATTTCTTAATTTAAAAATAACATTAACATTAGGAAATAAATAGTATTGGGAGGTTCTTCAGAAGAGATACCTTGAGCTTCTTATTCTTCCAATAGCAATTTAAGATCATATTCAGGTAACTATGGATGAAGCCTTAATCTAGAGTTCCTAAGTGAGGTGTATGAAGAGTTCATTTCCTCAGCCCTAAAACCATATCTCATACCAGTTAACATGTTCATGTATTGATAAAACACTTTTCTAACTGAGCATCAAGTAGAAAATGGATAAGAATATGACCATCATGGCATGAAGAATTTCATGCCAAACACAGATATCATTCCCAATGCTACAGCCAAAGTAGTTAGAGAATGACAACAAAGAAAAATGTTTAAGTGTTTATATTATCCCTTTTCCAAATTCAATATACCTTTAAAGTTCCTCCATTTGGTCACAGGATGAAGAAGGAGAACCTGACAGGCTGTTAATGCCAGCAGCACTGGTTTTAATCCTATGCTATTATCATACAGTAGTAGAAAAAATTCCAGGTACTCCTTGAAGACCTTTTGAGCACTTTGTACAATTGATGCATACTATGTCAAGTCTCAGAACTAATATGTAAATTTATGCAATAGTATTTTGACCAATTGGTTTTTACACTTCAAAAGACATTAAATGTGTGTATATATACATATATATATTAAATCTAAGTGCTCCATGTTTTTGCTGCAGAAATTAAAATCCATTCTGAAGTTTAAAATTTAGATGCAGTAGAATTCAGGAGCTTATTCGACAGAGATGCACATTTTGCGTGAAGCGATTATATAACCCAAATATTTAACAAATTTTCCATGTTTACCATAAACATTGCTCTTCCAGCACTACATCTTTCACAGCTTAAAACTCTAAATAACTTTTCCTTAAAATATTTAGAAGAGGAATGACATTTTACTGGAAGAAAGATGGATTACGGAAAAAAAAATATTACTAATACTTGTTACTACTTCTTCCTTTTAAGCCATAAGCCAGAAACCAATTGTTAGACAGAAATTAGGCAGTGACTGAAAGTCTCAAGACAGTAATGGAGAGGAGGAACTATTCAATTTTTTAATCAATAGTTGAGCATTTTCATTGGGTTAAAATAAGTCCATTGCTTCTCACATTTTCTCACTTCTTTTAAATAAACTAGCATTTGTCAGTAATAGGAAAATCAGATAGAAGCAAACTGTTTTGACAAAAGAAGTGGGTTTTGTCATCATTTTGAAACAAAGTTGTAATTTCAGTTGGTACTATAAAAGCTGGACTAAAACACCTTTGCCTCAAAAAACCCACTAAGGTTGCACTTTTTTAAAGCAAATTCAAATGCTGAGATTCCCTTTCCTACACTAATTATAACAAGGTCACTGACGCGCTGCACTGACCTGTGGTTCACTGACCACTTCCGATGTAGTGTTCAGCATTCCTTGCCAAATCCTCGAGAGGTCTCGAAGGTTGAAGACATAATGAAACTTGGCTGGCGTGGGCAACATTTTTAGCTTGGTAATCTGCCATAGTCTGCGTGTCAACGGAACCAATTTGGCTACTGTTTTCTTCACATCATCTGAAAATCCCCGCTCACTACAGTAGTGTCCTTCTCCAATTACACCTGTGGAAAGAAAGATTGCCACCTCAAAGACATGTCAGCGCAACACCAAGAGCAATGATTATCTGAAGCTTCTGTTTCTTTTGTTTTTCCAGTACCCAAAACCTTTCCAAATTTGTTCAAATGGCTTTCCAGTGTATATTCAAATCTTGATTCAGCCATTCTTGACACCATTCTGCCACCGGCTCGATGGTTATTTAGCTTTAATTAACAGCACATTAAAACGTTCTTTTTCTGACAAAATAGATTCCACTGGCCTTGAATAACTAATCTCCTGCTGAAATCAGTATGATCCCATTTCTTGTGAAAGTCTAGTCTTTAGTCACTTATTCTTAGCAGCAGTGGCACCTGAGCAACTGTCCAGCATTGTCACTAAAACAGTACCTTCATGACATTCTTATTAAATCTGCGCATACCGAGAGTTTTACAGATGCGACTGGACCTGAAAAATTTACAGACTGATGATGTTGCAGGTGGGGAGTGATTGCTGAAGAAAAATGTGCTGCTAAACAAATCAGAAGGGAATTAAGCCTCAATTTTAACAATAATGTGTATAAATAGAAGGGTAAGGAAAAATCAACTACTATTTCAAAAAATGAGATGAATACAAAGCTAATTTCCCTTTACCAAAAATTTTGTCAATGGAAGAATTGGAAGGCAGAGTACAGTTGAACACCGAAAATTGCCTCTTCAGCCTCTGTGGAATATCATTGCGACCTCCCCCAGGGTGGATCATGGCAGCCAAAAACTGAATGTCCACAATGTTGGTAAATTCCCCAGGTTTTTCCAGGTTATACAGTCCTTTCTGTTCCATCAGTTGCCTCACTATCTCATTAGTGACCTGTAAAATAACCAGGTTTTACATAAGAAAATATTATACATACAACTGAGAGAAATACAAAACTTACATGTTTGGAATACATGTAACAAATAACAAAGTGTATAATACTATCTTTTCCCCTAACTCTCTGCTTATTAGCTTCAGGATAAAAATGCACTGTAAGGAATAAGCACATTTGGTAAAATCTAAGGATAAAAATCATGGGAGTACAGGGATACCCTTGTTTAGAACTAATCATTCATATGACAATTTACTCTCACTTGAATGCTGCATGATTTCCATTGCTGTTGGAAATACTTCTATTTAAAACAAAATTTCCAGTTTTTTCTAATCAAGCCCAAACTAATGCATCTTTGCATCTTTTTTCAATCAATCCCAAACTAATGCATCATGTTGCAAGTTATGCAAAATATTTGTATTAACAATCACAAGCGTGGTTTTCAAGCTGAAATAATAGAACTATTTCCATACAAAAGCATGCAAGATCCTTTTCTTTAGCCATAAAGGGATACTCTACATTTCTGTTTGACAAGCTGAAAAAACTCCACAAAGAGTACATCCTATAGCTATACTCCTA
Organism: Pyrgilauda ruficollis; assembly: GCF_017590135.1. Classification (NCBI taxonomy): domain Eukaryota; kingdom Metazoa; phylum Chordata; class Aves; order Passeriformes; family Passeridae; genus Pyrgilauda; species Pyrgilauda ruficollis. The sequence goes on from NW_024525156.1 coordinate 7,739,683, forward strand.
TAGAAATTCTAACATTAATTTCCAAAGCAATGTACTTCAGAACAAGTTTTTCAATATATAAAAGGATTTCTTCCATTTTGTCTGAAGCAGAGAAGACACTTCTTACCTATTGGGTTTCACAGTATTTTAATTATTGCCCACAATGTCAGTTTGCTATCACAATTTGTGTACCAAAGACTTCTTACTTTTAATTATGAGTGTTGTTAAAAAAACATTATTAAAATTATACAGGCAAGTTCTAAGGAGCACTCAAACAGCTTCTTGCTGTCAGCATATTTATTTTCAATTAATTCCTTACAAATTATTGTAGATGGGTTCTTTTAAAGGACTGTTAAAAGACTGTTAAAATTAAAGTACTACATATCAAATTTACCATATTCTGAATGACTGAGAAGCAAATTTTACAGTGTAGCATAAAAACAAAGAAAACCTTTTGTCTTCTTTTTTTCTTCTTCCACAAACTAACCTGATCTCCCCATTCATTGATTATGGGCATGTTCACATCATCAATGAAGACAGTCATCTTTTTGCCTGCAGCTGGACCGTAAGTTGTGCCCATGCGCTTATCCACATAGCTTTCTATTGTACGCTGTTAAAAAGCAATTAGCAGCACAGTCACAAAGAGCACTTCATTACATACATGACTCAATCACTTAAGCATATTGATGTTCCTGTTACATAGAATTTTACTAAGTGAGGTTTAGACAAGGCATTTACTGGAGGTAATTGCACTAGTTCAACTAGAATGGCTGAAATCTCAAAGTATACAGCACTAGGCTGGTGTCTACAGTAGACGACCATGCCTAACATTTTCATAAATCTGAATGAGTTTCAAACTTTTTTTCATTTTATTCATTTATCAGCAAAATTGATGATTGCTAGCAATAAAGATTAAATTGAAGATGTAATTTTGGAATACCTTTCCAGCAGGTATCAATGTACTTCATAAAAGCATACATCAATAATTAAACTCACATATATAAATACACTTGATGAGATAATTTTGCCTAATGGTAGACTTGCCTCTACTGTTCTTCTCATCATTTTTCCACTTCTCTGTTCTTCTTAAAGTCCAGTTTTTATTTACTCTATCCTGAGTCAAAGTTCACTTAACCATACATAATTATTCTTCAGTATAAACCTAAATATCTGCATTCTTACATTATGCCTAGGCTCCAGTCCACATAAGTGCCATCAGTTAGATCAAGATTTTAAGAAGCTAGAGTAATTTTAAAGCATGTGTCATAACAGAATGTTTTGGTCCAGATTGTTAACAGAGAATTGACTTAGTCTTGCACATGTATTTCAGATGTCCTGATCATCAGAATCTCACCTATCACCAATCAAATCTTCATTTATTTTATAAAAATATGTTACTTTTTGTTTACAGCCCAATAAATCAAAGAAAAAGTCTAAGGAAATTTAGACCAAAACTACATGTTTGTAAATTATATTACATGCTAGTAATTTCTACTATGTTATACAGGCAGATGATAGGTGATTCATCAAGCTTATAGACAGCACTTACAGCCCAGACAGTGCTTTGGCCTGGCATACCAGACTGCATTAAAAATATTCCCCAAATATATTGCCAGGAGATTAAAGATACCTAAAATAATTCAAATTAGATTGGTAGAAATTTGGACAGGCAGTACAGTTCAGGATTTAAACATTCATAATTGTATGTAGAGCAGCTGCACTGCATGTGTTACTTTTTTAATGAGTAATTGTAATGACTAAAATTGCAGACAGCACACTTTTAATGACAGATTGTTGTGGGTAGCACTTATTTTACCCATGGTGTTTAGTGAAATCTAACAGCTCTTCCCAGTTAGTGAGAATGGATCTATTTGACACAAAAACATAATATGATGAAGATAATAATGGGCATGTTATTGTAGATGCTCAAGAACAGCTCAATAGCTACTGAAAACGTTGAAATGAACAATTTTTTACACAAGTCTTAAATCACACATTAGAACACTTGGACTATTTGAACAGGTGTTTTTTTATTGTTCAGAATCACTTTCAGAAGCATCCTCCTGGCAAATTATCAGAATATTCTCTGAATCCAACCATCTTGCATGAGAAGATTAATCACTACTATACCTGAAAAATTAATGGGGTTGTTGCAGATGAAAAATTCAAGCTCTTAGTTATGTGCCTTTCAGAGTTATATTTTGACATAAAACCTTTGATTATAACAGTCTTTGCAGTTCCTTGCTCACCAATTAGTAGGACAGCCTAGACAAAGACAATATCGAAATAAGATGAAACACAAGAGCTGTGCGTCTTGGCAAAGGCTCAACAGTCCCATTTAGCTTTTAAACAGAAAAGAAACTAGAAAAGTTTTGTAAAGTGAACTCTTAACAAGAGACATGTAGAAGTAAAATAGTTAATGTCTCATAGATTTTTGCAGGCCTGACAAGTTAAAAATATTTGCAGTTAATGGTCATGTCAGCCAGCACAATCAAACTAACAAGGAAAGGATTTAATTGCTTGAAAAAGGATTTTATCATCTAGAGACTCAGTATCTGTAAAATTTCAATTGCTTATGTGACACAGTTTTGGTGAAGAATAGCCTAAAGCTACATAAATTCTGTAACTGACCCATGCTGACAGAGTTCAATCAGCAGAGTCAGATATGAGCCTCCTGACCTATGTGCTTCTCCCTCTCCCATCAGTGCATGAAAATATTGGTTCCATTCTGACTGATCTCAGCTGTAATTACAGTTATTTCCTCTACAGAACAAAGGGGTGAGGGGAAGACAAAGTCTGGAGACAGTGACTATTCAAGAATTCAAGCATATTTGCATAAAAGTAGTTTCTGGAAACACAATCTTATATCTAAAAAAAACATAAAGTTCTTCCTTTTCATTAACATAATATTTCACTGCTAATCCAAGACTTTTATCATGTGTTCTGTTGGCAGTGCTTTGATATAGAAACCATAGAAAAAGTACCTTGCCCTGTTTTGCTATGGTTTCAATAAGGAAATCCATTCTCACATTGTCAACATTAGGCACAAGAATTGAGTCATACTCTGGGCTACCACTACTGGGATATACATACTCTTCAACGTGTGTATTCCAGTGCATCCATGTACCTAATAAGAAAGAAATTAAGTTAATGTTTTAGAAATACTAGGCATCATCACTTCCTTTATTTTCCATTCAGTTCCCTGATCTGTCTATGCTTCTGTCTCACGTACAGCAATCCCTCTCTATGTATCCAGACTAAAATTTATAGAATCATATAATCATAGAATCCCTCAAGTTGTATCTAAGAGGCTTACTCCTCTTTTCTACATAAATTCTGACAATGACAAGGGTTATATGTTCACTTGACAATTCATCACCACCAAGTCCATGCAGCTTTTTTAGCAATATATCCACATTCCGACTTTTCACTGGAAACAGGGAAAAAGCTAAACACAACACCATCAGTAAAGTATAGCCATAAAATAAAACTTGCTAAGGGACACAAAAGAAGGTAAGCTATAAAATACGTCTGAATTAATTCTCTAAAAAAAGCACAATTATAAAATAACTTTTAAATTTTACCCCATATCACCCTGCTGAGTTACTAACCATCAGATGCCACATAATAATCAAACATGGTATCTTCACTGCCTTCTGGGATACAGGGAAGATCAAGCTTTACTGTTGCATGTTTTCGAAGCCAGTATTCCATTTTGCATCTGTCCTCTAGCTCTAGCAATGCTCCTACACTCCACATGAGTGAGAAGATGTACAGCCTTTCCAAGTATTTTGGAGTCAGTTCCCCACCTTGCTCCTGGAGGATTGAGTTACATTTTAATTTTCAACAGCCTGAAAACTCTACTTGATAATAATTAGTAACATGAGGTTAGAAGTCTTCAGTCATGCATAAATTTAAAGACGTCTTCAATGATCAGACAGAATCAATATAAATCGATAAAAAATCACCCAAAAATAAAAAAAGGAAAACTGATGATGCATGCTCCATGTGCTTAACGTAAACCAGTGCTTAACATCAAATTCAAATGTGAGATTATTAAAGAGGTCACATCCCAGCTATTACTTTCTAAAGAAATAGAACGCATTCCTTACTAACCTTCCTCCTCTTTTGACATTCCAAGTCATCAAAGAATCCCTCTCCACAAAACTTTGTTACTTAAAATTATCTACAATATGTTAAGTATATGTTAAAACTTTCACACTACCTACCTTAGGTGGAATAAGGCCCTGCAGCATATTAATGCTCTGCATAATCACAAAGGCTTCCAACATCTCAGTCTTGCAATGCAGAGACTGAATGCTGAAGCGGTACAAGTCCGGGAACGATGAAGAATACAGCTGACGTAGAATTTCAGCCTCTTGGAAGGAACATTTTTTCAAAAATCCCTGTTGCAAAGCATAAATTTAGTTCCCAATGCAAATCTCGGTAAATTCAAGTGCAGTAATTCAAAAGGTTCAGGAAGCATGGAATGTTGACTTCTTGGGAGCAGAATGGGAGAAGGGGGAGGCAGGGGGTGAAGTTACGTTTCCCTGTTCATTGGGCAGGGTTTAATTAACAGAAGGTCAAATTTTACCCAATTCCTACTCGATGTTAAAGATGAAGAGAACTGAAAAGACTGTGTTCAACAGCACAAAAATCATTCTTTTTGAATATTTTTAATCACAACAGTTGTGACAGGTATCCAAAAACATTGTTACTTGGAAGTTGAACATGTCAAAATAATGCATCCAAGTAGGCAGCTTCTGAAAAGAAACCAAATAATATGTACTGAACACAAATTTGATTTATTCTATCTATACGTTATTTCTAGCAGACATAGAGGATAACCTGAAAGATCTGTCAGATTTCCAAAAAAAATCAGGCTATCAGAGGGGAGGTGTGCTGGTGTGTGTAGTGCTCTTATTGTGTATCTTGGTATCTGTAATGATGGATAAACAAAACCTAAGTAAACTACCCATTTCTTAGGATTACAGAATATGATTCATTCTTTGACGCCTTTAATTCAAAGTAATAACATGATTCTTGGAGTTATCTTGACATTTTCTCTCATCTGCAGGGCAGAATACTTCTCGTTTACATCCCATAAATTTATTTTCTACATAAATACAATCACCAGCAAAAACACTTGCAGATACTTCCCCAAAACTCAAACCAAAATTTGGAATGAATTGAAATCAAATAAGTTTGCTTTAAACATAGGATGCTTTTCTCTTGTGAGAGAAGTTAAAGCTGGAACAGGCTTCTCAGTGAGCTCCTGGAGTCTCCATCTCAGAACTCAACAGGACACTTCAGCAACCTCCTCTAGGTTTACTTGACTAATGTTGTACTCACTATTATCTCTAGAGGTCCTTTCCAAACTCTACTATATTGTGCTTCTATGATTCTTTCTACTGCCTTCATAATATTTTGAAATTCTACTTTTACTTCCCAAAGTAAATAAACTTTGAGACTGATTACAAATAAGGTTATATATAAAAAACCTTTCTAGAAATAGGTAGGTGTAAAACAAAGTGATAAAAATTAAAAGGCAGAAGTACTTAAGATAGATATCCAAAATTCACTGACTGTTCAAAAAATATTAGGGGTTAGTAGAAAAGCTGAGAAGATGCTTTTGCTTTGGAGAAGGTTGATGAGTAATAGATCAAATACCTTTGATCTCTTTGCAAAAACTGCTTAAGAAGCCCACTGCATGAGAACTGCAACATGAACTTGAGAACTATTTCACTAAACTTGGAAGTTGAACATGTCAAAATAATGCATCCAAGTAGGCAGCTATAGTTATTTGTTTGCAAATAGTAAGGATTGAAAATAAAAATATATACAACAGCTTCCTGAGTTACCCATATTTATCTTTAATCATGTTTTAAGGTTCTTCTGAAATATCAACAAATACTACATTTCATTCAACACCTGAGAATTAGCAAGGTTAACACCTACCCTGACCTGTTGGAATATGAAGTGTATTGCATTACAAAATAGATTTAAAGGGAGGCATACTGAAAAAGCCATCAAGATATTTTATTTATGATGTAAGACCAAACCAAAAAAACAAAGAAACGTTATTGGATAAAATTATAAATAACAATACGCTGCAATTTCATAGCCAATTTTATAATGGGGAAAGAAAAGGAAGTTGGAAAAGTTACTTTATGGTGAAATGAACATAATTTTGTTTATGCAATCCAAATTTTGTTTTAAAAACAGTTTATTTCCTTTAGTCTGTTTCTATCACCAAAATATTTCACAAAAAAACCCCATAAGGTTATGGATTAAGAAAAACTAGTTTTGTACAACTCTTCAACACACCTAAATTTAGCCTGCATCTCACTTTAAAGTGAGGAGGTAAATCATGAGTGACAACGCAAAATAAAATTCTTTTCTCTGCAACTGAATCTTTAGCACAGTTTTAATATCCAAGAAGTGGTTGTCTGCAAACTAAGCAAGGAGGCAGAGTTGTGAGAACTTAGCATCAGTAGGCCCTATACAGTGTTGCAAGCACAGAAAGGAACTACACAAGCAGAATCTCAGGGGAGCCACTGTCCTAGATGCATAATTTACAGTTACACTTTCCTGAGTATCCACATTAGTTTAAACAAATTTTTAAAAAAGTAAAACTTGGCAGTAACATACATAAGGCACTTGTGAACATACATAAGGCACTTGTGTTGACTGCATGTATTTGCATTGGTAAAACTGAACTTTTACCAGCCAATTTTTTAGGAAACTTGTTAAACACATTTTCATAACATGACTACAAATATTTTGGACTTGGCAAAGGAACTCATCAAATGAATTAGTGACGATTCTCAAGTGTTGCAGAGACCTGTGACTGAACAGAAAATTCCACATGATTTAATATCATTCTAAATGGAAAAAGCTTCAGACACTACTAGAAAAATATAGTATCAGCTCTCTGCAGCAACCCTTAATTCCTCACAAGCAGCAACCCTCCAAGTTCACAAAAAGTCAAGAGGACACGGGGGTTTCCAAGACAGGAAGGAATATCTGATGACAATCCCGTTCCTTTTCCTCCTAATGGGTTAAGGCCAAACAGGATTCTGGTGCCTTCCCTAGTGGGTCTTGCTGCTCCTCGCCTATTTTCAGGGCATTATACCCGATCTGCCATTTCAGATCCGCAGGTGAAAAAGAAACCTTGTGTCTATTGCCAGAAATCACAAGTTTACAGCCTTCCTCTCCTTGGTAATTTCTGCTCACCAAAACACATCCCCTGGCTTCACTTTTCCCGGAGGAGCTCCACAGTCTCCATTCCCAAAGAGGGGCACCAGGCACTGCCTGGCACTCAGGTCTTGGACTACAGCATATTGTCTCTTTTGATTTCTACACGGGCTGAAACCTCTAATTTGCTAAGGACACTGGTTCTAGGCAGTGCCACAGGCAAATTTTCCTCTGTTGCCAGATAACTCGGGGATTTAGGGACAAGGAATCTAGTTATAAACAGCAAGCTATTTCTTTACGGGTTAAAGCAATAAGAAATCTGAGAATAACATAGAGTAATCACTACAAAAGGCTGACATCTGAAAGTTAATGTGAGGCTAGCTGTATTTTCATAGGACTAGTTAAGCAACACTAACTAGGTGAGGATTAGTTGCACTTTCCAATGGTATTCTATTTGATTTGGAAAATGAAATTACTGAATGGGACTGTGAGACATTAATCTTAAGATATATTTTTAAAAATTTGTTCATGCGATACATATTAGAATGGAGGACAGTAAAATTTAGTCTGTTAGGTCATAGTAACCTATAAATTTTTGTCTTTTTGAGCCTGGAAAAAAGGGAAACAAATACACTACAAACTCCTGGATGGTGTTCCCATTTCATAAACAGGAAATAATTCCATCTTCAAATTAAAGTTTAAAGCCCATATAAAGGATTTTAATTTGGGATTATAGTGAAATATACCAGATACTACTTGGATTTCAGGGGAAAGTAATTAAGTAATTATCTGTATGATCACAGCAATCAGTATCTTAGTCATGCAGGAGAAAGTTTTCATTTTTGATATTCAGGAGCCCGACCACATTTATCAAAGCAAAATAATGTTAACCAAGCATTCTCAATAAGATGGCCTAGGCAAGAAGAAAATGAAAAACCACCTTTTTTTAACCGCTATTGTCTCTATTGTTTTTTTAAAAGAAAAGAAAACTGGAATTAAATGCTGAAAGCTTTGTTTAAATATATTGCTATGGAACATTAGGTAGATTCTTGGGAACTCTCATGTTTCATCTTCACCAAGATTTTTGCTACATTAAAAAAAAAGTCTGCTCAAGTCTAAGAATTTGTCATTCACTATATTGTCACAAGCATTCTGTCAAGATTAGGATTTATTTTTACTAGGTTTTGGAAGATGAAAGATGACATATAAAAGAAAAAAATAAGACTTTATAAATCACTTTGATATATTTCAACATGTTATATGATGGGTTTTGACTCTAAAATACATCTGAAATATGTTCTGCTTGTCTGAATTATTCATTCCATGCCAGAGAGACAGTAACTACTGCCTGGTTGTTCAGATATTTTGCTTCTAGGAATGTTAGCAGACAACCAAGTAACAACGTCAGTTTAAAAATTACATGTTTTGATGCTGTATTTATTTCTGCAAATGCAATAAATTTAAAGAAATATCAAGAGAATTTTTATTTTCTTGAGCATTTCAAGTTCCCTGAATCAACTTTATTCTTTTCTCCTCCTTGGTCCGAAGCTGTACTATGGGCTACCAGGTAGTTAATGTTTTAAAAACTGAGTTGTCTTTCAATTGCATAAAATACTTCTAATTACAAATTTGTCCCAAAGTAAAATTACCATATTCTTTAAAGTGTAATATGTTAACTATGTTCCTTAAAAAAATTATTCATTCTTGTACAAACTACCAGAAACATTGCTATTTTAAGTACTGACTTAAAGTTTATACAGAGGAAAATGGATTTCATAGCAAAAGGCACAAAAACAGGTCCTACAGTAATGAGTGAAGTGTTGAAGAAGTAACCAGTAAAACTTTCAATGCATATACAGACACTTAGCTGCTCTACCTCAAGGATAGGGCTCCAGGTGAGAACTGATGAGCTCATGAACACCATCCCATTTCTTGAAACTGTTGCTGGAGAAGCATTATCGATATTATGAGGCTCAAAGACTATTTTGCAATTTGGTGCCATAGGTATCCGATCACCGTTCGCTAGTGTGAGAGTTCTGTTGTCATCCAGGACAGAATTAAGGTTCTCAATCCAAATAGCATCTACTGGACCATCAAGAACTATCCAGATGTGGTCACCTATAATGCAACACAACAGATAAAAGGACCTATGGATGAAGTGCTAGTTTCTTTCAAGGACCAGTTTCTTATTTCTGCAAACAAATTTTTAACTTATTCTGAATTCATGCACACAGCTACGATCTCAGCTTTTTAATACAATTACTATTTCCATCACTCAATTTCAGTTGGGTACTTCATTTTGTCACCTATACATAATAATTACCCATTCTTCAGTGCATAAAGTGCCATCAGCATAAGTCACCAGTTTTTAATACTCCAATAGAGCTTTATGGATCCAGTATTCAAGACAGTAATAAATTAGGTTTATTTCAAGTTACATGAAACGACATAAAGAAGATAACGACTACAGATATATTTAAACACCATTCGTTTTCAATGAGTTTTATAAACGTAGAGAAATTAAATGGAAGGAACTCTTGAAAAATCACTCTTTCAAATAGCATGCGTACTGTCATAAATAAGAGGTCTATTAGGGGAAGATTCCTGTCATTTGTTCTATTCCTAAACTTGATCCAGCTTCCTTTTAAGGTTTTCCATTTTCTAATGGAAAGGTATTTTAAAGCCTGCTTCTATTTCCTACGAGGGCCTAGGTCTGTTTTCCTTGCCTCGCTGAGGTACAGAGCAACAGACCCTGGCTGGAAAGAGATCCCACCTTGGCTCCTGGCTGCCCACCCCTTAGGGAGCAGACAGCCCCACCATGCACTGCTAGACATCTCTTTACCCAGAGATGATCCTTCTGCCTTCAGAGTCAGTGTTTATCATGAAGGCCTAGGTGGCTTGGAGCTTTGCTAGTGTTGAACCAAGGAGATATGAAACAGATGATAAACTTCTCATATGAGGGTTTTTATAGCTACAGTTGAGGCATCTCAAGCATGAGATAGTCTGGAGTCTGACTCATAAAGAGATATTACAGAACTCTTACAGAGTAAATCTGAGGAAGTCTTATGAGTGGGCTAATACACATTTCATCTTGAAGGAAAAGATAAAAAAATCAATAGTTAATGCCATGTTACATTCTCAAGGGTATTACATTTCTAGATTTGAAACAAGCCTATCAAAATTAAATTGAAAAGTGTTTTCTATTTTAAAAGTATCTGTATTTCTGAAGACTAAGAATTTTTGTATTAAAATAGTGCAACAAGTGTTAGCATTTTCTTTTATTTTTTTCTTCTAAGGTGTAATGATAAGATCATATACTAATTTTCAAACAAAAAAAAAGGAAGAAACAATCTAGCATCAAACTCTCAAAGACATTCATTTAGTTAAAATAGCAGTCTAAGAATATATGTCAGCATAATTTTAGGCAGAAATTGGCTGCCTAAATAGAATTATCTAGTGCCATTTGAGATGGACTAGGATATGTGAAGGGCTAGCTGTTATGACACAATTGGTATGATGAGATTTATTTCCTTTTAGTACGGCAGCTGGAGAACAGGTAGAAATCCTGACAGCATCAAAATTTTTATAGGATACCACTACTGGGGCAACTGACTTTTACCTTCCACTTTTCTTCAATATGAGGGCCTAATACACAAAAAAGAGAATTCAGTAAATTCACTGATGTAGTATTTGTTACACTACACTATTTGAACACAAAGCATTTAGAACAGAGACTGTAAAAGGGACGGAAGTTCTTCCAGCAATTTTCCAATGCTTCCATGTAGAAAAAAAAAATCTGTGCTTTATAAAGTTTTCCTGAAGCTTTTTTTTTTTTTTTCTGAGGTTTCTTTCTTGTTGTATTTTGAATGGAAGCCTTTTTCATTATACCTGTATTGGGTCTGGTTGAGCTGGAGTTCCTTTCCCCACAGCAGCCCTAAACAGTGCTGGGCTCTGCACTGGTGGCTGCAAAGGTGTTGATAACACACCAGTGTTTTGGGTATTGCTGAGCAGCACTGGCACAGCATCAGCTCTGTCTCTCAATATTCCCCACATCAAGGAGCTGGGGGTCAGCAAGATCCTGGGAAGGGACACAACCAGGCCAGTTGACCCAAAATATCCAAAGGGAGATTCCATACCGTATGGCATCTGCTCAAAAAGCTAAGGAAAGGAGGGGGGGTGGAGCATCTGTTGTTTACGGTGTTTGCTTTCCAGAGCCACCTCTACGTGTGCTGAAGCCCTGCTGCCTGGGAAGTGGCTGAACATCGCTTGCTGATGAGAAATAAAGAACAAACCTTTGTCTCCTCTTTGCTTGTGCGCAAGCAAATTTTTGATTTTACTTTAGTAAACTGCCTTATCTCAACCTATGATTTGTTTCCCATTTATTTTCCCTCCCCTATCCACCTAGGCAAAGGAGTTGTAGCGCAACTTGGTGGGCACCTGGAATCCAGACGAGGTCAACCCACCACAATACCTTTCTTTGCTCTTAAAGTTTTTCTCCAGAGTGCTGAAAATATTCCATCTGTCCAATCATTTGTTGCCACATCAAGGCGTCCAAACATTTGTGGAGCAGTTATAGCTTTAGGATTCATTCTCATTTCACGATGAGGTTGTCCACAATCTGTAAAGGCAGACCACCAGTTAGTTTTTACATTTCTTTTCAGCAGTAAGAGAATTGACAAACTCAAACTGATTACACCCAAATATACGCTTTAATATGCATTTGTGATTATAAGAACATGTGTATTTACTTGAAAAACTTCTCTTGCTATACGAAATTCATTAATTGGAGACATCAAGAAAGTAAAATTGAGTTCTGAAACTTTTGATTATTCAATTCACATTTCATAGCTTCATTGGGAACAGAAAAGCAGCAAGATGAAATTTATTCAAAGTTTAGTTTAATATTTTGAAGGCTTATCAAACAATAGAGCTTTAAAACATTTGGTTTAGATGCACATTTTTAAAACCCAGTGAATAAATACCAGACAGATGATTGATTATTTTGCCCTTCTGTGCACTTGCCTGTATCTTAGAACAGATAAAATATACAATATTGGCATATTCTTGTGAATTCTCTTAGACAGACAAATTCTATCTAGCCATAAAATGACCATATAACCTTTATTTTTTATCTCACTAGCAACAGCTTAAAAACTACAATGCTGGACGTCTTTAAAAAACCCAATATTAAAACATAATCAGGAGCCAGTAGTAAGATGTTGAAAGAAAGAGCTGAAAAAATTACTTATTTTAAAATAACTTCATTATAATCAGATTTCACTAACATGTAAGATAGAAGCCTGACAGATCAGTTTAACATTTCATGAGGTTGTGTGAGAAAATCAGCTTTGAAAAAAGGAGTGAGGTGACTCTATCTTAGTAGTAGTTCACATCTCAGTGCAAGAAAAAAAGATAGGAAAACTGTGCAATGCAACTTTGTTATTTATGCTTTTTTTTTTCCCCCCCTAAATGGAGCAGTCATTTCCACTGCAATGCAGAGCTTACAGTATTTCTTAAGCACTGCACATTACTGCCTGTATGAGACTTGCTGAACTATTTGTTGCAGAAATTATTCACTTCTGGAAAATCATATAAGCAACTTGTGAAATGGGATAACACAAGCTTAGCTCAAAAGAGATGTTTTTCTCCCCAGGCTATGACCTTTTATTTGAATAAACATTCTTCAACTAATATTTTTGTTTAGAAATACAGATGACAAAAAAAAAAAAAAAAACAGACACAGTCTTCAAGCCTCCAGCCAGGACAGAAAATTAACACCCTTGAAGACTTTTTCACTGTCTAAACCAGGAATTTATGATTATAAAACCAGTTATTTTATATTTCAAAGACCCTGTCTTATGCACTGTGTTCAAAAAGACATAAATACTTCTGATTAGCAAAAGGTTCCAGCATTACCTCAGCAAAACCCAGGAGATGATTTAATCACTTGTCTGAGCTGCCTGCCTAGACTGTATTCCTCTTTCTTAATCCACCTAGAATAAGAACTTCTGATAAAAGTATGATAATATGGACAAAAGGACATGAAACATACGGTTTTGAATGTCAGACATTTTTAAGCTACTAGAATAATTAAGTTCCTCAACATGCAAACTCATTCTTCCAGAAATATATTCTCACAGTGAAGCAATTGAGAAGAAACAATGGGGTTTAAAGTTTACCGTGCAACAGTTCAGTAACAATTTACAATATAAGTACTAACATACCTGTCATTGCTTTCATTAAGATGTGGATGCAGGTAGTTTTTCCTGCACCACTAGGTCCTAGTGTCATCAACCCATGCCTTACTCTCTGGGTTTCAAAAAGCTGGATAACTTTCAGTTTCCAAGGAGGATGACAAACAAGGCCAGATTCCTCCACCTAAGAGACAGTGACAGAAAATCAAATTACTATTTTAGAGTACAAAATATATTTTGATGCCTTTAGATATAGATAAATAGATAGATAGATAAATATAGATATATCATCAACAGATTATTATACTCTTTGTAAAGGCTTTGTGTATATTAAAAAAAACCTGTTGGAAAAAGAAGATATATTTGGTATTCAAATACGCATTCAGAAAAATAAGGTAAACCAGCCTCTATGTACATTGTGATCTATCTATTAGATATACATATAATATATCTATAATATATATACATTATATTCTTAAATTGGCCCTACTGAAATATTACAATCACATAATGGGAAATTAAATAAGAGAGATGTAATTTTAAATAAATATTTTTTCAAATTAATATTTTAATTGTCAAGACTTTAGATAAATATTAAATCCTGGGTCACATAAGGCAAGCTCATATACATGCATTTTTCAAATTGGACCCCAGTAACCATGGCTCAAGAAAACCATAGGACACTATAATCCCAATTCAGTGACCTCATGAAGAGTAAGCTGAACAATACTAAAGATTTATAGAAAAGCTTACACTTTTTCTAAATAGTAAAATATAATATTGCCAGCTGGACAGACTCTACAAGAAGAATTTTCTTAGATGCCACTTCATGACAGTTATGCCAGAGCACCACAAATCACGAGAAACATCACCTGCTTGTCAATGGCAGCTTCAAGTTCAGGATAGCCTGCTTTATCAAGCTGGATATCTGGAAACAGATCTTCAATTAAACTCAGAAATAAGGGTTCATCTTCATCAATCTAGTGAAAATCGGGGAAAACAAAAATCCACACAGATTAAAACCTGTTCTATTTATTTTATCAACTTTAGAAAGAACAATCCCTAAGTCCTGAAGAACTAAAGAAATGCTTGAGAACCTAAGGAACCACCTATATAATCCTCTAGGCTCTAAACATTAGAAGTACACAGCAGAAAGAGATCATGTGATGCTTCTATTTGCCAAAATAAATCACTAACATGCAGACTGAATTTCTTACAGTAGATTTTAGCAATAACATTTAGAAAACTATCTATTTTATTTGGTGGTAAAAAAAAAAAAAATTACGTATCACAGCAACAGAAGAGGGTTGCTAGCTATTTAGACAGGTGAAATGGTACTCATTACTATGAATAACAGATTCTTTCAAGAGTGACTAAATTCTTAAGCACAAAGTTTCTGCATAGACATCTATTTTATTACTGACTTCTAAAGGTGGTAGGGAAAATATGTAAAAAAAATTCTGAATGATTCAAGGTTAAACCCAGGTAGAAACTCAAGCAACAGAAAGCTCACTCCCTCCTCAGTCCCACACAGGGTACTATGAGAAATTTATCTCCATCCCAGCCAAAATGTTCCACTCAGAATGAAACATTTCCAAGCTAGCTTCGGTGTAAAGGTCACATACAATCTTCTAGTGATCACATAGCTCCAAAGTGCAGTTTAAATCATTTATCAGGTCCTCAGAACTTACCAGTTTAGACAGGTTCATATCTCTCAGAACACGCATGACGATGGTAGATTCAGTATCTGTGGGATTTGCTCTTTTTGCTGCTCCCAGCGTACGCAGCACAGACAATATATTCCGCAAGCCAAAATCATAATGCACCTAGAAGATACGTGACGTTTGGGAAGATTTTCCCCAAGTTAAAAGGGATGAAACAGTTCTTATTTACTATTTAAGACATGGATGGATATGTAGGAGAAGTGATACTTGTGTTTCAAATGCCTCCAAACATCCATCAACTTTGGCTGTATGACTATGGGTGACTTCACTTTCAAATCAGCTACCATCTACTAAAATCTAGGGTGTGACAGAAAAAAAAATGTCATCATAAGTCATTGAATCAAGACAGGGTTCCCAAGGACTCTTGAGAAATACTTTATCAGTATTATTTTGAATTCTCTGTGGCCCTTGGAAACTGAGAAATATCTGTACAAGCACAGACAGCACAAACCAAATGCCTCTCAAGCCACACTGCTTGACCAACAGAGACCACAAGACCAACAAAGGCTATAATAAAGCTTTAAGTTGTCTCAGTCATCACCATTCACTAAAGCTAAATCTAAATAATAAGCAGTGTTCTGCATGAAAGCCCCATCCTTGCACTGACAACCTGCAGCAGGAGTTCATCTTCCAGGACAGCAGAGGGATGCATTACTAAACTGCAAGTGTCTCTTAGCTTACGAGTAAGCATGAACCTTTCCTTATTCTTCACACAAATATTTTGTGACTCCATAGATAGTTTTTCCCTAAAATAATCAGGTAGCATCATATGAATACAATCACCTGCTTTGACAGCTGTTCTTCACAGAGCTTGTACAGTGTAAAGAATTTTCTTGCCAACACAACATTAGCAATGAAACCACAACTAGCTAATTTAACACGAATTATGATTTGACGATCAGGAACCATCATAGCCACTGAACGGAAATTGATCTTCAAGTTTTCAGGAAGTTCCTGCCGTCCAGCATATCCTGGATTCTGGAGAGGAAAAAACGGTGTTGAAGTTGAGTGTACCTTGTACAAACAGAAGAATCAGCAAAGGAATATGCCATCTTGGTAGGTAAAAATAATTCATTGGTATTAAGTCATATGTCAGAATTAATTGCCATGCAGAATTACCGCCATATCTCTACAGAATTTTTGCCTCTTTTATAACCATGAGATATGAAAAATGTTCCACGTAAGCATTTCAAATCTGAGTTTGTCTTATAGGTCTTATTTTTACTAGCTACTCCTACCTATATCCCTATAGGAATTTTTCTGTAATTGTAGCAAAAAGCATACTTTGGGAGCCAGAATTTGGCACGTAGAAGCAATCTGAAATTGACATAGCTTGTATTGATGGTGCTGCCTGCATTTGTTAGTTGCATGTGCTCGACGTTATCAAAACAAGACCCTGTAAACTGTGTTTGCAGCAATGCTCAAACTATCAGTGAGTTAGTTCTAAGAACTGAATGACATAAGAGTTAGCAAGTACACTTCATATACCAAGTTAGACTCGATTATTGTGCAATCATCACTGGTATTTAGAAACTTACTGAATACTTACCATAGTAAGAAAGATGCCAAATTCTGGGTTCATTTCTACATTGTCTCCATCAGTAAAAATAAACCTTTTTTTACGTTTCTTCTTACATGTCAACACAATTGCTATTTGCTGTGCAGCTACTGATAGCACTGGTAAATCAATACGATTGAATTCATCAAAGCAACCCCAGGAGCCAGATTGAGCAAGACCTTCAAAGAGAAAAGCAACTAAGCATAGAACCATTACATTTTTAAACCTTTTTTGGTGCAATTCACAAGCCAAAAATTATGTTAATTTATCTCGGGGCAGGGGAGGGGGGGAAAAGTGTTTATTTTTGAGGGTTGGGAAAGGAACAAAGAGAAGAATTTTAATTCCTTTTCAAGTAAGAAAATACAAATTCACCAAGTCCTTAAGATTTTCTAGCACATTATGTTCTTTCATTTTTTTCTTTTATCTTGAATGTTTTCCTGTCCCTCTTTACCCCCCAAAGAAAAATTCCTCCAGTAATTCTATGAAAATGTGACAGGCTGTCAACAGCTTATCGTACATATTAAAATGAACAATACAGTTGCATCAAGAAGCTGGAGGTCAGTCTATTCCAGAACTGTATTTTTCCTTGGAGTTTTTGGGAAAAACAAAACAAAATCATAGATACAGTCACTTGAAGCAATACCATAATCAAGAACCTCCATTTGATCTCTAATTTAACATCTGCCATGACTGACAGGTATCAATTTCAGATGCCTAAAAAATGTCATCTTGCACCTAACTTCAGTGAGCTCAACTTCAGTGAGCTCTGCCAATTGTTTTTAACATATCTAGAACTACCCATGCATTTCCTTCTACTGATAGAAACTTCAATATTTGACTGAGACAAAATTCTGATATCAAAATTCAGCACATCCCACCAGTTCAGCAATAAATTTCATAGCATTTTCTCTTCATGGCAGCAGTTATCCTTCTGACTTTAGGTCATTTTAAGTGACTTTATCTATCCTTTCATAAACTGTTCATAAAATGATTTCAGACATTTCTATTTCCTGAAGACAGTGTTGCAACTGTATTTTATACACATAGCAAGATATTAATTACTTGCATTTATTAGAAGCCTGAAACCATCTGCCAGTTATGTGTCAACCTTGTTTCATGGAGATGTCCTTTTATCCTTTGAAACTTTCATGTAGTTCATAAAATCATATCTCAGAAGATAAAGGACTGACTTATAAAGGACTTATAAAGGACTCATGAAGATCAACAAGTAGAACTACTGACTCCACAAAGGTGTATCTAAAAGTTAAACCATATATAAAGATCATTTCTAATTACTATTTGGACATTAACAGGCTTGAGACCCAAATGACTTCCTTGGAGAGCTTGTTCCAGTGCTTGACTACACAGTGCATACCTAGCTTGAATTTCACCCCCTGCAGCTTCAAGCCATTCCCCCATATCCCATTTTCAGACACCAGAGAGATCATTACCTCCATCTCCACTCCCCCTCATGAGGAAGTCGTAAACAGCAATGAGGGTACCCCTCAGTCTCTCTTTCTCAAAGCAAAGCAAACAGTATATTCAGCTGCTCATTTTAAATCATGTCCTCTAGCTCTTTCACCACCTTTTTTGCTGTCATTTGGATACATTCCAGTATTTTTATATGTTGTTGTATTGTTGACTCCAGAACTACAGAGTACTTGAGATGTGGCCACTCCAAAGCTGAGTACAGTGGAACAATCACTTTCTCTGCCCAGTTAGTGATACTGTGCTTTGTGCACCCCAGAAAACAATTGACTGTTTGGCCAACAGCTTATCTTTGGTCCACATCTTACCTTTGAAGATCCTCCCAAGTCCTCGGAAATCCATCTGGTCTGAACAGTTGAAGACCACTACATATTTTCCAAGGCATCGTCCCATATCTTTCACGGTTTCAGTTTTTCCAGTTCCTGCAGGTCCCACAGGTGCTCCACCCATGTTCATGCCCAAAGCTTGAGCCAAAGTGATATAACATCTAAAAGGCAACAATCAATCAGGCTGCAGCAGACACATTTCTGTATAGTGCTAGAGGGACTTACACAAGGTCTGATTTAAGGAGAAAAGGGAAGTGCTGAAATTATATTCCACTAATTACAATTTAGATCAGTAAGGACAAAACCCCTTCACTTGGTCTCTGATGCAAGGCATATTAAGGTTCATTTCATCATACATAAAGTGAAAGAACAGATAATCCTCAATTATCAGCAACCTGAAAGATCACAAAAAGGGAAGAAAGCAGATACAGAGATGCTGCCTAATTTAGTTTTAATAGCTTGGATACTGAGTTATTGAATCTGGAGTAGCTTTGAAATACATTATAATGTGGAGTGCAATAATGAAAGACATCTAACCTTTCCTTTCTTGTCCATCTTTGAAATTTGATCACACAGTGCATCTCTTTTTCATAAATGAAACATCTATGCATAATGCAGCAAAACACCAGCTAACAATTATATATCAAGACTAGCTCTAGAATTTTTTCTATGGAATAGTTAAAAAAAAAATAATCACAACCAATAAATGCCTTTATTTTGCCAATGCTAGGTTATAAAGCATTCTTTGTGCTATTTGAGTTAGACAGGTAGATCTCTCTGTTAATAGGATTGGAATTCTTTCAACATCCTTTTAGATCAAAGATCTCCAAACTACTGCAGCTGAGTAAAAATTGCTTTTCCTGTCTGTTCTTTCTTAGCTCTTTTCATTAGCTTGTCTGTAAACACCTAGTTTTGTCCTGTGTCTCTACATATTTTAGCTGTTGGATATATCAGATCCTCAGGTATGTTGGCTTCATGTACATAAGAATGAAGGTCACTTACATTACGTATGTGGGGACCAGTGCAAGTATGCTGGAGAAAATAAGTTGGAAATTATTCACATTATACAGCACAGAAACAAAAATATTGAAGCATTCCATATGAAAGTACTGACTTTGACAAGACTGTGAAGGATAAACTCTGCAGAGATCAATGTGCATCCAACAGGAATGACAAAATTGCTCTTGTAAAAGCTGAGGTCTGGCAGCAAAGAATAAAGGAATAAAATTAGTCTTTTTCACCTGTCTGTAAGAGGTGTTATGACAAGCCTGTCAGTACAGCCCAAGAATTCGTTCTGGTATGTGAAGCTCACATCAGTGATCTTAATCACCATTTTATCAGAGTCTTCATTAAAATAAAATCTACACTGTTTCAGCCACTCAAAGTCCATAGGGCTCTTGATATGCATGCAGCACTGAGAAGAGAGGGAAGACAAGGCTGTGGCATTCATGGTTAACATTTACTTTCACATTTACATTATGTCATCTAAGTAGCAGATTCAAAGGCAGCACTGCAAACACAGTGAAATATTAGTGGATAATCTATTTGGATTTTTACCACAAAAATTGCTAATGTGTTATTCTTCAATCACATACTTAGGCAGAGGAACTTCAGGCTTTAGACAAGTGTGTCAAAATTCTAAATACAAATTAACAGTCCAAAAGCCTCAAACAGGAGTAATTTCAGTTTAACCTTAAATTTGCCATTCCTTTTAGTCCTCTCTACCACTTTACTTTTACATGAGTCAGAAGCACATAATGTGATATTTGATTTTATAAATTGCTATGAGAATTGTAGGAAACCACATGCATATTGGGAAAAAAGATATTTCATGGCAGTGTCATGGTGCTGATACTATCTAATGAATGCAAGAGAACTGAGAATAAGTGACTGTTGCTCTATTGAATATTAAACAGGATTTTAAAAACATCATTTAGTTTGTATCTAAAAATTACACTTTACATAAAATGATTATACTAGAAACAAATTATTCTATAACTAAAATATAAATGCCTGCCTATTAATAATGGGCCAAAACTCAGTAATTCTTTTCTTGGACAGCTTAATTTCAGAATCAGGTCCAGGACTTCCTATAGGTAAAAAAGTAGCCTAGATTTAAGTTTGATCAAGCTAAACGCTTTCATTTTCCTTATTTTAGGAGCCTGTGTCATCATGAGAAGGCATAAAGTAAACAAAAAAATCCCTAATTAATAATTAGGTATGAATTTTAGTTGAAACTAGAACAGAGAGAATAGCAGCTTTTTCCTTTACTATAATTCTCTATTCATTTTATTTACTTGTAGAAATTTATTATGCAATCCAGAAAAAGGAAAATTACTTGCAACAAAATGTATGAGGAAAAAGAAGTCCCTAACTGATCATGCTACAGAGGCACTATTAACTTTAGTGGACCAACATGAAACATGACAAAATTCTGCTACTGCTTGGGGAGAGGAAAACCAAATGAATTACTTAAAAGGAAATTAAGATTTGGTTGAAGCAGCATCAGCACTTTTATAATATTTCAGTACACATAACCATTACAGTCATGAAATTAAATGTTTATCTTATGAAGAAGCAGTTCATAGGTATCATAATATTTTCTTATCATTTCACATTGTATTACGTTGAAAACCCCTGGTAATTCATTGTTAATTTTTTAATACTTACAAGACCATCAAAAATGTCCCTCTGATGCACATGAATAGTGATTAATGTCTCATATTTAACTCGCTCAAATGGACTAAGGTCCTTTGTTGTCATATCTATCAACATGTTCAGAAGATCCAGGAAAAACTGGTTTGTCTTACGCATAACTTTTTTATCCTGCTTGGCAAGAGTCAAAGCTTCTTCTGAGTCTCTTGTCCAAATCATTTGGATCCCCAATAAACCGACCTTAGGAAACATAGAAGTATATGCTTCATAATCTTTTCTCTTTCACCTAAAATGTACATTCACAGACTCAGAAAAACTAAAGAAATTTTTCTCCTACTATACGTATAAAATTACTTTCCATGCATTCATTCAGAGGTCATGTTCTGTGTGTCCCAGCTGCATTCATAAATGCGTAGTTAAGCCTGGACTTCGGTCTTGTAGATACTGCCTACAGTGCATTGCTTATACAACTGGTCAATATAATTTACAGTATATATAAAAATATTATATGTAACAAATATACTTTATATAAATACTAACTAGCCAGTGAATAATTACTTCAATTTGAAACATTTTTCTAGTAATTCACAAAGTCTTTATTCCATCTCCAACATTCCTGATCACAAGTGAAGCTTCAACTAAAAAAGTCGTTTTCCCTGAACACCACTCTCAGTTTCATATCTTTAGCAGTCTTGAGCATTATCCTTAATATATGAACAAACATACAATTTTACTACTTTTCCTCCAGTAGTCAAGTATTAAGCTTGTAAAGAAATAGTGTTAATTTCATTATGCTAATTTATTGCATTCAGCTTCCTTTTTAAACAGGAGCTTTAGGGCAAGTTATCTTCTTTTGGATTCAGCTATGTGAAGCTGAAACTTAAAAGACTGAGATGACTCAAATAAAATTAAATGCTAGTTTTGTATTTAACACTGGCTGCAACTTTGAATGCAAAGACAAGAAAAAAAAACAGAGAGATATCGGGGAATAATTCTTCATTCCTTTAACAATGATAGTACCTGGGCTGGATAAGTAGAAAGAAATTCAGTAATCTCAAAATTCGTTTCCTGAATGTCCATAGCTGCCTGGCGAATAACTTGATGCAGTGATAGCTGGGATTCCTTCAACAGAGAGCTGAGCCAAACTTCCACATTACCTTCAGCCATTACGGGTCTAGTCAGCTCTACAGTCTCACCCTCTCTTGAACTAATTGACAATATACGATCATATATCTAATAAAAGAAAAAATGTCTTGTGTTTATAGATATACTATTTCTCTTTACAAGAATTCATTTTTTCCTGCAATAACTCAATTTCACTGATTTAAGTAACTAATAAATCATATCAGCTTGTTCAATGAAATGTAAAGACTACTAAATCATTATTTTGCTATGCAGAAAGGCTTTAAACAAAACACTGCCATAAACAAGGAGACAAAAACCTAATATATTGACAATTCCTGAATCTCACTAAAGTTTCAATGGCAATCCTGTGCCATGTGCTCTAGGATGACCCTGCTTGAGCAGGGAGGCTGGATCAGACTACCCACTGTGGTCTCTTCCAACCTGACCCATTTTGTGATTTTCTAACAACATGCACTTTACAGTCACAATAACGGAAGCCTTCCCCCATTATTGGTGGGTTAATAGTCTAACAAAATTTACAGCCTTAGAATCAAGAATAATGAAAACAGAAAAGTTAAGGAACATGGGCAATCAAAGGAATTTCAAAAGCATGGGCAGGTAATTAGTTTCTAATAAAATGCATACATAAGGAGAAAATGTTGCTATCTGTTCTTGCAAAAGGTATAAAAAAGTGTTCTTCAAACACTGTGTGTGAAGCTATAGTAAGGGCAGGTCAGAAACAGGAGAGACAGTATATACACTTTTTCTTGCAATTAAACAATGAATGGAAAAATACAAATACAGGCAATGTAAATATACAAATCAGCCCGTAAAGACTCAAAAGCTTATTTGAGAGGAAGCTACAGAAAAAAGTTCAGTACATGGGTGGATTTTTCTGAAATTTAAGCACTGGTGTAAATTTTTGTTTTGGTATTCTACATGAAGTTTTACTACATTATAAATGAGGATATGAAACAAATCTTAAATGAAGAAAGCCTATTCAGCACCAAATAGTTAGTGAAAAAAGTAAAACAGCAGAATGCCTTATCGAACCAAGTAGCTCTTTAATTTAGCAAGTATCACACATTGTTAATGTGAAGGTATGTAACACTGAGGTGTGGGCAGTACATACCCTTTCATGGAACTTGACGGTTTTAATGTTGTCAAACACATTCAGCAGATGTGCCTGTATATTGTGAGAGTTGGATGCCTGGCCAAGAATTTCTAAGAGAGCAGGATCTGACACAAAGAAGAATCGTGGAAATAGCAGGCGCTTTTTCTCCAGGTACCTGTATTTTTTAAAAATTGGTAGAGAAGCCGGGAGGGAGTAGATGGTAAATGATATGGGTTAATTTATACATCCCTCTCCTCTTTAAAAGTGGTATTTCTCACCATTTTACACAATTATTCCTCTCACATTTATTACACAATTTTTAGCTGTAGCTATGACAATTTTTATCCATCATACATTCGTGTTACGCATCTGTTTTAAAGCTACCTTCTTAGTATCAGAAATCATTTCATGGAAAACTTTTATTGCTATAATCTAAACACCAGCAAAAGGGAAAGAAACTAAATTGAAATAAAATATTTTTATGTTAACTCTTTTACTTGCTATTTACATTTCTCAAGCTGAATGTCTCCCAGACCTGTGAAAAGTGTGAATGGGACACACAAATCTAGAGTGCCTTCTGGATCGAAACTAGGCTGAAACCAGCTTTGGTTTCAAAAGAGATAGTGAGTGACACTTTAGCCACAAATCAAATACTTATACAAGAGTTGGTTTCTTTGGAAGTGTTGTATTATCCTGCTAATTTGTTTGCTCAGTTAACTGCTTTCATAGTAGAATAAGAAAATGATCTTTTTAAAGTTCATGGGACGGTACTTGGGCAATTGCTCATTCCCTAGTTACACAACACTCTACCATCTGGCCAAGAACATGGTCTTGTAGTAATCTTACCCTGTGAGTGATTTCTGACAAAGTTCAAGCTGTTCCAGTAAATGTGGCAATAACTGTCCCATTATTTCGTCTCCAACACAGCACTGAACAACATTGGGTGTTTCATGAGCTCGGGTCATGATCCTTACCCAGGATTTATCAATGTTAGAGAAACGCTTTGCTTCCTGTTGAAACATGACAGTGAATGTGGAATGGAAGAAATGGAGGAAGGAAGAGAGAAGAGGGAAAAGGCACCTGCTTCCAAAAACAGCACCCAGTAAACTCAACAGCATGTCTTCTAGAAGTATTTCAGCTTAGACACAATTCTTTCTGCTTACACAACAGAGCTTATTTTATACTTGGCTGTCAAGCCCACTATGTACGTTCTCTTACATTTCTAGAGAGAAAGACAGAAAACTCATACTTGAACTGAAGCTTCAAAGCCGAAGTTTGGTTTTTTTTTCCTAAAACTAAAGTTCATTTTTAATTTGAAAAGCCATGCAGGAAAGTTTAAGATAAGGATTCCTAGGTACTACTATGTTACTACACAAGGCTACTACTAGGCACAATGTTTAAATACATATTAGTTAACAGCTTTACAGTCTAGAAATCAAAAGGTCAAACAGATCACATGATTTTCTTATTCTTTCTAACACCATGTCTTCCATCAGCACTGCTTATCTAATTTCCTAGTAAGATTAGTTTTGTCAAATACTAAAAGAAATTAAATTTATGTTACTGCATCAATTATGACAACACAGTTCAGTTTTATTCTTAAAATGTTGATAAGAAAACTGAAAAAAGGCATATCTAGAAACCTTTGGAAGCTGCCTTGCTATATCACCACCAATAAAAACAGCTTCTAAATAAATCCACAAGTTCTGCACAGTCAGCCAGTTTTCAATTATATCCGTTGTGCTGGAAAGATAGTGCACCCATTTCTGAATCTGTGTCTTGAATGGTGTATTGAATCTACAATTTAAAAAAAATAAATAAAAAAGAGAGGCATTTCTTTATTTTAAGAAAACAAGACTCTTGAAAAGCAGCATATGAGTCTGCTAAGATGAGGATTAGTTTTACGCTTAAAATTTTTAACAAGTGAAAGTATGAAAATTTAATTCAGCTAGTTGGCAGCTGTAAATCCAGTGAGCTCCAACTTGCTGCTGTGCACACATGGTGCATAGCACAGAAGTAGGGTGAGAGCAAGACTTCAATTTCACTCTAAGGTAAAGGGGATTAGTCAACATCCTGAAAGCTGTAAACTCAGAGTTCCTGAACTCTCCTAAACGCCTGCTTTTGAGAATCTGCCAGATGATCAGGTTCTGCGTTCTTTATTTATCTGTGTCTTTTGGCATATGAAACCAGACAAACTGAAGCCCACTTTAATTGGGATTTTCAGCACCTTTGGCATGAGGCAATGACTTATCACGGGGGCAGAGTAGCTGTGCCTGTCACACCCATAGTATGCCTGTCATAGCCAGGCAGTGTTCTTTCTTATGTCCCCACTTTCTTGCATCAATGAAAACTTTTCAGCTGTTTTTTCAGGAAATCTGAGCTGCAGCTACATGTTTTCAAGAGAACTTATTGGGGGGATAAACTAGATACAATAAGAACTAGCCCATGAACAGCTCAAGGACAAGCAAGCTCTTAGGTTTTATCTAGATGTTTATTCACCTTCTTTTCTGTGATAGATTTGTTCACTAAAACAAAGCCTTTCACTAATATTTTCATCTCTCTCCCCATTCCCTCCCTCCATTTCCTGTTACCTGTTACTCATGAGAGAACCAAGAATCATCAAGCTGTCCTCCAGGGTAGCAATTGTTTCTGATGTGCTGTCACCTCTTAAAAGAAGCTCCCCACGAGTTTTGAAGTTTGCAAAGTTAAACATCTTGTTATCCCATTCAGCTATCACTTGTTTTAACTTCTGCTCAATGTCTCTCTCCTTCACAGCACTGATGCAGACATCCTTTTAAATAAACAGGATGTCAAAACAAGATATGAATCCTTCAAGTTCCTGGTATATGAATAGAGTTCTTATTTCCTTTAACACTAGGTAACATTAGGCTTATGAACAACTATTTAGTGGAAAGGTCTGCAGATATACAAACACCATAGCTAATAATCTGTATACCACATCACAGTTTAATCAGTTCTGGAGGGGAAATAAAATAATAACATAGTGATTACTTTTCATAAGTTTAATGTCACAAAGCAAGGCACCTCACAAATGGCACGATTAAAAAAAAAGGTGACACCGCAATATACTTGTGTCATAATTTTATACAAAAACCTGAAGTGATAGTCCATGTCTCTGTGCTTTCTATAGAAATGTTTTTATTTCCTTCTTGCTTCTAGTACTCCTATACTATACAAGTAGATTGTTGGTTTCATGTTTCCATATTTCTTCCTTCACAATACCTCTATTTCCTCTTTATATCTTAATAGTGGAGCTTCCATTATATTCCTCAGTTTGAATGTTTCACTCTCCACGTCAAATCTGTGTTCAGTGAGATCCATAATCTGCTTCCAGTGCCGAGGCATCATTGCTTTACTTAACATGTGCTCAAGCAATGGGCAACATTCACAGAAGTCCTCTATAGTCTTCTTTAGGTCAAGAAAAGGCTGCCATTCCTTTACAGCACGAGGGAGTTTACGGCACCTACATGGAGATAAAGCAAGCTTTTTCAAAAAGCTTCAAATTCTCTTTCTTTAAAGCCACAGTGCATGGTTTTAACAGCAGAGCACATATTCAGGTGTTCCAAATTCAGGTTACCTTTAGTTTGGAGTTTCTGTATGTGCTTCTCCATGTGAGAAAATCTGTTTCCAGTCTATTTCAATAACTGATAGCTAGGTAGGCAGCAACAGCCTCTCAATTAAGGAGTGTAGCTGCATAATTTAACTCTGTGCAAGTGATCTTCAAAATCAGTTGAAATGTTCTACATCTTGATTTCATCTTTTGGTGAGACTGATGATATGCACTGCTCTGAGCTCTAGAAAAACCCTGCTCCCCAGGGTTTAATTCTTTAAATTTTTTGATTCCTGATTTGATGAAAAGTTCGGCTTCTATGTATGCAATATAACTCATTTTGTAGAAAAACTATTCAGCAATTCACTAACTTGCCTTCAACATCTAGCATAAATCTGTCTCTCATGAACAACAATACTACAACAAAAAGGTGAAACTCTCCCTCATGAACAAAATAACAAAGTAACAATTTTAACATATATTGCAAGCTTATTTAAAAAGATAGCCAAGAATCTCTCTAAGGAACAACAATGCTCAGCATTTAGAATCTAAATTTTCCTCGACTTTATGATGTTGCTAATGGATATATTTTTCAATTTAAATTCACATTTTTTATGCCTCACTAAATAAATACATGCTCATATATGATTATTGGTGCTAACCAATTATAATCATATTCAAAAAGTATTTTAGGCAACTTTAACACTGCAGCAGTTTCTCACCTGTTCTGAAATTCTGTAAGTTCACTGTTAATTTTTTCAATGTCTAATTCCGACCAAAGAATGTCATAGTAGCCACTGATTGTGTCAATGACACTGTTATATAGATTATAGAGTTTCTGCAACAGATTCAGTTGCTTCTTTATTTGAAGCAGTTGAGGACACCGAGTAACTGGCAAACCGAAAAGATCTTCTCCACCTGTACAAGTAATATATTTCCGAAAGAGATTGTCACATCGATTCTAAGAAAGAAAAAGAAAAAAAGTTAAATAAAATAGCTCAATAATAATAAATAAATTAGAAGTTAATAAAAGTTACTAAATATTCAAGACCTGAAATGATGATTAGAGCTGAATTAGACTAAAATCTAGGAAATAATAGAAAGATATAGAGAGACAGTAACAGGCTCACACTGTCAACAGTTTTGTCAACAATTTTCTTGAGAAAACTAACTTTTAGCTAGCTTGCAGCCACATCTTTAGAAGCTGACAGGAAAACCATTTACTTCATGTGGCACAGTGACAGAACAATAAATGCTGCACTTGAAAGAGGTGAAGCATGACACACAAAGAAATAAAAAGGTGGATACAGCAAATTCTACTTCTCCAAGTATGCTGTACAAATCTTATTGACTGTTGAAGGAAGAATTACTACCATTAAAGAAGCAAAGAAAAACATAATTTAATTGTCAATTGCAATACAACTCAGGGAACATAGCAGGAAGTCAAATGAATAGCAGTATGGGAAAAGCAGAAGCATTAGTGCAGGAATAGATATTAATAATGACAGAAAGACAGCCTTCAACCAAAAAGGAAAAAAATAAGCACAGTAATGAACACAAGAATAGCCTGTAATCAAATATGCTAAACTTGTGGGAAGGCTCTCATCAGAATATTGTATCTAGCAATCGTTACTCATTATCTATGCAGCCTTTCTGTTGACTACTAAAAAATTTAGATTTTAACAGTATTCCTTCCAAATGCATAGAAAAATTCCAACATAGCTTTCACTAAGACAAAACAGACTTTGACAAATCAGTAACCCTATCTATCAATGAAAATTCATTCAACTGAGATTCCTTCTAAGAGCCTTTAAGCCCATTTGTTGTAAGTATTAAGTTATATCTTGAAATTAACAGCACCTGGAATATAGTAAGCCTGTCATTGGCTTCCTGAGGTGTTAAACCAATCACCATTGGCCCATTCTAAAAGGAAAAAAAAAAAAATCATCAATTTATAGTATGAGAATAACCACAACTTATTTCTAATCAGCACTTTCTAAATGCTAACCTCAAACACTTTTGCAGCCTTCAGATCCCCTCCCCAGATCAGATATCAACTGAACCAAGGGATGACAGTTAACATACCAGAACAAACACTTTTTAAAAATGGATTTAAAAAATTCAAATAAGGCAACTAATTGTATTTTTAATGCAGAAATTTTTCATTACACTACAAAAGTTAGGAAATCATAGTTCATTTTTTGAGTAAAAGACAGCATTACTTAAAAGATGATGCAAGATTAGTTCACCTTCATTCATTCTAATGAAAAAGAATGTGAGAGCTTAAGTCACTTCTACATATATCAGAAAGAAAGAAGAGTTTTGTGATGCTAACATAATTTATCATTAATCCTAGTCTTCGCATTTGTTCATGGTAACTAGATGCTTTTCAAAAACCTTAAATATCTCCATTCTTAATTTTTAGGAACTGATTACCAGCATTACTTATATCAGTTATATACAAAACATTAACCAAACCTGCCCTGCACTGAAACCCAAATACCATCTTAACAAGAATAAACCTATTCAACAGTAGAGGCCCATCCCATTAATTAGTCAAATCCAAAAACCTTTCTATGTTCCCATCGCTCTTAAAGAATTTCTCTAATACAATAAAATAGAAACACTTGCCTGATCATAATCTGAGTAGAACTGTGCACAGTCTTCAGTAAAAGTCTCCACAGCACTAATAAGCTCTCCTCTGAAGTTTGGCTGCAAAGCTACAAGCTCATTCTGCACTTCATTTGCACGGATTAGCAGTTTTTCCCAAGTGTAGTGTAACGTGTCTACCTTCTCTGTCTCTTCCTTGGCAACAAGTAGATCATATTTGCTTAACATAGCATAGGATTCCTGCCAGAAATTTGGATAAAGATATATAAAATGGTAACTTCAGTTAACTTTGTAAACATATATGGAAAGCATATATGTAAAATGCTAACACTTAAAATTTTTAAGAACGAAGAATGATTTGTTAGAAAAAGAAATTCTCTTCTTCTTGCATTATATATATATATGTATATAGCCATTATCAAAATTGGGCAGACCAGTACCAAACTGGAAGAAACATCCGCATTTTTTTCTCAGAGCATTGATTTCAGCTTGCACCACCAACATATGAACAGTCTACATACTGAAAACCCTCAGTGAATTTTCACTAAAACACAACTGACATTTGTTTTCTATAAATTAGCACAGGGTATAGTAGCAGTAAACCCATGGCAGTTTCATTTGAAAATTTCTGTATGAAGTGGAATGATTTCCATTCATGCTTTCCAGTTTGATCAAATGGTAGGCAAATTGCAAAAATGGAAACGTAACTATCTGTCTACTATAACACCGTGTGGAAAACATGCCAACCTCCCTTTCAAAACGGAGGCATCACTTCTTGTGCTTCGGACCTCGAGGCTCATGCTTGCAGAATTGGAAGCTTATGGGCAATCAGGAACATGAACATGTCAGGAATCATGAGCATGTCTTAGGAAAAAGAATTCTACTGAAAAATCAAAGGTGCATTTTGCCATACCACAGCATTCTTAAATAAATACTCTAGTCAGGAATGCAGAGAAACAGTTACCATCTGTTTTTAAGCCTGCCATTTGTCAGATGTTCAGTAAATGCATTCTACCACATTAACTTTTTTTTTAGAAAATCAGCTGCTTTTGTTTATTTTAACTTATGCAGCTGATAAAAGCAATCAATCTCGTGTAGTCTGCTTAATATTAGCTTTTTACTCCTCTTAAGGCTTAGCTAAAAAAAAAAAAAAAAAAAAAAAACAAAACTAGGAATCTCATTCCTTTTCCTACACAGACTTCTTCCACAAAGTATGAAAAGATATCTTGCATTAAATGCCTGTATTCTCATCTGCCCTACATCACTCAATTTCTACACTGTTCACTAAACCACATCTCACCTCAGCAAGTTTACATTTGCCCAAATCAGAATTTCACACAAAAAGGTTTACAGAAGCACAACAAGCCTGCGACTCAACATTCAACACATATTCAATCATACATTTTCAAAGTTTACTGTTAACCTTTCACCCAGAAAATAACTGCTCTCTTGAAACAGTACCCATACATGCAACATGTCCACTAGCTACCTCAATGGGGCCAATTTGAGAGTCAATAGAGATCTGTAGTTCTCTGATCTCTTTTAAAGCTGACATGGCTATTCTGATATCATCCAGATCCGTGATGCTGCGATTTAACTTCTTGCCAGTTTCCTCTATAAAAGTCAAAATTGCTTCCATCTGTGTTCTGTACTTCTTATTGCAATGACACCCCAGCAAAGTCATCCAGGCTTTGGTTTCTGATCTCAGTGCTAGCTTCAGATCAGCTAAAAATATTGAACAATTAATACATATTAGATCTTGTAGATATTTGTTAAGATGCACTTTCAATCTTTTTAATTACATTTGTTCTCTTCAGTGCCCCAGTTGTGGTTTTTTGGTCTAACCCTTCACATACAGAGATTATGAAATCACATGAACACCTTGAAGTGGTTTATAAAATTGCTTGCAATTCCTGATTGCTTTCCTCCTATTCTTCTCAGAATTTATCATCTCTTCTACTGAAAAGATCATCTAAAAATGTTGAACAATTAATAGATATTAGATATCACAGATTTTTTTACTGGAATGGTGAGGTTGGTCTCCATACTTGTCATCTTGCTCATTTACCATTATACAAACTTCTCTCCTGTACATCACTAATGAATTGCTTAATAATCTCATCTAAGCCTAAAATCTTGCCAAAAATTAATCTTTAAAAAAAAAAAAAAAAAAAAAAACAAACCCCATGGGGAGAAAATTTGGAGTACTACTATGAAAGCTGAAGAAACAAAGTTTGATCATAGCATTGGTGAAATTGTTACATAGAAGGGGATTCAGCTGTCTCAGTACATGCAGCTGGGCAAGGAGAAAAGTAACCTAAACTTATCATCTTACTCCCATGAAATATGTACCCCTGGGAATCAGTGAAGGATGGGCAAACATCTACTATCCACCCCATAAGTGAGCAGACGGATCCAGATGAGGTAACAAACTCCAGCTGAGCTTCACAGATATTCTTATGTCAGTGTTTTGTTTGCAAAATTAACAGCCAAAACAGCAAACAGCCCTTCTCTCTCCCTTTCTCCTTTCCATTTTAATCTAGTTAACCCATCCAAAACTGTCACATCTCTTCTACTGGAGTCATAAAGTACATGTCTCTGGAAAGTAGCTGAACTCTACCAGTGTACAGTGCAATAGCTCCCACGCAGATGAATTCAGGCTCAGAATTGATTTTCAGGTCCAGGTCTTGGAAATGCAGAATTTCAGATTCAAACTCATAGAGTAATGGGTTTCCCACCATTAATTTATCAATGGTTTCCTCCTTGTCCCTCTGCCATATATGGTGGTAACAACTAAAACTCTCCAAAGCTGTAAGAACTTCCTGAAAGACATTCACAAGGCTCAAAGAAAGATTCTCAGCATCAGGTATATAGCATGCATATAATTTCTTAGCAGCTGCTCATTAGAGTGCACTACAAACTCCATAGTGGAGCAGGCTGAATCACCTCACTAAACAAAAGGTTGGTGGTAAATTTATGCTAAAGCAAGTTCCACTACTGATCACACAGTGTGCCAGAAACCCTATGTTCATCACATCCAATTTGTCAGATTAGTTTAAACATTTGCCAATTAAGTGACTCTTAAGTCAATAAAATCATTGGAATCAGTGGGAAGTAAAGTCTAAAACTAGGATAGAGTACACTTGTCCTTCCCTGCCATTTCTTGGGCTAGAAACTGAAACCTGAGCTCCAGGGCCCAACATAACAAGAAGAATTTATTTTGAAAAAAATTGTCTCATAGCTTCATTATTTAACATTAATTTCTACACTGAATTCAGGTCTCTCTGATTTCTTCTGGTTCTCAGGAGTTCAGAAAAATGCAAGAAAATTGAAGGTGAATCATCAATGCGTCTAATTAAATAAGTAAATGAGAGATGAGTGCTATGAGAGATAATTCACTTATGATAAATATAGTACATGCAGGCATTTAAAGCTGGCTAAATGATAAAAGTTTACAATATTACAAAATACCAAATATTAAAATACCATGATAACTGTCCACCATTATCAACTACTCAGCAGCAGCCTGGTAGTTATGTTTTAGTACCAGTGAATTTACAAGGCCTTGAGTCAAAGATTTTCACATGGCAAGACTCTTAGAAGATTGGACCAGCCCCAGAAGAAACTGATGCAGAGCTCCCTAAAGAAATATAATTTACTTAAGACTGCATATAATAAGAACAAGTCAAAGAAGTTATGCATATCCTTTAAGATATATCCTAACCTACACTAGCAAACCCTATGCAGCAATTTACAAATGCCAATCTGACAGCCAATTTTCCTCTAAAATTTCCTCTAATTTCCTCTTCGTAATGTGGCAGAAATCATGCTGGCTTCATTAGCTACACACAACACAACTACACTTAGAGTTTTTTATGATGTTTTAATTTACACAATATTAAAAACCTCAAATCTTGGATCAGAGCACACTTGATCAAAGCACAAGTGTAACCCATGTTACACTTTTAAAGCATATTTGCAAATTTTCAGCCACATGTTTTCCATCCACCATCCTAAACTATTTCGTTATAACATTTAATCACAGCTTTAAATGCCTACCCTTATTACCCAAGGACATTAAAAGTAATACATTAATATTCCTCAGATAGTGATATTAACATCTCAATTGTCTTACCCCTTTTGTAGAATTGATGGCACTGCTGAGTAAAGATACTAATTTAATAATTTCTTTGTTCTCTGAAACATTCTTGAAGTAGTTCTGGCTTTGTGCTGTATCAGATGAACTGAGTGATGCTGCATCTGATATGCTATCTATAAAAGAAAATTCAAATATAGGAGCAGGCTTAGGACAGACATACAGGTTAGGAGAAGTAAATTCCTATAGAAAAAAACAAATGACATTTTTTCAACAAGCATGCATTTTAAAGTTGGGTGTTCTTAAAGGCAACTAAAAGTCAAGGAGGCCAACACAAATTCATAAACATCTCCATTTTAGTAAAATTGCTCCATCTAGGTACCCTGTCAAATTTGGACCAAGTTCCATACCAATCTTTCAAACAGAATCTTTCTTTTTCTCTTCTTCCTCTTCTCAACCTTCCTCAAGGTTTATTCTGTATGGGTCACCTAAGTGATTCATTTACATATCAGCATTTGCTTACTCATATATCAACACTAAACATTTTTATTTTCTGAAATACCCCACAATTGACAATTTGAAATACAAATTAACATTAACTCTGAGAACATGACCATAACCAGTCCCCAAAAAAGAATAAAGGTAAAAAAAAAGTCCATCAGTTAGCAAATATCCACAAGTTTGACTACCATCATTTTTTATTTCATGTCTTGCAAGCAAAATTCTTAGTTTTGATAGACTAATTTAACTTCTTAACCAGTTGAAGTATTACTGTCCTACTTTTTAGGTGCACAAGAGAGCATTAACCTACAAGGACTCAAATGTATTTTTCAAGTATCTCAGGTACAATGTAAAACAATTAACTTGGCTTCATTTTAAACCATTTCAGAGAAGAAAAACCCAATCAAAGATATCATCTTAAATTTCCTTGAACTAATGACTTCAATAACTTAATGCCTGGTCACAAAACAGAATAATGAAAATCCTTTTAGAAATTCTAGTCTATTCAATCTTTTATACAATCCTCTCTACACCAATATTGCAATTTACATAGACGTTTTTATTCAATACCAGGTATTGTGAAAGTTCAGCTTACCCTTCTTAAAGGGTAAGCACAAATTCTAAGATGCCATTTGAACATGCCAAATTACAAACTACACTGCAAATCATGGAAGATTATTCTGTAGCAAAATGACTACAATTGTAACCAATATATATGATATAACCCAAAGCACTAAAACTCTTCGAGAAGCCTAAAACATCCCCTTACTCAAATCCACAGAAGGACAAGTGGCAAACCTGCTTTCTAATGAGAAAGAGATTTCTTCTCTGAAGCAATTTTAAATGTATGAGGTTTTTTAAAACCTATCAAGTCTATTATTTTTGATGTATTTTGTAATTAATACCTTCCAATA
The DNA here is from genome assembly GCF_017590135.1 of Pyrgilauda ruficollis. Lineage (NCBI taxonomy): Eukaryota > Metazoa > Chordata > Aves > Passeriformes > Passeridae > Pyrgilauda > Pyrgilauda ruficollis. The sequence goes on from NW_024525156.1 coordinate 7,774,735, forward strand.
CATTCTTTACAAATCACATTTACCTAACATTTAAATTTAGTGATCTTAGAGTTTATCATTACCATGGATGTTTTTCTTTCCAGTCTCTTTCATTCCATCATCAGAATCACTGTCTCTGCTCCCACACTGCAACAGAACAACTTTTCTCTCTAATACTTTCTCCTGAAGAGAGAATAACATTTATTTTTTATTTGCAGTAGTTTTGCATGATTAGTTCTAAGTAAGGCTGTTAAAGACACCCACCTTGGATATTCTCTCCTTACTCCAGTGTCGAACTCCTTTCATTACTTTCACAATACTATCTACAGCTTTATTAAGTGTCTGCTGTACCTCATCCAAAGAGGGTGTCATGATGATATTAGGGATAGACAGGTTAATATTAGTCCTTATAATAGGATAAGCACCTTTTTTCTGCTTAGACGTACTGTGATTTTCTAAATAAAAGACAAAAACAGAAGACAAAAACAAAACAAAAACGCTGTTCATATTTTTTCCTATATCAAACTAGGCACAGTTTTGATATAAACCAATAAATATTTCTCTTAATGTAGAGTACTGAGTGTGATTTCTGAAGGGAAAAAGAATTCCTGAGTAATTTATAAGATGTACTGCTAAACTTTACAGCAGCACAAGTGAAAAGTAAGCGCAAAGCTATTTTTCTCCATGAAGCTCCTCTTCAACTTGCTTTGTGAAGCTAAACTCTGTTTAGCACACAATTATGTCATCTGGCTGGTACTCCTCCTTAGAGTTTCATAGTACTGTATGCCTTATAAACTATAGAGACCAAAGACAACTGCCCTTATTTTCATTTCATAAAGGCATGCAACAATAAAACACTTCAAAACAGTGCTCCATCACCATGTATGGAAATATCTGAAGGCAATTAGTAAGAGAAAAAAGACACCTCTATTTTTTTTTTATACAGTTTTATGTAAAAGGCAAGGTCAAACAGATCTTGTCAAGTTATCAAGGTCTTAATTTGCCAAGTTAATAATTGATAACTTTTAACTTAAGTGATAACTTATCAAGTTATCCAGGTCTTGTAGAAACTTATCTATCAAGTCTAGCTCCAAACATAATATTGGCTTCAGAACAGTATGGTGAGTCTTAAGAGAAACAGCATTGTAATGACACTTTCTTACTGTCACAAGGAAAAAAAAAAAAAAAAAAAACTTTGGAAATACACAATGTCATCAATTGTAACTTAACAAGACAGCTTAATCAAAATTCCTTTGTTTTCCCCTCTTTTACACTTGCGAGTCTTGTTTATACATTTATTGGGTATTACAGTTACATTTTTCTTTATATAGCCTAAAAAAGCAATGTACTACAATGCAGCCACCTAAGAAGTTGCTGGTGGAAGATGCATGAATGCGCTTGCGGATGGTCTCCAGAGTGTGTCGAGTGACTTTCAAAAGGGAATCAATGTTACGATCATTGAAGTAAGATAGCAGTTCATTGGCTTCTTCCTCTAACTTTTCTAAATCCATTCTCTTCCTCTTTGCTGTAGGAGAGAGGCCAGCCCACATCTCACTGGAATTTTGTGAGGAAGTCAAGCTTTTTGATCTTCTTTCCTCTTCTGTTGCTAAAACACCATAAATCCAGTTAGTTAAATATATATATATATAAGGGACTTGAAAATACCATAATGCAACACCTCCACAAGTGTCTGAAATAATTTTAAGGGCAGAATTACTCATTTGTAATCTGCACCCCAGTGTAACAGGCCTATTCCTATCTGCCTTCTTATTCAGTACAAACTGGTATGATTATGATCAAAATTTAAATATTATTTCTTATTCTCTTTCTCTAGAAGTCCAGCAATTAACCAAGGTTACTAAGTAGTTCTATAGCATGAACCTTTCAACATCCAAGTTAGATAAATAGTACTGACCTATTTTGTAGATGGTAAATGATTGCTAGATTATTCATTATCCAGGCAAATATAAAGAAAAGTCTTTAGACATTAGATGCTATTCAGTACTTCAGTCACCTAAGCCATAATGTCCCCAACACAAATGATTAGCATGAAAAAGAACAAACACCAAGAAATACAATACAATCTTCTCACCTGTAGTTTTGTCCCTTTTTTCACCACTGGATACAATTGACTTCTCATCTTCTTTACTGACCTGTTCCTCAGTGTCAAGTAACATGTTTAACAGATCATTAGCAGCAGCTTCCACCAGTGAGCTTTTTAAGTGTAAAGTCTGAGCACCTTTTATACATAGCTCCTGTTATCAAACCAAAAAAATATGCACTTATTGTCATAATTCTCATGTCAATTTCACAGCCACAGAAGCCTTTATTAACACAAATGTCAAGGTCTAAGATTTGTGAAAAAAATGGATCTATATACAACATTAATTTTAAATTGTTTTTTTTCCAAAACACAAGATCAACAACAGACCAACAAGGCATCATAAATGCCTTTCAGCATTGTTTTGGCTTCTTTCTCAAATCACATGATTTATTAGTTAATATAATGAATCAATGTCTATAATGCCTAGTTTCACTAAAAGGCTCCCAAAAGCAAGGGCTTCTTAATTTTCTTAGCTTTCCAATGTAGACATGGGAGATTCTATACGTCTTTTAATTATTGCCAGTTTACTCATTATGGCTGTGACATAATGAGTATTAGCCAATCATATTTCCCATTTACAGCTAAAAAGAAGGTAAAATATACACAAGGTGTATTTATTATTAAAATAAACACTAAAATTATCAGCTGGAGAGAGAGGAAATCAAAGAATGAGATTAAATAAAATTCAGAAATTTATTACAGTACTGTGCACCTTTTTTTCTCCAATATTTGTAATAAAATCAATCAAGTATGCTTCAGCTAACTATAATTTTTATCTATAATGGCCTTTTAATTTTTTAGTATAATAAGATAAGGTACCAAGTATAAGGTACCAAAGAAAATTTTTTTCTTATATTTCACTCAGCTCAAACAAACGTGACTACCTTTGTTTAATTAAAAATAAATAATTGGAAACACTCAGCCATTTCCCAATTTTAAGAAAATCTTTGGCTTTCCTAATAGTTCTGTTGAGTTGAGAGAGAAGGCACACTTCTAATATCATAGCAACAATAAACAAAATACTCTGGAATTTTTCCACCAGGTAATTATTTTTGTTGCAGCAATTTCTTTAGAAACTTAAAGACATCTGTTAGGTGACAGAAGTTATTTCTAGTCCCCTCTGATTAAAAATTACAATAAGCTTACAAACTGTTACTATTTTCATTGTACCCATAACTTATACCACTTACTCTGCTAGCCCAACTCAATTGGCCATTGTAATTGCTGTGTGTGTAATTGCTATGTAGCAGTTCAAGTTTTCAAGTTACCATAGTGTGCAGAGAACATTTTTTGCTCGCTCCCACATATTTTTACCTTAGTGAATATAGATTTTAGTGCCTGCCCAATCAGGAAGGTAGCAGCAGGATCAAGAAAAACAATTATGGATTGTGAGGCTCACAAACTACCACTCATTCCATATGATATTACTTTAAATTTTAGTCTGTATTTAACAACAAGGTGAGTTGTTACAATGGCCAAAGGAGAAAAGGCCAAAGAGTTAAAAACACCAAGATAATCAAAACTTTCATTTGTAATAGCTATTGCTACAACAGAAAAGGAATGGGGATTATCTACTTGATTTTCTACAGTCTTTATCCAACCAAATTTTATTTCAGGAGAAAACATTAGACATCACAACCTAAAATGCTATACACCTTACTATTGCCTCACATAATTATTCCGACATAACCATGACCTTAATCAGCTTTCTAACCAACAATTTACATGTTTATAGTTAATTACTCTCAACATAAAAGCATTTTGATGGGGTGAGGGGTGTTTTCCCAGAACACCTTTACCCAGGTACTCCTGCATATATTTTCCACATCCCATTACCAACTCAGGAGAGTTTGAGATACTCATTACACAATCCTTTCCATAGTATTTTCTCTCCTTAGGCAATTGCTGGAAAATTTCCTTATTTAAACAGGAATAATGACCAAAAAAAAAAAATACTGTCATAGAGGTAAAATTTTTGAGTGACATGAAAGCATATAAGAAATATCATACACTATCTGGCTTGATAGCAATAATGAATAGAAAAGAACATCTCAGCTCAGATCTCTTTGCATTTGGTATTTTTGTTCCTTTTTAAGATCCCAGCCAAGCAAGAGGAGATTTCCATCATATCCCATGCATGCTTCATTAATTCTGCATTCAGAATTTTTTATCTCATAAAAAAGAAAAGTATCTAAACTCAAAGTCATTAATCTCTTCTTCACAAAATTTTTATCTGCTAACCTTAGTCTTTTGAAGAAATTCCTCACAGCTCTGTGGTTCATCATCTGGTAACACACAGAGTGGCACTCTATTCATTTCTTGAAGGACAGCCTCAATACGAAATTCAACCAAGTCATTCACTCGATCAAGCAATAACTCCAGCCCAGCTTTTGAAGAAAACAGAAGGTTCAAGACAAGCTTAAAAGCTTGAATTAACAGCCTTTGCAGAGTCCCTCAGTGTTCTTTTACCTCAAGAAACCAGAGTGTTACCAAACAACCCAGAGTGTCATTTTACCTCAAAAAACTACCATATTCAACTGTATTCAACTGTATATGACTTCTGCAGCTTAACCAATTTACTCCAAACATCTAAACTTTCAAGCTTCACCACAAGAACCATAATTAACTTTATACATAACAGATACTTACCTAGCATATGCTATCTACCTGCTAAAAGATAACTATAATGCTATATAAATATAAACTATTGTACAAATATATATCGTAAAGCTTTTTATGTAAAATATAGTATTATATATATTTTTATATATATATATAAGATTAACTTAAAGGATACGTATTTCAAACATGAAGACATTAACATTTAATTGAGGGCTAACAATGTTTCATCTTCTATAGTTTGAACAAGTTACAACTTAAGGAAGCTACTACAAACAGTAACTTCCAAAAAAATGAAACCTGTATGCTTCAAACAAATGTTAGAGGCCAAACAATAGTTAACAGAAAACAATCACTAGAATTTTAAAAGTTTAATAGCAATCTCCTCTCAATGCTGAAGCTGAAATAGCAGCAAAGTGCCTGATCCAGACTCAAATTACTTTTATTATTCAAAATTAAATTAAGCATAATGTCAGGCTAGCATCCAAAATGCACTTTAATCTGCCATTTCAACTGAAGAAAATTTCCACTATAACTACTTATGCAATTTCAAGAAACAAAATCTGTTTGCTGTATTAATTAAGCTGAAGAAAAAGGAATTTGGTATCTTCAGAAAAAAAACACATCTCAGTGCAACCTTGTGATAATCTGTTGAAAAAACTACAAGTTCATCTGTTTTCTAAAGCTGTTGTCCAAGATGTGTGTGCATTAGTTTTAAAGAAATTGATGTTTAAAAAAAAATAATATGAAATGCTATTGAGCAATTACACAGCCAACTGAGTCAGTGTTTTATTCCTTGAGAAGTTGCTTTGTACATTGTAGAAACAAAAAAGCACAACTAGGAGAAGTCCAAAACCTAGGAGCTCTTTTAAAAAGTAGCTATCATTCTTTAAATTCAGAATACACTGGGCCTTTTGTGCCACACTTTATGTTTGGTGTAATCCTAACTAACTAACATATACGTTAGTAAAAATTTGATGAACATACAAGACAAAAAGAAGGTGGTGTTATAAAACAAATGTTTCATGTAATACAGGATGGGTGAAAATACTTTTATATATAAATCAATTAAGTGCAAATCACGTAAAGAACTGTAATCTCATAATATAATTTGCATATGTATAGAAGAAATAACCAGAAGTTAATGGAAGGAGGCAAGTAACCTACCTAGCTTAGAAAAAACTGTATTAATGTATTTCTCAATATTCAAGGATGTCCAGTTCAGTAACGTTAGACCTGGCTGGATAGCATCATCTACACTTACTAATCGAGGAGCCATCAATTGTTCAAAAGGGTGTTGTATTTTCAGTTTAATTTTTTTATATTCTGCCAACATCACCTGAAATAAATAATGAAAATATTAGCTAATATACACTGATTTGAACCTCTTCATGTACATATATTTATTACTTAAACTAAGAAAATTCAGCTGTATGCACATTAATGAAATTACAATTAATTGCTTGGGAAAGGTTTTCATTATTTTTGGCAGAAGTTCACTATTTGTTGCTCTTTATATCTCTATATATATTTGTTGCTCTGTGTAAAGCACTAATTCATACAGAAATCTATCTTTGATTGCACTGGTGCTGTGATGGAGTTAATTTCTTTCTCAATGGCCACATTTTAGATTTGTGACCACAACTGTGTTACTAACACACTGATATTTTGGGTATTGCTAAACAGTGCTCATACAGCATTGAGTCCTTTTCTGCTTCTCACACTACTCTGCTGGTGACTGGGGACACACAAGATGCTGGGAAGGAACACAGCCAGCATCCCAACTGATTAATGGGATCCCATACCTATGACATCATGCTTAAAAATGAAAGCTGGGAGAAGAAGGGAGGGGGACACTCAGAGCTATGGTGTTTGCCCTCCCAAATAGCTGTGATACTGCCTAGTTTTACCAGATTAATTCCTTATTTTTTCCCCTTGGGTGTGCACCTCTTGCCTTCCCTATTAAACTGTCTTTATTTCAACTAACATGTTTTATATTTTAACCTTCAGATTCTCTCCCCCATTCCAAGGAGGGGAGTAAGGGAGCAACTGTGTGACATTTGGTTGCCTACTGGGTTTAAACCACATAACAGAAAAATCTTGCAAATTTCAGCTGGTAGATGAGTATTGCAGAAGACAAAAAGCCCAAGGAAGACTATCTAGGTGAACTTTCCAGCAGTTCTAATAAGATCAACCTTACCAGATCTATATTATACTATTTTCTTCCTAATGCCTCTTTAACCTGCTCATCCAGTTTCACATGTTTGGCAATAACAGCACGACTTGAAGTCATAAAGACTTTATGACTTATGGGGTTTTTTTCATTTCAAAAAAGTCCTTTGACTACTATAACCCTATAGGTTTCTGGACATCTATTTCTGAATTCCCATCTTGAGTCATTGAGAATCTTGTCTGTTCATAGGCAGATAAAATGATCTGAAGGACTTAAAAGACAAGAGAAAGTGAAGTTTTACCTTCTCTTTTTAAACTGTTCCACAGACATCTGTGTAAAACACCAGTGGCAGGGAAAAAAAAAAAAAAAAACTGCTACTTGCTGCATGCTTTACTTTTTAAAAGCAGACCACCTGTTCCTCCCTCCCAGGTATCCTCTCAAAACAAATGCTGCCCACTGTTGACTTCATTATTTGCTGAGAAATAAATTGCTTATCATTTAGAAAGCAAGCAACAGCACAAGGTTTTTTGTGAGCCTCCTTTCCTCCCCATTCTGATCTCTGCCCCCACACCCTGCAGAGCTTCCCCAAACCCATGCATCTGCAAAGTAACTTCATAGAAAACACAAAGCCAAGAAAGGGCTTTAAGTGCCTCAAGACAGTCATACAAATAAGAAAATACATTTGCAAATGTTTTCTTTGTGCATAATCATTGATCTTCATTTATCCTCTTCCATATGTATAAAACCCAGGCATCCTAATGCACAGTACTCATACATAAAATAACTAATGCAAACACACGTGCAGATTGTTGACAATCTTCTTGTACCAGTCTCTCTGCTGTTGAATAACACTTGCAAATGGTGGAATTTCAAGGCACATGTGAGCCATGCAATCTGTTTCTCTGATTAAAGTTAATATTTGAGGGTCAAAATTCACAAATAATTCTCCTGTTTCTGGAGCTTTTACCAGAAGAGTTGCTTGAAGTCCTCTTTTAGTTAATTCAATCTGCAGGAAATAAAGTCATCATTCCCAATCAGACAAGCCACTACAACAAAATACTTCTGTTTGCATATAAATATCACTTTTGCAGATACTAAAATCAGGTACTGTTGACAAAGATTGATATGGTATATTAATCTAAAACCAAAATTTATTAACACAGTGTGTATGGACTCAAATGCTTAATAATCAAGCTGCTGTTTATTTAACAGATATTTTTCTGTTGGGTCTTGGATGTTATAATGTGCATTCCACAGTACAAAATCAAATCAGAGCCATAGATTTTCTTGTTTCAACCATCTTAAATCTTAACTCTCATCTCCTTAGAACTGATTGCATATTCTGCAATAAGGCAGCATATAACCTCCTCAATGAATTAAAGTATTCTTGGATAACCTCTTCACACGTCTTTTAATTAAACTTATCCCTATTTCTTCTTTCACTTGTTTTCCAATAGCTAATAGATATACCAATCTTAATGGTACTGTCAATTATATCCAACATCTGGGCAAATCTTTTAAAATACTAAAATTAATGCTTATTATAGATTTTTTTAATTCTTAAAAGCAAAGCATAATCACACAATTGGTTTAACTGCCTTATTTAAATATTAGAAGACCATTTGTTCTCTATGTGATTACAAAGGACAGCATTCCTCAGACCATCACACACTGAAAATTTGGCTGACACCAAAAAGCAAACCTGCCTTAGGCAGGCAAATTTTTACAAAACATTAAAAATGTTGCTGCTATTCTTATTTTCCAGTCATCCTTGGCTGACATAACTTTATTGTTCTTTATTCACTCCTCAAATTTCATGTATCACATTACATTGAGATGGAGCTTATTTCTATGCCATAGTTTCAGAATCCACTGATATCTTTCAGTGCACTTTTTTCTTTTTTTACGAAACACAGAAAATTTGCACCACCTTTCAATGTCTAAAATACAGTGGAGCATACTGCTTGCTTCAGCAATATCATGTACTATCAAGACATTTTACACAGCATTTTTCAACAAATAATCTAATCAATTTTTGTCAATGAAGATGTCATGCTCCAGCCACAATCATCAGTCTTCAAAAAAAAAAAAAAAAAAAAGCTCAATGGCTTTAAAGAGAAACTGGTTTTTTCTGTAAAGTTCAACAGCAAATGTTACTCATTTTTGAGCTTCATACTCATTATTCCCACTCTTAAGTCATCCTCTCCTATTTATGTTTTCTTCTCATGCAGTTTTCGTTGTTAAGGCAACAGAAAATGGCAATGGAAATAGAGGTACATTGAAGGCACAAATCTCACATTGCCAAATAAATATAGTAACTTTTACACTTCCAGGTAGTTTATTATTTTTTATTATGTCTAAGTTGAACATCATTTGCTATAGCAAAAAAAAAAATCTTTTTGCTATTAAAAAAACCCTGGAGTAATAAGATGTTAACCACCTAATAATAAGTAGAAAAAAGAGGGGCAAAAATGTTCAGAAATCTCTGAAAGTGACACTACATTTTACAGAAGAATAAAAAGTAGTAGGAGCTGGAACCCTGTTTGTGTTCCATTTGTATTCTCCACAGGACACTTGCCCCTCTCGCGTTTTTCTTTTGTTCAGGAGTAGAGCAGGAGCTCCACCTTGTGTTCTGTGACACTCATGTCCACACCCGTGTGCACTCTTGCCTGAAAGAGACTACGGAGCAGTAGTCACTTTTTTTTTTGCAGTACCTGGTAGACTGGTGCATATATGTTAAAGTGAATATACTTTTCACGTATTTTCAATTCATGTGTGTACGTTTCAAACTGGAAGTTTTGTTGAAATCCATTTTTTTTTGCAGTACCTGGTAGACTAGTGCATGTATGTTAAAGTGAATATACTTTTCATGTATTTTCAATTCACGTGTGTACGTTTCAAACTGGAAGTTTTGTTGAAATCCACCTCTCTTTGTTCCCACCTAATGAGTATAAAGTTGGAGTGGGCTCAGGAAGTTTATATAGCTGGCAAGTGTGATTTGACAACAGACAGGTAACAACAGATCAGTACAGATTAGTACAGACCAGAATCAGAACTCATGATAAAGGAAGATCATAAAGGAAGGCACCACTTCAGGGGAGATGCCTGGGATGTTCTAGTTATTTCAGAAAAGATGAAAGGCAAGTGTACTTGACTACTCCATCAAGGCATAGTACATGTCAGAAAATCTGATCACCAGATCGTCTAGCCAAAGATGTAGCCACACAAGAATCATACATTCTCCTTAGTCTTTGTAGATGAGACAAGGCAGTGAAAACTATCATCAGTATACTTTGAATGATGCAGGTATCCAGCTCAGTATTGGAATCAAAAAAAAAAAACTGAGTCCAAGACAGAAGCATTAACAAATGCAGGTTTCCTGAAGCATTACAATACATTCCATAAAATATGAGGGATATGCACCAGGGATATGCTCTGTGAGGAGCACATGAAAACATATGAACTTCCTATACTAGCAGAATAAGCATTAAAGTCCTTTCTAAGTACAGCAGCAGTTTTCATTACTGCATGGAAGGAGGACCATCTATATGCAAGTTAATGGTGCCAATTTTGGATATGATGTTCCTGAGCTGTAATGTATAATGAAACAACAATTGAGGTACTACTGTTCAGGTTCCTTGATTCCCAACTTGCACTCAACTCCATATTAACCATCATTAATATGTATTCAGCACTAAGTTTCAATACAGCATATTTTATGTACTCTAATATTGCAATCATTTCTCCTGACCTACTATACCAAATTGACACAAAAAATTCCCACTTACAGCACCAGACAATCAAATCTGGTGACTCTTTAAACTACGTTTCACACCGCATGTAAAATGCAAGTGTGAAAAAGCAAGGATTGGTGAAACCTTATGGATTCAGATTGGAGAAAAGGTAGCTGGTGCCTCCGGTCCCAGATCTGATCTAAAACTACCTTTGAGAAGATTGATGTTTAATCAGCACCAGAGACTTTGACAGTGTACAAAAGCTGGGCCCGAGTTCCAAAAACAACAGGCTAATGCATTGACAGGCGTCACGCTACTTCCAAAACTACAGTCTGGAGATTTTGATCCTTCCTTTTCAGCTTTGCAAGGCTGAGGCAAATTTTTCTATAAGATGCTCTTGGACAAGACAACAAAGAAACTGGAGGTGAAAAATAGGCCAAAACAACAGTAGAAACTTGCAGAGGTTTCAAGGATTTAAAGCAGCCCCTGCAAAAGTTATCTGACAATGTAAAGGTAGTCAGAGGTTCTACGTACAAAACCCAAGAGGGTAAAATTAGCCAAATGACATTTAGAATTTCAGGTAAACCAGGTTCTCTGAAGAATATTCAGGCTACAAAGTGTTCTACTTGTAAGGCCCCAGACAACTCATTCAGCAAGACACATAAAAAGGGCTTATGGTTGTTCATGTACCCAGAGTTGCACGCATGGGAGAAACACCAACCAGATATATTCTCAAGCGAGAAAAAAATACTTTACTGGCAACTTTAGAAAATCAAGGAACTTTGGCAAAAGGTTTCTTACCATATTCAGTCAACATAAAGCACTTATCAAAGAATTAACTTGGCCCATCCAACTTTGCAAACTCTAAGCCCACTTGATTTTGGTTACTCCAAAAATTCCAAAAGGGAATTAGAGGAAGAAAGATAAAGAAAGACTGAAAATACATAGAATAGCATACATATAGCCATCAATTTCTGGGTTCCAGCAGTGTTCAGATAGGACTTCCAAGAGAAAGTAAAGACATCAGACAGCTTCATATTCAGCTTTGAATACTCTTTGGCTTTCCTAGGCCCTTCCCCTGGGTGGGACTTCCAGTCATTGGCCGCTCAGGAGCTCGGTGAGGGGCTCCAAAGGTGGATGTGGATCAGTGGCTCTGGTGTGCGAGGGATTGGCAGCCACTGCAGGGCTGGGATACAGGTTCTAGGGCTGAGGTGCACTGCCTCGCCAGGGCAAGGCCCCACCTGCCCCTTTTCCCACACACATGTATCCCAAAATTGTCAATAGGAAATGAAAGTACTTTGTACTGGTTCTGATTGGGTTAATTTTCTCTGTCGGCATTTAATGTCCTTCATAGCAGCTTATGTGGTGCCACCAGATTTGTTATCAAAGCAAAGCTGATAACACGGTGATGTTTAGTTGAGCAGTGCTTGCGCAGCAGCAAGGCCTTCTCTTGTTCTCACTCCGTCCACACAGTGACTAGACTGGGGGTTGGGAGTGGGGATGAAGGGTGCAAAAGAGGCTGTGAGGGGACAAAACCAGGCAGATGTCATGAAATAACAAAAGGATGTTACAAAATAAGCAAGGGGATATTCCTTGCCATATAACATCATGCTCAGCAATAAAAAGGGAAAGGCAGGGGTTGAAAGGGTCAGCCACCCTCTGCTCTGGAATTGGTTAGACATTGTTTGACTCATGGGAGATGGTGAGAAATTGCCTCTGCAGCCCTTTTATTTTCCCCTTGATTTCTCCATTTCTCCTTTACTAATTAAACAACTTACCGTGACCCACAAGTTTTCTTGCCTTTGCTTTTCCTTTCCTCTTCCCTGTCTCACTGGGCATGCATGGGGGGAAGTGAATGAGCATTTGTGTAGTGCTTAGCTGTCTATTAGGGTTAACCCACAAGTGGCCCACTTGTGCACTGAGTATGCTATTATCTCTTCAGACTGGATGCTTTTTACATGTGTATTTACAGAGTGTACCCATGGATTACCACTCAAAATTCATTTTATCCAGAGCAGAGGAAACATCTGTGTCTGCTTTCACTTCTGGCTAACCAGTTGACAAAACTCCTCTCCCCAGACACGATGATCTTGCACCAGTCAGAAGCACATGGCAGAGACAGAGGAGCAGCTAAATCTACCACTGGATATTCATTATATGTTTTTTTTCTAACTTCTTGGTTATAATGAGAGGTCTTTCAGTTGTTCCTAAAATCAGCTACAGGTACTACAGGCCCTATTTTTTTAACAGGAACACTTTCTTGTAAAATAATTTTTCTTATTTCATCCCTGATTTGAGAGTCAGCATAAGTCAGGTTGAGCATACCTGACTACTGCTACTAACCAGGGATGACACCATTTTTTGTTTTTTTCTTTAAGGAATATCTTAATCAAAATCAGCTGGTTTACCTGCTGAAGCCATTCCCTGTGGTAGATCACCTCAAATTTCATAAGAACTTTTGCTACTTTGTTGTAATTGCGGATTATGCTCTTGCCATCTGGTGTTTGTAGAACTGCTGGATGTCTCTGGAAAGTCTCCATGGGCTCCTTGATCCTATGGAATAGGTGACGTGCCCACAAGATCTTGCCAGCTATTGGAGGCAGATTACGAGCCAGTGGAGGGTCCTTCTTCTGCCTAGTGTAGATCTTACAGATGGTTTCTATGTCATGGCCATAGTTTTGAAATATTTTCTGATACTTTTCATCAATGCCAAGATTCGGGATTTGCAGTCTGCTTAGAAAAATAATTAAAAAAACCCTTCAACACTTTTGAAATCCTTCTAATGCATTGTTGGAAAACAGTTGTTCCAGATTCCCTTGCATGCTTTAGAAAATAACTACTTTGGCAGCAGAGTTTTCAGCTTGAACAAATGCTGCCACAACCTGATTCCAAGCAACAAAGATTTAGACCAGATGATAAAAGTTTCCAAGTAAGCCTACACATTTTCTGTTTTGTCACTGTTTTCAAACACCGGGCTGAAATTATGTGCAGCAAACTGTAACCAATTCACCACTAGCTGTCTATTCTATTAAACAGATTATAATACAAAAACTGACAGAATAAAGAGTGAGGCTGTTTTGCAACAATGTTAATTTATAAAGACAAATTTCACTGTTTCTTAATAAAAGCATTTTGTTCTCTTCTAACTGCATTGTGGTAACAAACTAATGTCATTGTTCGAGCAAAAAGCTAAAGCAAATAGGCTAACAGACTGTTTTCCTGTACTTAAGCTGATTTTGAAAGATGAAGTTCAAAGTCCACTTATATTTTGCAGTTTCTGATACAAAAAAATATGACTTTTATTCATTCAAGCTACTAAAGCAACTCTTAACAGCGCTGAACAGCTGAGAGTAAAGAGGTTGAGTTGGTTTTGTTTGTATTTAAGAAAATGCCTCCTGCTCTCCTCTCCTTCCCACCATCCTCATTTTATTTCCATTGCCTGGCAGAGTTTTAGCAATCTAAATAGGACAAATTACCTTTCAAATTTCTGCAACATACTCAGTGCCCTTTCAGTGTTCAGAATACTTTCAAAGGTAGTGTCCATGAACCTCCTTAATTCATCCTGTGGAAGTGTAAATAATTCTACATCAGATAATACATCAGATAAGTCCCTAAAACACACATCAAATATACCAAGTATTATTTGACAGGGTTTAACCCACAATATATTAGAAGATAATTTCTTTATGTGACACTAATCTCAGTAAGTATTATTTTTCCCTTTATTTCTTCCCACAATAATTAAACAAAACACAGCCAACTTTCAAGGCATTTTCTTTCCAAGTTCCCTCTGTAGCTGTGCAACCAGCAAAAGCTTCTGTACCCTCCAGTGTTTCACCACATTGAGAGGCCTCAAACAATACTTGTTTACCTCTCTGGCAACCAAAGCAAGACAAGCATTTATTTATTTTTTTCTTCTGCAGATATGCTTTCCTTTCTCCAGCTTGTGATTTCAGAACTACTGGAAAGTTAATTATATGACATATTTACTATGTACTATGCTCCTATTCACTCAATGAATTCAATCATTTTTGTTATTCTTGCCAGCATACAGTAATGAAAAATCCTTTGGTTGGAGGCGCTCAATGGCCCATTCCATTAAACTAGTCTGAAAGATAGTAAATGAAAGCTTCAAAGTGGAAATATATTGGAATAATTTTTCAATTTCAGAATATAAACTTTGACATTTGCATATTTTTTACAGTAACTCAGAGAGGATAATAAGGATTCCTCAATAAATTAAATTATTTTGTATAACTGTACCATAAAACCTACATGAAGATCATTTATGTCTCTGCAAAACTCTTCATAGTCTTGGTCAAAATCAGTGTTCCGCTGATCCAAGAAATCATAATGCTTATTCTTCATGTTGTCAACAATGCTCTAAAAAATTTCACAAAAATAGAAAACTATTACCAAAAATGTCTTATGAAAAAGACTTACCACACCAAACATTTAGCACAACAGGCTGTGCATGTTCACATTTTACCTTTGCTAATAGTGCCCAGTACTTACTGAGCAATATAAGCAAACCCCTTAAAAGAAATATTTGCAGGAATCAAGTTGGTGTAATGTCCATTCAAACTTCATTTGTATTATTTATTTCTGCTTTAAGTCAATTAGAACTGACAGAAAACTCAGACTTGCTTTTCAAAGTAATTTTTTACTCATTAAACATTGTCATGCAAAAGTACATTTCTATAAAGAACTTTAAGTTCAACAGAGAAAAATATTTTCACATTATTATTTTCCATGTCCTTTAAACAACTGATTTCACATATAAACAGACTATTCAAAAGGCACAGCAAGATGCAGCACATCTTAGTTACCAGCCCACAACTTAGTATTCCTGGCTTCTGTTACACAGCTGCTGTCTACAGACATGTAAGTATATCTTAATCAGCATCTCCCTTGAGGTGTACACAGATAAAGGATTTCTAATGATAAACTACTGTTCAACATCCTAGTAGTTTACCACAGTATAACTACAAAACTCAGCATATTTCCAGCTCAGCTGACTTCCACCATTTTATGGTAAGTCACCAAAAATTCAGTCTCACTGCATTGCTGTGAATAAAAATTCCATCTTTTCCTCGAACAACAGGCAAATCCTAGATAGGGACTAAGTGTTAAAGCATAAAGAACAGCAAAATAGTCAACTCCTACTGTGAAAAAATTTAAGACATATATTAAATCACTTATTAACTATAGCTATGGTCCAATGTCAAACACTTCAGTACCTCAACTTTGTCACTTTAAAAAGAAATACGATCACTTTTCTGACCTTTATACAACCTATGCAGAACCTTCCACGTAGCATTTTTTACCTAAGCATTCTTCATCCTGAAACACAATTGACTTTACAGCAGCTGGGTCTCACATGAAGTTGTTGTTTGAGGACTTGGGTGCTGCAATGGATATTGAGGTGTATCCATATAAAGTTTGCATCACAGCCTGGGCTCATGGTCACTGATTGCAACTTTTCAGACACAAATGCCCCATACAAATTAGATTCCTGTGTTCCAGCCTACCAAAAGACTGTCTTCACTGGCATGATCTGAAAATTCTCAACAACTTGGGTTGCTAAGAAGCCTGGTGGTACAGCTTTGGAGAGGAGCTCTTGGAAACAAAATTTACAGCAGTCCACATCTGTCCTGCCAACAAGGAAGAGTCTTGGACTAAGCTATCCTTACAGCTGTGCCCTGGCTGACTCTCAGAGGACTATAGAACAGAGCAAAGTGGAAAACTGGCTACTGTGAATGATGTATTCAAGCAATCAAAAACCCAAACTACAGAGGGAATAAATGAAACCAGGAAGGACCACAGAATGGCCACATTTCACACTACAGTTATTTCATTAAAGCAAACTGATTGACTCCTGACCATAACAAAAAGGCAGAAGACAGAGTAAAGAAAACTAGAATGACATATTTGCCTGTACAGCCACTGACTCATATGAGATCTCAAAAATCTGTCTACAAAGTCCACACATGGAAACCTTCTGATTTATTTTAATATTCACAGGCACCATAATTATGGTACTGCACTAATAAAGTTACAGAAAAAAGGAAGCTAACCCAGGCTCAGCAAAAGCAGGACAGACTCCATTTGGTAGAAAAGAAAGCTATCTGAGAAAGAAGGAAGGAAAAGAGCACAACTTAACATATTTATATTCTTAAAAGATCTCCTTGTTTCTCAAGTCACACTTCTCTTAAAAAAAAAAAAAAAAAAAAGAAAAGAAAAAAAAAAAGAAAGAAAACTGCACAGTAATACTAATGAGCCAAGGGGCACTCATAGCTAGCCCAACATTTGCAGAGATGGAAATGTAGCACTACTCATTTTTTCTCGTGATCATAGCACAAAACCATTACTCCCATTACTCCTGTCACAGTCACCCCACTTTGTTGCTTTTTTTCAATCAGCTTTGATTTTAGCATACTTCTTTCACATGTTCACTGGCACCTTTTCTTTCATCTTGTCTGCTCATTTCCCCAGTAATCACATATTTACATCGTTATTACCCAGTAATTCTAGCACAATTAAAGAGTTAATTTTTCTCTCAATAAACACTTCCCTGATTTTCATAATTTTTTCATAAAGGTTCAAGTTAGACTGACCTAATATATAAAATCTAATACGTACCTGATATTTTGTGATCATTCCTTCCAATCCTTCCATCTTAGATTCCTGTAGAACTGAGTAGGTTCTCATAGTATTGAAAACATCTATTATCTTTACCAGACGACGATGAAAGGCTTCAAATTTTCCAAATATATACATCTCACTAAAATCAAATTGTCTTTCAGCTGGATTTTGTTCCAAATTCTCTTTTGTCTTGTGGAAGCAATTTTGATACTCCTTAAAACAAAGAATTTTAAAGGATGCCAAGCATATAACAAAAGGCACTGTCTTTAGCTAGAACAAAATTTACACAGATAGGTATCATCCTAACCTGATTGCAAGTAGAAGTTTCATCAATAAACCATCATGAACACTCTAAAGACAGTAACAGAATTTGCCTCTGAAAACTAACTCACCAATGCCATTATGGGATTATACACGTCACCAAATGACCGAACTGCACAGGTATGTATTTGTACATATCCTTAGCTAGCATGGAATTCTGTTCCCTCCATTTCATAGCAGGGTTTGATATGTTTACTGAATAACCAAGATGACAACCCAGTTTCCAGAGATTGAAAATGTTTGCATGCTGAGCAGTTTTACTGAGTAATCAAGGTTCAAAAATCACTTTCAAGAACAAATAACTTCCTGAAGTTTTAATGCTGCTCCATAGCATCCACTTTTCATTCTGAATTCATAAAAAGGCACAAACCTTACTCCAAACTTGCTAAATTCCTCCCAAAGTGAAAGTACATAGTCAACAGATTTGCTTAAAATGGTTTCTTTCAATAGTGGCTCTCTTTATAACAAAATGTTCATTCTTTTTTATCACATTTATGTATGAATAACCTCACTCGGAGATATCAATACAAAGGGTCTAGATTTTGCTATGTTGCTTGTGATTCAAATTTTAAGTTTTAATCTATTGAATTTCTGAAAGTTTCTGGAACTAATAAGATGCAAATTAATACCTAATTTTTCTACATATTTTCATGCAGCAACTGGACAATTTGATAGAAAAACACAAGTTTAATGCTCATTGCTGATGGCAAGGTGTCATACAAACTTACACTAATTTATGCTAGAATTGGGCAAGATTTTTTGCTTCAGGAGGTATTAGGATAAAGCTCTAGTCCTGCAAGCACATATTGGGAATGAAAAAAAAACAAAAATAATGCAGAAAGCCTATATGAAGCTCCCAATATGTACAGGGAGATTATGAAAGAGAGAGTCAGGCTCTTCTTCACAGTAACACACATGGACAGAAAGCCAAAAAACAAAGGGCATAAATTTAAATGGATGAGGTTCTGACTGGATATAAGGAGGGAATCTTTCATCCCAAGGACAGTCAAACAGCGAGAGAGGATGCCTAAAAAGGCTGTGCAATCTCTCCATCCTTGGAGAACTTCAAGACATGACTGGATAAAAGATTAGGAAACCAAGTTTGATCTCATACCGCCCCTGCTTTGCCTTTGAGCAGAATGTTGAACTAGATACCTGCTGAGGACCCTTCCAGCCAAATTATCCTATAGTACTACCCTTTAAGGGGAAAAAAAGTACCAAGAAAAATAAAATGTAAAAATTATCACAGAAGTGTATTCAAAAAAAACAAAGGCTATCTTCCTAACAAATCTAGGTCAACTGAACAGCTGGATTCTTCTGAGTTCACTAAATTGTGCTTTCTAAATGTATATCTTGTCCACACATCTTTGGAATATATTCAGTTCAGTAACTCTCCTTGTTTTAATTTCTATTTCATAACTCTCTGCATCAAGTAAGAAGACATTACATAGAAAAACATAGGCATGAAAATCCAAGCAATTCTCTTATAAGCATAGTTAAGATAGACTAAGCATCAAAATTCTGTTTCCAGAAGATCGACAACAGACTAAATTTCTTGTTTGCTTTAGCATAAACGTTCCAGTTCCAGTGGATATCTTTCAGTTAATTCATTTTTCTTCACTATAACAGTGCTTTCTCACATAAAATTTTCCTATTCCTGCTCTCCTAAATGTCATCCTATAATCTGTTTTCTATGTGTTCTGCCCACCTACCTGTTTAAGTCTAATGGCTGCTTGTAGCTTTTCCACAACTCTTTCCTGCGGTTGATTCCAGATGGTGGCTGTGCCGTTGTTTGCTATGTAAGATTTACATGCTGTAATCATCTGATTGGTCACCTAAAAGCAGTTTTAACTTTATAAAAAAAAACAGCATTCCAAGACAAAGCAAGTCTTGCCATCCTCACTCTCCCATTCCTCTGACTCCACTGACCTAAAGCCTGACAAACAGCAATACCAAATAGCAGCCACATGGATAGACTGTCTTCCTTGCGACACCCAGCCTCCAGAACGTGACATAACAAAAATGTTGTTGGTTAACTATGCTCCTCCTAAACCTACACGTCTTGTATCAACCTTGAAATAGCACTGAAGGCTACGAAGTTATAAGACTTTGTCTGGTCTGAAAATAAAGGTAAAATCAAGAGCCCTTGAGAGTATAAATGGTAAAGAATATGTTGTCCTTCCAATCCATTTCCTTCTTTATGCAAACATGTGGAGGTTTAAGGGCAATATGAATTTAAAGTAGCTGGTTCTACAAGAAAAGCCATTCACAACAGGCAAAACTTGTAACAAAAAGTTCCTCTATGTACATCAGAGGTGAGATTTAAGTCTGAAAATGTTCCTACAATTCCAAATTACAGGAGTAAAATAAGTCCAAATTTGAAGTAGTTTATCACTATTTCCAATTCTTTATATGTTCAAAAAGCAGCATTAAAGTGACTGAAGTGCTGCCTCCCCAATTGCTTGGTTCCTTTGTGTTTTCTCTTGTACTGAAGGAACAACACAACACAATTTTGTCTCAGTATTTACATAATCCTCTTTATCTTTTCCCAAAATTACCCTATAAATGTTAGAAAACAATCTGGAAACATTTATTTTCCCGCTGAGCGCCAACCTTCACAAACAGTGAGGAGATCTTTTCAGAAGTGTTGTAATACTGAGAGATACTCTGAATCATTTTAATTGCATTTATGAGTCCTGGAATAGCGTCCAGCATGGAGACCTGGAAAGAAACACACAGTTTGAACTCTGCTCAGTACCTCTATTACCCCATATTATCACAACACCTAATTCGTGAGTGCAGAAGAATTATGAACATGGTCTCTGGAATGGTTCTGTCCATGTCTGTGTGGGCCTCTCATGCAGAGCTGCCTGTCCTACATCATTCCCCCAAGCTCTATAATTTAATTTTGGGGAAAAATTTTCACTGGAATCTTGGCTGGAAAAATTCAGATCAGCAAGTGAAATTTGGTAGAAGCAAAGACCTCTTCAAAAGAAACACTTTTTTTCACAAAAAAATATGTTTATATGCTCAGTTGCTAAAGGTGATGTAAGCTTGCATGTAAAGATAACGCCTTCACCAAGCTGTTACTCTGTTTTCATGGGCATCATAACCCAACAACCTTTCAATAGAGAAACTCAAATAGCAGACTGCAAACACTGAAAGAACCCACTGTTCTAATATCACCCAGTAAATGGAAACAAACATGGTTGCCCAGAGCACTCTTTGGAAACAATTGGGTTTTGGGAGAAGTTTCAGAGAGAGAGGAAGCTAGGATGGGTCATAGATTTGAGTCTTCATGACTACCGGTCGTATTTCTTTGACTAGCAATACACATACAGTCAGTTTCAAAACCAGTTTTAATAAAAGCAATTGTTTGCCACCCATTTTAGCAGAAAATGGGACAGGGAGACTCCTCCAGTCCGGTACTTTAGGGTGGCTGTTTTTGTTTATTCCATGTTATGCTTGCATCATCCTATGCATTCTCATACAGTATGAGACTATACTATATGAATGGAATACTATACTATAGTATTCTCATACTATAGTATGAGAAGGTGATGTATAATTTTGTCTTAATATTTACATAATCCTATTTATCTTTTCCAAACTCCAGAAGCTGAAAATTGCCCCATAAACGTTAGTCTAACAATTACTTGGCCACCAACACAAAAAAGATCAAACTTTGTCTTTAGCGTAGCATTAGGTTTACTTTTCTTTTTTTTTAATATTAAGGAATTCACTTTCTCCCATAGCACAGAATCCAGTCTGTTCATCAGAACTAAAGCTTTACAGATACTATGGTGTGAAAATAACAAGTACTTTATTTTGTAGCCAGAAATTCCCATTAATCCACTTTTACCACAGCTGCACAAAAACTCAAACTGGAGTTGCATATGCAAAATTTTTTTGTTTAATTTCCAAACCCATCCTACAGAATATATTCAAGTTGCTTGTCTCAATACATTTATGTTGAGAATCTAAAAGTTTCACTTACAGGATCACTATTGTATAATGGGTCATAATATTTTTCCAGAGAATACAGATATTTCACATTATCTTTAGCTTCATTTGCTGCGTCTGTGATGCGACTATCCAATGCTCTCCACCTCTAAGAACAGAAAGTTGAAAAAAACAAATAAAAGTATGCATTTCAGAAAAAAAAAAAAGTTTTGAGATCACTTTGGTTTGTCATTAGCTTCTAAACACATTTGAAAGCACAGATCTTTTACTTCAGAATTATACTTGTTCACCCAACATGGGGTCCTTGTCTTGTTTCAGTAACTTGACTGTGAACAGACATCTGGTTTAGACCACTCGGCTAAATAGTCAGTTCAGTCAAGCTTCTGTAAAATATATGAGTTATGGATATATAATTGTGTATTTGTTCCACATCTCATTTTGATGAGATGAGATTTTTTGTTTATTTATTTATTTTCTGTAGGTGATGGGACTTTAAGTTTGATATGTCAATGTAAGAAGTTATGATTCCACAAACAATTTTGACAGGCACTGTGAAAACATAAAAATGAGGCTTAGAAAATAGGGAGATTCCTTTTTTTGTCATTAAATATCCAGTTCATTAATTCAATATCCTGATTTAATAATTAACTTTTCAAATAATTTCAATTATTTATTTCTGTTGAGCCATGTGGATGAAGTACATTATCAGCCTTTAGACTGAGGGGATTCCCAGTCTTTTTCAATAAATTGAACTAGATTTAAACTTTATCTACTCAAGCCAAGGAATAGAGAAGGAAAACAAAACCCAGAGATGTTTCAATGTTTTCCTCACCAGCATTGTTACATACATTGTCAAAATGAGCTAGGGTATGAAGAGCATTTCTAGTATTTATATCTGTCATAATTTAAAATAAAAACCTTCAGCAGTTTGGATTTAGCAGCAGTGAGTACTCCAAGCACTGCCTTCACATCCGGGCTCTTCAGCTGCTCCATAAGGTAGTGGAATTTTGACAGTTTCTTTTTCCAGTAATCAAGCTCTACTCGTGGTCCAAGATCATCTGCTTCTTTTCTCAACTGGTCATTTTCTGCAAGAACCTTTTATCATAGAGTAATGTGAGTGATGCTCATATTTTTTATCTGCAGAAGTAGCATGGATTGATTCTTCTTTTAACAAGTGGTATTAACCTCCCCTGATAAATTACCGAACTTAGCTCCACCTCATATAACAAACTTGATTTTGCTTGGTCCTTTTATTTCCAAGTTAAAGAGATGCTGCTCCTTCTGTTCCAAGAGCACTGTTACAGACAGTTGCATTTTCTGCAAATAATCTGCAAAGCATGTTTCAAAGTACAAATGTGACCACTGAGAACAGTGTTCACTCATTTACTGTGTTCTTTTCATTTTCATTAAATCCACTGGGAACTACTGACTGTTTTGTAGTTTAATAACAGGTAATTATCAAAGACAAGGGACTAAGCTTCCCAAACTGTGTATGCCATATTAACAAGAAGATGGAAAAAGCTCTCAGTAATATTTCCATTGAGATGTAAAAGCAGAAAAAATATACCAACAGTACTTGAAAACAAAGAGATTTAATTCATCCAAATTTATAGAAAGGCAGCTATAACATCAACAGGATTAAACTACATCAACAGGATTAAACTTATCTGCCAAGACGCAGATGTTGTCATATTTCACATTTGTTCCACATATCACCTGTTCAATTTGTTTGGTCCATTCTCTCATGCAGATTTCTATTTTTTCAAGATCCTCTATGCTGTTAGCAACCATCAAGTAATCTGAAGGTCCTCTCAGAGTTTTCAGGTCATATGTTTCACATTTCTTCAGGCTGACCTAAAACACAAGTTTAAAAAATTTAAATGCTGAATGTTCATGGCAAATAATCTAGGAACTTTAAAGACTAACTCATTGCCCTACTTGGGGTATCTCACTTCTTATTCCCAGCTCAGTCCAAATTAAACCGGCTGGAGCCAGAAGCGGAAAATTCCAGAATCCAGAATCTGAAGAATTCACCAACCAGGCAGCTGTGTTCTAATGCCCTTTCCTTCACAAAAGCTGAGTAGAAACTAACAACGGTTTGTCATACATTAATCATTCAGCATTTAAGAGTGACCACAGCCAGTGGGAATTCAAGAAGTTAATAGCTCTAAAGATCTGGCCTCAGAATAAACAAGAACAGAAGCACCTACAGAACTATTAAAACCACAGATAGAAGTATAATGAGTTACTGGTGACAATAAACAGAAGTGTTGGGTTATTCTCCAATTTAACAAAAGCAAATTTTATGAGTAATCTACAATAGCAGTTAATTTAAAAGATCTGGAGCTAGAGACATTCTACAGGCTAGCTCACTTTCTATTTCCCACATGAACACACTACCTTTTCCAACAGACTTTGCTGAGTTCCTGATAGAACACTAACAAATGCTTCAAGGGCACGAAGGAAGTCCTGCTTAATATTGGGAACTTGCTGAGGTTCAACCCAGCCACGGTCCATAGTCTGTAAGGCTGGAATGAATATTTCTGATATCAACTGCTCAACACTTTTTAATAAGCCGTCTCGACCTATATCCATCATATTAAAATTTACTTCCTGTAAAAGAGACACAATAAAGGGGTCTTTCACCAGTAAAAACTTATTTATATACAATTTACATATACATTCTCAAAAGTAAAATAATTTTTGTTTTTCAAATTAATTTGCTAGATTTTTTGAAATTTAACATCTTAGTATTTAGGTATTGACTAATTACTCTGTCATTACGGATTGTCTTAAATTTTCATCCTCAGTATCCTTTTTTCTTATCAATGATATACATCAAGTTGCTGCCACAAGATAACATCTTTATTTCCATTCCCCTCCCTTTCTGTCCTGTTTCATTTAACCCATCTGTGTCCTTTTACTCACTCATTCCTCTATGTAAAGAGCTGCCAAATTATATGCTGAGAGCAAATACCCCATAGTAAAACCAAATTTTAAGCAAGATTATGTACAGAGATGAGCAGTCACTGACTTACTTGATTGATATTCTCAGTCGTAACTGGTTTAGAAAAACTAGATCTAATGAAGAAAATGCATACACCAGTTAAAGCAACTTCTTTTCCCTCTGTCACAAATACTTTCAGTTTCTTCTTCTTGGTCAAATGAGAGTTCATTCCTATTCCTGGAAGGCCAAAGTACTCTACAGATTCAAACAAATAAACAATTAAGACCCATTGATCATTTATTCAAAGAAAAATTTTCTACACAAACATTTCAGTCATTATTTGTGCCTGAGTCCCAGTCTCCTGGAGGCATCTCATGGAACTATCCACAGAAAGCATGCAGCATACAGAATCTTCATGGCACAGTAAGAAATATTTTGTCTAGTTTTGCCATTCTTTCATCAAAAGCCTTTATGTTTATTCATTTATTTGTTTTTTCTATTCCTTCTAAATAATGGTTCAGACTCAAGGTCCTTTTATAGGCTATCATGCAGTTGTAGATAATGCCCTCTCGCTTGAAAAAGAAATATGAAAAATCAGAAAATGTAGTGATGTATTTTACTATAGAGGAGCTGTTATCTACTGTCCTTCCCTAAAAATATGTAAACATAAGGAAAAAAAAATAAATAGGGTACTTCTGAAAACAAGGAGAAAGAGGCCTTAGCAGATTCTTTGGGATGAAAGCAAACAAACAAAAACCAATATGGGAGCTAAAAGGGAGTTCCCTGTCCTTTCTTCTTCCCCCAACACGAATATATTGCTCCCATGTTCAGGCTGCTGGCAACACTTGTAAAGGGTCACTAAGAAGAAGCAGTGTCTTTGGGGGGTAAAATATTTCTCATATGTTTTTGGTCACAATACCTCACACTACCTTGTTACTAGCTTTTCAGGATTACCTCAGAGTAAAATTGCATGCATACACATGTCAGTGAGGCACTACCACAATGAGAAGACAAAAAATTAACTTGTTGATACCAGCAGTTAAAGGACAACATCCAAAAAGTGATAGACCCCTCTGCACATTTTTTTTATTTCAAGTACATGACCATGTGCACCAGGGATCCCTATTTTGGATCAGGTGGCCACAATAAATTCCATCCCCATCCTTCTGTTCTTATTATCTTTGTCTCTCCCTTTTTTCACCGCAGCTCTGAAGAAGTCTCCTTTTCATATACCTCAGAATTACAAAAAGGGCTCTGTCCCAGCAAAAGACTTGACTGTGTAAATGCTATTAATTTGATGTATTGCATGCTAATAAACTTGTGCTATCTTTGTACTGCAGTAATGTTTCAGTTTTGCATGGTTCTTGGTAGTGAAGGGGCCACAGAGGTGCTGCTGTGAGGAGCTGCTGGAAGCTCCCACCATGTCTGGCAGAGCCAATCCCTGATGGACATGCTGCTGGCCAAGGCTGAGCCAATTAGAGATGGTGGTAATGCCTCAGTGATAACACATTTGAGAGGAAAAGCTAAACAAAGTTTGGGGCACAGTTTTATATCCAGCCAGAGAAAAGGAGGAGGTAAGAACATGGGGAGGCGCCTGTGCTGGAATGGGTGGATGCCTGGAGGAGGCTGTGATCCAGTGGGGGACCCAGTGGAGAGAGGGGCCCCTGCTTCTGTCGGAGGGACCCCACAGTCTCACAGGGGAAGGACTCCTCTCCCTGAAATGTGAAAGAAAACCTTGGGTGATGAAGTGACCAAAACCTCCATGCTCTGTCTCCCTGTACTGTCGGTGGGAAGGAGGGAAGGGCTGGGGAGAAAAAAGGTATTTTAAGGGTTTATTTTGCTTCTCGTTATCCTGCTCTGATTTAGTTGGTAATAAATTCACTTAACGTCAAGCCTGTTTTGCCCTTGGAGTGTTTTCTCCCAGTCCTTATCTCAATTAATGAAACCTTCAATAAATTCTCTCTCCTCTGTCCAGCTGTAGCAGGGAAAGGTGAGTAAGCAGCTTTCATGGGTGCCTGGCATCCAGGCAGGGTCAAGTGCCACAAGTAATTACAGAGGCAAGACCAGCAAAAGTCAGAGTTTTCCCACGATCTGTGGAGGTGAAGTAGGCAGTATAACCTGAGCCAGAGAAAAGGAGGAGGTAAGAACATGGGGAGGCGCCTGTGCTGGAATGGGTGGATGCCTGGAGGAGGCTGTGATCCAGTGGGGGACCCAGTGGAGAGAGGGGCCCCTGCTTCTGTCCGAGGGACCCCACAGTCTTACAGGGAAGGACTCCTCTCCCTGAAATGTGAAAGAAAACCTTGGGTGATGAAGTGACCAAAACCCCCATGCTCTGTCTCCCTGTACTGTCGGTGGGAAGGAGGGAAGGGCTGGGGAGAAAAAAGGTATTTTAAGGGTTTATTTTGCTTCTCGTTATCCTGCTCTGATTTAGTTGGTAATAAATTCACTTAACGTCAAGCCTGTTTTGCCCTTGGAGTGTTTTCTCCCAGTCCTTATCTCAATTAATGAAACCTTCAATAAATTCTCTCTCCTCTGTCCAGCTGTAGCAGGGAAAGGTGAATAAGCAGCTTTCATGGGTGCCTGGCATCCAGGCAGGGTCAAGTGCCACAAGTAATTACAGAGGCAAGACCAGCAAAAGTCAGAGTTTTCCCACGATCTGTGGAGGTGAAGTAGGCAGTATAACCTGCAGTCTCTTTAGAAAAGATGTTCTCTTATGAGAAGGGTGCTAGAAGTTTTTAAAATTCACATGAATAGTGATCTTTAAAACACTGCAAGAAATCAAACTTTTAAATGACACCTTAGGACTCTGAAGTAGATCTTCCTGAACTCAGAGATAGTCTCCTGCCCTGCAGAAACACAAAATTCCTTGTACACTCTCTTCACGGGATAATCTTCCACCCTAACACCAATGTTGGTTGATCCACATCAGGGTCAAAAAACCAGCTTGTGTATGAGGTGGCCATAGTAAGTGCCCTTGCCAAGAAGGTGCGTGTAATGCCACAAAAATTCACTTAGCTTTACCAGTTAGTAGCTACCGCCACAACAGAGATTTTTGCTTTGACAACCTGTGAACCACAGCCCTGAACAATCAACACAGATAATTCTTTTATAAACGCTGCTCCACCTACAAATGGAAAATGTACAGCAGAAGTAGTACTTCTGACAGTATTACAAATGACTGCACTTACAGCTGTGGACAGTCAGTCAGTCAGTCTCCAGCTCACTTACTTAATCCCCATTGTCTTCTCCATCACTACTCCTTTTTTTTTTTTTTGTATTTCACTTTTTTTTCCTCCTGTGGATGATGTTCTAGGGACTTTTGTATATTCATCCAATGCATGCCTTGCTGTGAATTCATTTGGGTTTTGCTTTATGTGTTTTTTTCGACGGCTTTCCATATTGTCTATATTTAGCACCAAACACCAAAAGGCTACCAAAATTATACCAATACTGTAGTGTGATCTGATTGGTTTGCAGTGGGCATGGGCAACACTCATTAGATTTGTAGGCTTTGACACTTGCCTCAAACTCTGTGTCATTCTTTCACTACTTCATCTCAGGCATGTTAAAACTTGCTTATCAGATTTCTAAATTAGTGGTTGAGTTTGTGTTTTCATTTAACTGTATTTCTATGTGTATTGAAACTTTTTTTATTAAAGTTGCTTATACTATATTAAATAATCTTTTCATCCCTTTTAGATATATACAGATATACTGAAGAAAATGCATACATACATATTTACTGAAAATGCACGAAATATAAATCCCTATTTGTACATTCATCTAGGTACATGTTTACCTATGTATACAGACATTTATACAGCTAAGCATAGATATGTTTACAGGGATGTTCATGTACATCCATCTCAGGTTCCCTACAGTCGGGATGACCCCGAGCCAGCCCGATGGTCGAAGAAAGAGTCGGAGTTCTTTGTTTGTAGTTCTCAAGGTCGTTTATTATTGCTTGTCTAAGATGTTTTCTCTCCAACCCACCACAGGCCTGTCTGGCAGGTCGGCTCGAGGCACACACCCCGCCTCTCGGGCTGGCGCTATCTTTTATACTCAAAACTACGTATACTATGTTTACGGTTATGTTCCAATACCTATCACCTATGCTAGACAGTGACTTTCTACTCTAAACCAATCTGTGAGTGCCAACATCATCCTGAACATGGATGCCAGGGAGAAGAAAGAAGGAGGACAGGGCACGCCCAAATCCCTCCACCTTGGAGCCCCTGACCCCCACGTACAGAATCTCAAACCCCCCTGTACATAGTTCCAAAATTTTTCCCTTCACCCTGTGATTGCTACTACTATGCTACTTAAACTTTTGTGACCTGTGACTCTTCATACAAGGTTGGTAATTTCTCCCAGGGGCTAAGATCAAATTCCCAAGTGTTTTTGGCTTTCCGCCAGGGCTCATCAGCCCCCTGCCAGGGGGCCAAGCCATCCAGGTCACCCAGAGGGATGCCCTGGGTTCCAACACATCCAGGGTAACCAAGTGGTGTGAGCTCCCACCAGCCAGTCACAGGAACTGAAAGGTCACATAGCACCTGGCTAGTCCCAACAGCAGCAGCACCGGAGGCTCTGGGAGAGGAGCCATGGGCAAAAGGTGGATTTCCTTGTCACAGGGGTCCTGAGCTACCTCCAGGGTAAGGGAGAAGGCGGTTTCCCCCAGAAATGTGGAACATGGGGGCACTCGGTAAAGGGGTACATGCAGAAGGGACTTCTGGGGTGACACCCTTCTGCCCATAATGTGGGTCTCATGAAGGCATTTGTCACGTAACAGGGCCACCTAGATGGATGGTCATGTGCCAAGAAATGTGGATGGCTTCTAGGGCCAACAGGTGGTGTGACTGAAGGGGAGAGGAATGGCATCTCTCACTGCTCACCTGGTGTAAAAGTCACCTTTTAATTATTGAAAACTACTTCCCACAGGCAAGAGCTGCTGAGCTCACAAGCTCACAAGGAAGTACCTTGCTGCTTCAGAGTAGCAATATGCAGAAGTACACTAATAAGCTTTGGTAATTTCATCAATCGTCATTTCATGAGCAGGGATCAATGCCTTGGTATGACCAAACCTGACTTGCTTTAAGTCCGAGTTCATAAAAACTTGACTATTTTCTTTTTCCCTTGCACATTTGCTCAGCACAACTGTAACACGTTGCAGGAGAATATAAATTGCTTTACCTGTATCCATTACTTCTACATCTTGATAGTAGAAGATCAGATGACGCAGACCTCCAGGGGCCAGGAACTTGTTCATGCGCTCTATCTGTTTGAAGTCATGTTGAGATCATAACATGTCATTGATTTGATTCATATCACAGCAACAGAGGAAGCCTTTGCTTATTTACATATTTATAAGCATCAAGACAATTTCACAGTTCATCAATTCAAGGCTGCCATCAAGCATCACTGAAGCAGGTATTGGTAGTGCAGTCCACAAATGTCATGTATAGGCCATACAGGCTGAGGAAGAAACTGAGTTGCTTTATGATAATATGCTGATCCATGTCTCAGCACTTGAAAGTCTGGCCTCACCCACTATTTTTCTAGATCTGAGTCTCTCTTCTATGTAGTCCCTAACTACATAGCTATCTTTAGCAGAAAAGGCTCCTTCAGAAACATTAGGTGGTACCATTTGTGCTTTTTAGTGCAGAAAAAAAGGCTAAAAGTTCACTAGAAGCTGGAAGAAAGCCACAATTATCCCTCTTCCATTAATAACAAGCCTCAGTTACACCAAGATAATGAACTGCTATTCCAGAAAATCTTGGCTGAGCCCTCCAAGATGAGGTCAAGACAACTATTATGCTTCTCTCTTTCCAAGTGTAGAAACTGCCAATGTTTTCCTCATCTGACAGCTATTCTCAGGCACTACAGTTTGCCAGGAAACCCATTTAGAGATAGAATGCACAAAGGCTGAAACAAATTCTGGTTTTTAATGTGCATGACAGTATTCTGCACTGCTCATTTGCTATCTCATGAACTCACAGAAATGTTGAAAGGGACCTCTGGGAGGTCTTGAGGCCAGCTTCCTGTATCACCAACAACAGTTCCTATCACCTAGAGCTTTTCCTAGGCTGAGTCTGAAAATCCCTGAGGACAGAAATTCCACAACTGACTTGAAGTAACCTATTCCCATGCCGCATTACCCTCCTGGTGAAGAAGGGTCTCTTGGTGGCCATTTCGCAACATGTTGATTTATCTTTGGAGTTATCATCTGCACCCACTGAGAACAGATCAGCTCTGTCATCTTTGCAACCACTCTTCAAGCAGCTGCAGGCTATTATTTGACTGCCACTCAACCTCCTCTTTGCCCTCATCTCATACTTCATGTGGCCTGTGTCACTTTCTTTCTTACTGGTCTTCCACTGGACTTTCTTCAGTTTCTCAACAATATTAGCACTGAAATGGGAATGCATAATTTGAAGGCATGCAGATGGAAAGAGAATACAAGGGAAAACAAACCATAAAAACACAAACCACGGCCATGTTTACTTTGGTGTCAGGAAGTAAAATATCTACTTCCGTCTACCTAGCTTTTTTAAAAAGTGATCTTTTTCAATGTCTCAGTATCTGAGTTTGTATCAGCCCTCATGCAGTCACAGTCAGATTGCATAAGCCATTCCATTTTGTCAAGTAGTTTCTACCTATTTTAATTTGCTAAACTAGACTGCAGCACAGTATCACAAATGATGCTGGCAGCCTTATGGCAACAACAACCCGTAACCTGCTGTGGACAGGACTCCTGAAGCTCTGTGTGCTGTGTACTCAAGGACGGGGACACTTCACACTGTGGTTTCACTATGAAATACAGTCACAGATTTCAGCATATTAACTATAACCACTGGAAAGGAGAAATTTAATCAATTTAGAAATCAATATTGTTACAACAGGTCCTGGATTTAAGAACACTTTTGTTCAAATTAATTAAAAATGCTGAAAAACATTTTTTCAAGCAGAAGACTTGAGTGATCTCAGGTGTGAGGTCTGAAAACTATCTCACCAAGAATTCAATGGTAATATTAGTTCCAAAGTATACTATGAGCACCATTTTCAAATGCATCAGATTACCTGGTTTCCATCAAGAATAGCATCTTCTACTTCTGCTTTGTCCAGATTGACACAAGAGGCAACAATATCCAGTAAGTAATCATGTCTGCCATCCAGACAAGCACGTTTAGCCTCCCTCTCATCCTTGAGCTTTTGCTGTTATTAAATACAAAGTGGACAATGAAAAATTCATTATCTAATTGAAGACAAAAATAAAGAAAGCTATAAAATTTATTTTTAAAAGTAAAGGCTATTACATTCAATCCACACTTATGATTTATGTTTCTATGGCACTCAAATGAAAATTTTAGAAGCAGCCTTTGTTACAATTTTACAGTTTGTTTCTGGTGTTCCATTTTCAGATTTATCACAACATTTCTACCATAAATAATGTTGTACGGAAAGCTAATTTGTTGAAAGGCTTTGTAGTGAAAAAAACCCAGTATTTTATATGTAGAGCTCCATTATTCTGCAAGTTACCTTCAACAGCCTTAGTCCTTTGCCTCAGCTTTTCAGTCTAGTCACGTATGACCAACAAGTCAAGACAGGATTCTGACTGATCTTTGTTATTCATGGAAGATATTGTAAGCACTCTCTAATAAAGACAGATGCTGCTGGAGGAAGCTAGAGTTTTATACATTATCTCTTTAATGTAATGAGAAGTAAAACAAACCACAACCCTCAAGGTACACAAGTGTTTACAAATGTGCTTAACTATAGCTATTATACCATTCTTCAAGCAGCAAGCCTACTCTTCTAATTAAATTGAAATCCCATATGTAACACACCTCATTACATTACAGACAAAATAGCCTTCTGGAATAGTTACTGGTATTATTGTGCTCGCGAGTTACAAGATTCAATATAATTTCATTTGCAAAAGAAATTTAGAATGATGTTTCATTGGTGGTAAATTCAATCCTTATTTCCCTGGTGATTAGGAGAAAACTAGTAACTTTATAAAGTATGCATAAGTGATTTATCCATAAGCTTTTGCAGAGCCAAAAGGACCTGCATAATAGACTTTATACTCTTATGTAAATATCTTTGCTACTTTCTGAAGGAATTTTCAAATACCTGGTATACTTGTAACTACTACAATGCCTTCATAAATGCTGAATGCATTTGAAATATTTTTCCATATAAAAGACAAACAAACAAATCCTATTTTATACAGATATGTCTGAAGAACACAGTTGAAGATTAATTTGTACATGTACTTTGTGCTATTTTATCCCTCTCTTACCCTATGAATATGGTCTTCAGTTTCCTGAAAGTGAAGTGTCATCACAGGATTGGCTTTCCGTACAGGTTTTTAAACATGAGCAGAAATTTTCCTCCTCATTAGACATGCAAAAAGCAACCATTTTGTCTGAATCAACTTCATTCACACTAGCTGGTAACATCAGAATACTCAAAACTATTGTTCCAGTAACTTGAACACAACTGATAGGGCATCTTTAAAAAAATAATAATAACACAACTCACTACTCTATCAATTAGTTTCTATTTAATACAGAAAGAAGCCTTTTGTTTTACCTAAACTGCAGAGAGACTACTTTTGTACTCTGCTTGTGTTTCCAATATAGAGCTCCAGATATATTACTATACAAGACTACATCTTACACTGGTTTTTCAGTCACCTGTACAAGACTACATCTTACACTGTTTTTTACACAGTCAACAGCTCCACCTATGCAGATGCTCTTGACATGTTCATACCCTCCATTTCTTCTATAAGTTGCTGCTTGTATAAGCTGAAATCGTGAGCACCTTCTTCTAAAACTGAGCAATCATGCCCTGACATATGTTTCTGTTTTTTAAAATGTTTTAATTGCCATGTCTCAAGCCCTATAACAAATATGCAAGCTATTGTGTGTAGCTGTTCATACAGTACTGGGCAATATTTGTTGTCCAAGTCCACCAACAAGAATATTCATTAAGATACCACCAAACTTTAAAAGTCTAATTAACTTAAATTACTTAATGAACCATGCCTAGAGAAACAGGAAACTATTAACTAAATGGTAAAGCTATAGTTTTATGAAAATTAAGACTTTCACTTGTATTTATCATGTCACTGTTGGAAGGTATTTGTTTTGATACGTTGGATATTTCTATTACTAATGCAAGTTCCACACATTTTTTCTTGAGAGTTGCTACAGTGCAGTGCAAGGACAGTCAATGCAATTCAAACTGTCATGCTTCTATAGTTTGATGAGTTATCATTTCTACAAACTTCCTTCCCAAATGAAGTGTTGCTTCATCACAAACTCGCACATTAGCCGTTGCAATCATTGGAAGAGACTTCTGCCTCATCATGCTTCTATATTTTGATGAGTTATCATTTCTACATCTTCTTCCTTCCTTCCTTCCTCTATATCTTCTTCCTTCCCAAATGAAGTGTTGCTTCATCACAAACTCGCACATTAGCCATTGCAATCATTGGAAGAGACTTCTGCCTCACTTTTAGGATTAGGTTGTATGCAGAAAAGTAGAGGAAATCTAACTTCAGTGCTTTCAATAGCAATTCACTAATTTATGCATTTAAAAACACTGAGTCAATGCTGGAAACTGCCTCCCAGTCTATCTTCTGAGCTTCCATTTGCATACTACTAAAAGAACTAATTTTTAAGATATTCTTATGATTAGGTATTTCAGAGAATTAATTACAAGAAAATGCTGAGCTTTTTACCTCTCATTCTACCCTTTCCCCTTTAGCTACCCTCACATCTCACTTCAAATCAGCATTGTGGTCATGGCCTAAGAGTTTTTGTAATTTTATATCCTGCAGTATTCACTACAGAAGTATATAGGCCTAAACAGAATCTATACCAAAAATATTATCCTAGAATAGGCAGCTCCAAGTAATTAAGAATTTCATAGAACACTGAAAGACGAAGATTTGAAGATAGAAGAATGCTGAAAAACACACAGGATCATTTATGTAGGTAAAAGAGAAATTGCTGTTCCATGCAATAACACCAACATGCAAATCCTGAAAAGTATTAGCAGCAACTCTGATCAAGGTCATACATCAACGCCTTTCCTAATGTCCCATGATGTAGGAGAACGCAGTATTTACAAGAGATAAGCACTGTCTCACTTAGATATCAGGAAAGCTTGTCCAAGTTTTTTATGGTATGCCTTCAGCTCAGTTTTTCATGTAAAGAACAACACAGGTAACATGGTCAAGTTTAGTTTTGGGTTTCTTTTACCACTTTTGGTTATGAAGGTAAGAAAGGTTATATGACACAGTCCCGTGACAGATGAAGGTCCAAAGCTAAATTCATTAACTGAAATGTCCTTTTCTGATGATTAGTCCAGCTGCAACATGTAGCTTGATTTATGTTTCATAAAACCTTAAAATTCCTAATACCTAAATACTAAAAATTTGGCACAGAAACTAATTTCAGTAGACATCTTCTCCTGAAGCAAGAAAAGGGAGAGATTCCTAAATCTATCTTTCATATACCTAAACCCACAAACATCTCACCATCAGTCTGAAGAAATAATTTGAGATTAAATTAAAATTTTCAAAAAGTTTCCTAGCTGCTAAAAAAGGATATCTACTCAAGCAGCAGGTACTAAAAGAGCACAAGTCAGGGATTCAAGGGGTTCATTTTTTGAAACAAGAGGCTTAGAAACCAGCTATTGACTATTGCCAGCTTCTCCATTACAGACTGTAGCTGCTGATGCAGACACCCTGAATAGACTTAGCAAGAATGTTGTTTAGCATGCAAGTCATATGCACACAAGATAAAACTTGTTCTGAACACTCTTTTTCCAGCAAATGACACATTTTGTTGTCAGAATACTGAGCATCACTGAATTTAGACATGCTGAAATCAGAGTCTTATGGATGAGCAAGACTTTACAGGGAAGTTCAATAGTAAAAGAGTCAAAAAGTAACAATGTTTTATTGTTAATTTACTGACTTATCCAAAATTTATTTAACCAGCGTGAAATTCCTTTGTCTCTCCTTGAACTTGCTAAGATGCTTTATATTACATAAGCCTTGCTCATGAATTTCCCATCAAAAGTAAACTGCACAACATTTCACTTATTTTCAAGCACCCTGAGTTTTCAATTTTCAAATTTCAATGTTTTTATTTCCTCTTTCCAAAAACATACAACCCCTAAAGAATTAGGGCAGTTTCCTTATCTAACGCTTAAATCTCAAAAATCAGAGCTCTGCATATGTGGTATCACATTGCATTAACTCAGGAACAGTTTGCTTAAATAACCAGCTTTTAAAATGAGTCCAAGTATCTTAATGACTTCTACAGTCTGTTGTGGTTTCTCAATGCTAAGTATTGCCTTCAAAATTCTATTCCCATCTTAGAAGTATGGGGAAAGTGAAGTTACATTTCTATTTTCCTTCATGGCAGAGTCAACCTGTGTTTTGTTGCCACATCAAACTCTTTAGTGTACTAATATAGCATTTGTGAAATTATACCATTGCCAGACCACTGCAACAATCTGGGCAAGATACAAGCACCACTAGCACTAGCCAAATGCACCTCCCAGTGCAAATTTGGCTTTCAAAACAAATTGTGCAACTATCATCCATTTATGCCTATTTTAAAACACTTTTTTTCCATGCCCTCCCCCCTCAATACACATTTTTATTCAAATCATATATTTATTAGTCTAAACCTAGTTCAAAATTCAGTTTTCCTTACCTTTATCACTCTGCCAATGCTTCGTTTCCAAAGCTGCTTTCTTCCAGCTCTAAACATTGTGCTATTCAATATAAGCGTCAAGCACTGCTTTTCAGGAACAATCCCTAATCCATGGGGAAAGCTTCTACATTCATCATTTTGTACTCCCCCCAACCTTTTGTTTGCACTTGTTTCTTTCCTTTCAGTAGGAATGCCAAAATAACTCCAGGAAATATAGTAAGGACATAAAAACCCCAGTACCTATTAACCTTATCTCTGTATTTAAAATTCAGTTCTAGTGTGCATACAAATTGCCAGAAAATTAAATTGCACTACCACAGAAACAAGAGTTCTCTAGCCACCAGAATTTACTGCCTATAGATTAGGCCTTGAAAGTTACTGCTACCAACCACAGTGTTGTTAAGGTGATACTGTTTACATACAAACACGGCTGGATACAATTCATCACACTCAAGGGCACCATAAGTATTTGCAGAAGTCAATTTTATAACTGCTTCTCTGATTTGTGTTTAGCCTTCTGAAGCAATCCTTGTGTCAACAGGCATCTTTGTTTCCTTGTCACAGGTGACTGCTTAAATATACAGCAACAGCCAAGCAACTTTCAAATGTCTTTTACTGACAGACTTGTAAATTACTGAGTTTTCTATTCATGCTTTGATAGAAGTACGTTCAGTTACACTTATTTTTCAGTTGTACAGTGGTTGCTTGATACAGAAATATTTCTTCAACAAGAAATGTTAGGTTTTTTCCTTCCTAAAAGAGCTTTAATTTTTTTCCACTTCAGTGACTGAACATAATCCAATGTCCTCTTGAAAATGCCAAGAAAAACAATCCAATTATCCAGTATTAGTAACAAGAAAACAGACATTTTACAGCTATTTCTGGCTTAAAATGTCCCTAAATATTTCTGCTTCCACTCATATCAATGTGAGTAATGTCTAAAAGCACTTGACAACCTTAGCATTGACAAAAATCTCATAAGTGAAAACCATTTCCCCTGCATTATCTACATTTTCCCCACCTACTCTAGTCAAATCCAGTTGTGCATACATGTTTGAAAGAGGAAAACTGAAAAATTGCATTTAGGGTAAAAGTAAACATCCACAGATTTCTCTGAACCCTTTACAGAGTAATCATTTAAAATTAAACACAATATTAAATATTACATATAAAGTTAATTCCTATGGATATATTTAAACTACTGAGGAATTAATTGTTGACATTCTGTTAGAAGGAGTCCAGAGGAGAGCCACTAAGTCACT
Organism: Pyrgilauda ruficollis; assembly: GCF_017590135.1. Classification (NCBI taxonomy): domain Eukaryota; kingdom Metazoa; phylum Chordata; class Aves; order Passeriformes; family Passeridae; genus Pyrgilauda; species Pyrgilauda ruficollis. The sequence continues at coordinate 7,812,223 of NW_024525156.1, forward strand.
CACAGGACTGGAGCAGCTCTCGTGAAGACAGGTTGAGAGGGCCAGGTCTGTTGTGCCTGGACAAGAGCAGGCACAGGGGAGACCTTCCAGCACCTACCATTTCCTAAACAGGGGCCTGAAAGAAAGCTGGAGGGACTTTTCACAACGGCATAGTAGAGATAGGACAAGAGGGAATGGCCTTAAACTGCAGGACAGCAGGCTCTTCACTGTGAGGATGGTGAGGAACTGGCACAGGTTGCCCAGGGAAGCTGTGGATGCCCCAATCCTGGATGTGTTCAAGGCTGGCCAGACGGGACTCTGAACAATCTGGTCTAGCAGAAGGTGTCCCTGCCCATGGCAGAGGGGCTGGAAGCAGCCTGATCTTTTATGTTCCTTCCAACCAAAACCATTCTCTGCTTCTATACTTATTTGCATTATGTATGCAATTTCTAAAGTAAAAGCTCAGGCAAACAGGCTCAACTACACCATGCAGCAATAAAAGTTCTTTAAAAAAAAAAAAAAAAAAAAAAAAAAAAAAAAGAAAAAAGAGGAAAAAAACCCTTATTTAAATCTCTTGAAAAACAAGCTAAAAATCACGGATCTTTTTCCTAAAATGCTATAAAGTCATAGCAAATAACTTACAGAATCACAAAATTACAAGAATTTTTTAAAATCTCCAAAAGTTATCTAGACCAGTCTTTTGCTCAGAGCAGGTCCAATTAGAGTGGGTTTTTCAGAGATGTTTGCAGATTTAGTATCTCTAAGGGTGAAAATTCTGCACCCTCTGGAGCTATATAACTGTGCCCAACATAACTTCACCATCCAGCATAAAGACTGTTCCCATCTAGCTAAAATCTGCCACGTTCCAGTTTGTGTAGGTTGGCTCTTATTACTGCAAACCTTAATGAAGCATTAATCAAGGGTTCAGCTCTGTTGTCTCTCTACCCTCTCATTAGACAATTATAGGCTGCAATAAGATCTCCCCTTAGCCTTTTCTATGTGGTTAAATGAGCAGAGTTCTCTCAGTACCCACTGCTGCTGCTTCCCATTTTTCTACACAGCCATCCATCTCACCACAGAGGGTGATCAGGCTGTTCATGAAGAATGTGACACTGGTAAATCTATGACGGCTGCTCACAATCAGCTTCTTGGTGCTTCGTGTGCCGTGAAATGGCTTCCAGAGCAGTCTGCCCCACAACCTTACCAGGATCAGATTATTGGTGTGTCATTCCCAGGATCCTCCCTTTTCTCCTCTTTGTAGACAAGAGGACACAGTCTTAAGCTGCGCTAGGGGAGGTTTAGGTTGGACATTGGGAAGAATTTCTTTGCAGAAAGGGTGACTAGACATTGGGAGGGGCTGCCCAGGAAGGTGATGGAGCCACTGTCCCTGGAGGTGTTTAAGAAAGACTGGGTGTGGTACTCAGTGCCATGATCTAGTTGACACAGTGGTGTTCAACTGGACCTCAAAGGTATTTTCCAATGCAATTGATTCTGTGACAGGTGTAACATTTGTCTTTTTCTAGTTATCAGGAACCTCCCAGATCATCATGGTCTTTTGAAGAGAGATGGGTCTCAAAACGACACTGGTTTCCTCTCTCAGGACTCAGGTGTATTTTATCTGCCCCCATGGACTTCTATACAACCAATTGGCTTAAGGGCTCCCTAGCACTACCTTTGGCTACCACAGATAATCCCTTGTTTTTGTTCACATTGCAAGGAGGCTTGAAGGTCTAAAAGAGCCAGAGGGCAAAGCCAGCTCATGAAAACTGATTTTAAAAGTCACTGAAAACTTCAGTCTTCTCATGTTCTTTGCTCCTTAGTCTCCTGTTCCCCTGAGCAGTGGGGCTACATTTTCTTGTGCTGTCAGTGTACTTAAAAATCATATTGTCATTTCCCTTTGACCTCCTCACAAGTTTGAAATCCAGCTGAGCTTCCTAACCCTTTCTCTGTGAACTCAGGGTGTTTATATCCTATAGACATTCATTGTGTCTATATCCTTCCTGCATGGCCCTGATTCTATTTCTGTTGTGTTCCATTTTATGTAAATGGTATGCTCTGTCTCACCCTTCCGAAATGCATGGTATATTCTAAGCCTGTGGTCCTGCCCTGAACCATCCTGTATCTGTCATCCCATTGGCCCAATGTTATTCCGCGCCCACTTCAGTCTCCCTCTTAAGCTGTGCTATAAGATCAGTCTGGCTCTTAGCCAGCCCTCTCTCTCAGCCTCTTCCCCCCTCTTTCCCCTTCCCTCCCCTAGGCTCCCCCTCCTTCCCCCTTCCCCCCTTTTCCCTCAGTAACCATGCTGTTCCCGGGGGTGGGACCCCCAATAAACCTCCATCTGATCAGCACCCTCAGAAGCCGTGTGGAGTCTCCTTGCCTGCCTGCTGCTGCCAGCCAACTCACAGCCTAGGGGGCCCTCCGGGGACATCCCCGGGGTGCCCCCACCTCAAAACGCACCGCAACATATTTCATCCCGAGCTTCTAAGGAAGCTTGCATGTTTTCATTCATACCCTTTGTGTTCATGCATGCTGGCCTCCTACAAGGTCTCTTCTTCCTTCTGCACATTGAATGGCCTGTCTGTGTGTTCCAATGATGTTATACTTCCAGGTCACAAAGTTTTCTTCAGCCCTGTTTCCTACTAGGGAAGTCCTTTATGGGTTTCCACCAAGAAGATTCCCTCAAGAAGTCAAAAAATCTGATGTTCTAAAGTCTAAGGTTCTTTCACGGTTTTAAGCTCCACAATCTCATGATTCCTGCAGTTAAATCTTCTCTCAACTTGCCTATCTTCAACTAGTTTTCTTGTTTGTAAATGGCTAGCCTAACAGAGCATCTCTGTCAGCTCATTTATCATTTGAAAAAAGAAATAGTCTTTGAATTCCAGAAATCTCGGTCATTTAAGTAACTTGGAATTTAATGTCACTTGGAATGTGACATTTTTAGAATTAAAATGGCTGTCAATCATGACAAGGATTAATCTAACCCATGAAGGGAACCCATATATGTGTTTATATCAAATAACCACAAATTGTTACCTTACACAGGAACTCTTGCAGCTGTAATATATCCTCAGAACCCTTGGGGCAGCCTGCATTTACTGTACTTGATAATGCACTGATATTGGTTAGAGTCATTTAAAGATCATTGATGTTTATGGTATTTAACTTCCTGTGATCTTCCATCTCACTAAGTTATAAAAAAAAGAAAATGGAAAATAACAAAGTGGTTGAGGCAGTGCTTAACTGCCATCATCAGGTCACTGCTGTCCTCGGGTCAAAAGTCAGACTTCCAGCAGAGCCAGTTTAATTAATGCAACCAACCCAGACAGCTGAGAAGAAACCTTTTGGTCAACAGTTACATGCCAGACTCTTAGAACCTCTACCTCTTCTTTGGCTTAGAAGCCACAAAAACAAATAATGCTCAGCCTTAAATATAGTTTAGCTGATTTGGGCTTAAACTGCTACAAAAATACTGCTTTAGGAATTTGCTTTACATCCACTAAAGCATTATATTGGATAGCATACACTGGCTATGTAAAAGGATCAAATAATCTAGGTCGAATTTTTCAGATTTTTGACCAGAACAGTCTTTGCTGAGGCAGAGCTTAACAAAGACTCCTTGTTCTATCCCAGTACCAGATTTGACTTATAGAAACATTTTTATAATTTGGGTAAAAAAGTTTTCTTGCAGATTTTAACCAACTTAAAAACACCTCCTCTTTTACCTTTATTTTATTGCTGATACACCATCAGGTCTGTAATTTGAAAAACACATTTTCTCTCCAGATGCTTCAGGAGTGCAAGATCCATGGTGAAGTTGGATTATTTTTAATAATTTAATTTATACATTAATGATGGTCTTGTATTATAACTGAGAATTCTAAGAATAATTTTAGTATGTCATATGTCTCTGGCTAGCCTTGGCTCTGCTCCGCACCCAGCAAACCATTAAGTCAGATTTGGGGTAAATTACTGCTGTGCAGATGAGTAAAAAACTATGAAGCACACAATCAACTGTGTCAGAGAAACACTTTTTAAACTAAAATATTGAGTTGTCGTACTATTTTAGGAATTATGAAAGTTCATTTCACAATGCCAAAAGACTTTGTTCATGTTCCAGTATCAAAATTAGTAAATGGGGTAACATCAGGCTGGAGACCAGTCACTAGTGGGGTTCTGCAGGGCTCCATTCCCACAGCGTGATGGGAAGAGGGCTGGCAGACACTGCTCTCTCCTCCATGGTGCCAAGTGACCAGACCCACGTGAATGGCCTGAAGCTGAGTAAAAGGAAGATTACTTTGGATATCAGGAAAAGGTTTTTCACCCAGAGGGTAACTAAACACTGGAACAGGCTCCACAGGGCAGTGGTCACAGCACCAGCCTGACAGAGTTCAAGAAACATTTGGACAAGGCTCTCAGGCACACAGTGTGACCCCTGAGGTGTTCTGCGCAGGGCCAGGAGTTGGATTTGATTATCCTGATAGGTCACTTCCAACTCAGTATATTCTATGATTCTATGATTTTTTTTTTGTTAATGTTACGTTGCACAGTTTTGGCAACGAGGTATATTCTATGATTCTATGATTTTTTTTTTGTTAATGTTACGTTGCACAGTTTTGGCAACGAGGGTTCTTTTACTGTGGGAAATTAGGAGTAGCAGATAGCAGTTAGCTACCATCTAGTGGTCAAAAGCTGAAAGTGTACATGACTTACTTTTTTTTTTTTTTTCACAAAATACTCTATATAAAATTTGGCCGTTGAAATATTCTTTACAGAGATGATCACTGACAAATCACAAATGAAAATCTGCACTGAATGTAACTGGAGGAACTTCAAGAAAATTATATTCGACTCTGCTGCATTCTCTTGATACAGCTACAATGCAAATAACTAGAGCTAAAGGTAGACATTGCCTTGATCTGCTTTCAAAGTCAAGTAACACTGGGGCTTTAATTCCTTGAAGGAAAGTATTTTTAACTACTTTGCTGAGAGAAATTAAAACTTCAACATATTTAGTCATTTCCTTCACTACTAGGCATATGGATCACTTGTCATTCCAAAAAATGCTTTTTGTCTTAAAACGTCTAACAAGTCTATAATTTGTCGGCCACCTAATGTCCTCAGCTCAAATATATTTAATTTACAAAAAAAAAAGGAAAAAAGAGAACAAAAAAAGCTATCATAGTTGAAAATTACACTTCTAACTTGCTTGATAAAATAACAGATATGACTAAGAATTTAACCAAGTTACACTGCTATTCAACAAGAACTTTATGTGAAAGACAGTACTGTTTAAAGAACTAGCCTACCATGTAGGAAGTCCTAGTGTAATTCCCTCTTCTTTTTTAGGCAAAAGATGTGCTCTTCAGGCTACGCTTGCCTATTTGATCCACCAATAAAAAAAATAAAATTTAAAGATAAAACAATTATATAGTTAACAGATAAAAATTAGCCTTCTGTTTACCAGGACAAACAGGATGTGTGGGTCTTACCAAATGAAGAGATTGTGAGGACAGAAAATTGCCATTCAGGTAACCATGGAAGTGATACATTTTCCAATTTTTTAAGGAGCTACAAAACCTCACACCTCAAACCTACACACACTTTCCTTTTTCAAATTACGTGGACATTGTACAGCCAACTTAGCTCAGCACAAGGATCAAAGGCAAAAATACTCTACCTCAGAATCTTCAAGCATCCCTAGCACCACTCAGATATTCCAATATCCCTAGAAATGCAGACTAAAGAGAATGATAAATTCTCAGCATGCAACTGAAGACCAGGAAAGAAGCAAGGCCCAGATTCCCTGGAAGATGAGAACAATACTGAAATTAAAGGAACGGTTTTGGAAGAAACAATTTTGATAAACTTTGTGGCTTTTACTCTTAAATATTAGAGAAGAAGTTTTAAACCTAGCCTGAGGAAATGTTATCAGGCCCTAAAGATCATTTGTTCACAAAATACATATCCACTTGCGTGAAGTACAGGGTGCTCATGACATGATAAAGCAGAGGGTTCCACCTGTCACACCGCAAGCCATAGCAAAAGGCTGGACAGTAAAATGTTGTCCTTTTGAACAAAGTGGGAGAAAGCAGAAAACTAAAACAAGTACATAACTGCTTTTACTTAAGCAGGAAATATCCTTGGAACAAAGACGGGGGATCTGAGATACTATCTTCAAACTAAGAAATGGCTGTAACCATAGAACTAGAAACTACCAGATTAGCATAAGGAGGGTATCCACTGGTACTTTGTGCCATTACATCAAGGTATTTACTACATAGGAAATGTGGAAAAGTGCACATTGGCTTAAGAGTTCAGTGTTCAAACAAGTTAGAGTCACCCAGAGCCCAACAGCATAAAGTTTCAGTCAAAAACAAGATAGACACAGCATATGATATTACTGTCTGCATAATTAGCGTGGAAGTATTGACTGTGACATGCTGACAGTGACATGGAGGGGCCCATGGCAGGGAACAGAATCAGCAAGTAACTTAAGCTGTATTCATATACACCTGGGAAATACCATTTCAGATTGCAATGCTGATACTAATTTTTTTAGACATTGATAATAGAAAGTCCATAATTCAAAAACACATGAGGCCTCAGTGCCCAAAAAGGCACAATATCAGGTTCAAAATATTAAAGTCCAAATAAAACACTAAATTTAGCAACCTCACAGCTCTAGAGGCCCAGAGAACCTGACTGGCGACAAGATGGGTAGTGGTGATGTATCCCCACACTCCACCCAGGCCGCACAACAACCTGAGTGGTGCCCATTCATGGTGTTAACACATCACAAGAAAGAGCAAGACTTTGCTGGAGAAGGAAGGCCAGGCTGGAGATAGAGCAGCACTTTTCCCTGGGAAAGAACCACAACACACTACAGCACAAGTGCAGGAATGAGTGGCAGGAAGTAGGCATGAACTATAACATGGGATTGAGACACCAGTGACCCCCAAAGGCCTTCGATGCCTTTCCAGAAAAGCCTGCACATGATAACTAACTTACACAGAAAGAGAGAAATCTGTCCATAAAAAAAGTACTTTGCCAAGCCTGGGCAGTGCCCCCCATGACCCTGGATGTCTCACTGGTGGACTGACACAGCTAGATCAATTCTTATCTGTTGGATCGATGCTGGAACCAGAAGTGATGATCATTTTCTCTCTTTTTCTCTGTTGCTTGCTTTCTTTAATTCATCTCTCGCTCTTTAATTTCACTTGCTTTTCCTTTTCCTTTACTTTCTCATTTTTTTCTTTAATTAATCTCTCACTCTTTAAATTTTTTTCATCCTTTCCACCACACTCTTTCATCCAAACCCCTGGTAGGTGTTAATATAGTAGGTCAGGGACTTACACACCAATTTCCATCCAAGTGTGTAATTTACTAATAAAATTTTCTAATTGTTTGCAGATGCTCTTACATTTTTTGTTCCTGGTGACCAAAGAGCATTTACAAATATTAGGTGCTTCCTTCCCCTTAAGGATGAGCCATCACAACAGCACTAACAAAAGCTTTAGAAAAGCCAGTGCATCTTCAAACTAGGGAACCACTAAAAGTAAGATAAAAATAACCAGTCAAAATGATTAAATCTTTGCAGACAACATGAAAACTATTTAAGAATACCATACTGAAAAAAAGTGCAATTGCACAGCCTCTACCACAGAAAAACTTGAGAAAAAGCATAAGGCAGTCAGCATAGCTAAAAAGTAGAGCAAAAGCCAGCAGGTATCCTCCAAAAAGCTGGAACAACAAAGACAGGGAAAAAATCCAGATAAATTAAAACCTGACAGCTTAGACAAAGATCCAATGAGGCAAGATGAAGCAGACTGAATAATAGCTGATAAGAAATACAAAGTGGTGATAATGAGGTCCCTGCCATGATGCACCACAATAATAGGAAACTTCCCACAATGTCTTCAAAAAAAACCATGGCATTGCAAGACTCGGGAGTGCTGGTGGATGAGAGGCTGGACATGACCCAGCAACGTGCTCTTGCAGCCCAGAAAGCCAAATGTGTCCTGGGCTGCATCCAAAGCAGTGTGGCCAGCAGGGGACAGAGGGAATTATGCCCCGCTACTCTTCTCTGGTGAGATCCCACCTGCAGTGCTGCAACCAGCCCAGGAAAGGCATGGACCTGTTGGAGTGAATCCAGAGGAGAGCCAGCAAGATTATTAGAGGGATGGAGCACCTGTTCTAAGGTGAAAGGCTGAGAAAATTGTGTTTGGTCAGCCTGGAAGAGAAAACACTTTGGGGTGACTTAATTTTGGCCTTTCAGCAGCTGAAGGGAGTTCACAAGACAAAGAGGGACGTTTTATAAGAGCACGTAGTGACAAAACAAGGGGAAATACAGTCAAACTGAAAGAGCTTAGATTTATATTAGATATTAGGAAGAAAATCTTTACTGTGAGGAAGGTGAGACAACAGAACAGGTTGCCCAGAGAGGCTGTGGGCTCCCCATCCCTGGAGGTGTTCAAGGCCAGGCTGGATGGGGCTTTGAGCAATCTAGCCGACTGCATGGTGTCCCTGCCCATGGCAGGGGAGTTGGAACTAGATGTTGTTTAAGATCCCTTCCAATCCAAACCATTCTATAAGAAAGCAATAGAAGAATACTAAATTTGTATATATTTTTGCTGCAGAATTCAATATTTTCTTCACAGAAATCTCCCATTAAGGAAGCAATATATTGGGGCCAGATGATGAGTTTATAAGCTAAAAAAATAAAAAAAAAAAAGTGGTTTTTTTTTCTAAATAAATGGAAAGTAATGCCTCAGATGGCTAAATGCCCAAAAATTGCAAAGGAACTCAGACAAAAGAGTAAAACTTCTTAATGTGACATGTACTCTGCATCAGTATCAGAGGACTGGGCACTGGCTAATAAAATAAAAGCACACCTTCAGGGCTAGTTGAATGAGAAACACCTGATGAGGAAACCTTGGTAGGTAAAGTAACAGGCATTATATCAAAGTATATAATTAAGAGGCAGCTTGAATTATTTAATTTCCAAAGGAAAACCCAAAAAGATTTTTGTGAAAAGAGAAACACACTCATCATGAACCGCTGAGGTTCACTAAAGAGGTTAATAAGCATTAATGTAAAGAAGATTGAGCTAAATTATATGGATCTGCAAATAAAGCTTTCAAAAAGATCAACTGTCAAGTGCTTTTAAGAAAAGCATAAGGGAAATGACCTTCAAAGATAGAGACTTGATTAAACGTTGGAATGGAGAGGGTAGGAAAAAAAATAGATCTTACAGCAACAGTTTTAAGGTATAAGTGGAACACTCTAGACATCTGCACAGTCAGGTGGAAAAAGGAAAAGCTACAAGAGTGACATCTGCAGACAAAAGTATGTTATTCAAGGTAATAAGGAGGAGCACAATGAGTTACAGAAACTTCCAAGACTGAGCAACTATCATGTGCTAGAATGGCAAATGAAAATTCAGTGTAAGCAAACGGGAAAACAACAAATCTAAACCAAAATTCACATCAAAATTATGGTCTCTGAACCAATCATTACTACCATGAAGCCTATTTCTACCTTTGTGAGCAACTGGCTAACATACAGAAATTAGTAATCATCCTAATTTAAGGGGTCATGATCACTACTAGTTAAAATTTCCCTTTGTTGGAATGGAGAGGGTAGGAAAAAAATTAGTTAGATCTTACAGCAACAGTTTTAAGGTATAAGTGGAACACTCTAGACATCTGCACAGTCAGGTGGAAAAAGGAAAAGCTACAAGAGTGACATCTGCAGACAAAAGTATGTTATTCAAGGTAATAAGGAGGAGCACAATGAGTTACAGAAACTTCCAAGACTGAGCAACTATGATGTGCTAGAATGGCAAATGAAAATTCAGTGTAAGCAAACGGGAAAACAACAAATCTAAACCAAAATTCACATCAAAATTATGGTCTCTGAACCAATCATTACTACCATGAAGCCTATTTCTACCTTTGTGAGCGACTGGCTAACATACAGAAATTAGGAATCATCCTAATTTAAGGGGTCATGATCACTACTAGTTAAAATTTCCCTTTTTCATTAAGCCTAAGACAAATGCACAGTCTAAAAAATACAAAAGATTACTGGAGACAAGTTTTTAACAACATTTCCATTTTAGGCACATTAGATGATGAAATAGAAATTTGTGTAAAATGCAACTTCTTCTATCACTATAAAGGTCATAAAAATTATTTGTACTTTTTCTAGATCAGCATGGGAGGCTGGGCAAACTCATTATTTATGCCATTTGTCACTTTTTAAGGTAGTAAATACTTTTACAAATATTAACTACTTTCTACAAGCTGTTTTGTTATCCTTTTAGGTGAAGGTAGTCATGTTTGTAGTTGTTTGTATTTTCTGCTCTGCTGCCCTTTATTTACTTTAGTTGGAAGAGGATTCAGCAGCACAAGCCTTAAAGACACATGCCTGATTTTTTTTTTCCTGCTATTCATACCACATAAGTAAATCAATAAATAAAAGCTTGGTTGTACCTGAGATGTTTCTGGGTAGCTTAGCACTAGTAACAAAATGTCTATTTGGATAATTTGTTTTCCATGGAATAGCAAAAAAAAAACCCTGTCAATTAAAAGCTCACTTTTTTTTTCTGGTTAGATATCAGATAAGTCCTTTGATTCAGGCCCTGCGATTGTTCCATGTCCCAAAACTATCCTAACCTTAGTTGCCAGCACCAAAAGAACACCTGCATCCACACAGAAGCAACTAAACAGATATGAAAGCTTTTTCCCCCTTTTAATAATAGTAACATTTGAAGGGGTCTATTGCTGTGCTGAATTTAGGCTTTTTCACCACATTCATTTACAGTTTTTTAGAGTTGTTCAGACACAGCTGAACTAAACTGCTCTACTGCTTTTTACATCTCCATTCACAGGTGCACTGAGCTCACAGGAGTAACTCCTCTGACCTACAGGTCACGAGAAAAGCATTCCTATGCTCCAGAGACATGCCAGCTCTGCAGCTGAGAAAGTTGTTCCATGTCCAAAAACTATCCTAAGCTTAGCTGCCAGCGCCAAAGGAACACCTGGATCCACACAGAAGCAACTAAACAGATATAAACTAAAGCTTTTTTCCCCTTATAGTAATATTAACATTTGAAGGGATCTATTGCTGTGCTGAATTTAGGCTTTTTCACCACACTCATTTACAGTTTTTTAGAGTTGTTCAGACACAGCTGAACTAAACTGCTCTACTGCTTTTTACATCTCCATTCACAGGTGCACTGAGCTCACAGGAGTAACTCCTCTGACCTACAGGTCACGAGAAAAGCATTCCTATGCTCCAGAGACATGCCAGCTCTGCAGCTGAGACATGATGCACTCATACTAAGTGATAGAATCATTTAGTGTGAAAAACATTCTAAGATACAGTCCAATCATAAAAGCTTGACCGTATAGCAAACATGATGTAAGTAACCTGTGCCCTACATATCTATGCCATTTCATAAAAAGGTATTTCCATTGTACAGTATCACCCTGTTATGCACAATATATTCATTAAAACAGTTCAGTAGCTATGCTGAGCTTGCTGGGTTTTTTTCCAGTCACTTAGAAGTTATTTAAACTTCCAGCTGTCCTTTGGACCATTCCTACCAGTCTTAGTTTGAGGCGTGCCTACCAGACCATCTTTGAAAAGAGCTAGATGCATTAGCTAAAAATAGAATTTGCATGGCACTTCTTCCACAGTAACCCAGGAAGAGATATTTGTCCAGCTGTGTAACTAGCTCATACAAGGAGTCTTCAGTTCAAAAACATTGAAAGTAAAATGTCTTCTTTGTTTTCTCTCCCTCCTGTAATTTACTAATACACACACAACTAAACGAAATTAAATTCTTCCACACATAGATTTCAAAATGTAGAAAGTGATGGGGGAAGTCTTTTTATTTTGTAAGTTTATGACATTTTAAATTAATATTTACTTCCAAGGAGTCTTTAAGAATGCCTTACTCATTTTTCAGTCTATTGGGGTTACTTACCACCAAACAAGTTTACATTTAATGCAACTTTTACCTACTAATTTCCTTAAAATTTAAGTTTGATAAAAAATTAATTAAACAGAGCTGCAGCAACCAAGTACATTTAATTCATGATACCAAATTCTTTGACTAAGAACCAAAAAACACCCACTTGGCAATTTTTTAATAGTAGCAGCTATGGCATGAAAAACATACTGCTTGCCAGCCAGCCAATATAGTAGTATTGGCTTTCATATCAGTTCTTTTTCTCTGGAGAAATAAAAAGGTAATAAGCAAAACCATAGATTTCTATTTCTTTTCCACACTGTCATTTTTTTTTCTCCTCTCTTCTTAGTCTTTCATTCTTTCTGAAACCAGTCATCCTCTAACAAGGCACTTCTCTATGCTCTAAGCATTTAGAGATTTTTTTATTTATTGATTAACCTAAGATTTAGATTACTACCATTAATGGACCTCTGGAGGCTCTCCCCTAACAAACCATTGTATCGAGACTTCTCTTTCACTTGGTACTTCCAGTGCCTTTTTCCCCAACCATGACCCCACGACTGCAATATAGCAAGCTGGGGCAGGGGGAAGGTAATATCCAAACCCCTTTATTCACATTTTTCTTAAGATTTAAGATTATTTGTAATTCAATACTGTTGTAACAGTGCTCCTGAGAAAAAGTGAGATTTCAAAAGCTTTTCCCCAAAGTTACTGCATTGTCTGCATGTGGCTAAACCAACACTCTTGAAAAGTCTGCTTCTCAGCTTTTAGGAGGAATTCCCTCTTTACTACAGTTAAATAATTGTCCAGAGGCCTGTTCACATCATATGGGAGGGATATAAAATAATCCCACCACAAGTGAAGGTTAAGCTCACTGTTTTGTTGAGACTGTTACAGTCCCCTCATGTATTTCAGTAGATTTCAACTTCAGCTTTTAAATTCCAACAAATCTGAAAACATCTCACAGCATGGTACTTTCAGGTGCTTTCGCCTCAGTAACACCAAAGGCTTATAGTTCTGTAGTCTTGCACCCAAGATGTTTTCCAGAGCCTCTGTGGGTAGGTTTTTTTCTCCCTTTGCTGTGCTGGTGCTAACACTCTTACGTTGTTATTCCCCTATGGCCTGCCCCTGCAAGCCCCTAAAGTGCTGTTGCTATGTTTACAGGAAGTCATTCCCTCTGGCAAAAGGATCACCCTTCCTCAGTTCCTCTGCTTTTTGTCTTGGAAGATTTTAGTTTACATTAGAAAAAAAAAAAAAAAACAAACATAATGCATAACAGTGTAGAAAATGGTCCTAGAGATGCTTGATAACTATTACTGGATAACATGGGTGCAAAGAGATTTAAAAACTAGTAAGCAACATTTACATTTGATTGGCATACTCCAATAAGAAGTAATAATAGGGAGTTTTATCCTTATCAGTGCCACATGCTGCACTTGAGGCTTAGACAGACCAGCCTAAGAGGGAACTCAGCAGGCACCATCACCTGGCCACACTGGTGGAGAGCACTCTCACCCCCACCATTCTGCTGGTTTTTACATTTCCCTCAAAAAAATCAATCTTCCTTCTTTACAGCCAACATATGCTATCAGCTAAAAATCCTGCTAATGAATCCTCACAGAAAGATCTTCTTACTTATACATCCTTTGTACACACACAACATTTCATAGAAAACCAAGAGTAAAAGAAATTATTTCATACAAAGGAGTTCTGTTCTTCTTGACCTGATTTATATTAATAAACAGTTCACCACATAAAATAAGCATTCTTCTTGAAGAAGTCAAAAACTTGGAAAAGAGAAAACAATTCAGAGCAGGAAGAAGGGAAGTTTTAATTCCTTATTAAAATAAAGATCATTAGAAATAAATTGGAGAAATCTCAATTTCCACATTTTACATTTTTGCACCTTAAAACATGCCAAGTGAAGTTCATGAGAAGCAGAATGCATGTTATTTTTCTCCATGCTAGACATTTAAAATGCTTTTGGTACATAGATTTTTAGGAATAAAATGGTAAAGCAGGAGAAGCTACTGACTCGAACTTCTGGTACCTGATCACACATCCAAACTATGATCTCATAATCCCTAGCAGTTGGAGCTTGAATACTCCACCCTCTATTATCTGCTAAACAAAACACTTCTTTTCCATAGTAAAAATCTGATTTTTCTTTAAATTTTTAGTGTTTGTGGAACACTATGTGTTCCATGCTGTGGAAAAACCTGGTATATTTTCTTTTGCAAACTATTATCTAAAATACAAAGGCTGGAATCACATATTTCAGTTAAAAAATCCCAGCTTCTCCTTCATTCTGATAATAGAAGTGAAGTCATTTAAGTTAGTCTAAAATTTGCAATTTAGACCATTCTTCAACCTGCTGTAGCAACAATTACATTCATCTGTGTTAGTCACAACAACAATATGGGAATCACAAATGGAATAGGAAACTATGATTCGGTGCACAGATTAGAAAACATAGCTCCAAAATCAGCAACACAAAGGATTCATTGCTCCAAGAATGTGAAGTTTCTAATACTTTTCATGCAACACGCTATTTCTCCTTTTTTTGTCATAATACTTTAGCAGTGTCTTCATCTTTTCTAGGAGTTCCGAATGCCTCAAACATCAGAGGGCACCTCCTTACTGTTTCCTCAGCCAAGCAGGAAAGACACCTGATTTGAGTATAAACAGAAGAGATACTTGAGGGCAAAATGTACTCAAAATAGTAAATAAAGAGGGTTGAGGTTTTTTGTCCTGCAATAGCCTCCAAAAAGTCTTCTGTAACTCCGCCTGCTCTTCCTTAACCTTAGACAATATAAGGAATGTCAAGTGCCCCTCTCTGCACTTAGCCTTTTTGTTCACTGTTAATCCAGTTCCCCTAATACCCTGTGTGCTGGGCTTGGATGAGGTAAGTTTCTCCCGAGTAACTGGTATGGGGCCATGTTTTGGATTTATGCAGGAAGCAGTGCTGACAATTCAGGGATGTTTCAGTCACTGCTGAGCAGTGCTTAGCCAGCACCAAGACTTTCTTATCCCACCAACAAAAGGCTCAGGGAGCACAAGCTGTGAGGGAGCACAGTCACAAAAGTTGGCCCAAGGAGTATTCCAGACTATGTGGCATCATCCTCAGTTTGTAAAGCAGGGGGAAAAGGAGAAAGGGGGGACATTCAGAGAAATGGTGTTTGCCATCCCAAGTCGCATTACACGTGATGGAGCCTATAGGAAGTGGTGAATGCACTCCTTAACCTGCTTTGCTTGCACGCAGGACTTTATTTTCCTTATTAAACAGTTTTTATCTCAACTTTTTATCTTCACTTTTAGTCTAATACTCTTCCCCCATCCCAGTGCAAGGAGAGATGTAAGTGAACTGTTGTATGGGCCTTATTTGCCAGCTGGGTTAAACCACAACACCCTGCAATCTACTGGGTATCACAGGAACACAACAACACGGGAGGCACACTGCAATTTCCCTGAACTGTTGGTGCTATGTCCCTTTCTGCTGTGCAGTTAAACTGGACCAGCTGCAGCCTTTCATCATTAGCAGTTCCACTGCATAGAGGCAGAAGGTGCTCACTGTTATCTTTCACTGTGGCTCAACCCCAGGTCCCCACCCCAAAACCCCCTTCAGGTATTTTAAGTATCTACTCAGAAACAAAAAAGCAAAACCAGTTACTTGCCAATAAGCAAGCATTTCCCTTTACATAACTTTAGCAATAGAGGAAGTATAGATTGCAAATTTCCACATTACATAAACAAATGCCAAAACCTTTTCAATTCCACTGAAGTGGCAATAACGCAAAGTTATACATTTATCCTGGGCTTTCTCGACTATACGTGAGCAGCCTATGCCTTCCAACCATGTCAGAGAGGAATTGGCTCCTTGGTGCTAAATCAAACCTTTCTGGAAAAAGCACGACTGCTAGTGCCTGCTTAACACACACTCACAGTAAAAAGCTGCAGTTGTTGCTGAGCAACCAGAGCTGTGCTATTGCTGTGTCCCCAGCTTACCATCTATCCCTGCACATCTAGAGTGGAGGGGGTTGGACACAATGCCCTGTAGCCGCTGCCTGTTAAACCTCTTTCTGCTTCTGTGGCACATGACATTTGTCACAAAGTGTCATCATTTTTCATGTGTTTAGAGTACAACACATTGTCTGATCTAGGTTAAGTGACAGAGGTCTTCCTTATTTGCAAATCTTCTGGGTGTTAATTGTAATGGTAAAATACTCCATTACCAGTCACAGTTCCTTGGAAATGTTCCTTATGTCTATCAAGCAGTTTCAAATATTATTTGGCTACTGAAAACTGAAACCAGTAAGGACCCATGACATTCTTTTAACCAGTCACAGCCTGATTGTGCCTAAAAAAAAAAATCCTTCTTTCCCTTTTAAACATATGGTGTCACGTTTTATCCAAATATATTTGGCAAATGGAATCCATATTGATTTATTGTTCATTCATCCCTGTATTCCAAATAAAACAGCATCATTTGGCTTCTGTTTTCTTTTGATTAGAAAAGCCTGCTAGACAAATCATTAACTCTACACATAGTTCTCATGCCACTGCATCAGTTCCTCTCTCCGTTGCTGCACATTCTTTAATTTCTAGGTAGTATCCTACTGGTGATGAAAAAAAAGACAGCTTTTTCCATTTTTCAGCAGGTTAACCAACAGCCTTTGCTAAGCTTACTTACTTATCAACTGAAAAATACTATGATTAAAATTCAAATGAAGGTTAATAAGAAAGAGTGGCTTTATTTTTATCCCTAGTTTCACATATCAAGTACCTAATTACATTTCAATTAACCTCTCGTAAACCAAATATCATCTTTTTTATGAAAGTTTAATGTGCTCTAGATTATATTAACACAGCATTCCATCGCCCGGCGTGGCTGCCGTGGCCAGGGGCTCCCGCCGCCGCCCCCCGCCGCCGGTGGGCGCTTTCTGAACTTCCCCTCCCAGCCCGAGGCCAGTCCCGCTTCCCATGGAAACGGGCTGCCGATGGCTGGGAGATTCCGCGCACAGCGGGACCGACGCCAGAGCCTGCAGGGCCGCAGAATTCCCCACTCGCAGCGGCCGCGCTCCAGCCGGCTCAAAACACCCTTCGACTGCCCAGGGTGTCACACCTTATTACCGCCCTAAAAGCTGAAAACTTGTATCAGGTACAGCATTAACACTTCAGACACAGTGAGACTATCCCACCTTCAACATCTCGTTCTCAGGAGCTCCCAAATGTTAGCGTTTGTGCAGCCGTCGCACCTGGCATGTCTGAGGGAGGCAGGAGAGCTAAGAGTGTCAAACGCCGCTATTTTAACTGCTTGACAAAAGAGCAATGAAATTCAATACAGCTGGATGCTACAGGTGCACATCTTTCTACTAATTGGATAACGTAGTGAGGGTTGCCCTCTTAAATGACCAGAGAAACTCCTGGTTATCAGGTTTCCTGCACTCTTTGCTCCCAGAAGGTAGCAGTGAAAATAAAGAGCTTGCTGACGCTCTGTTAAACGTGCTGATCATTCATGCATAAATCAAATTCCAAAGTGTTCATAAATGAATCCATCCCCAGGAAAATCTCTTCCTCCTTAACTTCTCGCAAAAGATAGATACAAATCAGGGTGGTAATTGCACTATAGGCAATGGTTACTATGCATCACGAAAGTACTGAAAGCTGTCCAAGATTAAATATACATGAAGGACACACTAAATATGTACAACCTGACACTGAGGCATCAGCAGCTTTTGTTCACCCACAACCTATGGCAACCCCTCCTCGAGAACGTGAAAACTAAATACTAGGAGTAAAACACACATAATTCAGGAGCAGAAAACCTGAAATTCTTTACAAAATAAAGTGTAAGAAACCCAATGCCCAGACTTGAGACAGGTATTTCACCTTGGAATGTGTTTCTCTTCTGAGCCTTTTGATGTAATTTGAACTCTGGGTGAGGGAGTCTCCTGCTCATCTTTTATGGAACATATATAGACAGCACTGCAAAAAACCTGCAGAAACCCCATGTCTCAGCCCAAGAATTCCTCACCATCCCCTAACAGGATTTTCCACCTATTCTTTAAACTCTCTGGAAGGCAAAGCATACACAAACCTCCCAAAGGGCATGGGCTAGTTCTCATTTGCCCTTTTTTTTTTTTTTAGTATCTGCTAAAAGCCTTTTTAACTTCCACCCTAACCTAAGGATATCGGCTAGAAAGAGCACCTCGAATATCAGACTGACAAACTGGAATCTCCTGGTGCTCCCGCGAGGACGGAAGCCCCAGCTCTGCCTGCACACCAGCGGACACAGCTGCGTTCTTCCTCCTCCTCTGTGCCCCTCCTGGAGAGCAGCGACGGCGTGGGAGCGACCCGTCGTTTCTCCCCACTCGAGCTCATTTTTAACAAAGGCATTAAACAAGGAGAAAGACCTTTTACCCTATTTATTTCAAAAGGCACTGGCGCAGCCGCTCCATAGCTCCCTTTCCCAGGCAGGCTGCGAACACGGGACTTTCCGCACCCCGGCGGCTCCCGGCCGCGCTCCCTCCCTCCCTGTCTCCCTGCGCGGTTCCCGCAGCCCCGGGCGGCTCCCCCCGCCCCGCACCTGCAGCGAGTCCGCGCCGCGCTCCGCCGGCTCGGGGGGCTGTGCCCGGGCCCCCGGGCGCCTTTTTTTTTTTTTTACTAGTATTACTTCAAAGTACACTTTTTTTTCTCATCTATCCGTCAGAGACTAGGCAGAAAAAGTGACTTTTATAATAATAGTTTTAATGTGCTTGTTGTGAATTAACTCTGGTAGACAGCTAAAGCCCCCCACTTCCCCCCAGTGGAAGTGTTTTCTTGGTCAATTTTTTCTCTCCTAGAAGTAAGATAATTGTTTCAGATAAGAGCTATTTATTTCATCATTCTCTTGGAATTCATAGGTTCTGTTCCTTATGATTTTCCAGTTTGTTGGTACTGTTGCCAAAATTTGACATGCAAAACTGGACATAAAACTCTTCCAGTGGCCTTAGAATCCACAGAGTACAAAAGGAAGTTTTCTACTAATGGTTCCAACAGATTTTTTAAAAATTTTCCACTGTTTAAACACCCTCAAGATAATTCTATTTTCTGTATGCTTTAGTGGAATTTCCTATGTTTCAGTTGATGTCCTACTTGTCAAGCTGGTTAAGCACAACTTTCCTTCTTAAATCCATGCTGAAACATGACAAAGGCACAAAATTTTTGGATTTTTGGAACTGATAATCATGCCATGAGGTAACCCTGTCTCAGCAATGCAATCCATGCTTATATTTGGTGTATAGAGGGTTATATAGGTATGTCCAAACATAGAATGCCTCAGTTTGCATCACACCTGAGTCACTACTGTCACCTTGGTCCCTCAATTCTCTTGTGCCACTTTTGACTTCAATCACATCAGTTATTTATGTGGCACTAATTTGACACTACACACCTCAGTCACTCACCCAAACCTGCCTGTCACTCCATCAGCTCCTCTCAGCTCATTTTATGAGCCACTTCACTCCTGACAACTCCCAAGTTAGTCAGCTCCTTCAGGTGGACCTGCTGGGCAGTCACCTACTGCCCCCAGCACCTCCCTCAGCTCCACTAATGACAAAGTGTATGACAGAACAGTTGCCCAAAGTGATTTGTACCAAAGCTTCTTTTGAATTTCAGATTGTTAAAAACCCATTGATACTTATAAAAATAGAAAGACATTTCACTGAAATAGTCACAAATACAAGTTTCTGTAACTGAAGGTCAGGGTACATTTTTACAGGTAATTGCTATATGATGGTTTAAGCATAGAAGTGTTTTCTGATTGCAACTTAAGTTACAGCAAAAACAACATTCCAGTTGTTGCTTGACTAATTCAGCGTGGAATGAAGGGATTTTTCATCTGTCATGCTCTTATTTGTGTGTCTAAATAAATTTAGGAGAATGCTTTTGGGAATATTTCCAAAGTTTGATATTCTAGTTCCAAAAGCGGTCACAAGACACCTTGGGAGAGAAGAGAGCAAGCTCACGTGATATTTTTGCATAATATTTTCCCAGGCTCTGGCCATCTTTAGTTCAGGCAATTTTTAGAGCCTATTGTCATGGTGCCACCATGACACATCAGCCAGGGCACCAGGGGCCCTGTGGGTGGGTGGTTGATAGCAGCTCCTGGCAGCCAGACCCTATCCTGCTGCTTCAGCCAGGAGCTTGGCAGCCAAGGAGCCCTGAGGCAGCCCCAGTCCTGGCACTGGGCACCTCTCTGGGGACAAGGATAGGCCAGGTTTTGTCTTCTTAGGAAATAACCTTTTCAGATCCTTATCTAGCCTTCCACTAACCCCATGCAAAGTTTTTGAATCCACAGCATCGTTCAACAAAGGGACCCCCAGGTTTTCTGCTGTTGCATGAAGACTGTCTTTCAACTATTTGTTTTGAACCTGGTTCCCACCCTATCATTCCCTATTTGCATTTGAAAAACACAGTGACCCTTCTATCTCTATCCATTTCTCCACACCACTCTTATTTTGTAGTCTTCTGATGTATCTTGCCCTGCAGGAACACTTCTTCTCCAGCCAATTCAGCCACCCTCCTTATGGAAGCCATTTTAGTCCTTTGGTCACCCTGCTGCCCTACTCTTCCTTTTTCTAGCCCCTACATATCCTTTTTGACATGGAAGAACTGTAACTGGATATTCAAGGTGTGGGCAAACAATTTATACAGTGGTGTAATTACATTTTCCATTTTGCTTTCTATTTCCTTCCTGAAAATTTGTAGTTTGTTCTTTGTTTTGCTTACTGCTACTGGTTACTAAGTGAAGGTTTTTATGTAGTTCTTTACTGTAACTGCAGGGTCAGTGATAATGTTTTAGGACCAGTTTAGTTTTAAATATTTTTAAGAACTGATCTTGGAGAGCAGATAAGACTTCTGACATGATAACAAAAAGTACAGTAACACTACTGCCTCACATGGCAGTATTGAAATCCATTCAGCTTCCCCTTATCAATACTACCAGCAGCAATAATTGTTCACCCAGCACGGATAAAACCCACAACACCTACCATGAAATTGGAAAGCATTGAGGACAAATTCTGAGCAGCACCAAATAGAAAGAGTATAAAATCACAATGAGACAAAAAAAAATACGTTATTGTACACATCCAAACGCAAATTTTCATATTTTTATGGGTTAGCCTGTGACATATTTAATTCAAAGGTTGGATTCAATGATCTCAGAGCTATTTTTCAACCTAATAAATTCTGTGATTCCATTATATCCAAATCACTGTCAAAGTTTTAAGAAAATCATGAATTTCAAATCTTATTCTGGTTTGTACTAGCACCTTTTCACTCAAATCCAGTGCAGTAAAAATAAACAGCCCACTTTGGTCACTTCTATCTGACCTAAAAGTTTCTATGAACCCTCCAAACATTGTAGTACTGCTAGATAATCCCAGTTTTCATATTTTTGCATAAAACTGCCACTAGAGGGGGAGATAACCCCAAACACTTGAATAGTTCTAATCCTAGCTGGCAGAATTTATACATTTGAATCTACTTTCTATCACTGTGACCGAAACATCTATTTTTTTTTACAGTACAGGTATTCAGTTACAATGAATCATATTGAATTATTTGCTGGGTTATTATTTTTTTATTAGGCCCAGCAGATGAATCAGGAGTACCTTGCCAGAGCTAAGGCCTTTCCTTAGAAGGTTCTGTCCATTTATTTAGTAATTAACGGATAATTTTTAAATTACAATTTCACGGTCAGGTTGATTTAATTTTGGGACTCTAGGGTTCAGCAATTTTCCTTTAAGGAACCTTAAATTCATAGTAACTTCAGCAATCTTTGACTCACTAATTCTAACAGATGACAAAACTCTGGCATGTTGTGCTCAAGCACAAGTACCCTATTTGAGACAATAAGAATATATGTTACGTATTCAAGCAGTTAGGTTATGACACTTTCAGCAAATGCCAATTTATAAACCAAACAGAAAATCAATCTGTACTATCTATTGTAAGCATTAAAAAAAATCCCAGTGATTTGTTGAGGTCACAGTGACAGTCCTGACTGCTCCACCTCCACTCAGATCAGTGTCTCTACAGCTGTTAGGAGACCATGGAGTCGAGATAAGGAAGACTTAAACTGTGTTGTATCACAAAGCAATCAAGACTTATGGTTCTCCATAGGAGAGGAACATAGTAATTATCCACATCTATGATGTAATGAACATTGTTAAGCATTGTCAAACACAATACAGCTAAGGTAAAATCTTCATCTGTGGCAGCCACGGTGACACTTGATTACAGGGGAATTGCTTTGTATTTTATTGTGACTTGTTAGGCAAATTTGTGAGGCTGATGTGAGACGTTATGCTATTATAGTTCTGAAAAGGTAATCTGTCGTACAAAACCAAGGGAGATGTGTCCCAGCACAGGCCTGTACATCCATGTAACAGCTCCAGGAATTCCCTGATCTCATTTGCTTCTCCCATCAGTCACAGAGGGGACGCAGAGGGGCAGGCCTACAGAGACTGATTATCCACCACAACAGCAATTACAACCAAAGTGAAGAAATAAAAGAATGTTTCATTTCTTTTAGCATCCCTCATGAGTGGTCAGGCAGAACAACAAACTGAGTTGTAATTGGTTTTCTGTGACTTTTGCCTGGGTGATGTAAGCAGCTGAAATGACTCTATGTTCTACCTGGTTATAAACCAGTATTTTACAGAAGGCTTAATATTATTAAATAATACGCACATATAGATATAAATTTGCATTATAAAAATATATTCCCTTGGGTGTGCATTCATTTCTCAGAAGAGGAAAAATCAATATTGAGAAAAATGATACACCATGACAGGAGATCTAAACAGTAGTAAAAAAGAAATGTTATAATTGTGATATAGATCAAAAGGTCAAGAATTGGCAACTGGAAATAGAAGGTGTAATGGTCAACCACAGAAACAGGAATTTTTCCCTGAATGAAGTTTGTCTCACAGGGAGATAAGTAGCTCATGGAACATACTTTAGAGAAGAGAAACTAGGCTGTTCTTGTAGTTATCAATCTGACCTCTTTTTAAAAAGTAACAAATGAAAATTTTATCCAGTTTTCTGAAGGCAGGAGGTCAAGTGTCTGGTTTTCCCATGGCCTTTGGTGGTGGTGTGGGCTATGCTGAGTAAATGTGATGCTGTAGGAGTGCAAAGAATTAATAAAAATTTAGAGAGGCAGCAGTGCTGCGAGAACACATTCTCCTGTCCCTCCTCACGGGTTCTCTGCAAAGAAGGTACAAACAGATGAGGAAGAGCAATGGGAGCAGCAGAGGAGGACTGATCTAGAATTGTCCATGCTGAGAATGATGAGAGGAAGACCTGAAATCAAACAGTACTGTTCATGAGGGGTAGAGATCCTTTTAATTAGGAAAACTGGTAGCTGGAATGACTAAGGTTATATTATATTAGTGTTTGCATGCAATTGCTTTCCAGCTGCTAAAGCAAACCTTTAAAAAATGAAACATATCAAATTTTAACAGAGAAAAAGTAGTATTTATGCATTTATATGGCTGTGACCATGCAAACAAAACCCTAAAACATCATTAAAATCTAAGGAAGGTCATATGAGAACAAAGAGGACAAAGTACCGGTTAGAGTGAAACTCAAGAAGCCCCCAGAAAGTTAGACTTTAAATGGAGATAATTCACAGAAAGTAGCAGAAAGGAGTTCATCTTTGATAAATCAGACTGCTCTTGAAAAATATAGCTGAGCAACTGTGCTCCTTTTTTTGCCTGGTCTTTTGGAGGCCTTTTTCCTTACAACCCCTTTAAAAAGCTTGTTAAAGATCTTTTTACAAAGTAGGTAATTAACTGTTGTAAGGACATATTAATTACACAGATAAAGGACTAGCTTGGAGAGCAAAGGCAGAGAGCAGTAGTGTAAAATAAGAATTTGGGCTAGAGAAACGTGAAGAGCTGTGTGCCACAGAGACCAGTAATGGCTGGGAGTGACTTCATTCCTTATATGCTGATCTCTGGCCAGGGGGAGGAAATATGGCTGTAAGGGAGCAGAGGCTGTTCATGACACATAGCTGGGCAGAGGTTCAGCACAAGGGAAAAGAGTCATAAACATCAGAAGATCTTGGACAGAGCAAGAGGGACAGGATATGAGTTAGCATGCTTGAATTGGGAGAAACACTGTTATTAGAGACCAGCCAAATGAAAACGTTACAGCACTGCCCTGACACTGTGCTTCTTACTGCCTTTTTACTGACCAAGAACAGTCAGAGAGGAGAACTACTGGAGCTGAAGCAGGAAGTTTTCAAGCGCTTAGCAGCAGACAGAGCTCAGGGCAGATACAGTCATCTTCAGCAGCACTTCCAACTTTTTGAGCAATATTACAGATGTAAGCCTGATTTTTTTTCAGTAGCAAAGGCCAGACTGAAGAAGAACATTATGTAGGAGTAAGTGGATAGTTTGCCATACTATTTATTTTTCTTATATCTAATACAATACACAGATGAGGCCACACCAAAACTGAGCAGATGTTAAACTAAAAACTTAATATTAAGGATGCTAAAACTAAAAACTTATTAAGGATGTTACATTCAGGCTGAAGATTGTACAGCTTTGGCTATTTAAAGCAAATTTTATTTAGCAATTTAACTTCACTACCTAACAACTGTATGTAGAACATGTGCCGCAGACTTTTGAAGGTTCATTGTTTGTCACAGAGACATCTTTGTTCATATTTTTAGATCTTTCAAATATTTGTTTGCACATTTCCTGGGGAGGACATACCTTCTGTAATACAGCTTGTACATCAGCCCACTCCCGATTTATTTTAGTATCCCCAGCTGATGGAGGACAGATGGGTGAGGGCTGGGAGCAGAGGAATGCTGCCCTGCCTCTGATGGCCCTGGGAGGTATGCAGCTCGCCTCCCCCAGACAGCTTCCAAGAGCCTTTGGGAAAGGGGCTAGCATGATTTTGGTCACCACAAACATTAGAAATCTACAAAAGACTCAAGAGGAATTAGCTTTCTGTCTTGCACAACAGGATAGAGGTCGCCGAGATGCTGTTGCTGAAAATTCCTATCCCAGAGAGATTCTGTAATATTGAGGGAACCAGGACACTAAACTACAAAGTAGGCATCATTAATTTGAATAGTGATGTGTAGTTTGTGATCATAAACTTTTCCTACAGTTCCCAACTTCACTTGTCTAGCTATGGAATTGGAATTCAAGTCTTGTCTCAGCACACTGGGAATTACAGTTTGGATTAACATATTTTGGATTAACACATTGTAGAATTAATAGAGTCTAATCTGCACCAGTGGCTGCAATGTTTTTTGCGTGCAATGCAAGCCAGTTTGTACTATGCTCCTTTTTTCTGACCATGATAACATAAAATCCCTTCTGCTAAGAAAAGCTGTCTGCACCTCCTGATTCAGAAGCCACATCCTCACTGGTCCCTCAAGAGGCCGTAGCCACCATCAGAGAGTGCCAGCCACAGAGACCATGATGTGCAGATGACACTGGCTGGACATCAAGTATCCATCAAAGTCACTCCTCAGCTGGACAGGGGAGGAAAAATAACAACCAAAGGCTCGTTGGTCAAGATAAGGACAGAGAGAAATAATTCACAAGTTACCATCAGAGGCAAAATGGACTTGATTGGAGAGAATTAGTTTGTTAGCAATCAAATAATAAAAAATAAAACCAAATTAAATGCATCTTCCCTCCTTCTTCCCAGGCTTTACTTTGCTCCTCATTTCTTTGCCTCCTTTCATCATTGGCACAAGGGGACAGGGAATGGGGCTGAAGTAATTCATCAAACACTGTCTCTGCTTCTCCTTTCTCCTCAGGGTTAGGGCTCCTCACACTCCTCCACTGCTCCGGAATGGGTCCCTGGCACAGGAAACAGTCCTCCACGAACTTCTCCAATATGCATTCTTCCCACGGGCTGCAGTTCCTCAGGAACAGTTCCAGCACGGAGTCCATTCCACAGGGTACAGTCCTTCAGGAACAGGCTGCTCCAGTGTGGCTCACCCATAGGGTCACAAGTCCTGTCAGCAAACCACCTCCAGTGTGGGCTCCTGTCTCCAGGGCTCCACAGGTCCCACTAGGAGCCAGCTCCAGCATGGGCTTGTCATGGGCTCACACCCTCCCTCGGGCACCCATTTGCTCTAATGTGGGGTCCTCCATGGGCTGCAGATTGGTCACTGCTCCCCCATGGACCTGCACGGGCTGCAAGAGCACAGTTACCCCACCACAGGATACAAGGGATTCTCTGCTCCAGTGCCTGGAGCACCTCCTCCCCCTCCTTCTGAACGGACCTGGGTGTCTGCAGGGCTGTTTCTCGCACATATTCTCACTTCTCTCTCCAGCTGATGCAGCACAGCAGTTTTTCTCCCTTTTGAGGTATATTATCCCAGAGGTGCTTCCACCATCACTGGTGTGCTCAGCCTTGTCAGTGGCAGGTCCATCCTGGCATAGGCTCTGTAGGACATGGGGGAAGTTTGTGGAAACTTCTCAAAGAAGCCACCCCTGTAGCCCTCCCAGGCTACCAAACCCCTGGCACACAAACCGAATACAATGCCGTAGTCAGGGCAGTGAGCAGAAGAGACACGTCTGAAAGCTTCACTCCGTACAGATCATTTAAATGTGAGCCATTGAATTCCCTCAGTATAACAGAGTCAACACAAAGGGAAGAGACTCCAACCTCACAGTTTTCTTTGGGAAATATGGATGATCTCAAAGATGAAGTTGTGGGTTTAGAACGCAATGTTTTAATGTAGAAATTTTTCTGAAACATTGTTTGCAAACTTGTTTCATATTCAGTGATTCATGCACTGTATTATGCTTACCAGCAAATTTTTCACCTATAATGAGTATAACATATTAGTGTCTTTTTGAACAGATGGATGGGATAATCCTCTAGGGAAGAGCCCTAATATGAATGCAGGCAGCTCTTAGTTCCCAGTATGCAGGATGCACATCAGGCCTGCCTGTGTTGCAGGTATGGTAATTGGTATAAACCCAGGCTACAATTAGTCCAGGTCCACTGGGAGTGTCTCATAATTCTGAACTTTCAGACCCGTCAATAAATCTGTTTAGGACTTGGACAAACTCCTGGCTGACACCTTCCCTGTTTCTGCTGTACCCTGGAAAGCCAGCCAAAGGCAGCTATTTCCCTGCTAAGAGGGCTTTGTCCTGCAACAAATGACTCAAGTTTCTTGCTGTCTTCTCCCCTTGGGTACAAAATTTTGGGGCTCAAACAGAAACCCATTCCAGCTGGTTGTGCAGTTCCATGTGTTGCTCTGCCTCCTTCAGGACTATGCAGAGAGTGGAAAATCCCCATTTTCCCTCACAGCTTCTCCCTTTAGTGAGTGTGTAGAGACAGCAGTGGAATGACCTGGGGACAGGAGACTGCAAAGTCCAGCAGAAAGAAAAAGCTGATGAGCTAATGACAGCAGATTTTCTGCCACATGCCTGGTGGGAAAGGATATTTATAGGAAATGTTTTTGTGAAAAACAGGAGGAAGTCATTTGGGAAGGAAATAAAAGACTCAAAACCAGAAACAAAAATGGAGAAGGAAAGATTTCCTTCCTTACATCTTTCATGACTTCCACTGGGAGGAAAACATCATAGATGCTCCATACTACCAAGCTGTAAACACGCTGGAAATCAAGCACTGGCTGATAAGTAGTTCTCATGCTCATAAGACCTTTTTCCTATAACAAGAGCATAAAAAGACTGCCTCAAAAGCTAAAATGGTGTATAAATCTCTTTACAGTTTGTATTTCTAAGAGAATTTATAACAGAAAGCTGGGTAAGTGTGAAACTCTACTGTTAATGTGTACATTTCACCAGGCTCCAGTACTCAGGATTGCTGATACAAAGTACATAACCATAACAAAACAAAGCTTACAAGAATATGTGGTTCTCTCTGCTGTTTTGTCTGTTAATTTGTTCCTTCAATTTGTCTTCTAGTTGCTGCTATTAACATCACTTCTGTTTTTCTACTTGAATAATTTGTTATTCCCTAGACTAAGACAGCTTTGAAAATAAAAATTGAGTCTTGGTGAGTTTAATATTAATTCCTTATTATTAACCAACTAAGATCTTTATATGTCTGGAATACAAATGCATATTAATAATGACAGCATACCTTTAGGAAATTACTATCATCATAATAAAACTCCCCACTAAGTATAACAGTATATTTGCAGGGTAGTACCTGGGGAAAAATTGTAGATGTTTGATTATATTAACATTTAATAAAAAATGTTTAGAGGCCATAATTTATTGTATAAATGTTCTTGAATATTAATGAAGCATTGAAGGATTGACAAACAACTCACATGAAACCCTAATGCAGAACTTAAATCCGTGAGCAATTCCTTTTCATAATTCTCTTTGATTTTCCAGGAGTAGACGTGTGAAACTATTCACTGAACAGCAATATCTCCGACTGAGGGCAACACAGGCTTTGAATACAAAAACACTTAGGGTTAACCTGTATGAAAAAATAATCCATAGTATTTTTATAAAGCTGACAATGCATGTATTGACCATACAGTTAAAAATCTGATTCCATTGTTTGGGACTGACAGAAATATAGTGTAAACCAGAAGCCTGTGTTGAAGCCTGACATCTGGCATATGGCTCTGCGTGTTGCTCTGACCAGAAGCATTGTCCTAGAAATCCCATCAGTACATGAAGCTCCACCCTGTGATCTCAAGTGTTCTGAGAATATGTAACATGCAAGATAAGGAAAGCAGGTCAGTGACTAATAACGTTATTTTGACTGAGTTGGTGTAAGTTATACTATGCTAACATTTTTGTTTTGCAGCAGCAGAAGGATAAAGCAGCCCAAAATTTGCTAGGTTTCTGTTAAGCTTTCCTTATTGTTCTTGGCTGTGACAGGAAACAAAAACTAGTAACTTATCGTCTCAAATTGCGCAAGCAATTACATTCTTTGAAAACCATTATCTGCATGAAATCTCTTATGGCAGGAAATCACAAACAGAAAGAAATTCCTTTACAATGACAGAAAAGGCCAAACTACTTTCAATACTTGTTTTAAAGTACAAAAGTTGCCACAAAAATTGATTCACTAGTCACTGTGATTCCAGATACTTGTCTTGACAGTAGACTGATTCCTTTAGGAAGAGCCTAAGGGTATGAGGTAAGGAAATAGAGAATTGTCTGAAATACTAACAATTAAATTTTCTATCAGACAATCTGTAATCACAACTGATCACTAAAGAGAAATACCGAGAACACAGAACAGATGATCATACATGTATTTCAAGCTCATACTTTAAAACAGTGTTGTGAGACAGTGAGAAAAAATGCCTGACCATTCATAACAGCATTTATGATGGAGCAGAAGTACCTGAGAGGAGTGATACAGGAAAGAAATCACTGGCAGCTTACATGCTGAGCCAGACCATTTGCAGCCTGTTTACACTAACTGTCAGGATGATAAAAAGTCACACCTTTTTTCCCTTTTGCTTTTCCTTACAGTATTCACATGTTATCATACCAGTTATGGAAGCTGCTGAAATCCCTCAATAACTCCTCATTTTATAACAGGATTGTATGTTAGATGTATATACCATACTTAGCTCAGTGAATTGACTGAAAGGCAAAAACAAACCTCAAAAAAAAAAAAAAAAAAAAAAAAAAAAAAAAAAGCAAAGTAATGGTTCATAAGTGCCTCTAGATGAGCCCTCCCCAAAATATGTCCTTTTTAGCTCTATTCAAAATGAGTAGAGAAGACTGAAGGGAGAGGGGAGATGAGAAGCTCAGACTGCTGCAGATAGTCAGAGGCTATCTGACCTCCCTGAGCTCCAGTTGGATGTCCCAAGCAACTCCACATTCCTGAAGTAAAGGAACTTTGTGATCTTCAGAGCTGGGTGGCATCCTCATCTGCCATGCTGCAGAGACAGCTACTCAAATGATACTTTTAAAATAATAACAACAAGCAGTAAGAATACCACACATAAAAGTACCTTATTTATCAGCTTCATAACATTTTCTCCAAAGCTGAAACAGTCCTTGCTGTATCAAAGAAACCTGCATGTTTTAGCCTTTTTTCTTTAATTTGACTCTCTAAAGATGATAAAATGAGGAAGGCACCTCAGTTTGTGTTTTTCCTTGTTATGCTGGTTTTAGAGAGCAACAACCTCCCTTCCTGACTGTAATAATCTCACCCTGCCCTTTCTAACCCTCTCTGCTAGTACCAGCTATTACCTTTTTTAATACTACTGCACTCTACTAGTAGTCATAACCTGCAGGTTTTACACTTAAGCATGACTTCTTTGATTCATATCTGCCAGTGTCATAATTTAGATCACATTTTTTACCAGCACAAGGGTTGTATCAATGTCTAAAGGAACAGATATTTTGCCAGACTTATTTCTTATCCAATTATCAAGCTAGGATAAAAATGAGAAAACAGTGATTTTCTCTGCTACCTTTTCTCTTTTCTGCTGGCTTAGAGGAACCTTCATGCCTGTTGCACTGCATAGCAATTTTTCTTAATCATTTATTTTGTGAAAGTTCCAAGTGTGTCAACAATTTGTAGGGAAGGTGACAATGCTAATTCTGGAGGACTGAATTCTATCTACTTGGCCAGACTCTGGCAGCAAGAAACACCTCTTTCACACCCGTGTTAATGATAGTTTAGACGTGTGTTCTGCCCTCATATATCAGCAGAAGCTCACCTTATCATGGATGTAATTAACTTAGCCTTGCCCGTGGCAAAGAGCACAGCAGGTATGTCAATCTCTGCATGACCGAGCTGGCTAATTCTTGTCTTTTCATGATGCTGCTGGACTTGGGAGTGCACACTCAGAAAATACTGTATTTTCAGGTTATGCTTCTGGGCTTTCTTGAAGACAATGACTTCTGAATTGACAGCAAGGCAGTGCAGATGACAGCATTTAAAGGCTAGGAGTACTTATGTTCTGAATGGATAAGTTATGAGTTAAATTTCTTGTCTCATGCAAGCTTTTAGGAACATATTGAATTAGAAATTTGTACTCATTTTACATTTAGAACCATTTTGCATAAACAAAAAATTACCTTGCTATTTGAGAGATAAGGCAGTAAATAAAGTACTGAACTTTATGATACACAAAAATTCATGCTGTTAGTTTGTCTGCTACAAGTAGTACCCACAGTCTATGTCTACACTGTTCTCCTTGCTCATTTCCAAGGACCACACCAGTGTAGACATGGCAATGTGAAACATAAAGACTATCATTCATTCATTCAGTCATTCTTTCATCTGTCCATCCATCCATCCATCCATCCATCCATCCATCCAGTGCAGTGTGTGGCTCCAGACAGCTGGCACAGCCCAGGGAATTCAAGAAGTCAGTGGTTACAGAGTGGGAACTGGCACCATTACCAAGGGGGACAAACTTCCCAAAACAAATGCTATCACTACAAAGGCTTAAACAAAATATTTCATTCAGCCCAGTAGTAAATACATCTGATTGTCGTCAATGTCAGTACTCAGCTGATATGGGAAAACTTTTAAAAAATTGTTTTACTTAAAAAAAAAATTAATAATTAAAGGCTTTAATTTATTCAGGGCTCAAAATACAGACATTTCTCTTAAAGGGAAGAGTGAGAGGCTTTCAGAAGAACATAACTCAGTTCTCTGGCTCTGTCTTTTGAAGGGCTGCAGAGAAATGCAGGTTTTTAATAGGAACATCTCTGTACTGAGATGCTAACACATCAATGAGGACACACAGGTACAAAGACACTTCTTATCCCATCTTTTCTGTACCTTAGGCAAGGCTAAAGTGGTTATTTAATTTGCATATTTAGGAAATTATTATGTCCTTCTACAACTACAAATATTTCATTTATATACAAGAAGATCTTTCGTTTAACCTCCAGAGAAAAATTCCTATGGGACAGTAATTCCACTGACTGTGGAATATTGTTAGCAGAGATAAGCACAACTTAGAAATCTTGCTTATTTCTTTAAGCTGTTAAATTAGATGGACAAATATCACATAACATATGCCATATAATATAATTTGAAGGAAAAAAAACTGGACAAAATGCTATACATTTGATACACATTTTTATTTCAGAAAGGTTTCCTTGGCCAAAGGATAATATGAAAATAAAATAAAAATTTAAGTACTGCAGTGCTCATTTATTTAAAGCAGGCATGTCAGTTTGTAACTATACTTCAGGTCATAATTAATTAGTTTAATTTATCATTCAGAGAATCACATATCAAATATTATAATCTCATACTTTTATATGTTATACAGCAAGTATCACTCTTATTCTCTGCTTGCAAAAATGCAACAATACAAAACTAAAACTGAGACAATAGATAGATAGATATTTACATAAATACATACACAGTATTTGAGATTTATCAAACAACAGGTGCTTGCTAAAAGAGGCACACAAGATTTCCTTTGTAAAGATGTGGTTGTATTGTAGATCATGTATTTGGGAAAAAGAAAGAGGAAGCTATGTAATTCTGATGGTTCATGGACTTATGCCAGTAAATATAGAGCTGGACCAATTTGCAATCTCTTTTTTCTGGGTTAAGAAGGACCCAGTTGATCACCCAGCCAGTAAGGGCTTCACTAATTCCTAACTCCTGGGGAGTAAAGGAATGCTCCAGAGGCCCTGCATAGTTAGGGGGTCAGGATGAGGACATTTTGGCATCAGCTCAGCTGAGGATGAACATTTTTGCCCTAGACCTATAGTAAATGTATGACTACACAGCAATTCCATTGCTTAGGATGAAGATGGAGTTGAGAAGTTTCATATGGCAGCTGTAGCAGCCTGGGCCTTACAAAACCCCAAGATTATCTAAATCATGACAGCTGAGAGTACAAGTGGTAACCCAAAGGTGTGAACTGGACTCCAGAGATTACCTGGGTTTTGGCTATGTGTTGAATTTGTGATCAAACTTTCAACCTGCCAAATCAATACCATACTTTGGCTATAGGTAGAGTTGACGCTGTTGAATGCAGTACCTACTGAAGTTTTATGCTGAATGCTTGTCTTCCCTGTTTTCTTAATTGTCTCTGTTCACTTCCTTTGGATTACTAGCCCTCTCATGGCACAAATCAGTAAAACACTCAAGCACCAGCCCTGAGTGAATTCAGAGATTTAACATTTGTTTAATGTCAGCCCCATCAAACAGTTCAGTCCAACAGCAAACTCTGAGCAGAAGCCCACTGATGATGTCAAAGAGTACTCAATGACTTTGTGGCATGAAAAACAGAATTTTATATTTCCACTTTCTGCCACACTAGATCCACAAAGAACTTCATTCGGCAGTGGTTTTATAACAAAGAACTCTGCCTGTCTTTTACTAGAACCAGAACTTGTAATGGTCTGGTCTCAGAACTAAATGTGTCTTTTCAAATGTACTTAATTCAAAAAGTTTGTTCGTGAATAAAAAAAAGTCTGTCTCTTTGGTACTGCATTCCAATACAGATTGTAAGTAAATAGACAAATTAAAGTGAATTGGAGCTTTCAGTCCCTTCTCCTGTGTAGCTATCCCCAGTGAATCTAACTGAATCCATTAATAAACCTCTTCTTTTAAATTAATGTTGGAAAAGAGAAAAATTTTAAAATAGTACCAGCGACCAACTGCCATTCTCCTCTATTCAGAAGCAGTCCCTAATGAACCCTGAAGGTATAAATGGACCTCTATGTGTTTCAAAAAGGACTCTTTAAAACAATAAAGTATTCACACAATTCTATGAGGTCTAACCATGAATACAAAGAAAGATATATGGGATGCATTTTCATTTATTCTGGTGCTCTTACATTTTCCAACATTTAATAGTGCTTGGGGAACGGTGTACATCCATTATATGTGGTGGTGTACAGACCCCTTCACCTACTCAGATTGCTGCAAAGGGAATCTAGAGTAATAATGAATAATAAAAAAAGTGACCATATGCCAGAGGCACGCTGTGTTTCAGGGTTGTAGGTGTTGTGGCAGATCTTCAGTTATGACACCCAGATAATTGCTGATGACAAACTGTATATTCTGAAGCTGCTGCACTCCCACAAAGGGACCTTTGTTTGGCTCAGTGGATGTATGCAAGACCTCCTGCTGTTCTGCCGCCAGCACACTGCCATCACTGAGCCCACATTTCCAGCAAACACTAACCCACCCTCCCACAGAGCAAGAAGTCAGAAGACCTCACACTGAGAGTGCACAGAGAGCAGCTGTACACAAAACTCTGAAGAGAAAGTTTGCTGGAGCCTCACAGTCCATTTGAAAAAGACAGTGTGAATCAGCCTATGTGCTCCTGAAGTGATGCTCCAGAAGCGATTCCCCAGCAGTAAATGTCACCTCCCTATAGGCATTGGTGCATTGCCTGACTGCACTCAGGAGACTGAGCCTGCTTCCTCAAACCCTCACTTCCATATGGAAGTCTCATCCAGAGCAGTACCAGAAATAACCAACAAAAGCGTGAGGCTAAAGGAGAGCCTCTTGCTAAAAACCCCACTATTCTGGATGTCTCTCAAGTGCATATTTGCAAATGGTTTGATTTTTAGAAGGTGTGAGTGTGTGTCAGTTTTCATACAGGAGACTGACTGCAGGGCGTTCTGCTTTTTGCAAAACAAGACACACACACATATATATGTGTATATATATGTCTCTACACAGACCTACATATACAGGAATCTAATTTTATGCTTCCAGGTGCAAATATTTTGGCTCATGTCTTTTGTATCCACATATCCCATGACATGTATCTACATAACACATGTAGGCTAAATAAACATATGGTGCTGCTAATAGCCCAAAGGTGTTATTTCCTATATAATAGACGTTATTTGCCACTCCATATAGAATGCCTGCCTGTTAAACCCAATGCTTGCTTTGTGTCTGTGCTGCAGCAAATATATCTCACAAAGCTGAGGATGGGCATCACGCCATCCTGACAGATGGATCTGACAGCCAGGAGACCATGTATGTGCATCCAGTGCGGGTGAGACTGAGGAGAGCCTTTGCCAGCTTTCTGCTGTTTCAGCTACCTACTGCAAGGAGAAGGGTGTAGGCTTACATTACACGAGGTCTATGCAAGTGCAGAGATTGGAGAGGGAGTATCACATGTGTAAAGAAAATCCATTCAAATAGCTACAAATCAAAGACATCTGCTGAGAAAAAGTGAGGTGGTGTTATGGAACTCCACACCCCTCTAGCTCCCCTTGGAAAGACCAAGCACAACTCGTCATGACAAGTTAATTTGTCTGAACATGCCAGCAAGGGTGCAGAAACCTGTTGCACAGGCTTTCTTCCTGTCCCAGAGGCACATAATATTTGGTAAAGCAAAGGCCTAACTTTCAAGCAACAAGAAGATACTACTCTTACATATGGTATAAAAATCTGCTCAATAAAGGAACAAGTCCTTTTGGTACAAAGAATGTGAATTTAGTTTGTATCTTTAAAAAAACCCCAAAACATTAAATGCCCTGTGAACAATTTAACAATTGCATGAGTAGAAGTTAAAATACTGTTTTCAAAAATTATCCCCTTATAGAATTTGCATCCTCAGGTCAGGTCTGTGTGTTTGTAGAGACCTGAAAAGAAGCACCGTACAAGCTGTATTTATTCAGTGCTCTGAAAACCTGAAGCACAATCACTGTCATTTTCTTCAGAGTCATGCATTTTATTCATACCCATACCCAGAAAAATCTACATAAAAATAAAGTCTGCCATCTAAAAACAATTAAATGGTACTTCAAGTGTTGTCTTGAACTACTTTTCAATTAAAATTTAGACAATGATCAAAGATTTCACCCAGTATATGTGGTGACAAATGAAATAAGCTTCTGGAAAAAACATACTTCAGTATAACACACACATTTAGAAAAAATATTTTATCTGTTTAGCAAACCAAGTGGACAATACATAGCAAAAATTGCATACAGAAAAAATAAAAACAGGGAAAGCATAGCCATATTAAGATGAGTAAGATATGCTAGGAAAGTGATAGAAGTTCTTCCTATACACAAGTTTGAGTGCGAGGTAGATCATGGGAACTGGGATGCACCAAAAAAAGTGGTATAAGGTGTTGTTGGCAGTTTTAAAAATGTCCACTGGGCTTTCTTTTAAATTAAAAAGTCAGATTCCTGTCCTTACAGACATTAAAAGCAATTTTGTTATCATGTTTCCTAGGATGGGTGTTTTCTTCTACCCCCAGTGATCACCCAAAAAGATGATACTTTCGAAGGAGAATCCTCCCACAATGAGTGGATCAGCAATGAAACTCTTCTGGCCCTCTCCTCCTCCCACAACAAGGGCTCATGCTTTTAGGCCTAAAAGATGTGCTAAATCTCAATTACTTAGTAATAGTAATAATTTTAAAAATAACAAAAGAAAGTTAAATTCTAAGCCAGATGCAGCCACTGTGTTGAAAATGGCAATTTATTACACTGGCAGCATGGGAAACCAAGGAGCAGTAAGTCAGCTTCCTTCCTGCGCCAGACTTTTCAGTAGGTTTTATTGTGTTTTGTTTATTGAATTAACCCTTGAGAACAGTGAAAAGAGGGGTGTTTTTGGAATGCACTCAGTATTAAAGAACATAGCCACAATGCAAACACGTCGCAGCAACAAATTTGGGCTTGTGCTTAGCCTGAAGGTGTAATAAAAGGGCAAAGGTGACATAGAGAAACTTCATGCCTCCCTGTTTGGTGTGCTGATGCAGCCACGAACACAAGCTACCCTATGCCTCAAGGGATGTTCTGGCATCTGTGGACAGCTGAGATGTTTACACATATTTTGCATTGTTGCTTCCTGCATCGTGAGGTATGGAGCTACCATGGGAGTACTCCAGATCCACTTACTCCTTGTAGAGCAAATTCTGTCAGGAGAGAGTTGATCCTTATGGATGTATTCTGCAGCTTCATCAGGACACCGCAGTCACATGTGTGTGTGTGTACATATAATCTATTTCTAAGTGCACCTTTTAAAATCTAAATGTACTTCATAACTTTTTGATACCTGAAAAACATAGTCATTTTAGTTCTCAGAGTTTCTGAAGACCTCTAAGTTCAGGAACATACTGTATTATTATCCAGATGATATCAATACATTAATATCCTGCCTTCTGCCATCTCAGATATTTTTCATTTGGTCTTCAGAGCCATTTTATTATAAACTCAATTCATCAAACAAAAAAGTGATCCCCTCCACGTACCCTTCCAAATTCTTAGTGTTCTTTTAAAAGAAGGAAAAGCACAATCTAAAAAGTGTTGCATTTTAAGGTATATTAAGTGTACTGCCTTATGGTAATTAGAGAACCTGCTGTCTAATATAGACATTGCAGATATGTAAAAATTATTTGAAATTTGAATGTTTAACTACATATTAGCACTCAAATTATAAATCAATGGTTATTTTGGGAGAAGGAAATGAGAATATATTTTCAATCAAAATCAACCACACAGGCTAAATGATCATATCATTTAGAAATTCATGTAAATTGCTTTTCTCTTTACTTGAACATGTTCTACAGATTACAAAGCACACGTGTTAAGAACAAGCCAATGGTGTAATTCTTTGATGTTTAATTTAAGCCTTCGTATGTAATTCCTAGAATACATTGCATTACTCAATAAATTCTACTTTAAGGTACTTTTATACATTATAATGGAATTTAAAAAAAAAAAAAAGCCCTCAGATTATTTTTTTTTAATTTCAGTGTGAGTCCAGTACATTCTTGCTATCAAGAACCTCATGACTGCATTCTTGGACTTTCATAGGCCTCAAGATACTCTGATTTAAAGGATAGGCAAATTGTCAACCTGTGAAATAAAAATTTACAAAAATTACCTGATGGAATAAAAATCATTTGCAAGCTGCAGAGGGGTCTATAACATTGTCTTTGTCAGTATTTCTCACTCCTCCTAAAAAAGCAACCTTGCAGTTCCTTGATGCTGTTCTCCAGAATCTTTGTTTTAATTCTTGTTTTTATCTGTAGGCAAATAAGCCCTTCCTTATGGAAACTGTTTTTAATAGGCTACATATTGAACAAGTAATGCTTTCATTGCTAGTTGAATTGCAGTGGAAGCCTCCAAAATGTAACCAGAATTAGACCTTGGTCATGGGTGCATCAGCACCTTCCCTCTCTCCTGTCCCAGGGATGTGCATTGGGGAACTCTGCAAATCAGATTGGAACAGCTCTGAAGATTGTTTTTTTTGTTTTGAGCAACAAAGTAGACTTCATCTCCTGAACTGCTTCTAATGGATAAAAAAATCTAATAATTTTTTAAAGGAAATCTTTCACATGCTTGCAAATCTGGATTTTTTTTTTAATCTTTCTCACTGTGCTGCCTGAAATCAAAATTGAGCAATATACCAGAAGATAAGAGAAAAAAGTGTCAGAAACTGAGAACTGAGTGATGTCATATTGTAGTATAACTGTATAAATTAAGGAAAATAAGAATAGTAACTGCATGCATTTCATGTTTAACTGAGTTTCAAAAAACTTATTTGCTGGACAAAAACTGGTGCTTCTTTACATTCAAAACACATATTTATTCTTCTTCTTTGCCCAGCAGTAAAAGAAAAAAAATTTTTGAGATATTCTGTTATATAAAAGAAAGAGAGGAAGAAAAAGTTAGAATAAAAGTGAACATTATAACTTAGAGGAGAATTTATAAAAACAGACGTATTTCTTTTCATGTTTTGTTTTGTAAATGTGTTTGTATTAATAAAATGTTCATATTAATAAAAGGAAAACTCATCAATTGAACTTGTTCATAATTTTTATTCTGCTACTCATTTAATCATCTCCAGTTGCCATTTCCTGAAAAGACATTGCATGCCAATTAATTAAGAATGGTAGTAATTTCTGATGGAGTGAAGTAATTTGTAACAGAAACAAAATTTAAAATACCATACTAAAACTATCAAAATTCATAAGGTACCAGATGTTCATCAGTAGGCTCCCTGTGTAGTAAAGCAGAACCTCACTATAAAATCAGAAAGTATGTAAATAATCCTGAAATAGTGAAAAATTTAATAAAGATATCTCATCAGCAGACTGATAAGAGTGGGAGTAATGTTATGCAAATTAAGCTCACAGTTCTTCTACATCAAAGGAACTATCAAAGCCAAATCAGAGAGGAAGGAACCACTACCATCTGCAATTCAGATCACCACTTCTGGTCCCATCATTAAACTTAAGAAACATTGGGAGAATGCTACAATTAATTCTTAATGTTATTACCTATTTTGGCTCTCATGCTAGAAGTTACTGAGCGCTTCTTAAGACCAGGGTCTACTTTTTAAAATGGCAAGACTATCCCTTTTTGGGACTACAAAGGAGAATTGTTGCTAGCAGCTCACTTTTCTTTCTCCTTTTCCCTTGCCAGGTAAGAACAGATAATTCTTACAGTCTCTTTTAAGTTCATGTCCAAGCACAGCAGCATCTGTGTAGCCACGTCTTCTGCCATGAATTCCATCTGCCCAGAAGTGCTGTCGCATAGCAGAGCCTTCCTGCAAACCATAAACTTGAAGAAAACAGAAGCTTAGTCCACATCATGGAGGTAAAGTGTCCTGTGTCTCGTAAAACACCTGGAGAAGATCAGCAGAAGAAAGATAGGAACCTAGCTGGGAAATTAATACTTGATCAAGTCCATGCAATTAAGATGCTTGTAGGGTTTGACGGTGGCTTCCAAGTTTTGCCCCCCTGCATTTTATTTCCATATGGGCAGTGCTGTGCTTCACAGGAACTGTGAAAAGAAGACTGGTTTTAGTTCTGGAAGGATCCCTCATGTCAGCTATCTAGGTAGCTGTGTTGGGAAAGCAGCTCTTTACCACAAGAGGAATAAGGATCTGCTTGTCAGAGTGTTTCCAAATGAGACTCTCTCAGCTTTTCCCTTTATTTGCTTTGTGATATTGCACCCATTTGAGACTAATGTAAGAAAGCTCTTATTCTGAATACTTATGTTAATAGTGGCTCTCCTGTGGCCATGAAAGAAAGTATTGATTTATATGTTCTGCAGCAAGGTCTCAATGGTGTCAATAAAAAGGTA
This sequence comes from Pyrgilauda ruficollis, assembly GCF_017590135.1. Taxonomy (NCBI): domain Eukaryota; kingdom Metazoa; phylum Chordata; class Aves; order Passeriformes; family Passeridae; genus Pyrgilauda; species Pyrgilauda ruficollis. The sequence goes on from NW_024525156.1 coordinate 7,852,210, forward strand.
AGTGCAAGATCCATCTCTGTTATCTTTAGCTACCTAATAGAAATTGCCTATGCCTGAAATTTTTATGTGCCCATTTGATCTATACCTTATCAGATGTCATCTACCTCTATTATGATTCAGATATCATTAATTAAAAGCTAAGCAAGGAGCATATTTTGACAGCTGCTAACTCAGCAATGTTCAAATATTGATAGTAATCAGTGAACAAGGCCAACTCTTTATTTGGTGCTCTTGTGAACTACAGAAGAGGCAGGAAAGGAAGTTCCTTTCATATATATTGGTATTTAGACTGTTTTTGGACCTCTTTAGACATCCTTTTGTCTAAACTGTCCTCAAATATGGCAGCATACTAGAGAAAGACAAAAGTGTCCATGAAGCCACTATGATGGCTCCCAACCCATTGTCCTCTCAGTGCCTCAAGAGCAGGCAAACCACAAACCCTTCTTCATCCTCGTCTCTGTAGATGACAAGAGTCATTGAAGATTAGTGACCTTCAAATTCTTCAGGATTACAAATCATCAAAAGGTAGTCTGGGGAAAAAACAAGCTGAATAATAAAAAATCTGAATATACTATGCCTGGATTCCCTGGCAATCAGATGGGAAAATGGAATAAAAAGTAGAGTATTACAGTGAAACATTAATTTTAAATTAATTTAATTTGGTTGTAAGTGAAGGCAGTATAATATCTTCATAACCTTGTATTTGGATTAAAACAAACAAAACAAGACAAAACAAAACATTATCCTTCACTTTACAAAGATCCAAGAGCCATGGGCTAGAGGACATGGATACACAACCCACACAGATGGATTTTTGGCTGTGAAGTTTATATGTAGCTTAAAGGTTTCTTCCTTCCTAGGATTTAGGCAGAGGGTCTGGTAGCACATGTAGAGTTGATGGAAAAAAACTCCCCCCAAATTACTCAACAGTTAAGAAAGAAAAATAAGCAGCACAGCTCTTGTGAAACTGATCTAGAAAAGCATTAAAATCAGAAATGGACTTTGACAGCACCCAAATGTACATTATCTGAATTTACCTATAGCCAAAGCTTGACGTTTCAAAGCTTCATTTTGATCTCCTGTAAGGTTATAAATGATTCTCATAAGCTATCTCAATACTTAAATACTTTGTTGTTGTTGTTGTTGCTGTTGGAGACAAATGCACCCACAAGTATCTACTGAAATATTTATTTATTTAACATTAATGAAAATACATTCAATCATATAGTGGTTCTAAGGTATGACTAGCTTTCTAGCGCTAGCTGATCCAAAAAATTTTATAACAGAGAAAGATTCTGTCTCTGATGAAGTATTTGACTATTACTACAGGAATAGTTATATCACTGTGTATTTTATAGTGATATTGTTAAATCAATATACAGACATTAAAATGTCATTAATCTTCCCATAGCCATGATTGTTCTAGATTAAAATAAGTCCTTTTACTATAGTTAAAATTCCTTACAAAACAATGTAGTATAAAGTGAAGAAAATTTTCTGTGAAAGGAATCATGCTGATATAAAAATTACTGTATAAATGGACATGTTAGCCCATGCAGTATTATTTTCCATGCAAAAAAATTTCTCAGATAAATTCCTTTAAAGGAGAGAAGAAGCACATCACAGTGTAAAGGGCAATTAGAAAAGATAAAAGGAGGAAGAGAAGAGAAGAGAAGAGAAGAGAAGAGAAGAGAAGAGAAGAGAAGAGAAGAGAAGAGAAGAGAAGAGAAGAGGAGTTATTGTTCTACTTCTGTTACACTCATATTTGATTTGAAGGAGGAAAGGCTACTAAAACCACTGTATATACTCAACTTCTTTTAAATTTGGAATGAAAGTGAAGTGAATTGCAAATATTCATAAACTACTTAGAATAATGCATGTGCAGGGAGGTCTAAACATTTTAATGATGCATTTCATTCTATAAGATTACAGGCCTTGAAGGTACCTTCAGAGGTCATCCAATGTAGGACACACTCCCAAGGAACTAAATCTGTATTACTGCTTATGCATACTTATTCAACCTTTTTTGAAACTTTTAATGTTTATATAAATACGGATTTGTGTCCATACTTCTAATGAAATCTGTTCTTTTTATTGTTTTTTTTTTTTAATTTATATGGTTTCTTACTTTGTTGGTATTACCATATCAGAACTAAAAAAAATTCGCCAAAAACTGAACACATGAAAATTTAAAACTTATTTCTTCACCAAGCTGAATGTAATAAATCCCCATTTTTGTGCAACTGTAAGATAAGGATATTATAAATTGGAAATAAGTATATTTCTGTTACATGAACTTTTTAGATAGATTGACCACAAATCACAGTTTAATACTGAACATATAGGAATGCATGTAAAAATTTAAGACCATTTAATATACAGAGAATGATAACTGCAACTATGGTCAAAGTTTATTGTGGTAAATGGCATGGGAAGAGTAAGGAAGACTCATACCTCTACAATTTTCTCTAAGGCAAAAGGGGAAAAAATAACCTATTTAATTAAAAGCTGTATGTTCAAACCAATCACAAGAAAGAACTTATGGACTACATGATATTTTGTAGCCATGGTTTTCTAAATATGTAGGAGAAAGTAAAGGTCAAATGAGAAGAAAGTCTTTTTAAGCCAATTATTGTTGCTAGCAAAAAACAACTCCATCTGCTTAGAGGAATGTGTGTGTCTGAAACCTTGCCTGGCTTTTCCAGTTGTACCAGCTCATCTGATCAAAGATACCACCTTTTCCTACTTAGTTTTTCAATTAACTTTTATCACATGCAGACACAATAGTCACAATGCATATATATGTTAAAGGATAGCAATATTTGTGGTTTAGGGTATATGGTAGCAGTATGAGGCCAGAATGAAACTTCCAATAAAGTTAAAACTATTATTTTGTTTCTGTGTAGCATTTGGCCTCCCCTGCACTCTGAAACAAGATGAAACTACACTTCAGATCAGCATTTTCTTTTTAAGGCGCATGTCTTGTGTTTGATGAACAGAAAACAAACCTTCCATTGTAAATAAACTGCTCACAATTTCACACGAAGGTCACTGGTCATGGACAAAGCACAGACAATTCCATCATTTAAAACAGTTCATTCTGTAGAAAACATGGATATCAGTTAATTGCATATTCATCCCAACTCTGCAAACTACCCTCCCTCCCTACTTGTTTTCCCACACAGATCATAAATTGTCTCAGTAGGTGTGTTATGAAAAGCCTTTCTGAGGCAGTCCTGCATCTTTGCTGATGGTCCTTAGTTTTAACTGCCACCAAAGTCATGCACTGGCAATACCTTTGTGAGCAGTTTTGTTTTGTCTATTCATAGTGCTCTGACTGGCCTTGTTCACTGGCCTCAGTATTAATAAAAGCAAAATTTCCTTTTTTGGGATGTTTGCAAAGTTCATTTTTATCACAAGATAGTTTATTATGTGGTCTAATATAATGTAAAAAGCATATGATAAGTAAAAATATTAGTCTCAGATGCACTGAAATATTAATATTCTTATATACATGAAAATATTAATATTTAGGATATAACTATTTTCTGAACATCATTTAGAAACAAAAAACTGCTGATGAATCAATGCAAAAAAAAATAATGTTTCTAAATGTACTACAATGAACAGATATGCCTCATGGATGGATGATGAAGGAGTCAATTCATTTAACCACATATGAAAAGAGAGAAAACTAGATTTTAGTCCTGCCGAAGCAATCACAGTTGGAGAGAACTGATGGCTCAAAGCTAGTACCAAAAAACTGATATAAAAGGAACAAAAGCTTGATTGCTCTTACTTTAGTAAAAAACTAAGGAATGCCCTTTTTAAAAACCACCTGTATACAAATCTTCATTAACAGAGATAGGAAATTATTTTGAATGCTTCATTGCTAGTCTTGGTATCATAATTAGGGGAAGCCCCTAAAAAACTCAACAGATATTTTGAAGTGTTGCTATAAGTATTTCCATCATTAAATGCAACATTTACATACACTTCAAAAACAGAATTGTTCTCTAATAGCTGTTACTTTTATGAAATACAGCACAAGATATCACAGCAAAAAATGCATGGTGAAGCACAGAAATTGACAGATGAGAGAAATTATAATCCATGTAGTAGATGTTAGTATAGACTGAAATGATTTGACATACATTTTTTTCACCTCAGAAGGATAAAGCCACATGCTTACTTCTTTGCATGCTATGAAATATGGCAAAAGTTAAGCCATTGACTTATAAATAAAGGAATTAATGAGTAATGTACCTAAAGTACACTGCACAGTCATTTTATCATAAAAGTTCATCTGAGTTCTAGTTAGTCCCCAAGTGACACTTTCTTGTCAAAGTACAATCACAGTAGATCTTCCTGTAAAGGTCTTGCAATCCTAGTTTCTTACAACCTAACATTATCTTCATTCATAAGAAAGAATTTATTTTTATGGTATGATGGATTTGTCAGACTCGTGCACTATCTTTTGATATTCACCCTACTAAAAAGGGCAGTTTACTCAGAAATTATTAGTTCTCTGTAAATTAAAACTTTAATAAAATTAATTCCACCTACAAGATGGCTGACTGGATTGGCTTTTCTCTTGTAACATAACAATAGTTTTTATATCACATTGCTGTTAGGCCTAACATTTAATTATTACAGAAGCAAGATGTCAGTTCTAGTAAACAGTGGTAGAAATAGACAATAATTCAAAGTAACCAAATTCCAACAACAGACACAAATGGAATACAAGAAAAGTGACTAAATGCTGTATGTATTTCAGCAAGTTCAAAAAGAGGGGTGTTTTCCTAACAAAATGTAAGGGCAGGTTGGGATAGCAGTCGTATTCATTTATGGCTCAGCACAGTCACCAAAGTTTATGAAGAATGTTCCAAATGAGCAGAGAGATCTTTGAAGCAACATGTAGCTGAAATATACCCAGGCAAGGGAAAGACAATTTTGTAATGAAGTGGTTGTTTGTCATGCAATTTCCATAGTGTGATGAAGATATTAAAATTTCATATTTGGCTAGAGAACAAAATTTGGTCCTAATCTTCACTGTATGCTGCAAAGACAAGGTGTCACATGAGCTGCACTACCTGCTGCAACTCCTATGGAAGTGCCTTCTGTAAAACCCTTGCAGCCATTACAAACCAAAACCTCCTTAAAAGTTGTGCAAATTTCCAAATCTATTGGACAACAGTTTTAGTCTAGGAGAACACCTGAGAAAATAGAATTGATGGGTGTCATGCAAGAAATACTTCTGTTAGGTGAAAGCAGTAAATAGGAAAGAAAATTAGGCACATCATTAGAAAAGCAAAATTTCAAGTCAGTATTTCCTTAGACCATAGAAACATTAAGTATTCACTAAGTATTGATAATTTAAATTTTATCACTTCAATAAAAACTTTAAACATTTGTTTAGCAAATGATCTGAAATGGGTTTCTATGGCATCCCACATGCTTCTGATCTGACTGCACTATTGCTAAAGACTTACTGTCAAAAAGTCATTACACACCTCTGGCTGACATGAATCAGACCACTGGTGAAACTTCTATACAATAATAACAATGACAGCTGGAATGACTGGATGTAGTTTTTTACTTGGAAAAGTATTATTTTGGGGTTATTAATTGGAACAAAAGGGGCAGAATCATTTCAGAGAAATGCAAAAATTGTCCTACAGTTATGCTAAGATCCAGAAGTTTGTAGGCATTTCCTGGGAGTCCTGCCAACTGAAAACAGCATTTATCCCACATTATCTGCTCCTCTTCTGTGAGGATTGAGAGGTAGGGATACAACATAAGCCATGCTGAGCATGTAAACTTGCTTCATGTACAAACTGAACAACCCTTTATTCCAGAATGAAAGCGTGCACAGATGATGTGTTCAGTCTTGTGTACAAGTATTGGCAAAGGGGCTACAAACTAGAAAGGCTTGGAAGCTGAAGTCCTTCTGCATTTCTGTCTTTAGAAACAGCAGCTGAGACCCTGGAGGGAATGTGGAACACCAAGTGACTGTGTGAGTCCTGAATGGTTTCCCAATGGCTGAACATCTGAGGAAGCAGCTGGCTCCAGCTGGGGTTAACATGCCAATAACAGTATGTGCAGGATACCTTTCAGGGTCAATATCAAAAACTTACTACTGTTATGCCCAAAGCTTCCACTCCAAGTAGTCTATTCAATTAAATATAGAAAATGGACTGCCTGTGAAATCAGCTGCTAAATAGAAAAGAGCAGAAAGCAAGCACACAGAGTTAAATGCAGGCAACAGTTGCTTTTTGCTCAATTAGCTTACCAGCATGATGGGAATAAGTTGGATGAAGGAAAATAAAAGAGGACTTGTCTTACAATTGAAAAATTGGAGAGTATTGAAAAAAATAAAACCAGTTTATTTACTGCCCCATATCCATAGAGCAATGTTGCAGCTGCTGCTCTTTTGCTGCTGAAAGCCAAGTGGCTTCCCAGGCGTGGCAAGGAATTTAACTTCCTGATTATGAGCAAAGGAAACACTAGGAAACTTTGTTCCACATTGTTCAGTTCTTTCCCACTGCAGCAACTCCTGGAAGAAGGCAAGGCTGGCAAATCATGATTGTGCACCATCACAAAATTCATTCTAAAACTGAAAAATGTCAGGAATAACATCCACTGCTACTGTCTAGCTAATAGCGTGATCAACTAGGATGACAGTGTTGGACAATTGGTACTAAGGAGTGACAAATGCTCACCTAGAATCTGACCTCCCTAAGCAGAACCTCTAACTCACTGACCAGAATAAATCATGTATTATGTATAGAGACCACAGGCAGTAGTGAAATATCTGCAGAAAGGATATGATAAAAAACTGAACTGGAGAAAATGCCTTGATAAAACCAAGGTACAGGAGAAATCATTATAAATGTGTATACCTAGAGATAAATAAACATGTTTGTAAAATGTGGCTTTGATAACTGAGATCACCTCTTGCTGCAGGAAGTGGTGATGGTGGTGATGCCATGGGTTTCAAGAAGTCACCTTGGGAATTTGGAAAGCCTTTTTCTGAGCAAATCTGTTATTTCCAAGTGAAAAAAAAATCCAGGGGATCCATTTGGGAACTCATGACTTAGATCCACTGCAGCAGAACAGCCTTTACTAGTACCCTGGCTGAAAATCCTGTATGTTTTGGAAGTGTCTCTTTAGTGAGCTCTTACACAAACCTGGAAAACTCAAGATTCAATTGTAAATAACACCTAGTTAAAAAACTTACACTCATCTTTCAAAGCAAAAAGTCAGCAAGGATTGAACATATCCTTGGGGAATCATCAACCTGTGAGGACTTAAGTCATATAAAAACAACAAACTTATGTGTTACATGGATTGCTATAAAGCTAGCTCCCTAGCACTGGATGCAAAAGTATTGTAAATATTTTTTAAATTGTCACTTTTAAATGACTCAAACTAAAATTCAGTTCTATGTATTAAAAATAAACTATGCATTACGGTTTGTTTGTTGCATAAGCAATTTCTCAAATATCTTCAATCCCTGTTACAAGATATTGATTGACAGAAGTGATGCAGATATAGGATGCTTTCCAAACTAGGCAACTCTAAAGCAGCATACAGATTAAGTTATATGCATAAAAGTACACAAGTAGTAGAACTGATTTAAATGCCCTCTTCTGGGAGATGTCTTCAAACAGGGCGCTATTTGTTTTAAGCTTCACTTTTGATTGACTTTTCACTTTGTTTAGGCTCATAAGTTAAAATATTCCAATTTACATATGGCTCTTTGTGCTGCCTTATGCCAATTCTTGAGCACTATTTTGACAAATAATTGTAGGCAAGCCAGTACAATTAACAGATGATTACTGTTAAGGCAGAAGGGTAATTGTCAACTGGACTTAACACTGATTTGATACTAAGTGAAGAGTTTTCTCATAAAGACTTGATAAAAATAAGCAACATAATGTAAGGCTGTCTGCTGGTCTATTGGCAATCACTGGTGTAATAGCTTAGCTTAATTGGTGACCTATTTTACTGAGTTTCCATCATGAGTATACAAAACAGTGGTCTTTGTTTAAAGATACATATGGTACATTTTTTCTGTACATAATTTCTTTCCAGTGGACATGCTATTGCTATTTTGGCATGAAGGGCAGAGACTGTTCTGGCACAAGTTGTCTGTATATCATGATCAAATAAGATATCACTAATGCCTTCAATGCATAAAATGTCCTCAAGCTTGAATACTCTCCAGTAGTAATCACACACACGCATATAGTTGATAGCATAATTGTTGAAACATAAGTGTGATAGGGGCCCACCTTGCTTTTGGCAACCTTTTATGCTATTACATCCCTTGAACAGGAGCAGGAAACAGGCAGATCATGGAGGATGCTAGGCATGATACAGAAGCTTTCTTTTGGGGCTTAACGTGACTTGTACACAGAGGGCTTTGGCAGTATGGTACATTCAGAACAATGGGAATAATGTGACATGGCACAAGCCACTGAGTAGGTTGTACCATTCAGGTGCTTAGCTTAAAGAGCTGAAACTAGGGAAGCAAGAATCTGGAAGGCTAGGAAGGAAGTATGTACAACATTAAGCTCTTTACACTTTTTGTAGTGTAAGCAAAAACTTTGTCACAGCTTTTGCTTTGAAACTAGCCATGCTGTCTTCATTTTTTCAGTTGATCTGGATTGTTGGAGCCCAATTTAACTTAAACTGACAAAGACTTCAAACTGGATTAACATGTGAGACAGTAGAAGGTGAAATTCAGCAATAAAAAGAAAATGCTGAATTTTTCTCTTGAGTTTTTTCCTGAAATGCTCTTAAAGCTAAAGAAAGATGGAGAAGATGTATTCAGCAAGTCATCAATTACGATGAAGTCAACTCTTGTCACCAGTCTCCTTACCCAGGGAAAATAAAATCACATCACTCTTCTTTATTTACCTGGAACCATACCTTATCAAAACCTAGTCTTCAAAAATTCAGGGATGACAAAGTAAAATGAAGAAGAATATGTAATCTGATCTGTTGTGGAGTGAGGAGCACACTGCAGAATGTCTAAAGGAAAGTCTTTTAAAAGCAGAATAAGAGGTCATGCCACCTGGTGAATAACTGACTGAAAACAAGAGGAATGAATCACCCATAGAGACTTTAGCATGTATTGTCCTGCTGTTAGGATTTCTGGATTTGTTCCTTCTAGGCTGAGATCTTGTAATGTATGTGCACCTTGCTTTCAGTCCAGCACATTAAGTTCAATTCTTTCAGAAAGCCTCTGAAGCACTGCACTCATTTCTGCCTGGAAAATTTTGGACAAAAAGGAAAATACTCTTTGAAAGTCCAGTATGATTGACAATGTTATGATAGTGATAGAAAATCTGAAATTAAGGTGTGCATGTGTGTGTGCATTTACATGTTTGCATACTTCCTGGTGGAGAGAACAAGCGTTTCTGAAAACCTGGGTAGAAAAGGCAATGGGATGACCTTTCTGAGATTCAGTTGAGTGATTCAGCCACCATCAATTGCACAATAATGCGGAATTATGTGTGCCTAAGCATAATCAGTAAAACCAACACTTCCTTAGGTGAAGTTAGTGAACAGATGGTGTATAGACCACCAATAGTCTATAGAACATCAGGCGTCTGGTATAATTTCTACATGTAAGTGTCCTTGACATTGACAAGTCAGTACATGCCACATAGCAGAACTGGGAGCTGGATTTTTATAGAGATAGCACATCATTGAAATGGTGAGAATTCTAAAAAACAGTTTGGTTATAAATAAAATCAGGATGGTTAGTATTTTTGGTAAGCGATATGCAAAAACACACATCTTGGTCTGTAGGCTATTAAAAACCTGCTCAATTCTTTGCTTAAGATTTGACAGTCATGACCACATAAGTAGTAAAACGTTATTTGTAGTTACATTCAATACTGTCCCTTTACATTTTTTTTACTTAGGTGTACTAAACCTCTCCTTAAAGGTGCTCAGAATGTTTGTGAAATTTTGTCCTGGGGAGGAGTGGCAGTGCTGCTTTAAGATTATAAGGAAATGTAAGAATTACAGAATCATAGAATGGTTTGGGTTGAAAAGGACCTTAAAGTTCCAATCCCTGCCCATGGGCAGGGACGCCTTCCATTGGACCATGTTGCTCAGAGCTCCACCAAGCTGACCCTAAATGCTTCCAGGGATAGGGTATCAATAACTTCTAGACAGCCTGTTCCAGTGTCTCACCATTCTTACAGTAAAGAATTCCTTCTTCATATCTAATCTAAATCTATTCTTGCTGAAGTTTGAAACCATTCCCCTTTGTCCTGTCACTCTGTGCTCCTGTAAAAAGTCTCTTTCCATCTTTCTTGTGGGCTTCTTTCAGGTATTGGAAGGCCCCATTTAGGTTACGTGAAGCCTTTTCTTTTCCAGGCTGAACAGACACAACTCTCTCAGCCTTTTCTCATAGGGGAGATGCTCCATCCCTCTAATAATCTTTGTGTCCCTCCTCTGGACTCACTCCAACAGGCCATGCCCTTCTTATGCTGGGACCCCAGATCTGGCTGCAACACCGCAGGTGGGGTCTCAGCAGAGCAGAGGGGCAGAATCCCCTCCCTCACCCTGCTGCCCACGTTGCTTTGGATGCAGCCCAGGACACAGCTGGATTTCTGGGCTGTGAGTGCACATGGCTGGGTCATGTCCAGCCATTCCAACATCCCCAAGTCCTTCTGGAACTGCTCTGGATCTGTTCATCCGCCAGCCTGGGTTGATACTGGCCAGCAGCACCTTGTACTTGGTCTTGCTAAAACTCATGAGGTTACCATGGGCTCACTTCTCAAACTTGTACATGTCAGGTTGTACCACGGAAAGTATGGAGAAAATATTTTCAGTTAGACTGACAATACTTGATATAGGTGATAGGTGCATCATCTGCTAAAAAAAAAAAATAGTTTTGCAGAAAAATAGAAAAAAATTTATGAATAAACAGGGTTTCAAAAGCTGCCAGAACTCATACAATGAAACAACAATTTTATAGGATAAGGAAGTGGAACACATAAGCTTAATACTGTTCAAGACAACTTTTTAAAAAGACTTGGATGCTTCTGTGGAAAAGAGGGCAATAATAATGATAACAGCTGGAAAATGCCTCAAAGCCCGTCTACAGATAGAAGAGATACACCATGAGCACTGAGAACAATTTGAAATTGATGAATGTTGCTATAACACAAACACCATTTAGATCAGTAACCAGATAGCAACTCCAAGGTGGTGCACATTAATAACTCTTGATTGCTTTCCTTAACTGCTGCAAACTTGAAAGAAGCCTTATCATCTTAAAAGCACAGTAGCACCTGATACGGCCTTCTCTATTACTTACTGTGTTTATAACTTGTTTTATAGATTTGAGTCCCCCAAAAGCCTGCTGCAGAAAAATAAGGGTTGCAAGAAACAGTTCTTAGAGGCTGGCCTGAAGTCGATGTGCATTTTCCCTTATAGTGTTTTCCATATGGAAGACTTGTCCCCACATTACTCTCTATGTTCTGTGCTTTTGTTTATAAAATGAATAATGAAGCTTGTAAAACAGCTACAAGAAGAGAACTCCATTGTAAAAATCTAGTTGTTGGCTGGGTTTTGTTGTTGTGCATTTTTGATTTTTTTTTTTCATAATTGAAGTCTCTTTTTCCATGACTCTTTTTCTAAGCAAGAAGACAACTTCAATTGATGGCCCCAGATCAATACCATCTCCTGTCTCCTACTTTGTCCAAACTAGTGAGTTTCTAGTTTACTTCTCAAAAGTTTGTAAATATTAGTGATTTTTAAATCAAGCTTGCCCTGCTTTTATTAATGTCTTGGAGAAATGGGGAAATCTTCGTTCTTTGTTTTCTTGATCAAGTGGGCAGCAAATACTGCAGGAAAAGAACTCAAGAAATATCAAGTCTGCAAATTCCTTTCGGGATGAAACATGAAGTGACATGTGACACTTCTCAGCCTGAATACACATAGCTAGGCTCTGGGCAAGCTTCTTCCCTCACAAGACACCTCTTTGACAGGAATAAAGTTTTGTGTTTGGCATTCTCATTTTGGAGTGACCATTCAACCACAGTTAGACAAAACAAAGTAAAAATAAAGGGCGTTCAAATGAAACAACACTTCTCTTTGGGCATTTATTTTATTGGAGTATAAATATTTTTGAACACTATGCTTACATAAAATTAAATGCTTTATATACACATATAAAATAGAGAAATTAAGCACAGAACTTGGACATCATTAATATTTAAAACTCCTAGTATACAATCTAAAACCCTAACTTGAATCTGTGCCTTAACACTATTGGTATTTGACAGATCACATTACTGCTAAAGTATGTTTTACACCATGAATATTTTTTTCATTCCTACATTTACCACTGCAAATGGTGCAAAAACACTTCCAGGCTGACAAAAACTGAGATAAGCAATGCAGGAGTTGAGGACACTATGGCTATTCCCTAATGATAGGCTTTCAAATTCACACAAATTTCCAATGTGGGATATTCTCCATATAGACAATTCATACCTGGTTTGTTTTTCTTTGAAGCCTAAAATGACCAACAAGAACCAGACTCAGAAACTTAATTTCCTAATGGCAAAATATTAAATCTGGGATTTTATACTTAAGATGCGTAACTGTGAACTAAATCCTTGTTTTATAAGTGTGTTAAGTAACTTTGTCATAATGTCATTTTCCTATATTTGTCTCTTTCTTTTTACTTACCCTTCAATAAATATTGCATTCTGAACATTAGCATGAACCCTATGCATTACTATAATCTTATTAATTGTGCAAAGGATATGAGCATTTTTGGCTCTTGAAGGATTTTCTGTAAGGGCCACTTTCGTTGCTGATTACAACTTCTTCTCAATCACTTTCAGTGATGAAAGGCTCCTGTAGTGGGGGACATGGCTCAGGGCATCCATGTACTAAGAAAAAAGCAAACCCAGCATCTCTCGCAATTCAGCAGATGGAGGGGACAAAGGAAGGGGCAAACTTGAGTCACACATCCTTCAAAAGTGTTCAAATTAACCTTGCCTTTTTAGTGCCCACTTAGAATTTGTAGTGTGCTGGAAGAGCAACTAACTGGGATCCGAAAGTCAGAGTGTTCAACAACAAATGAAAAGCCTTCTAAAGCTTTTTTCAGAGTAGCACAGCATATTGATGTCTTTTTTCAAATCTGGAAAACAAGTAATCTCAAGCACTTCTTGCTTTCTAGTCACTGAAAGCTGGAATGATGGATTCCTATTCTCTTCTTTACTCATTATATTAACACCTTCCATGCACTTACCCAATTTTCTCATATTCTTATGCAGATTGGCTTTTTCTTCTGGGCAGATATACAATATTCTATTCCTACCCCTAGGTCAACTCACTGCTTGGTAGGGAACAGCAGTGTTTGTTCCATTCATGCTTTTTGCTAGTGGATGGTGCCAGTTAGAAAGAAATTAATGTTGCAACCACTTCTGCCAGCGGGATGCTAATTTGGAACTCTTTCCTGGGCCTGCTGTCTGAAAGAAAAACATTAAAAAAATCTTTTCAGTCAAACAAATCCCTTCTAAGATAAATTAGGGCAGGCATGATTGCACAAAAGCTTTTTCATCAAGCTATACAACTTGAGATAAATACAAACCTTGGAAACCTTGCAGATGACTTCCTCATCATCTGACTGATAAACTAACAGAACCTGTCAGGATTCCCACAGGACCCGAGGGAAGGATATGAGCTCTGCCAGGGGAGGTTGGGCATTAGGAAAATATTCTTCTCCCAGAGGCTAGTTGGGCACTGAGCTCCCTAGGGAAGTGTTCATAACCCACAGCCTGCTGAAGTTGAAGAAGTGTTTGGACAATGTTCTCAGGCACATGTGGGATTCTCGGGGTGGTCCTGTGCGGGATCCTAGGACGATCCTTGTGACTCACTTCCAACTCAGGATATTCTATGATTCTACGAACCACATTTCTCTTGCACTTACCATTCTTTCAACACTTACCAAAGCTTCAGGAGTTTAATTCCTGAAGCTGTACTTCTGCATTTCAAGTGTGCTAACGATTTACCATTTACCACAAAAGATTGATGTTTGTTGCTCAAATTAATCAATCTGTGAAACTGCTACGATTCCTGCTCTGACACCCTCTCCTCAACCTCACCTGGACGCAAAATGCCTTAGCATGAAGATCAGGACGGTGATGGGGCACATCATAACCTCCCTATCGTGAGCTGTTTGCTTATTTGATATTAATTGAACCAAGCCACAGCATAAAATCTTCTGAAGTGTCCCCGTGATAACAGAAAATATCCACAATACAGACAGCAGTGTAACGGAAACCTTTTAAAGGCACCTTTTAAAACAAATCTACGCATCCCTTTTTCCTTGTGCCTTCCACAGGTAAGCCAAGCTCCTTCCGACCTTGGGCAGGGGTCTCTTCCCGAGCACGGCCCCGCGGAGGCCGGCGGCGCTCGGCGCTCGGGGAGCGGCAGGCAGGAGCACGGGGCACGCGCCGCTTCCCACGCTCCCGCCGCTCGCCCCCACCCCGGGGGCGGACGGACTGGATTTGCTTAGGTTTTTGGGTTTTTTTTCCGGACCTCCACTCCGACCTCCGCACACCGGCGAGCAGGGAGTAGGGCGAAGGCCAGCCGGAAGCACCAAAAAACCCGCCAACCAAACAAAAAGAAACCCCAAACCCGAAGAGCAAACCCACAGCTCCCAGAGGGCGGTGGCGCCGCCGGGAAGTCCCGGCCGCCGCGGCCCAGCCAGGGCACACGGGCCCGGCGGGAGCGCTGACGTCCTGCACCGCACCGCCCAGCCCCGCCCCATCCCGAGCGGTGCCGGACGCAGCCGGAGACTCCCGAGCTCCCCCCGCTCCCGGCTCCACCGCCCTTGTTCCTCGGGCGGGGACTCGCTTCCTTTCCCGACTCCCCCTTCCCACCCTCCTCCTCCTCCCAGTCAAGATGGAGGACGGTGGTTGCTGCGGCCACTGGCACCGCGGTGGCTAGGGCAGCTGCTGCTCCTCCGGATCGCTCCTCGCTCCTTCTAAAAAAAAAAAAAAAAAAAAAAAAGAAGGAGAAAAGGAGGAAAAAAAAAAAAAGGTTGGAAACGTTCCTTTTTTTCTCCGCCCACTGGCTGCTCACTGCGCGGACCGCTGGCCCTTCCCATGCCGTCGTCGTCGTCGCCCTCCTCCTCCTCCTTCTCCTCCTCCCGCGATTGTCTGCGCTCCGGCTGCCGCCCGCCCGCCCGCCCGGACTCCCTGCATGCACACGCCGCCTCCTAGGTGGCTGCGGGGGGTGGGCGCTCCCGGAGCTGCCATTCCGCACATACCTTCATGTCCCTGCGCTCGCTGCGGCCGCCCGCCGCCGCCCCGCATCGCTCGCCCGCTCCGGCTGCCGCCCTGACGGCCGCTCCCGCCTGGAGGTGAAGCCGGGATCCGCGGAGGGGGCGGCGAGGTCGGCGGCGGGTCTCGCCCGGTGGAGCCACCGCCGCCGGCACACGCAGCAGCAGCAGCAGCCATGAGCAGCGCCGCTACCGCCACCTCCGCCGCCACCACGGCCGGCAGCGGCGCGGGGGAAGGGGCAGAGGAGGCGGCCAAGGACTCGGCGGACATCGCGGCGTTCTTCCGATCCGGTGAGTGCGCTCCTGTCCTGGGGGAACAGAGGACCGCGAGACCGCGGCTGGAGGTAGAGGCGAAAGGTGGCCCTGGGGAAGCGACGTCTTCCCCCTGGAGCCGAGAAAGGAGGAGAGGGCAGCCGGCTTTGTCAGGTGGCCTCGGGGAAGACTCGCCCGCCTCTCGCCGCCGGGGCCGCCTCGGCACAGCCCGTCCGTTCCTCGGGGAGGCGGCGGGGAACAGACCCGAGCCTCCCGTCCCGTGCCGGGGACAGCGGGGCTTAGCCACGGCAACTCGCGGGCGGGACGCCACCCTCGCCGGCAGAACCGAGGCGTGAAAACGGGGGCGGCGGCGGAGCGGCCCGGCCGGGAGGGTGCGGGGCTGCTGTCGCCCCGGGGCGGTGTCGCCGGTGACAGGTGCGATTCTGCCTCCCATGCCGGCCCGGTAGCGGGCGCGTCACCGGGGCCGGGCGGCACCACCCAGCGTCAGGCGGACCCGAGTCCCCCGAAAATGTCCTGCCGGCGGTTGCGGGGCGGGAGGGGGAAGCTGCTCCGATCCGGGAAGCCCAGGGTGTCTGAGGGGCGCGTAGGGTGAGGGGGGCCGCAGGGCTGCGGGGAGCCCGTTGCGCCGGCCGGGCCCCCCGGGGACGCCGGCGAGCAGGCAAGGATGACACCGCTATAAAAGGCAGCGCTCCTCCGGTGCTGTGCTGCTGGGTGGCGGCACAGGGCAGGGATGGGAGAAGCGGCATGGAAAGTGCATGTTCTAAGGAGAACCGAAAGAGGCAGACAAAAAGCGAAGCCCGTGTTAAGAGGTGTCGCTGCCTCGGCTGAGGCAGGGAAGCAGCGACTCTCGGGCGCTGACGGCTGGGAAGCCGGGCTCGGCGTGGAGGATCGGGAGGGGAAGGGGGGGAGCCTGTTGACAGGCTGCCGGGATAAAAAAAATGGAGGCTGCCTTCTCCCTCGGTGTTTACTCTCGGCACGCAACCGGGCGGAGAGGGCGGCTGCGCCCGCCGCCTAGACACTCTTCCCCGGGGGATAGCGGCGAGGAAGGCAGGACTGCCCGGGCCGCACGGACCGCCGGCGGCGGGGACGGAGCCGTGCCGGCAGCCTGGGCGGCGGCGGCTACAGAGCCTCCCCCCGGTGCCGGCTGCCCTCCCCCGAGCGGCGGCGGCTCCTCCCCTCCGTCCGCTCCGCCGGCGGCTCCGCGGCCCCCAGGGCACCCCCCGGCCATCGCTCCGGGCGGAGCGGCCGGGCAGGGCTGGGCACTTGCTCCTTTTGGATGCCTAAAAAGGAGCGGCGAGCAAGGGAAATGCAGACTCACCGCAGGAAAGATGAGGGGGTTGGCCGATTTCGTGTGTGAAAAATAATGATGGCAGTAGTAATAATAGTAGTAAAAGCTGCGTTCACTGGGTTTTTAAGGAAAGTCCGCGAGGGAAGTGGGAAACGGCGTATCAGTGCTGCTTGCGGTCGGTGGTGCTGCTCAGTGTGTTTGGTTTCACGAGGGTGAAGGAGGAGGTGTGATTTGTAGCAGGCATCCTTGAAGCAGGGCTGGCAGCTGCGTTTGCGCGGATAGAGGGTCCGAACAGGGGGCTGTGTCCTCTCTGGAGGGCTTGATGCTCCCGAGGCAACCTGCTTCACATGAGAGCCATTGAATGTGAAACTCCTTGTCAGGGTGCTGGCCTTGGTGGGTTTTATTGTGGAAAAAGGACCGAGCTTTATTGTTCCCAGGAAAAAATCCCGATGAAAACAAAATGACAAATTAGAACAGTAGGCTTACACACAGTAGTCTGCCTAGTGTAGTTACAAATGGGTGCTTGTGTAGTAATCTTGCAGTTTTGGAAGACCCTGCCAGCTGGATTAATAATCAACTTCCACATTTATGTGTGGGTTGAGGGATGCTACAGCTGGTAAGCTCGTAAGTGGTGCAGTGATGACTTCTGATGCTGATAGCTTCTGGTAACAGGGAAGTTGCACTGAGCTCAGTCTAGCAACATCTGAAAATCTTAAAGCAGTAGAAGGACATGCTTGTCAAAAAACTCTTAGAACATATTTAACAACTGGCATTCTTATTTCCGTATTTACATGTGAAGGTTATCTGGTTCAGTCTGGGATCTAACATACACTGGAAAATGTTCTGGCATCTCTTGTGGGTGTTTGGCATTGAGAAGAGCTCTTTGAATTCCGCCTCTGTGCATGATCCACTCTTCTATAAGGAGAGGGTCTATTAAGAGATCTCCGGTGCTTCCCTTTGTTTGAACAAGAGGCACTTTTTTTTTCAGTGGAACACAAAGGGCGCAGAGATCAATGAATAAGGAAAAAACTTTGTTTGGTGCACTTAGGAGCAGACAAAATATTTTCTCTTTACAGAATTTACAGTGACAAATGCTTTCTTTTTCCTGTCACTTGCAGAGAATATTAGCAAAACTCTAGCTGTTACTTAAAAGAGTAAATATGTTGCAGTGTTTTCTAGGAGGAGAAGAAAACCCCAAACAACAACAAAAAGCCTGCCTAAACAATCAGTTCTAATCTTGGGTTGGTTAAATTGGTCAGTTGAGCTGCCAAGTGGGGTTATTGGCTTTCCTCCTGTCCTTTTGTAAGACTGAGCTTGAAGTAGAATTAAAGTAGCCCGAAAAATGGAGTTTCATTATTTGGAAGATTTTGTTAGGATATTGAACAGCAGCTAGGTTCACATCACTTGAAATGTGCACATTTCCAGTTTTCACTTTGGTTATGTAAATTTAAACTCTTGAGTTGTTGGGGAAATAAAGTTGCAGTTGAAATGTGAGGAAAGCAGCTGAACTGGAAGTGAGGTGGTGGTAGTAGGAGCACATAAAGACTCTGTGTCTTGAATGTAAATGAGGAATCCTTTTATTGGAATTGGAAGAAATTGAGGCAGCTTACTTTCTGTTACATATTTGGTATCTGAATTTCATTATTTGAAGTTGAAAAGAACAGAGTACCTTGTTAGGTCTGTCACCTTTGTGGCAGGATTAATAGCAAAGGAAGCAGAGTTGAGGGCCGGGCAAGTGATTACATTTTGAAGGAGAAAACACAGTGGTTGTAGGAAGTGCCTTTCTGTCCTATATATAAATTGGAGATTAGAAATTGCTGTGTAAACTGAGAGTAGGATATGTTTTGAACTATGAATGTATAGACAATTATCCATTTTTTAATTAAAAAAGTGCACTGTTGTGACTTGAAAGTACTGGTAAAATATCTTGGAATTATGAAAAGAGATTGTTACCATACGAAAACCCAGTAGCACAGAGTCTAAGTGGTTGTGTGGAGAGGTGTTAGTACATGTGTTAACTTTTCATAAAAATTAGATCTTATATACTTATTAAGATAAAGCTTTTCAAAATGTGTTCTAAGTTTCAACTGAAAATTCTGTGTATTTGAAAACAGCTGACATAAGCCAAGTTGAATTTGAGGGAGTGCCATCAAGTCATGGCTTACAGGGCAGTAATCATACAGAGTTTGGTTGTTGTGGTTTAATTTTCATCTTTGCAGCTGTGAGTCCTCAATACTTTGGTAAGGGGACTCAACTGACATCTTCAGGATGCAAGAATGAGGGCTGTCTGTTAAGTTTAAATCCTGTTATTATAAAAGTGTTTTTCAAACCAAAGTATTTTTGCTAGTTGAAGTTTGTGAATTTAGTTTTTAGGCATAAAGAACAAAACATTTTTCATCCAAGTAAAATATATGTTGATCAAACTTCTAGTAATTGAAGTTACCCTTCTGGTATGATGGAGATACCTGTGAATACAAAATGTTGCAGAGAAAAAAGCTTGTAAGCGCTTCAGTCAACCCTTGGCTAGACAGTGTAGGGAGTGCCTTTATAAATTACTCTGATAAGTCTTCATGGCAAAAAAAACAACCGATTGATAACTCTTCACAGCTGTGAGATGAAAGTGGATGTAGTTATTTCCTGTAAGATAGATTTTTTTATGAGTGGCCTCTACAAACTGCAGTAACTTCATTCATATATGGACAAACAATACAGTTTTCAAAGCCGTTGAGGAGATTAGTGTTGTCACCACCTGTTTATGTGAACACTTGCCACATGCCTGGAAGGAGCACAATTTACATACCGAGCAATGGGAAGGGACTGGTTGGAGGAACAAAAGTGTTTGAAAAACAAAGGAAAAACAAGGGCCCCCAAAACTCTTGTCATTAAGATGAATAACTGTCCAGGCTTTGCCAGGTCAAATCTGAACATAATTGTACTTAACTCCTTGATACAGGAAAAAAAAAAGTGGAGAATTTTCCATCTAAAACCTAATCTACACAGGTGACAGCAGTGCTTTCTCAGGAGAAGGATGTGGGTCTGGAGGAAGTGGTTGTTCCAAGTAGAGTTCAGTGTGCCACCTCTCTCAAGGTGAGGTTAGAGAACAGGCTGGTAGCCAGAATAGCTTTAAATAGCGTCTGGTTCTAATGTTGTACACTTAGTGTATCCTGCTTGTGCATGTGTTTCTTAATGTAAGCATAATGATAAGAGAATTTAAAACTTTGGTTTGAGATATCTGTGTTCAGGTACCAAAATGAACATGTGAGTATTTTAGGAAAACAAAATGCTGAGATTTGTTGTGGTTGTGGACATTTGAAGACTTATGCAAGTACTAGTAATTTGAGACTTCCATTAGTCTGGGTTCGACTAAGTTTGCCTATAGCAGCCTATGCTGGTAGTTGCTTGAATAGCTGAGACCTTAGAAGAAGTCTTAATGAGTGTCATGAAAATATGATTGGTTTTCTTCTTTTTCTTTTAAATAATGTTCTTATTGTTTGCTTAGTTTTCATGAAAATCACTTAATACTGCAAAGATAAAAGCTAGCATTTAGGAGTGTTATTTCAAGTTTACAAGGAGGACTTATGTTTTATTTCTTCCTGATTATATTGCTTTATATACAGTTGCCTTGCTTGTTTTGTATTAGTGTTCTGTGTGATAGTGACTGGGATAATTGACTGCATGTAGTAGACAGCATTGAAAATGCTGTCACAGTAAGGAAAGGAGAGAGGGTTGGGAATGATTACATGGTAAAGAAAAGGCAAGCATATTATTAAAAGGCAGCAGGTTTTTTCAAGAATACTACTGATAAAAACACACTATCATTTAGATCATGGGCAAACTAGCTTTCAAGGTAGGCATCAAATGTGAAAAACAAGCCAATTTTCCATCTGAAAACCATGAAGCAGAGCACAGCCTTTGTAAAGTTAGGATAGGTGAATCTTCTTAGGAAGGCACTATCTCCTTGTGATGTGTAGTAGCTAACTTACAGAGAAGGTAGTCAGAGTTGTTGTTGCTTACTTGGCTTTCCAGTTGGAGCAGCTACGGAGTTGTTACGAGTGTCTAACACAAATAATCTAATAGTGAAGCCAAAAGTGAAGTTTTGCCAAGCAGCACTGGTGGCAGCTCACATGACAGCTCCCTGCTGTCCTCAAGTACTGGTTCTTGGCCATGTGGCTGTCAGGAGCTGAGGTGTGTTTTAAGAATTGGTGAGCATGCAGAGGATGTAAAGTATGAAATAAGTTGTCCATTCTTTCATGTGACTTAGAGGGATGACAGTATATGTATTAAATAATTAAACACAACAAAAATTCACAGTGTTGTGTAAACTTTTCAAGAATCTGTTGCTTTGAGTTGCGTTAGTAAATGAGAAGGTTGCAGCAGTATTGCTGTCATTAGTGCTGGTTGACCTGGGCTGAAGAAGTGGGCTCTTCTATGGAGTTTTGATCCAATTCCAGAAATACCAGTTTTAATAAGATTGTTGAAGCAAGGTGGTGTGTATGTGTGTGTAAATGATATTTTGAAAAATACCACAGAAAAATGCCACAACTTGATAGTTTCTGATGAGCATATGCAGAGCAAAAATAACTGCAGAAACAATGAAGTTACAATGGAGAAGTTAGGCTGGGAAATAGCATTGTTGAATTGACATTCCCTGGAACAATGAAGATGAGAATAGAGAGCTTCAGTGTGAAATGCAGCAGCTGTTGTGCAATTTGGCTTAGTGTGAAACAGCCAAGCTTCTCTGCAGATAGACAAGGATAGATCAAGTTAGAGGTTAGGCTGTGTTTGAAACAGTTGGAGGCAGAAGTCATTAATATTTTTAAGAGAGGACAGAGGGCAGTTACTGGTAACATCTTTGATAGCTGACAGATGATAAACTAAATGCACATTTGGAGTGGAAGGTGAATGGGAGTTAGAGAAAAGCCAGGTCCATTCTTGGAATGAGTACATTCGAGCTGGCATGAAGTGCTGATGTGCTCAGAAAGGAGCTGACAGAAGCAGGAAGAGACTTGGTAGAGCTGAGGCTTTCATCAGCTGCAGAGCTCAGTCACTGTGTAGAAGATGGGTAGTAATGTTTGTTATAGAAGTGGTGTGTCTCCAGTTAAATGTGTCCCACAACAACCTAACAGAAACAGGTGTGAATTTCAACCTAAAATACCACATGACTTCCAAAAGCTTTTGCATGTAAAATCACTGTCTAGGTAAATAAAATCTAAAGAAAGACTGGAAAGACTTTCCTTACCCAAATATACAGAGAAAATATTAATGTTTCTCTACTCCTTTTCAGTTGAAAATAAAAACTAAAATAATTCTAGTGTCAAAAAAATACTTAGTGCAGACTCCTAGGTCAGTTTAATAGGGTGAAACTGCATAGTGATTTTTGGTCTTCGTCTTGAAGAAAGTAAAATCACTAAAATAGCTGTTCATGGTCAGCAAAATGTTAAAATAGTAAAGACACATTGAAATTTTGGAAATGCAGTGGTGGTTGAAGGAAAGTGGGTGATAATTTTAAAGAGAGCTGGGGAAACAATTTTTTCTGCTTGATATTGGTAACAACCAAATTTAATCTTAAAAAAAAATAGGTAAAAAAACTCCATGAAAGTCACAGCAGACTATTTTAATTTAATGACTAAGATGGTTACATCTATTTGTTGTTTTCATGAAGAAATTTGCCTGATTTGGAGAAGGATCTTTGTTTAACTTAACATTTTTCTCGGTGCAGTAAAATCAAAAAGTAGACTACTGGTGAAGTAA
Source organism: Pyrgilauda ruficollis (assembly GCF_017590135.1). Classification (NCBI taxonomy): domain Eukaryota; kingdom Metazoa; phylum Chordata; class Aves; order Passeriformes; family Passeridae; genus Pyrgilauda; species Pyrgilauda ruficollis. Next base: position 7,874,850 of record NW_024525156.1, read on the forward strand.
TACTGATGCTCTGCAAAGCTGAGTCATATTCCTTCAGGAAGGATACTGCTGTTTTGAGAAAACAGATCACTTACCCAGTAGTGAGGAGGAGGAATTGAAATGACAGGGAACAACTCAAGTGCTTTTAGCAGTAGACACTACAGTACATTAAAGCATCTGATTTTCAGCCTCTAGAGTAGGGTGTTGTATGGATACACAAAGAGGAGGGTCATAAATGGGTTGTGTCCACAAAGTTTCACAAAACAGTGTGAGTGACAAGACTGTGCTTTAAAGATACAAAGCCCGTTCCAGTGGTTTCTCTGCCAAATAGCTGCTCTAAGTCATCTGAAATAGCCTAATTGTGCATTTGTTTAAAAAATAGGATTGTTTTTCAAGGCTGTTAAGTGGAGTCTTCTGAAATCATTTAGTCAAATTTGTTTAATCTCTTGTGCGACTGCCTTGCATAAGTGGCAGTAGCACTGTTTAATATACACAACTGCAAATATGTAGCAGGTTTTCCTACTGAGCAGTGCTGAACTGTGTCTTTTGCTGGTACTTCTGAATATGATGTTTTGTAATCTGGACCTTACTGAAGAACTGAAATAGGCATTAGTATTTTATAATTATGGTAGGAAGAGAAAACAATCTTTACAGTGAGATGATAATTTTTATTTTTTTTTTTTTGTTTCTCAGGGCCCACAATGTTGAGGAAGCAAGATAGTAAGTTTAGGGAGAAAAGTGTGGACTTCAGCATTCAGAATATATCATGGGTTTTCTTTATGTTTTATACTATAGGTGTAGTATAGTGTGCTTGGATAATTCCCACAAATCTGTCCAAGAGTCAGGATGATGTTATTGGCATGTGTAATAGTCTGATCATGAGCGTGAGATTCAGGAAGGTTTGTTTTACTAGTGTGCATGAGGATACATGTGTATACACTGTCAAACCAGATATTCCATGTGGCTTCAAAAACTTGAGTTTGCATGACAAATCTCTCTGTTAAAAAGTTGGAGAAAGTATTCTGGGCAGCAGGCGCTGTACGGGGCTATTGTGAGTAATCCCAATGCGTTCTAGTCATCTGTGAAACTACCCGGAGCTTAATTACTCATGTTTTCTTGTAGTCTTAGTGTGTGTATGAGCAGTAATAGTTATTCCTGAGGTGTCTGCAGACTGTGTAAACAGCCAGTAGTGATTTTTGTGGTTAGATTTGTACATGACTGCTTAGCAATTAGAGTCTGAGGATCCAGGGTTATAGTGAAGTGAGATTTCCTAAGTGCTAAAAATGAACAGGAAAATATACTACAGAAAGATAGGGCTCACAGGGACCTATCAGGCAAATACGTACTTGTTTTTGTCTTCTCTGTATCTCACTTATTGCGTAAAAGAGTAATTAAAAATCCAAAACTTCTACACTTTACAGAATTTCTGCATTTTTGTGGGTAATTTTGTGGAAACTTTCAGCCTTATGCCATACTTTATCAAGGCATTAGGTCAAAGGCAATTCACTAAGGTTTATGATGGTCACATAGCTGGTTAATGATTTTGAGGCCACCAAACAATGAAAAATGTTATTGGTGAAATTTAATGAAAGCAGAAGTGTTTGAAGTCTTGGGGACTACTTGTTTTCAGAGCCCAAACAGATGTTAATTGTTGAGAAGAAATCAGGTGGTATTTCTTAAAGCGTGTCCTAGATAATAAAGGGAGGATACATTAGGAACATCCCAAGAAGTGAATTAGACTAAATGGGGTATTTAAATACCAATATTTCTTGGCTAACCTCCTATGCTACACAGTAGACTTTGTGTCCATTGTGTAGTCTTGGCTGTAGAGTGTTGGTTGGATATAATTTTCTACTGGCCTTAAGGTAGTAAGTTCTTCAATTTCCAAGTGTTTGTCATGCCACTGACTTCTGGGCATGTTGGGTTAAGTAGCATTGAGTACAAAGATGATACCATTTTATGGGATCATAAAAATACTCCACCCTCTTCTAAAAACTTCAGGCTGTGGTCAAAGTGTCTTTACCCTTTGTAATTCTGCTATTCCTTGAATTCCAGCTATATGCGTCTGAAAGCACAGGAAAAAAAATATGGAAAGCTGACAGCAAATCAAGGTGAATTGAAATATAAATTGCCTGGATAGTCGTGTTCTGCACAGAAGTTGATAGCACATAGTACGTTGAACATCAGACTTGAGAAGATGCCAAACCCCATCTTTAGAGGCCTCTTTCTGTCTTTTACTATAGAGTAATAAAATAGGTTATGATTTCTCTGCTAAAGAAACAGAATAACCATTGTTGTTGTTTATTTTTTTTAATAACATGTTACTCTCAAAGCTTTTTTCCCCTGTCTTTATTTATTTGCTTTATTAATGTTAGTCATCGACTTCATTTTAGTTGATACTGCACATAGGGTTGTTCCTAAAAGAATGGAAATGGAACAGCTACAGCAGTAGCTTATGGTCTTTACACATCTTAGTCATATTTCCTGTGCCTTAAGTACTTGTTTTCTGCATTTAAAGATAGTTGTTAGGCATGAATTTGCCATCGTTGGCAAAGTCCAAAGAAGAAATCAATGCTGTGCATTGCTTAACTGACAGGGTATCATGTGGGCCCGGCTTCTGTAAGGACAGCAGAGGCAAGCCAAACTAAAATTTATTGGGACAGTCACACCTTTTCAGATGGAAAGATGATAATGACTTACCTAATGACTTGTTGGTTGGTTGTCATGGTTTAGGAATGGTGTTCCCCTCACTCCACTTGCTCACTCCCCCTCCATATTCCTTATGGTGAGATGGAGAGGAGAATTGGAGGCACAAAAGGTAAAGATCATGGGTGAAGATAAGAGCAATTTACTGGGAACAGTAATAAGGTAAGAAAACAGACAGTAAATATACGAATGTCAGAGTGTACAAGAAAAGAAATGTTATTGCCTGCCCCCTGTGGAACATTGTCCTTGTGGACATTCTCTGACCGCTCGCTCTGCCATGCAGCCCTGACTTGGGAGTGCGCCCTTCCCCTTGTTTTCAGAAAATGACATGAGATGGTACTCTGGGTCCTAATCATGTCCCCTCCAGGCCAGAACCAGGACACTGGCTTGTTAATGCTTTATATTAAATGAATAATTAAATAAAAACTAAGATAGCAGTTTCTCCACATGTAGTGGAAGGCTGTCTTTGGAAGAAAAACAAGGAATCATACTTGACTGAATTTCTTGTCTTGGCAGCTGAGCAGAAAGTTAAAAAACTGAACTTCATTTCTGTCCCCATTTTGGGAAAATTCTACTGTTTGTCTATTGAATTACCAAGGCAGTAGAGCCAAGTCAAGCCTGCTTAGAGAAGGTGATAAAATATGGTTTATCTCGTGATCCTTGTAGAGTTCAGCCATGACATGCTTTAACCCGCCAGTGCAGAAGGAGCAATATCTTTTCTAGTACAGCGTGGGGATTGGAGTCAAATTTGCCTATGCTTAACTCAGAGCAAGGGTGTAATTCCGCCAACAATAACCACTCGGCGTGTGTGTGTTAGCTTTTTTTTTTTAAGCTTGGAATCAGATGCATCCTACCCTAGCCAAAGGGAAACATTTTAGAAGCTCTGACGCATTTACACAGATGAAGGAAGGAAATGTCCAAAAGAGTCAAAAGCTAAAAATAGATTAGTTTACTGAGTTGAACTCTGGGTGGGAATTGACGAGCTAAATATAAATCTAAATTTGAACCTTTGTGACTTACATAACTGAGCGGTGTAACCCCTTTCAGATATTGCTGCTTTTTCTTGCATTCAGCTTTATAGCAGACAGCTTTGGAGAAAAACTTGTGTCAAGCTTTGTGAGTTTGCTTTGCAGTGCTTAAATTGACAGCGCTGAGAAGTCTGATTCTCTCTTGACGATTATTGTTACAGCATAGTTTAGCTCCCTGGAAAAGTGGATTGTGGGTTGTGTTGGGGTTTTTTTGTTTGTTTTGAAGAACTTCTCAATGGAAATGGTATCTCCTGACTCTACTGAACAGAAGTTTTAAACCAGTAGCAATTAGAACCAGTGTCTATGAGGGGGTGTAATTTTTTTCCCCAACTTCCTCAAGAAGCAGTAAATTTGCCTCTCATATCTGACATAGAAAGGAATAATAACCTGTACATTTAAGAATAGATTTTTGGCTGTCTAAAAGGGTTTGCTCTCTGCCTTGACACAAATCAAAGTTAGAAGCTATCAGCTTTCCTTGAGGTAAAGAAGAGTAAGCTTGTTCGAGTGTGTAAAATTTGTGTAATGGAAAAAAACTATAGGAAAAACTAACATGTGAGTGTTGTAGATTACTGCTATTAGATGACTGTGGTAGTGCCATGAAAATGGAGATAAGCAAATTTTCCTTTTTCTTTAAGTAAAATTTCTTTAATTTTTTGTATAACTGATCGCAACCAACACAATATTGCTAACTATAAACTGGCCTTTTCCAGTGTCTTGAAGCAGGCACAGTGCAGTTGAATCCCTGTGGTTTAGCATTTGCCAACTGCTAGTGAAGAGCACCTCTTTCATGATGTTACACCTAATTCTAAAGCTTTGCATTGGAGAGGTGAAATACATGTATTAATTCATTGACTTAGTCAGAAAAACAAATGTTACCATTTACAAATATAGCAAATGTAATAGAATATTAGGGGTAAAAATAGTATCATTGATTAGATTAAGTTCAGGCAGTAACTCTGCACCCATCACTCCCACAGGAACTGAGGGTTAGTTTTTTTACTCAATACCTTTCCTTTTTTTACTATATCATTTGCTGTAGAATATTTGCTTGGCAGATGTATAAATAGTTGTGCTCTTATTTGCTTTATGTTTTTGTTTGGTTTTCCAGCGGAGCCTGGGAATGTTTGTTTTTGCAAGGTTGTTTTGAAAAAATTTGGAGTCTTTGATTACTAAAAATAGTATTTTTTCCAAGCAGCAGTTTATCTGTTAAAGCAATGAGCAGTTTGTAGCAAAAGGACCTGACTACCGTCATGGTTATATACCAACATCACGATTTAAACTTTGTATTTATGGAAGATCTTGTTACACAGAGTATGAGAACTACTCTGTTTAAAATCTCACATTTTTCTAGAATAAACTTTTGGAATGGATTTGTCCGTGTTGCTGTTAACCCACTGTTAGAAAGTTAAAGCTGTAAAACCTTTTTGCAAGAGCACTTGGTTGACTTGGGTGGCTGTGCAACCTGTGGTGTTTCTGCTTGTAGGCAAGTTCATGAGCAGGATGTGACTTGCAGTTCATGTCCACTGAGGCAACACGAGTGGCTTCAAAGAGCAAGAAGGTGCTCTCCATAATGCTGTTTTATGTCCTCTAGGCAGTGAAAAGAAGTGGCAGAGCCCTGTGTTTGAGTGTGGTAAGTAAGGATGACTATACCTTGATACTTAGGTGGAACACTTAAAGTGCAGTCTGTAAATTGTCTGGGCTGCCAGATCTCAACTCCCTCTGTGCATATGCTGAAGCTTTTTTGCATGTTGATACAGCAGCAAATGAGAGCAGGGATTTTTGTGGTCTTGAGCAGCCAAAATAGTATCTTAAGCTTTAATTTATTTCTTTGTGAAGTGTTTTTACTACTTGGGGTAGGAATCTCTCTCCATCTTGTTTCTTTTGCTAATACTTTGGGCTCTGGCTCCTGTTCTGACTTGAGAGGTGGGATACAAAATCTTCAGATATGAGATCTGCTAGTTTAATGAGACTTGTTTAACTACAGGAAAGATGAATGTTAGAGGAGGGATAGGCATCTTTTTCCAGACTGGCTTTTCACTGTCTTAATTGTTGTCTCTGCTTCTGTGATCCCTTCTTTTGTTCCTTTTCTTCAATAAATAAGACAGGGGTCCAGCGCACAATAAGCTCAATCACGAGGCATCAGTGTTCATCTCTACAGGAGGTCCATTATGTGCACATGGATAAGTAGGGGGTCCTGTGGAAAAGCCCTGTGGAGTTTGAGAAATACAGCATGTGTACTGCGTTGACAAATAAGGGTTGCACGGGAGGCCTTAATGCTGCATTACCTAGTTTTTGAATCCTCTTTGTGGCAATTTCAATCACACCTGGTCCTGTCTCATTGTCGAGATGAGTCATTGTTTAGAGTTTATGTAAAGTTTTCATTAAATGCCTTAGTGGATGATAGTAGATGTCATTGGTTTTATCTGGGGGCAGTGGTTACTATGTTACATCAGAGCTATTTGGAGAGTAGAAATGCATTAATTTACTGTGTAATATTAAAGAAGGCAGATGTATAAGCTGCTTTGTTAGATAGATATATTGAGGACAAATTAGATACTTTACTACTTCTTTTTTTAACTTTTCTTTTTTTTAATAGACCCAAATACACTCTAGCGTTCAATTTCTTAGGGATTGATTTTTGTCACTTGAGCATCATGTTAGTTCTGCCATGGTAATAAAAGTTAAATGAAGCAAGGTGTAAAAATTATCTAATACCAAGGAGGAAAAAGGAACCAAATGATATATTTTCCTTTCACAAGCAATAGGTAATTAGGAGTGAAAAGACAAAGTATGTTCTCAGGTGAGGAAAGCTTACCATAGCATAATAGGTTAGGATTTACACACAGAACACCAATGGAAAAATATATGACACTGAAGGACTTAATTGGAAGTTCATAGTGGTAAGTGACCTAAATAATTGCACTCTTTATTTTGCCAGTTATGTGGACTAAAATTGCTGCTTTAATAAGAAGCTTTCTGAACTGAACTGTTGTGTAACCTCCAAGAAAGGACCCAAAAGGAGATAAAGGGGTGCCTCTTCACATGGTATGAGAGAGTTAGTTGTAATGTTGCTGTGTACAAGCTGCATTCCTCTGTGGAATAGAAATTGACTGAATATATGAAATAACTGTTTCCATGTCAAACTAAATATCATAATGGAATGAAATGTATTCCTTATTGAAAGGTGACTGGTAGAGAGCTAATTATCAGAAACAAAATAACCCTGTATCTCCCTAGTGGAGTTGAAAGTCAAAGGTGACAAACATCTGAATGTGTTGGTGTTATATTTGAATTGTCAATATTTATTGGTTTCCAAGTCCTGTGTTGGGGGTTGGTTAGCTTTTGAACAGCACACAGAGTAAGGGCAGTATTACCAGCCACATTTAAACCAAGAATGAATTAAGTATATATAAGTGTTGCATTTCTCATGCAGGCATCTATTTCTTTTGCAGAAAATTTGAGAATAAAGCCAGGATTCAAGTCAATATCTGTTTATGTTACACTGTTGATATCAGGGGAAAGGCAGAGAGAAGTGAGTAAGACAGGTGCTTGTTCTGGAGACCAGTCAAGCGGTCTCTAACCAGTGAGGTGGGACATCTGTGTGAATTGCTGAGCTGGTAGTAGTTGAAGTACAGTTTTGGAGAATAAGCTCTGCTGACCTTGTCTTGGTTCTTCCCCAATATATTCAAGTTTGGCACTGGTACAAGAGGTAATCTTTGAGAAAGCAGCAATAGCTGGCTAGGGGCAGGCAGGAGTATATCTGAGACAATGAATTATGAAAGAGAAAATCAGAGAAAGTAACTCGCAGGGTTAGGATCACTTTGTGTACAGAAATACTGGAAATCACCACACTACCTACCTACTGCAAAAGATGCTGCTTCTGTTGTGGTTAAGGTCTTATACTGAAACAGAACTAACAGTTCTATTAATGTACACAGGCAGATTAATAGATGCAAGGGGGCCTGAATTTTCACAGGCCATTTGACAGAAAATGTACAGTTTCCCTGAAGCAACCACCAGTTTCAAGGTCAAAAGGAAACCTTTCGTGTTTTGAAGCACATCACAAGAGGGACAAGCCTAGGCAGAAGAATGGAAGGGAGATAATGGATATATGATGCAGGAGACTTGGGATTGGAAGTGCAGTGAGGTCACAAAGAGAACTGACCCTTGAAAGGAATGTATAGGTGGGTTGTGTTTTTATGTACCGTGCTGCTCAGATGTTTGCTTTATAGGGATAATGTGCTCAAATCAGAAAGACAAGCTGTTAATAGTCCCTGCCCTAGATAGGTCTAATGTTTTTTTTATTCCCTGAAGAGAAGAGCAAGAAAGTGGAAAGGAACTCGGATAGAATTCCTAAATTTTGTAATGCAAAGTACAACCTTGATGACACAACTCAAGAAAAAGTCATTGTTAACTATTTTGACCTTAAAATTACCTTTTTTCTTACACTCTTCCTCAAATTCCTGCCACTCCTAGCTAAAATGTATTACTTGTGTTTTTGTGGAAAGAGCAGCTTGGCTGTGCGAGGTGGTCACTGACAGTCTGAGCTCCACAAGGACCCCAGCAAATAACCACGTTTGTGGTTAGTCCCCTTGCTGTAGGCTCTGATCTGCCAGGTCTGCTGCAGAAGATATGTGTACAAGGCCATACTGATCTCAGGAGATTTGCTGAACTTTATCTCTAGGTAATCGTCTTGTTGTGTTCGGGTGAGATTACTAATCACACCTTTTAATTAAAGAACTGTCACAGCTATAGGAAAATAAAGCTATTTGGAAATGGTAGTTATTTTGCTGACAGTTTTCTCTGCTTAAGGAGGCTCAATCAAAACTTCCTGCACTGGCAAATGTATGCTATGGAATGAAAATGAATTGTGACTAATTTCAGGCTGACTTGTTCCCAGGTACTTCTTTGTGGTCAAAAGTTGTTCTTGGTGAAGTAGTTAGAGATGTGAAGCATAAATTTTGTATTAAACTTTTAAAGAGACAGCCAACTCATCTAAATTTTGATAGTTCCCTCCTACTAAAATATGTTGAAGGAAAAGCTGACATTATTAATGTAAAAATAAGTTTCCAAAAAGGGCAGTTCATATAGCTGAAAAACTGAAGAAGAGTTAAGAAAGAGCTAACTTGAGTTTACTCCGTGGGCTAACAGTCATTTCCAAGTTAACATATTCTGAAATGTTGCTTTGACAGCAATATTGGATTTAATTCTGCAATATGCAATTAGAATTATCATTCCCTGTGATATTTAAAACGCTGCCTTGAGTTTAGCGTAGAAAGTGAGTATGGTTGAGTGTTTTTTCAAATGACATCTACTTCAGTAGTTGCTATGTATACAGTTTATCTAGTGTTAACAGCATTCAAGTGTCTAAAATTAGGAATATATATTGCTGTAAGAAACAAGCAAACCACAACCTATATGCTTCACTCATTGCCTTTAATTTAAGCATGGTGTTACTACTGGGTGCCTTGTTTTTGTGGTTGGTTTGGTTAGAGTTCTGAGTCCATTGGAAGTATTTTGGCCCTCATTCTAGAGTTAAAATAAAAATTGGTACTGTGACATTTCAAGCTGGTGGAGGAAATTGTCAGTTATCCAAATGTATGAAAATGGTGACTGGCCGATAGCTTGAAAATGGTTCAGAAGTAATGGGATAAGTTTATAAAGATAGCTGTGTATTATTAAGGTAATTTTGTATTTTCCTTTAAAATTTGCCTTGCTAAAGGGAGGCTTTATGATGGCATCTGATAAAGGCAGGAGTGGAAAAAATGGTTAGTGGAATGGAGGGACAAGTAAAAAGAGGCTTGTGTTTATGTAGTTGAAAAAATTAGACTAGATTTAGACTAGCCTCTGTCTAGGCTTAGACAGAAAATGTGGAAATAAATACTCTTGCACCCTTGCTGTTCCCAGTGCTTCTCCCTGTCAACATGTTCTGTTCTGAGTTGTAGCTGTTCCTAAGGCTGGAAATGGTTAGTTAAGTTGTACAACTTAACTAACCATTAGTTAGTAACATTATTAGCAACATATTATCAGGCTTGCTGTCTGATAATATTACACTTTTTCTGTCTCTGGATATCTGTAGTTATATTCCTCTTCCCTGACTTTTTAGAGCTGGTGTGAAAGCTTTTCCTGAAGTAGTGGCTGTATGATGGAGTTTACTGTGCTCAGAACAGGGAACCTGTGGTCTGACTGGCTCCTGTGTGTTGAAGAGAGTTCAGTGTTGGCTACACAACTTGAATTCCTCAGAAAGAGGTCGTACTTATGTTCTTTAAAGCATTTTTAGTTACTGCGTATCTGCCTTACCCTCTAGCTTTCAGAGACATACCTGAATATAGACTCAATTAAATTCCTGTCCTTTGATGAAGTCCTTTGCTTAATGCGTAGCTAATATGGTTGGAGCATCAGGGCATCGGTCAGGATCCAAAATTAATTGCCTCTTGGGAATGGATAGTGCCATGTGGGCACCTGAAAGAACAGTGTCTATTTCAAAAGCCTTCTGAAATGGTCAGCTTTGAAAATGAGGCACATCCTTATTATGTTAAAGATGTATTTGGGTCTTGAATTCTGCTTAACATTGTCACTTTGTAACAATAAAAGCAAATAAATATTTTGTCTATGGAAGATGGCACAAGTTGAAAGAGGAGAGCCATAACTTCCTTTCTGCCTTATAGTAGTCACCCTCCCCTCCACCAGCCCCCAAATGTAGGAGGAAAGAGCCCAAGCCTGGCATAAAGGGAAGAGGGCATCTCGTTCCCAACCCAGTCGCTAATGCGTCAGTCCGCAGTACAACAGTATTGTTTTAACGTGGCTAAGGCCCTGTTCTTTCCTTTGTGTTGAATTCCTTCCTGTTTAAGAACATTGTCTTTAAAGTACACTTATATCAACTTGAATGGTAGGAACTTTGTGCTTATTGCTACAGTATCTATATTAATTAGGTGCTGCAGCTGTTTCAAGTAGAAAAAAAAGGAGTTATTAGGCATTGGCTGTGGGATAGCAAGTGTGTTTGTTAGCAGAGCTGCTAAAACATGATAGCTGCGTGTGGAGGTGAAAGAAGGCAGAACTAGGGAGAAGCTGAAACTCAACTTGCCTTTCTGTGCTCAGCAGGAGAGGAAGATCCAGCAGTTGGGCAAAACTGTGCTAGATGACATGGATCTAAACATACAGCTGTCATTTAAATATCCCTGAGTCTGAAAGAAGTAACTGATGGTTGTTCTGTAACTTGGTGCACCTTTCATAGTCCCTCACATTGTATCAATTAATAGAGAAGATTAAGCACCCTTGCTCAATTAAAGGGAACACATAATTTTCAGTAATGCTTGAGCTAATATACATATATTTCTGTGACTTGAACTTCAGAAAAAAAAAGTGGAGGTAGCTATTTTATACATTGTTTCTGACTAATTGCTGTGACTTGTATTGGACTGGTTGTGGGCAAGCAGGGAAGGGAGAACGCTGCATTTTTTTCAATAATTGTGTAATTAAATTCATTGATGGTAGGCCAAGAATACTGATCACAAGGGTTGGTGCTGAATCAGAAGGAATACTTTAAATGGCGCTCTGTTGAACAGAGACATAATTGCCCTCTCTTTCCCCTTCTTGGCTTATTGGATGGCTGAATTGCTCATTTCATACATGACTTTCAGTGTGACTGGAGCTGTGAATCAGTGTTTGTTGGAGTTTTGCATCTGGCTTATGGTCTGACTTCCCTTTTATGAGCTGGAGAGGCTGCCTCTGTTATTACTGTGTAGTGAAAATCCTCTTAAACTCTCCTTCTCGTGAGTGGGTGAAAATGTTTGCCAAACACATGAATCAATAATTGCTTATTTGCCTCAGTGCTCCTTTTCAAAAGCTTCACTGTCCTTTTCTGTGTTTGCAGAGATAATCGATGTCTGTCCCCACATGATAATTAACAGAGATAGATAACTTAGGGGCCTTTCCTTTACAAAGTCATCCTACAACTGTGCCTCTTTGAAACCTCTTACTCCATTTTTGACCTTTTGTCAGGGCTTCCATTGAAATGGCAATAGCTTATATGCAGTGAGAATGACTTGATGATTATTTTAGTTAAAGGTGTTTGCTAGTTTACCATGGTGCTGAAATGCCTGGAGCTCTGTGTGGGACAAAAAGAATAAGTAAACTGTCTGAAGGCTATTAAAAACGAGATACACACTTGTCTCAGTATGAGGAAGAACACTGCGTGTAGCTTGACCTGGTAAGTTTTCATAAACTAGAGACTGGCTTTTTAATGGCCTTGTTTAACATGTCCATTTTGTTCTGCAGTTGCTGACTGAAATTGAAAATTAAAATGAAGGAAAAATAACCTTTATGATTACAGTTTTCCCTTGGGAACTATTTCAATTGTGGCTTTCTCATGAGAGAGATTGTGGCTTCCTTTCTATTTCTGTGGCATGAAAATTCAGATTTGTGTAGCCTGTTTCTAAAATTGAGAATATTCTAGATGTCAATTTCAGAAGATACAAACAACTTCCAGGTGCCTGCAATTTGGGGAAATCTCTAGCTGATTCGGATTGCCATCTTGATGTGACCTTTGTCAAAAATAATCAGTTAAGTAGTACATGCACAAACAGTCTATGCAGTAGAGTAAGAAAAAGGCAAACCAATCTGTTTTAATGGATGAGATTTGTTTGCTGTCTTAGATTTGCATTCTGTAGTGGGAAGGCAAGGTTTAAAAACTGTCTTTTACTTTTTTTGCTATTCAGGTCAGTGGCTTCTTAGTCCACTGGAGGACTGCAAGATAGACTTGAGCTGTTTGCACTGTTCCAAATCAGCTGAGCTCCCTGTCACTGGGTGACTTGTTTTGTTCCAGTGCTTGACTTTGTCATCCAGTGAAAAACTGCTCTTGGTGTCATAGTTGATGCCACTGAAAATCTGCCTTTTGGTACCACAATTAACATTAGCTGGATGGTAGCACAAGGCTTCAAACTGTATTGCTCCACAGCTCAACATAGATGCAATGCCTGTACCCGCCTAAATCTTAAAGTGTGTTCAGATTGTTTGTATTTCAGTGATATGATGTAATGGTGACCAAGTTTCTTCAGTGGACAAAAAGTAGGAGGAAAAGAGGGCTCTATCCCTCATTCTGTAGGCCTGGAACTATACAGAATATGTTCGGTTATCTAGAGTCTCTTAATGGCTGTTCCCATTAGCAGTTTAGTTCAGATCAAAGTGTTCTTTTGGAGTGCATCTCTTGATTGTCCCATTTCACAGTTCTTTGTTCAATGTGAAGCATCTCAGGCACACAAATAGAATTCCTTTCAGATGAAATTGAAAGGAATTTCATACACCAATTACAAATAAATAATGCGTCCACAGAACCAGACAACAGCCAGCCAAAGGTAAAACTTCCTGTAAAACTTCATTCAGAATACACAGTTTGGACATTGAAGTTTCTGCAGCAGGATTTTGCTGTATTGACCATCTTCTGTTGCACTCTGCACCAAGCTCAAGTGTAAACTTAACCAAAGAGGGTCAGCAGCTAGGTCCTGAATCTCAGCAGATGCTCTAATGAAGTAACAAAAACCCAACAGTGACAGAGAGTTAATTTACTGTGTGAAATGAATGATCGCTCTGAAAAAGTAGACTGTGCTTCAGAAACCTTTCACAGCATCCAAATAGTCCTGGGAGTGCAAGGACTTGGAGACCTGAAGGGAGGAGATGGCTGCTTTACTTACAGGTGTGAGATGAGGGTTGCATGGTGTTGCATGTGGCACAGCAGCTGTTGCATTTGTGTTTTCTCCTGTGGCAAGGCACTTGGATTACCTGTCAGCACCACCTAATGCAGGTCACAATTTTGCCTGGGACCTGTTTGTCAACTTTTGAAGAATTCTGTGTGTCTAAAAAGCACAATTTCATCACTAATGCTCTAGGGAGGGGTACATATTTGAGGTTCCTCTCTACCAAATGTGACTGGATGGGACAGTGTTTTCTTCCTCCACCCATTCTCTCCTGGAAAAAACATGTTTGAGGTGTGAATGGGATGATAACCATACATGTCCCACTTCTGTGTTGGAAACTACAAGTTCTTTTGGAAACTACAAGTTCTTTTGAAGTAGAGGTACCTAGAGCCAAGAAACAAGTAAAATACTGTAGGAAGAGGACAGTCAGAAAGCAGGCGTGTGAACTGACTCTATGATTCAGGTAGGCTGGAGAAATCGTTCTTGTCCAAAAGCTGCTCCAAAGTTATTTATTCAGAAAGGAATTCAGAAACGAAATCATCAATAATTGAGCACTGGTCATACGTTTTAAAAAATGTGAAATGTTGTTGTAGAATTCATCATTACTTGAAGTATTTTGCAACAGGCTGGAGAAGTATAGCTTCCAGTGGATAATGTTATTCTTTCACTGTCCCTCTTCTGATAAGCATAAATTAACTCCCAATTTGTAGATAAATTTTTGAGTGCTACTGATTGGCCTACTGTAAGACCCATCAGTGCAAGGCTTAGAGCTCAAGTAGCCTTCTTGTGGTAGCCAGAGTTTACTTATTTGCCCATCTGCCAAAATTCTCATCTCTGTAGCAGAGTTATCTGAAGAATATTTTCTGAGGTTCCAACTGCTTGATTGCAGCATCATTGCAGCTGGGTGCAAATGTTACTGGTTTATGGGTTTGAAAGATGTTGCTTTGGTGGAGGTGTTAGCACTTGCTTTTGTCTTCTCTGTGGGTGGCATCTGCAGCAGAAAGATGTGAGGATAACTCCAGTAGAGAATGTTGGAAACTGAATTTAATATGAAATTGTAGACAACATTGATCAATTTTGATTAAAAATGCTGCTGTGGAGCCCTTGTACTTAATGAAGATGTGCTGAAGGGCTTAGTGAAGGTCGCTGCTAGCAGTAAGGATTTGTTGAGATCCTGTCTCTTTAAGGATCTGCTGCCAACTTAAAGAAAACCTTCCAAGCCCTCCATTCTTTTGTTCTTTTGGCTGCTGAGAGTGTTTGCATTGCCCAGGAGCAGGGACGGGAGACTAAGGCGAAAATTTGGATTTCCGAAGACCTACTGCGAGTGAGTTCATTTGCTTTTGCAGACTTGTCTGGTGAGATGGTGAGCTCTGGCAGATGAGCAAGACAATTTATTTTTAAATCTGTCATGAGTTGTAAGTTGATATTATCACACGAAAATAGAAAAACTCTCTTAAAAAAGTTTGTGTAGTATCTAAGGCTTGAATTGATGACTTTAAACAAGTCTTCCAGTCCCTCCAAACTCTAGATGTAGGCTTCATGTTTAGCTCTGGTGTAAGAAGACTTAACACTGAGTTTGAAAAGTTATCAAAGTCTTTGGTACTGTCAGTAAGGTTGCCCGTCCACTCAGAATTAAATATCTGCTTGGCAATACATTTTCATCTTTCAGATTTGTGTGTAATGCATCTCTTACTGCCTTGTGTTCGGTGCCTTAATAGTGACATCCTTTTGCTAGAGAGTGGTGTAAGCCTTGGTCCTCTAGTGATTCTTTAGGTGCTTGCACATTGTTGCATTAACAACCAGCAGCCATCTGTTTCTTACTGGACTTCAGGCCTGGCCTGCCAGCCCTAAGGAGATTGGTTATACAGCTTCATTTCTTGAGAGGGAGGATAAAGTAATGAGGTGGCTTAGTGGGTATTTGAGAAATACTTGTATTAGTAAATTCATTTGAATTTTATATAAGTACCACCAAATAGCATTTGTGAAAAGGTTTAAGATGCTACATTGATAACAGTGTTATCAATGATTTCATGGAATGAAAACTAAGTGGCATATGTTTGCCATCCCAGAATCAGAGATTCTGGGCAGGAACATATACAAAGGAAGGCAGCAAATCTTGTTTTAGGAGGGGCTTCAATTTTACTTTGCTTCCCTTAGCTGCATTTATAGGTTGACCTGCTGCTTCCATAAAGCTATTTGTAGAATCCAACCTGGACTTTGTGTATGTTGTCTGACAGCAATTTGAGGTGACAGAGAAATCCAGCACATCTTTGCCTCTTCCCTTCCCAGGGAGAGGAAAAGGTTGTGACTGGCAGTCTGGCTGTGGTCTCTTGAGGCAAGTGGCTTGCGTGGGCAAACATGCCTGGATCTCTTTCAGAAGAGAACATTCTCAACTAGTCTGTTACCGCATCTCTTTGTTCATAGAAAGTAAAATAGTATTTCTAAGGTGTGCTTCCAAGTGAAAGAAATCTGTGATCTAAAAAGGGTACCTCAGCCTGCAATATATTCCGGCTTCCTTGTATGGCTCCTGGTGCCCTGAACTTTGGTGCATTCTTCTCTCCTCTATTGGATACTTGTAAGGAGTTGTAGTCACTTGCGTGACTCTGATAATAGACCACTTGTAAAATCAAAATTGTCAGGCATGATTGAAAACACTCCCTGCAGAGTCAGAATTTCTATATTTGGAGTTGTTGTGGGGTAATTTTCTTCTCTGCTAGTACAGCCTCTTTCCCACACTACCGCTCCATTTTGCAGTCAGTACTATGGGGGCAGTGTCCCTTGGTGACGGAGCTACTGAATTCTGCAGACATGTATGTCAATGTCAAGCAGGAGATCTCAGAAGAGATTTTTCTGGAATATTCAGAGCTCCTATGGGAATGTTGACTTAGGCTCAATTCTGCCTCTCCCAGGTGTAATTCTAGTAGAAATTTCCAAGAATTCAGTGTTGTCCCTTTCAAAAGTACCCCTTATCCCCGGTTGGGTATTTGACTAGCAAGTTTGCATGTGTAAAGGCGCACACATTACTTTGATCTTAGTTATGAACACTCAAATGAGAGGGGCAGTTGATCCTCTAACTAGAATACTGTAATACTGTTCCCCAGGTAATAGTAAAATTACTAAAGCAATCTTTTGGTCAGCTTTCATTTTAGATGACAAACTGTGGATGTGATTTATCACAGAATTCTAGTCATTTCATGGTATGGTGTTTGACTGGTGTTCTGACAGGGGCTGCTAACTATGAAACTTGTTATTAGCAGCTGAAATTCCTGTCTGAAAACCTCTTTGAAATGTCTTCAGGTACAGAAACATGGAGAGCTGTTGACCCTCCAGGCCAAACCAAATATTTATCTGTCCCACTATACTACCTCTATCAGTGACCAAACAAAATCCCCAGGAAACACCCCACAAGGATGGCATAAACGTCAGTGAAGCTTCTCCATTCTCTTGTCTCAGCATGTAACTGGGTCTTCCAGAGCTAAAAGGTATTTTTGTAATTTCAATGACCTGTGGAGTTCCACTTTTCTACCAACTTGTTCAGTGTCCTCTTGGGCTTGTGTATGCTTTTATGTCTGGAGAATCCAGTGGTACACAATTTAATCACTTTAACTGCCTCCTTGTGTAGTTTTGAGCCTGCTACCTTGTAGTTTTCTTTGAGAGAAATGAAAATTCTTGTGTTGAAAGAGTTTGCAAACAAAAAATTAGCCCTGGCCAATCCACTCATGATTTTATAAACCTTTGTCATGTTCGTACGCTTTTCTGTGCTGAGGAGTCTTACTCTGGTTAGTCACTTGTCATGCAGATGGATTAAAATCATCCCTCTAATCATCTTCTTGGCCCTTGTCTGGGCTCGGTGCAACTGGTCATGTCCTTCCTGTGCTGGGGTCTCAGAGCTGTATGCAGCACTCCAGGTGGGGTCTCAGCAGAGCAGGGGGGCAGAATCCCCATGCTGGCTCTGCTGCCCACACTGCCTTGGATGCGTTTGGTTTCTGAGCTGTCAGTGCCCATGGTTGGGTCATGTCCAACCTCTCCAGCACCCCCAAGTCCTTCTCAGCAGGGCTGCTCTGATCTGTTCATCCTGCCCAACCTGTGTTGATACCAGGGTTTACCCCGCCGCCGGTGCAGCACCTTGCACTTGGTCTTGTTAAACCTCGTGAGATTCCCATGGCACCACTTCTTGAGCTTGTCCAGGTCCCTCTGGATGCCCATCCTTCAGGTGTGGCAACTGCACCACTCAGCTTGGTGTCACCTGCAAATCTGCTGAGGGTGCGCTTGATCTCTTTGATGAATTTTATTTATCCATGTTGCTCTTTGTTGAACTCTCTTAGCTTTTTCTACGTTCTATTCAAGAAGGTGGAATTAGATTCTGTTGAAAAAGTAAGCATATTGCAACTTTAAACAGTTGTGAAATGTTTTGAGTGTCATTCTCTCGTACTGTGCAATTAATTCTGAGCATTTAATCTGTTTCTTTAATATCCTTTTCTCCCTATATGGGTGCTTTTGTTTTTGTCTTTATTGAGCATATCCTTGAAGAAATGGTTACCAGAATACTTTGTTGGTTTGTAAATCATACTGATGCCATTACCACATCAGAGCTAATGTAGTTTAGGAATTAGATGCAGAATTAAAAAAAAATCCCCTTGTAAGGAAAATTTAATATTGATAGGGCAGTTGTCATGAAAGTAGTGAAGGTGTTTGTGACCTTGAATTGCCTGATAATGGGCAACGAGCCTCAGGTCTAGGACCATCTTGAAATTAGGTTTTAAATCTTTAAATGTGAGATGGTTTATTTCTAGTCTCTACAAATCATCTCTCTCATTAACTTCAGTTATAAATTATTGACCTTGAGAAACTTTTGGGCGTCGAGTATGAGATTTTATTTGCAGAGGGTGGTTCCTCATCCCTTTTGCAACATAGATTGATTGCCTTGTTTAGCATGCCTTTTATGGGGTGCATATTACTGCATCTGTTGGTGGAGTCAATTAAGAAGATAATGATGATGTCAGTGATTGTAGAAGTATAAGGTGTTGTTTAATTCTAAAATAAGCTTATTCATTCATTGTAACTACAGAAAGAAAATACAAAATCTTACATACAAAGACAGCTGTTGTTGTTTAATTTGGTGTTGACCAATGCTGTCATAATTTTCTCTTTGTATTTGAGTGAGTCCTTGTGCCTGGTGACGTGTGTTTGTGACAGTGCGATTAATATTGACATTCAAATAGGTCTTGGAAGTGGATGTTGTATTTAAGCTCTGATACCAGTACACAGTGTTGAAATTGTTGTGGATGGCCTGAGCTTCCAGAAAGATGTACTGTGAAATCATGGTATCTCAGGTCATTTGATTGCTGAGACTGAATGGAGCTTTTGTGAGTACTGGCTGGCATTTATGCATGTAAATATATGTAAATCTGTGGACATATTTGAGGAATTATTATGCATGGAAGAAAGTAGTAGTTTGGTCCAGGCCATTTCAGCTTGGAAGATTTTTCCATTCTATTTAATTTTTCTCCAATTGAGATAACTCCTTGCAAGGAGTTTTAATGCCAAACCTTTTTGCTGAAGCACATGAAACCAGTATCCATGGATGGTTAGGAATATGCTTCATGTATGTGGGATGGTGCAGAGGAGAGCAGCACACAGAGGCTTGGAGCTGTGCTGGCTGTTCTTTGGCAGCTAGAGCCAGTTCTAAGGGAGCTTACAGTTTGTTTTGTTGGAAGAACCAGGAGCTGATGCGGCACACAAATTCCACTTGTAGATAATGCTTTGTACTGCAGGGATGTGAAAATAGAGTTTTCAAGGGATAATAAAATGAGACAATCCTGTAATCATATTAGAGCTTATGCTATGTGTATTATTCATCTTAGCCAAATAAAGCTTTCTCTGCCACAGTTGGATTAACTGGTCATTATTTGAGGAACTTGGTATTTCCAACATTAAATAATGATAAATATAGATTATCACTATTTCACAATTTTATAATTCTTGTAGTAGTTTATGATAGTGTAATTGTACTGATATCAGTAAATATATTTTAAAATAAATTGTCCTCTAAATGCCCTTAAAATGCTAGTTATAAGAGAGAAGCAAAGGTACCTGTGATCTTCCAGACTTCTCCAATTACTATAGCCTCTAGGCAGTGCAACCTATATTCAGTTTAGTCCTTCAAAGTTATTTGTGCAGCCTAACGATGACTTAAAATACCAACTTAAAATACCAAATTGAGTTTTAATAATCTTCATGCTACTGTTCTTACATAGAAGAGAAGCTGAGAAATCTCTTACAAGTTCTCATCCAAATCCAAGTTTTTTATCCATACCACCTGCATTTGGTGATAAAATGACAGTGCTTAATTAGCTGCAGATACTTAAAATTCAAAGCTGAGTTTTCAGTCTCTTTTTTTAGTCAAATATGTCACTAGCTTTAGAAGATGCTGCATCTTTAACTGTACAATACAAAGCCAGTAAGTACCTTGTAAACTAGTAGTGATGTGGTTTAAATTGGGAGGGGGAGTGGTCTTTTTCACAATAAACAAAGTGTACAAGTTATATGGAATTCTAGGATTGTAATACAGTAAATTAATTTGGAATGCATGCATGAAACTACTACATTGTTTCATACTTTCATCCTGAATGTAGGATAATGTAACTTATGTTTTATGAGGAAGATGCAAATAACTAGCTGTTTGTATTTTTAAATACTTGTTGACAAAGAACTTTAAAAAATTCCATTATTATCCTTAATCATAGTGTGGCCCTCATAAAATAAGCTTAATACCAAGGCTACTGTTCTGTTTGCAGAAGAGTGATTTTGGATTAAGACTGAGTGTGAATGCACACGACTACAGATAGGGAAATGCCATCTCTTTGCTTCTGTGCATGTTAGGAAAGCTAACTGGTTCTGTAAATGGGAGTTGTCAAGACATAGTTTAGATTACTTTACCAGGCTTGTGGTTTAATTTGCCCGAGGCTGCTTTTCTTAGGAAAAAGTGGTGCTGCTACCAGTTGGATTTTCTGTATACCTGTGCTGAAATGTGAATCTACCCAAAGAGAAGATTTTAACTTTATTTAAAAAGCACTTGAATTCTGAATTTAAAATAGACAGGTGTCATTAACTAGCACAGTTACAAAGGAGTCTGCTGTATTTATTCATTGGTTGTGGGTGTTTTTCTTAAATATTTATTTCAAGCTTGTAATTATATCTGTAGCTGAATTGGATTTGGCAAGGATAAACACAGTGTTATTTTATTTCAAATCCCCTTTGCTGAAGTTGTTATAAGAAGGGGTTTAGCCAATTAGATATGCCAAATAACTCAAATTATTGCAGGAAATGTCCAGTTAGAATCAAGTACCAAGCATTCTTTTTAAGTGCCTTCAGAGTGAGTTGTTCCCAGAGCTTCCAAAGTGAAGGTGCTTTTTTAAGCAGTACAGCAATTGTTCATACAAGTCAAACATAAAGGTTGGTTTGTTTGGAGGAGCCATACACCACCCTCAGCCCCCAGTTTCCAGTATTGAGGGAGGGTGGTGAGTGTGTGTATGTGTGATTTCATTTTTTAAATTATTCAGAAACAAGTATGTAGCTTCTCAGAGAAGGTTGAGTAAAAACGTGGTATAGGTAGAGTTAACATAAACAGTTATTTTGGATGTTATTTCAGTATCAGAACTACTGATTAAATCTTTATTCTCACAGGACACTGACATCCTCTCAGTCAGGCTTTAGCTGTTATTTGAACTTCTTAGTTGCCCCTAACAGCACTTGGTGAAAATTTAAGCAGCTTTGTTTAAATTAAATATTAAATTCTAAATATCAAATGAAATTAGTCGTTAGCTGACATGCTTGAGTCTTCTCCAGAGGCAATAGGCATTGTTGTAATAATGAATTTGCTAGTTCTAATTGGTGAAAAGTAGTCAAGTAACTAAAAGGTTGTTATTGATCAAGTGCAATGTATATAGACCAGTTTGAATGCTGTTTAATTAGAATAATGTCTATACTGTTTATAAAGCACAGTCTATTACTGGGGAGTGTCTTAAACGTGGGTCTGCCATGTGTCATGACAGACACTTCTCCATGGCTTGGAGGAAAGACCATCACTTTTGAATCGCTCAGACAGTGGAGAATGGGAACACAGCAGAGGTCTCAGAACAAGTCCAGAGGTTGGATGGTTTAGTGAAGTGGACTAAATGCTCAGTTTTTAAATGTTGCCGGCCTTAAAACTGGGATCTGAAGGAATAAATGCATATTGAAAATGTAGATCCCCAAAGGGGAGAGGAGGAAAACCCACTAGCATGAAGATGCAGAACTGTAGAGTTGGATGTTCTGCGTAGTTATGTAACAGGATTTTTAGCTTGAATATTCCATGGGCGTACCAAAAGCTTGTAAAAGTTATGATTAGAAAAGAATGTATCTTTATTTTTACTGACAAGTAAAGGCCTAAACATTCTTTGAACCAAGAAGCAGTGTTATTTTTATGATCTGGTACTAGGTGTTCCATGTTACAGGGTGAGACCCCCTGAATTTTCTCTATGGATTTTAATTTTGCTTTAATAATTTAAAATAAAGCTAGGCACTAATATTATTTAATTGTGTTTTTATTAGTTTACATCTTCTGATACAAGTTCATGGTAGTATTGTCACACTAAAAAAACCAAAATGAACAAACAAAAAGAAAACTGTGTTGTGTGTCTTGGAGTTATTAACTTACCTTTTTTCCAGTTCCCAGATGTGAAAAAATGAGGACGTCCTAAGTATTTGTCCTTGATCTTACTGCCTGGATGTTAGCAGTGGATGTAACAGTTGATTGCATTAATAGCACAGTGGCTTAGTGCAGTCTGTCTGGTAATAGCACTGCTGTAGCCAGCACACAAATAACACTGCTGAGTGGATAAGATCTCATTTAATGGAAGTGACTTAATCCCCCAAGTTTGCCCTAGGGTTTGGATTTGTAGCAAAAATGTTGATTTCTTAGAGCTGTTGTAGTTGGAACAAGAACTGTTCTTACTGAAAACACAAACCTAAAAAAAAAGTGTTTTGTAATGAAGTTTGTTAAGCATTTGATAACTTCAGTGTTTAAAATGTTACAAATAGTTTCTGTTACTTTTAAGATCATTTTATCTTTATGTACAACAATAAAATTATTGTCCTAAACATGAAGATGCAAAACAGAAATTGCTTATACGCACGTGAGAGAAATTGCATCCCAGTCCAAAAAAGAAATTTACTTTCTAATTATTTCCTCTTGTTGGCTTAGCTAAAATATGTGTTCTACTAAGAAGCTTGTATATATACTTAACATAAATAAAAGCAAACTGTGCATAACTAAGAACTTCAGTAAATTGAATATAAATAAGTGTGAGTTTCAATTGCTGTTCCAAATACTCAATTTTAAGACAGACTGTATAAAGAAATGTAAGTTACTTAAACATCCACCTAGATGTTTTGGATTGCTGAGTTAATTAATCTTCAGTTATTCCATATGTAATGGGAAAAATACTAAACCTCAGCAACTGGTATTTAACCACTGTGAGATTTGACTGACTTAAGTAGTTAGCAGGTAAAAATTAGTGTTCACTGTTGTTAGAGATTTTGTTGTTCTTTTGGGGCACTTGAAAGTTGAGGCAAAACCCAGGATATATTTAGAAGACACTGAGAAGATACTTTTCTCTTTAAACAGTAAGTACTTTTGAAACAAATTGAGGGTTATTTACTGCACCAGGAATACCTGTTTGTGATGTTCTATGGTAAACGACTTAGTTAAATTAAAATTAAAAATTCTATTTAGGAATCAAAATACTGACTGAAAAGAAGTAATTCCTTTAAAGCACAGATTGAGGGTTTCTTTATATTACTAAAAATTCTGCAGATTTTTAATGTCTTACCTGTATTTTTCATTGACAGACTTAAATGTTCACAATACTGACATTCTGCTGGGTAAAGTTTTAAAACATGTTTGCAAGTGCTTGGATCTAACAGCTCTGAAAAAAAATAACAAGTGTGCAGAATTTTTGTAAAGTCTAATCCATACTGTTAGAGGAGATGACTACAGTGTAAGATTCTGAAGTGACTTTTGTTCTTTTGTTCTTGTTTTGGGATGTTGGTTTATTTGTTTTTGGGTTTTTTTTTTTTTTTTTTGGTGTTGTTTTTTATTGGGGTTTTTTGGTTTGTTGATTTTGTTTGTGTTTTTTTTTTTTTTATATAGATTCACAAGCATGTGGATTGAGATCAGTGCAGCCACAATATTGAAGTAACATGTAACTGAAAGTGAGGGTGATGATTACTATTTAAGGAAGAATTCTAATATGTTAAATGTCAATTTGAACAACTCCAGCTGACATGGGGAACAAGAGCCAAACTTGTGTGTGAGAGCTTTTGGTCAATCTTTGAGCAAAGAATAAGAAACATATTAGAAGGATTTTTGTTAGGAATTAGTACATGAGATTTTATAGGTAAATGAGGGCATTTTGATGACTGCTTAAAAAACCCCCAACTTTTCTCAAACTGAACCATTTGGACTTTGTGGTACTAGAGTGAGGAATGCCTGTCATTGACTTGTCAAACATTGGCAGTTGGAAGGATAAGGAAATAAGTGCAAATTTGTAGCAGTCCTTGGTGGTTCATAGCCAGAGAAAAATAACAATATACTAACAAAAAAAACCAAAACAAAACAAAAAAAAAAGTGTTACTGCAGTTTGTTAATAATGCCTTTGAATTGCTCAGTCCTGGCCTGTGATCACAGTACGAGCTACGAAATGAAAGTACTGGGAATGCCAGAGTTGCAAGGCTTCTCAAGTTCTCAAGTTGGGCTGAGTCAGTCACCTGCTATTTTGTGGGCTATAGAAAGTAGGTGGTGAGGTGCTTCAAAGAGAGTAGGAGAGTAGTTACTTGTGCTTATAGGGACATTTTGGTAGCTCTTTTTTTCTGTGTAGTAACTCTGTGGCCAGGTAAAATGGGAGTTGAAGCAGTAGGCAGTGGTACACTATTTCCAAGCATGCAAGCTCTTTTCCATCCAGTATCACCTGGGGAAAGCACACATCTATGTCCAGGTATTCCTTCCCAAGGTGCTGGTTTTTGTCTTGTGCTAGCAAAATAAGAAAATAAGAGCATAGGATCCATGCTTGGTAGTGGTTTGGTTTGGTTTTTTTCTTCCTGTTTTAAAGTCCAGTAATTTCTTTGAAACATAAAAGCTGCTCATTTATTCAGAAAGTTTTAGGTCAGATGTTGTTGAGCTAACAAGGACATGGGTAAGGGAGAAATGGGTAGAGGAAGAGGGTTAAATTCTGCAAGAGAAATTTGGACATAGAAATGAATGCATTCCTTGCTGCTCACGGGTATAAGGTATACTGCCTTATGTTGCCTGGATTGTCAGTTTGTAGCTTAAGTGTGCAGTTTTGTGGCAGTGTGAATATGAAAATATTGATTAGGTTGACTCAGTTCAGATCACCTGTCTTACTTCCTTCTTGTATTTGCGGGGTTCCCAGACAAAGAAATGAATGATGAATCTGACTCCATGTTCTTAGAAAGTGAATTTATTATTTTATGGTATTATATTATATTAAAGAATACTATACTAAGCTATACTAAAGAATACAGAAAAATACAAACAGAAAGCTAAGAAAATACTAAAGAAACTCGTGACTCTCTCCAGAGTCTCAACACAGCTTGGCCCCAATTGGCCAATAAGTCAAAAACAATTCACATAAAACCAATGAAACAATCTCCAACCACATTCCAAAGCAGTAAAACACAAAAAAACCCAAATTAAATAATATTGTTTTCCTTTTTCTCTGAGGCTTCTCAGCTTCCCAGGAGAGAAATCCTGGTGAAGGGATATGACACTTACTTAGGATTTGAAATCTGATTTTGAGATTGTAATAGTACACAGAGTACAGATTGTGGAGAGTAACATACACAGGTGACCTGCTGGTTGCTCAGATGCTTGAGGAAGAGCTTCTTGTTTATGTTACTGTTATGAGATACTCTCCATGTGTAGGCATGACCAGTGCTGTGGAGATGAGAGGTGTTTTGACTGGAGCAGTGGAGAGACAGCTTGCACATTCTCAGGAGTTTAAGAATAAATGGAACCTTGCAAGCTTTTAAGTGTTTCTGATAATTTGAATAAACTTTTAACTGACTTAAACTAATAATGAGTTCTTATTGTTTAATAAGGTCTTCATTGTCTCTTTGGTTAAATATAAAATAAAGGAGGGAAATTTAAGCACAAATAATTATCGGTTTGGCACACGGAGTAATGAAAGTGTAGATCTGATAAGAGGATGTTAGAATGATTTTTTAAGCAATTTGTTCAGTCAAAAAGCAAAGGCCATAATTTAGCTTGGTGGGTGCAACTTAATTTAAGTGCTGTGCTTTCTTCCTCGCCCTATACAGAAATTCATAATGCTTGGTGCAAAACACATGAGGTTGCTTCATATAGAGGGAGTGAGTTTTGTGAAGAATGCTTTTTGGAATGATTTTGAATACTAATAACACAGAGTGTTTAGTCTCTTGAATCAAACATTAACTGATTCACCCAAGATGGACATGGTAGTGGCTTTTGGAATTGTTACCAAGTACCCACTGGTGCCACAGAGGCAACACAGGCACAGGGCTTGTGAGGTTAGGATACAAATGATTCAAGCTGTCATGGGAGATACAAATATAATTTGACTGTCAGTATGAAGGTGTTAAGATTAGCTAGTTTTTTACAACCAGGAAGAAAGTTGGTAAGGAGTTATATTTTTATTTGTAGCCAAATAGCTAGCATTTTATTTTAAAAATCATGGGTCCTGTATCACTTCTTGTGAGACAGTCTTCTGCCCACCTCTGGATTCTGTTGCTTTTGATTGTGTCAGCAGAAGGTTGAAGATTATTGCTGGGAGCTGCTAGAGCTCTTCGTAGTAGTAAACTTGCTCATAGTTCTAATCTGCTTTTCAAATAATACAAGTTGCTGGTATTGGTGGTAATCTGCACTCAAGAGTGGTCAGTAGTATTATCAAGGCTCTTATGAATGCTTTCCAAGGGGATTTGGTATGACTGGGAGAGTTCTTATCTTGTGGAGTGTTGCTAAGCATGTGCAGATTGCATTATGGCCCAAGCTACTGGAAGTAGTGATGCTACACGAGTTCTGTCTGATGGAAACACACTAGCGCTGAAGATTCTGAGTGCTGTAATCATAGCTAGTGGTTTCATAGGAAGGGGAGGAGAAATGTGTGGATTGTGTTGTGAAATACACGGTCAGCTCATTGCTTCACTACATTACATAGTCAAATGCCTGTAGAATCAAATGGTATTAGGTAGCCAGTTTTGATTGATATTCAGTATATGTTAACCTTGGGGTTTTTTTTCCTCCTATGTCTTCCCATTGTAGTAGTCTGGTCATGAAACAAAAGTATGTACCAGAGTAACCCTCTAGAAAGGCTTGGCAGGGGATGAAGTAACCCCTACAAAATGGAGATTTGGGTGGGAGTAGTATGGTGCTTACACAACAGTGGCTATTTTATATCTAGCAGAATTTTATTTGCTCTTGTTTATAAAATTTCTCAGCAACCACAGACTTAGGGAATACTGTGGCACTTTGAAAATCATGGACATCTCAATAGAGGTGAGGCTGAGCCTGTTCTAATTAGCATAGTTTGTTTCCATGTGTGTGGTGTCTTCACACAAGGTGCTTGGTCTGAGACCGCAGGGTTCAGAGTAAAGCTGGATTTTGAATGGAATCTGGTGTGGTCTGTAAGCTGCCATCAGATAGGCATTTCAGAACTTAAAAAGGCTGATATTTCTGGATCTAAGGTAACCCTTGAAATAACTGAGCACCATCTCAGTGATGATGTGTTCATTTCATCCATTCTTCACCAGAACTTGATGGTGCTGGTTCGCAGCTGGTTCTCTTACCTGTGACACAGGTGACCTGTGATCCCCAGTAACTCATTTACAGTGATGTAAACTACTGCTATTTAGAAACTGATGGTTGGCACAAAAAGTGTTTAGTGCGAGAATGAGTAAGGCAGCTGTCTTCCTTTGACTTTGAGATTGTTTGCTGTTATCAGGGCCTGTGAAGGTCTTCTAGAAGGGTATTGAAGAAAACTCTGACCAAGTGACAAGCTGGGAAGTATTTGTAGGTAGAAATTGCATGTAGTTTGGAAGACAAAAACCAGAAAATGCTCGGTGACTTTGTTTGTGGAAGGAAATTTAAATTTTAGTCTTATATCTTTAACATTACTGTGATCTGTAATGTGAAGATACAGTGCAAATCAGAAGTGATTTTGGAAAAAATACTAAATTTAAGTGACTGAGTAGAGTTGAGGCATATGGCTTGTCGCAGAAGTGTTGTCTCATCGAACTTTGGGTTTTGTGTTTGGTGACAGTACATAGAGAAACATCAGGTCTGGGTTACTGGCAAACAGCATGTTAGAACTGAGTGAAATGTTTTCTACAAACCAAAGAGAAGGCAATATTCAGCAGCAACAGGTTTACTGAATTTTGTTAGACAATGGAAACCTAACTTTGGTGGTGGGGGGGGGTGGGGGAAGCTATGCATTTCTTAACTATGATAGAGTCCTCTGGCTGAGATCCTTATGTCAGCAGTAGGCACAGTCCAGGCACAGCTGTTGGTGTTCTGGCTGCAGATAGCATCTCCTGCCTCCTGATGCATTGTGTCCTTAAACCTGGAAACCAAACAAGCACTTGAACAGCTAAAGAGGAGTATTTGGAGTAAAACATATTCCAAGTCCAGAGTCTGGGCTGTTACCAGTTTAGAAACTACTGCAGTACCAGTGTGGGGAGTAGTTTTCAGTGATTCAATGACACTTAGTAAGTCAGCTTTTCTAATCTTGCCGTTGAAATTGTAACAGAGCAGAAAAACTGCAAGCAAATGGGTAAAATGGTTTAAATTTTTTAGCATTTATTCTTGTAAAAGGGCAGCAGATCCTTGGAAGAGTAAAAAGGATTTATCTCTTAGTTTTAAAGGTGTGTAGGAAGCAGGTGCATTGTCTTCTTGTTGTAGATGGTTTGGCTGATTGGAGGTGCTTTACATTTACTAGCAGCCTTCCTTGTTCAAATGGAACCAAGGATTTGGCAGTGTGATTGAGAAAACTTTTTATATTTCAGGGCTTTGAGAAGCCTTCCCCTCTTAAACGACTTGATTACAGGCTGCTGTAAGAAGTAGTTAGCCATATATCAGTTCTTCATTGTTGGGATAAGGTAACTTTATATCATTCTTTTAGCTATCTGGAGCATACAGCAGAATGATTTGCTTGGTTTATTTGTTGAGTACCCTTAGAACAGACTCCTCAAGGCACCCTTCCTTAAATGAGTTGCCTCAGTTTGTCCTTTCAATGCATTAGTGTTCATGTTGCTATTCTTGATAGGGGAACTTGCAGGGTTTCAGCTGAAGATGTTTGTAGGAGCGCTTCCTCCTTATTCCCTGCTGTTTGGACTTATTTTAAACTTTCTGTTCTTGGTGTTATTGAATCAGGATAGGGATTTTTACTGTGACAAATTAGGTGGGTTTTTTTGTTGGTTTGGTTTTTTTTTTTTTTTTTTTTTTTTGGTTTTTTTTTTTTTTTTTTTTTTTTTTTTTTTTTTTTTTGTTTTTTTTTTTTTTTTTTTTTTTTTTTTTTTGCATTGGACAGGACAGGACACTGAAATTCTTACAAAGAAAGATTTTGTTTAAATAGATACACTTGCAAGGACAAAATGAGAGTTGTTAATTGTAGTATAGGGTTGTCTCATTCCTTATAGAGTGATGAAACAGCAGCAGAAAAAAGCACAAGATAAGTTTTATATTTCTCATAAGTGAAACCCCAAACAAACAACCATTGTCACTTGAATTTCTGGCTTTACATTATGTTCCTGGAATACACAACTGAAATGGAAATTTGTGAATTAAATTAAGACCAGAACTATAATTTATTGTAATGGAAAGGAAATCTGAATATATTATACAAAGAGTATTTTTAGAATTGGTTGTTTCTAAAAAGTGGACAGCTTTTTCTACATTAAGATTATTTTAGTCTGAAGAAGAAAGTAGTGCTTTATTAGTAGAACAAGCCTGGTATGCAACTCATATTATTGCACTTAAAAGTATTTTTTATTGTTGCACCAATATATGTCCTTTCCTCCAGTGGGGAGGTCTTCTCACAGACTCCTTATAAGGTGTGTAAGGAATTTCAGTTTCAATGTAAATAAGAAGATATTCTGAAATGTTTCTACTCAGCCCTTCTGAAATAAGAAATTGTACACGTGAAGCAGAAGAATACAAGTCTGAGGTCAAGTATTATCTTGCACAGTAACTTGTAAATACAGGCAAACATGAGAAATATGGTAGTGCCTGTCAAATACCGAAAATACTAGTTTGTGAGCCTAAGGCTAGCTTAAAATATGTGGCAGAAACAAACCACAATCAGAAATACCCCAAACGATCACCACTTTACAACCTAGCTCTCTCTGGCGTCACACAAGATACTGCTGAGCAGCAAGAGTTCTGTCAAGGCCTGGCTCAACACTTGCCATCTGCTCTCACCCCAACACCTTCAGTTTCTGTGCACCCCCTTCATGCTGGACCTCTTCTGCCGCTCCTCAGGTACTTCACCTGCCCTGCCCTGCCCCACACATCCACTGCTTCCATTGCACTTTCTTCTCTTGCCTGGATGGACCTGCAGCCCTTGCCCCGACTGCTGCTGATTGTCTTCCTGGTGCTGCGCAGGTCACAGAGGGGAACCATCATCCAGTGCTGCATTCTTCTCCTGTCACTTACTCCTTCCTGGCTCTCTTTCCATCTGGAGGGGGACAGCTTCTGCTGTGCCTCTGCTCTCAGCGTGACAAAGCATTCAGCACTGGGTGGCTGCATTGTGGCACGGGATACTGCGTAGGTAAAAGGACTGTAAGGATCTGCTAATGGCAAGCTGGTGTGAGGGCTCTGAGGCGCTCCAGGGGGACTGCACAGGGTATGGCCTTGTGATGTGCAGCCTTGGTGTAATTCTGGAAAAAAATAGGGAAAGCATGTGGCCCTAGATTTTATGCCTTTTCTGCTCTTTCCATAGGTCTTGAAAGAGTCTTCTTTACTCTTTGTTATATTAAGTTTCTTACAAGGAGTTGCAAACTTATTCTCACATCTTCCCAACACTTCCTGATATTAACTGTGGCATCCTAAAGTTGCATGTTGCTCAGCTCGTGGGTGGGCTGCATTTAGATAGTGTTTCTGTGATCAGTTTCTGTAGCCTCTGGTCATCTACTCTTATCTTTCATAGCACTTTTTTCATACTTGAAGGAATAAGAAGAATCTTCACAATTTTTCATTGGTATTTGAGAAATAGGTGGCTTAAATAAAAATTATAAAGGTTTGTGCTGACTAGTAATTATTATATCTTTGTACCAGCAACACATAGTTCCAAAAATTAAGCTATAACTAGATTAAGTTGAAGACTTGCAGTCATATGCCAGGGAGAGCTGTAAGTGAATTTTAAGCATTGTTTTTGGATTATTGTTAAGCATCCTAGCTGAAGTCACCTGCAGGGAAAAGCATTCCAAAAGCCTTCTTTTGTGACTCTGGCAGGAAAGCTGTTGGAAGGATTTGGTTAGCATAGGAGACAAGAGTGTAGCCTCAACTAAACCAGCTCTCCTAATTTAGGGTGGCAAGAAGTCTTAAAGCTGATTTGGCACTCAGCAGAAAGAGCCTGCTGAGAAAGAGGATAAAAAGGATCTTCACCTTAGGCTGTAATTCAGTTTGCAATTCAGAAACAGTGCCAGATTGAGCTTCCTGGCCACTCATGCTGGTTCCTATGCATGCTGGATTTGAACAAAACTGAGTCAGTATAAGACCTCCCCCCCACACCCCCATCTTTTCAGCAGATTACTCTTTGGCTGGATCAGTTCCCTGCTGCGTTTCATCATGCAGTTGCACAAATACTTCTGTTGGCACAACAGTGGGAGCAGTGTAGGGGCAGAAATGAGCCGCTGGGAACATGGGCCCTTTGGATCAGCTTAGGGATCCATCAGCCACAGTCTGCATCTTCACTCTGCTTAAGCAAAGGAAGTCTCATGGTGAGGCTCATGTGAAAGCTTGACTTCCAGGTCTAGAGGGCTGTGTGAGAGTAGCCAAGGATTTTACCTTGCACAGGCTTCTAAGATATCCACGTTTTTCAGTTGAACCTCATTTTAGGTGGAGATGGCTGGACATCTGAAAATGCCATACTCTGTTGATGACTTTACTGTGACTTGATAATAGTTGAGATGCCCTGTGTAAGCATTGCTGCAGCCCTTGAGTAAAACTATCTGTGGCATGCAGAAGGTATTTCTGATTCCGTCTTGACTGGCTGCTGCAAAATGTCCACAGGTGCTGTTAGTTCCTCTGTAGATAGAAGAGCTGAAGATAGAACATTGGCTTCGTTTGAGTGCTTTCATTCTGCTTGTGTAGTAAAAACAGGGTTGTTCAATTGTGTGCAAAGATTAGCCTGTCGGAGCATTGAGGGGAATGGAGACTATGGGACTGGAGCACTGTTGAGTGGGACAGATTTCTTCTTGCTGTAAAAGTCTTTGTAAGCCATGCTTGCTAGGGTGAGATCCTTCAGAATAAGTTCAGCTAAACACGCAATCCATTACTCTATCAAATGATGCATTTAGATAAGATTCCTTGATAATTGATGTCTCCAATGACTTTAACAGTGACACCTGGCTTTAATTTGTTTCTGCACCGCTGGTGTCCAAGTGTGTTCCCATTTTGTTCCTTCAACACTGGTAGGGTTTTATTAGGGGTTTTACACTTTCTCTGTTAGCATATTCTTTCTTTTTCCAGTAACTAATGAGTGAAGATACTTAAAGGGATGAAGCAAACACCAAAACACATGGCTTTGTCAGTGGGCTGAGCATGGTGAACGTAATGTGAAAGGACAAGACTGAGAAATGGGAAGTAGCACTAGGGCATCTGACAGTTCACTATCATCAGGTCGAGTGGAAGTAACGTGTAATGTGCAATTGGCAGGAACGTGGCTCGTCAGGTACCCAGTGAAGAGACACCTTGCAAAAAACTGTTTCCAAAAAGTCACTTGTGATGTTCAAAATGGCATGTTTAATGGCTCGTTGATGACTGGATTGTTGCACCTCTTTAGCTGGTGCTTAGGAGCTCCTTGAGAGCCTGAGTTGTGACACTTTTACTTG
Source organism: Pyrgilauda ruficollis (assembly GCF_017590135.1). Taxonomy (NCBI): domain Eukaryota; kingdom Metazoa; phylum Chordata; class Aves; order Passeriformes; family Passeridae; genus Pyrgilauda; species Pyrgilauda ruficollis. The sequence goes on from NW_024525156.1 coordinate 7,907,398, forward strand.
CTTTGCTCTCAAAGGGCATTAACATTCTGGAAATAGATTTTAGAAGGAATGTTCCATGTAAATTTTAAGTGGACTCTTGAACGGTATCCCTACAGTGATGCAAGATGTATTTTAAGAGACTGACTCACTTTTGAAATTCTGCCAACATTCTGCAAAGAAGAAGATCTAATGAGTAATATTATGAGTTAGAAAATATGTCTACAGGGACAGGTAATAGCAGAGAAATTTTTTCCCTATACAATGTATCTCCAATAAATTGGGTGTTGTCTGAGGCTGAGACTCCATTTCTTCTTAAAGAAGAAAATCGACGGTTTTTTCTAGGAAGATTTTTTTTTCCAAAGAGATTTCAGGGTTTTTTGAAATTAGATTGTTATTCAAAAAGTATGGAAAAGTAAGAAAAACATTTCTCTTTTGCTTGAGAAACCCCACTTGTAAATGCAGTCTAAGCAGACTAAAGAGTTTCAGATGAAAACTAATACGGAAGCTACTAAAGCCAGTGAAACAAAAAAGTAAAGTGATATCAGTTAAGCTTAATTGTGAAATTTAGCTCAAATTTTGTATTTCTGCCAGGCTGAAGTGGAAGTGGAAACCAGTTTTGTTTTTCATGTTTGGTATTAAAGAAGAAGCATAACACTGCCAGCTGCTACCAGCATAACTACCACTGTGTGCAGTTTTGGATGTGCATCCTGTCCAAGTACTGGCCTTCTTAATTTTCCTGTGCTCTGGGCTGATACAGTTTGTAGCTCCCATGTTGCTGAATGCTGTGGGAGAGAAATACACTAAGTTTTGGCTCTGTGACCTATCCAGTGTGTGGTTCATAGACACTTCTTTTGGCTGTGAAGCCTTATTTTCAATTCAAAATTAGAAAAGGAGAAGACTTTGGTGCTGTACTTCGTGACCCAGAACTGTACCCTAGTTCTTATTAATAAAAAGGAGAGCTGGGACAGCCGTATTCCCTCTGATAAGATATTTTCATGTCTTCCTCACTTCATTTTATGTTGAAACCAGTTTAAACATCACTTTAAATGACTAAGCTTTCTTAGGCTGTATATCAAAGAAAAATTGTTAATAGCTTTTTATAATAATCACACTGGTAAGACAGAAGATGATTCCTGCTGATAATTAGGTATTTATTATTCAAGACAATGAAAAATGGGGTGTGGGGGGAGGTGAGGAGGGGGGCTAGGAGTATTTCTTGTTTTCCCTACCCAGTTGTTATACCTCCAGTTCATGGCCTCTTTAAGTTCCTCAAAATGAGGATAGTCTTCATGGAATTGTTGACATTTTGGCTTTGACCGTCTTGAACTCCTATGCAGTGGTATGGAAAACTGAAAAAAAATCATAGTCTGTATGTCAAGTTTTACTCCATGCACACAAAATGTGTGGGTAGGGAAGCAAAAAGAAAAGTTGAACCAATGTGTGGCTTGTGGTGTTTAGCTTCTGCACCAAGGTATGCTGGGTTGGCAATTTCAGATGTTCTTTATCAGGTGACACGTGTATCAGCTGATAAATAAAATTTTCCAGAATTCCGGTTGTGTTTCGGAGCTTATGTCAACATTAGGTTTGAGCCTATTACTGTGAAGGGAACTCTGATTCTGTTAAGAGTAACTCAACTTTCTTCAACACATTAAATGATCTAGGAGTGCTGGGAGAATTTGGTGAAAGCCACAGGAACCAATGTTGAGAGTGCTTTAAATTGTCTGGCAGTAGTAGAAATTTGTCTCTTCAGAGACAAAAAGTAGAAATGTGTGCCTATTCTAGACAGTTGTAGAAGCCTAGAAGGGTAAGTATCTAGCGTGTATTAGTACAAATCAACATCAACAGCTGGATAGCTGTGGAGCCAGCCGAGGATTGCTAAGAAAGAACAGGGTGTGGGGGGTTGGAGAAGGGGAACGCATGGAGGTAGGGCAGCACTTTCCAGGACAAATGTCCTTGTTCTAGCTTCAGGAGATAAGCACAAGACACAGTACAGTACAGGCACAGGAATGAGGTTGAGAAGGGGGCATGGATCAATTGAGAAGGGTTGTAAGGAGGGATCAAGACTAGGCAAGACCATCCCCAAAGCCCTTCAACCCATTTTAACAAAGATCTAGAGGAATGTACTGTGATGATAACTAATTTGCATAGAAAGCAAGAAACTTATTTCTAGGGTGGGGAAAACCTAACTGTAAAAAGAGTGAAATCTGTGCACATGTGCTCCTCAGGACTCTAGATTAGCAGTGAAGCCAGGACTTGTGATTCCTTTTTTTTCTTTTTCTTCTTTCTTTTCTCTGTCCCTCCCTCCCTCCCTCCCTCCTTTTAATTAATCTCTCTTCCCTTTCAGTGTCTTTATTCAATTTCTACTGCCATGAGCTTATGTAGGAAATCAGGGACTAACACACCAATTTCGATGCCAAGTGTGTAATTACTAATAAAACTTGTAAAGTTTTTGTGGCCCTTCTGCCTTTTGCCTTCCTTTCAACCACAAATATCTATGAATCTTAGATAGATCTATGAATCTCCCATCCCCTGAAGGGTGTGATGTCACAGTGGATTGACATTTAGTAAGGAGGCTTCTGAGGAAACCAGATCTTAAATGTTTGGGTGCTTCCTTGATCACTTCAGTGCCTATGTGTAGTTTGGTAGGGAAGGCCCTGTTTTGCGTGTTTCAGCCTAGCTTTAGCTGATTGAATCTCTGTATGTCTAGATAGGTTAGTTTGGCAAACTCTCATTTGACTGTATCATGAGAGGAACAGTAAAAAGAAGTTCTTATGATCTTTTAAGTCTAAATAAAAATGTTTTAAACTGAAATAGGATGAACAGAACAGCAGCTGCTGCTATTATACAGCTGGTGTATAAGCTAAAGCCGTAGAAGATGCTAACAGTTCAGAATGTATTCAAGTGTGAAAGACATATCAAAGACAACAGGAGGAAAGGACTGAAGTCTCTGATTGGGCTTCACTATGTCCAGTGGGTTTGTGTTTGCAAGATTAACCTTAAGTTTGCTGCTGGTCTTGCTGGCTGATAGGTACATGTGTGATAAAGCTGCTGCTGAGGTGTTGGAACTCTCTGGAGTAGTCAGTAGTAACATGGTCAAGTAGGTAAGCAGCCAGTTCTGGAAAAATGAAGTCCTTTCCTATGCTTTTTGCTTGTGTTATAGACAAACTTTTGAAGAAAGAGAAGATAAATATCCAAACCCCAACTCTTTCCCTGGCAGAAATCTAGGTGTTTTATTTTATTTTTTTTTTAATTTTACTGTTTTTTACTGGTGTTCTCTGGACTATTTCATTGCTATGTTTCTGGGCTCTAAGGTCTCTCACATAAACAGAAAGGTGTGCACAGAAAGAGTCTTCCTCTATGCTCTATATGTGCCGTTAATGGAAAACAGAATTCTTAGTGGGGTTTAAATAGAATAGAATAGAATTGTAAAGCAATGCTGTTTAGCAATTGAGTGTAAGAATGTATAAGAAGGAATAGATACAGGCAAGAGGTGCAAAATCCTAAGTTTATAAGTGTGCTTTCCACCTGTTCATAATCCATAAATTCAGTCTTAATGGATTTAGGTTTCAAACAGGTTTTATTGTGTCCTGTAACCAGGCGCCTTTTCATTTTTGCAAACATCAGAGACTTTTGTGTGAAATTCATTGTGTTAAAGGGAATTGTTGGCTATTTAATTCAGCTGGGAGTTTATGTAGGTTTTCTAATGATTATCTTCATGACTTGGAGCAGTCTTGAAAGGTGCATCCTGGCTATAGGCAAATAAAAATGCAGATTCACTGTTGCATTTGTTTTACAAATCTTCCAGACTTTATAAATTAATATTCCTGTAGGTCTAGTATAGAATGATTTTTTTTTCCCCTCAGTGGAATTTCAGAAGTTGTTCAGTTGCGATACAATGGTTGGTAAGCCAAGGAAGAAAAATTGCTAATAATTAAAATAGAAACTATTGGGGGTGAATTATATTTGGGTGCAGCTCAAAGGTAGGTGTTTGGTTTCTCCTTGTATCCTGTTTCTCATGAAACTTCTCCTGAAATGGAGTTTGGTTTTACTCAGATGTATCTTTGTGGAAGAATTTGTTATGTTGAAATAGCTTTGTGGATTGATTTTGATCAGGTTTGAGTCTCTCAGTTGACTGGTGAAAGCTGGAATATGGAGTTGATAGCTCTCTTCCAGGAGTTAAAATATTTTTTTCAAACTTCTGCCTTAAGTAGTCTTGGATTCCATGAAGTGTGGGTATGGGCTGAAAAAACCCCAGTTTATTAATTGATAAATGGACATGAAGAACAAAATCAACCAGTCCCATCAGTGACAATTATTTTGGAGAACCGTGAAGTCCTTTTTTAAGTGGATAACCACTGATGCAGTGGCATGAGTTGGGTACTCTAACATATAAGAAAAAAATGAAAGCATCTTTCAGCTCATGTCAGTCTGATTGCATTGCTGTTAGCCTGTCTAAAAAGATTTGTTCTCCGTAGGCTTGCTTACAGTACATGCATAATTTAATAAAATGGTGCAACTGGCACAGCTGAGGGCTGAGCTGCACATCGAGGCTGAACTGACCCTTGGCTCTTGATGTACCTGATACCACCAGAACTGCATTTACATTACAGGCTGTGCTTTTTGCTTAATTGGTGTGTGGAATGAATCTACATAGTTATCAAGTCAACCCTGTTCCGGATAACTAAAAGTCCCTTAAAGTAGATAGTTCAGAGAAGAATGTGTACTTGGAAATTAGGGATCCCTTTGTAAAGGTTAGGAAATGATTCCAAGAGGACATGAAAGGTCTGTATTTTACTCCATAAAAACATAGGAAGATAGTATAGATTCTTGTTCTCTGCTTAAATCTCATATCCCCTCCCTCCATAAGCCAAACAAACAAACAAAACCCCAAAACAAAACCAGGCCTTTACTCTGTGAATATTACATCTTGAACATGAGCTAATATTTGATAAGGCAGAGGATACCAAAGGCATTTTATCTTAGAAGTTTTTTTAATTTAACCTGAGATTTGGTTAAGTGTAGTGGAACACTTCTAGATATGTTTGCAGAGAATTTTACATGTTTGAGACATTTTCTTTGAAAAACTAGGAAAGAATTATGTATAACTTTCTAAGTCTACACAGAATTGTTAAGCATTAGTGATACATACTGATCAGGCACGCAGAGCTGAATGTTAGAGTGTATGTTGTGGTTGGCATTTCATGCTCCAAAATTAGTCTCTCAAAGTTCATTTTAAGTGTTCTGCATGGTAGGTTTTCAAGGCTTTAAAGAACTTGGTTAATGTAATTTTTACCTCTAGTCATAAATTCATTTTCTCTGAGTTGGAGTTTCACACAGAAATTTATGTTTAACTTCATCTCTGCTACAAAGCATACCTCTTGCCAAGAGGGGCAGGGTGGGGAAGAGGAGAAGTCATAAATTGTTATTATACTACACCTCTGTTCTTGCCACAGGTAGCCAACTTTAAGACATTCCTGTTAGTTTATCTCCTTATGTCTTTAAAACAAACAAACAAATCTTTGCTAATTTCCCTGAAACACTTCCAAAGGCAATCTGTCATTGCAATTTGATCTGAAATTTACAAAAAAAGTAGTTCAACCATTAAACAGAGGAAGCTTTAACGGCAGAGAGATCATTGAGAGATTCAACTGCAGTATTACAAAAAGTGCTGCCATTATCACTTGGCATTTTTTAATTCTACATTACTTTAAAGCATGTTCTGGTGGCTGATGTTAATTTTCAGTGTTAAATATATGTCACCTCAATGGGATAGGAATGAAATGGCTATTTCAGTCCAATTAAAATATTTGTAATGGCTAAATAATGTGTGTATTTACCAAATCATATAATATCTAATTGCAATTAACCAAAGCTTAAGCTTCAGGGTGCTAGAAACAATTAATGTGAGAAACAAGGTCAGCATTTATAGCATTCTTAGAGTTGACAAACCAGTTTTAGAAAATGAGTTATTATCAACACTTTTTAAAGTCGGGTCTGATATTGCTGCTTGAAAAGATTTTAGCTGGACAGAAATCATATTTCCAGTTATATAACTTCTGCAGAGATAGATGCATTTCAATGGCAGATGAAATTGATTTTTTAAAAAAGAAATCAAATAAATGTTTGTGACTGACTTGGTGGACTGACCTTCTTAATGTGAATCATTGTCATTTTAATGGAAAGGAAATGAAATGAAGTTAGTTGCAAGTGGATGAAGACGAAAGCTAGATAGTGGAAACTTTTCTGCTGAAGATTTCAAGTATACAGAAGTTGGAGGTGCTTAACCAGAAAGTTCATCATTAAACGAAGATACTGTTTTTTACAGGCAGGATTGTTGTGCAGAGCTGAACCAGTAGTTAGGTGTCAGTTCTCAAGGAATGTAGCTAAACTGCTTAGTCACAAGTCACGTGTAGGTGAGGATAGTGTCATCTGTTGGTTTGCCATTACACTTCTGTAGACTTGAAATGGATCAGTTAACTGTGTAAAAACCCTCCCGACAGAGCCACTGGAGTGAGGGAGATGAGCTCCCTTCCTTTTCTTGGAGCCAGTGCCTACAGTTACTGGATTGTAGGGATTACCCCATGATGGAAAAAGCTTCCTTTAAAAAACTATACTGAGAAGTTTTAGGCTAAGATGATCTCTTGAGAGATCAAAAAAGTTGAGTAGTGAAATGAAACATTACATTAAAATGTAATGCAAAACATTACATTTTTGTAATGTTCAGAACTGTAATAGTATCACTTAACTGACTTCCAAAAATTGATATAAGTAATTTTTCATGGGTGGTGTTTAGAAGGGTTTTACCACCTGAAGTCTGCTACCATGTGTTCTCTGTGATAATCAAGCCTGCTAGATATAAATTAATTTGGGTATTTGCTCACCTGCAGTACAGAAGGATTCTCCCAACACTGAATTGCAGTATTTGGAAAACTGAATTTTCTCTCCTGTGTTGGCAAGTCAAACCACTTGAATCAAGTGCAGCTAAACCTATCACAATCATAATAGCTAAAAATGCTGTAGTAAGCAGAAGCATTTGTGAAGTTATGTTTTCTGTGATACCTGCACTGATTAATGCCATGTGATTAATTAGGAATGGCAGTAGCACAACTGATCCCTCTTGGGCTACTGTTGCTGTTTTACATATAGGAGTAGTAGAAGTCACTGTGGTCAGAACCAAAACAAATGCTGAGTTCAGTACCTGACTTGAGCTGTCTTTATTTAAAGAAGAAAGTAGTTTCACCTGTTTAGCAAAATCCCTTTTAAAAGCTGTTTTACTTTGCTTCCAGTCAGGGAAGATAGATGTGTTCCTGGAAAGATGATTTATTGTGGGCTGTAGTTTGCAAGCATAGCACTTTTCATCTAACCATCCATTATGCTTATTGTATTTCTCAGCCTCCCAAGTAGAAAGCCTTATTTGTCTGAAAATTCACTACAATTCCCCTAACAGGCTATGACTGTATCTGTTGGATTTTTGGCTTGTTATACTTAAATATGTAAAAAGGGCACAAACAACATTTCATACATGAACCTCTAGGATTGGCCGGTTTTCTTGGACAGAGTGTTTAAAATTACAGAGAGCTGCCGTTCTCTCTGTTAACCTTTGGCAGAAGATGACTAAAGGGAAGTGGATGCAAGTGGCTGAACTGCTGGGTTTCCATTGACAGGAGTAAATAATCCTAGAGTAGTTAATAATGTTTTACTACAACCTTACAGTTTTGAACTAGATGACTGGCTAGCTCAAAATTTAATTGTTGAAAACAAATTGCTATGATTTAATGGTCAATAAAAGAATTTTTACATCTTCTTTATATGCTTACAATGCCAGTGTTTCCTCTGTCACTTTTTTTTTTTTTTTCAGAGATCAGTGTATAGGCCTGTGATACTGTTGGAATTTTACTGTGCCTGTCTGTTACCAATATTGCCATTCTATCTATCTACATCTGTTTAACAATTTGCTGCAATCACCTGGATTTTTAACAGGAAGGTTAATAATGTGATAAATACATGGGATTTTCTGGGATGATTCACCATTTCCTCTAATTGTTCCCTGTTTTAAGCATAAGCTCATTTCTGGGTAAGGAAATAAGAATATAACAATGAGAAATACATTTAGGAAATGTATTTCTAGGTGCCCAGTGGTAGCTGTGGAAAGCTGGTCTGTAGACTTGGACTGTTGGAGCAGGTTGTGGAAACTGAGCAGCAACAAGTAATGTCTCCATGCGCAATGAAATGGTCATGTTGTATTTTTCTCGCCAGGTCCAAAGATAAAATAGACTTTAGGAGTAGTCATTTCAAGGGGAAAGCTCTTGAGACAGTGAATTAGGGGATGTGCAAGAAAGTTTGCGAGTTTATCTGCAGAAAAAAATGCCAGGTAGCAATGCAAAGGAAAGCAAATGTCCAGCTAGACTTGAAATAAGAGGTGAATATTGAGGGTCACTGCTGCAACATTAACAAAAGGAGAATAAGGACGGAAAAAGCGCTGCTGCTGAGTGGTGTGGGTGGTTCAGTTTCCACTGATGCAGAGGTTGAGTTCCTCAAAGCCTTCTTTTCCACCACTAAGATCTACCAGATATTTGTACCTACAAAGAGGATTCAGGGAGGAGAGGATCAACCAATACTGATTTGTTACAGTGCTGGGACTTGGTGGTTGATAGCAGCCCTCTGTAGAAACTGCTGGCTGTCCTGTTGGACAGTAGGCTGAAGATGAGCCAGCAGTGTGCTCCAGCAGTGAGGAAGGGAAAGTGTCCTGGCTGTGTCCACAAGAAGTTAGCTAGTAGATTGAGACTATCAGTTTTCACACGATATTCACTATCTGGAATATTGTGTTAAATCCAGTTGGTGAGCCACCAACATTGTTGGATTGGACACATTACCATGTGAGGAGAGGCTGAAGTTCAATCTGGAGACCAAGAAGCTTCAGGGATACATAATCATAACTTTCTAACGAAAAAAGAGGGAACTGAGAAATCAGATTCTTTATACATGTGGTGGGAGGAACAGGAGACCTTCATGAGCTGAAATATGGCAGGTTTTCACTACAAGGGTAATTGAGCTCTGGAAGAAGTCACCCAGCGATGCTGTGGAATATGGCCCTGGGAGATTTCCAAGACTCAGCTGCATTAAACCCTGAGCAACCTAGTCGGACCTTAGAGCTGATATTGCTTTGAGCAGGAGACTGAGCTGTGAGCTTCAGAAGGTTCCTTCCAATCTGAGCCATTTTGTGTTTGGAGCCAGGATCCACGTTACGCAGAGTCAGTGGGAGCTGCTTTGGCTTTCAGGGTCCTAAAATGTTCTGGGTACCCTTGTTACCTGAGAATTTTTGGACTACTTGTTTGAAGTCACAAGCTTCCCTTCACTTAAAGGGTGAATTTGAAGGAATTTGAATATTCACTGACATTTAATGTTTTTAAGCAAGAGTGTACTGAGAATTAAACACAAATAAGATTTAATATTTAAAAAACAAAATATTTGCAGAATGAGAATTGTTTCTATCACTAGTAAAAAGTGTACCTGTTACCCTCAAATCCAGTTCTCTCTTACATGCTCATGTAGACTAAAAAGAATGATTTAGAAATTTTATTGGGATAAATGGAGTAAATTCTAACTTGATGATTTAGTACTGCAGTGATGCTTCAAGAAAAAATAGAAAACTAGCATGAGGATGAGACTCCATGAAAGGATACAGAAAATGAGGACAGTGGTCAGTTTATAACTTCACCACGTGTGCTGCTGCTTTCACTAGGTATGCAGGCTGTTGCAACAGGATGTGGGTTTGTGCCTTGGAGACTTGTCTGTGTGTGCTGAGCGGTGAGTGCGTGGCTGATGGTGGTCTCTCAGGGTTCCAGGCAGACGCAGCTGGGCTCCTTCCTCCCTGTCCCCATGGTGTGGGCACCCAGGCTGTGCCAGGCAGTTGCTGGGTAGAAGTGAATAGTTGCAGGCCTGGCCCAAATGTGCTTGCCATTGCAAATGAAAGAGTTTGCTATGTGATCTGTGTTTAGCTTGGAGTTAGGTAGGGTGTATTAGACTCTCTTTCTAATTCTTTGGGGGAAAATAGTTCCTTTGATAGGTTTGCCCATATGATGTTGGCAAGGCCAGCTGTAGTACTACACAGATACTTACTGGCCTCTCACAGTGAGCTGCATTCATGTTTAGCATTAAACCCTGGCACCCTGTTCTAAGTTGAATTGCTTGCATAGTTGGCATAGTCTTACTGAAGTAATTGCTGATGTATGGAGCAGTGTTTCATGGTAAAACACTCTTTCAAGTGCCTGAGTCATGTTGGAGGCATGTTGTCTGGAAACTGCTGAAAGAGATTCCTTGTTGGTTTCCTTTGTACTCTCATTTCCTGAGGAAGAATGAGGGATTTATTAATTTTCTTTTTGTGTAGACTGTCATGGAATTGTGGTGGCCTCAGCTAGGACAGGCTGTGTCCTAGGTTAGTTGGGAAAGGTATTAGTGCTGTGGATTGACACGCTGACTGTGACACAGATCAAACGCTTTCCCCTTTGTGTAGCTGACTGCCAGTGACACACTTTCTGATATGTGCATCAGGAAGCATTCTGCTACATGATGAGCACAGGAAAACAGTAGAAGGAGATTTTGTCTTGATTTGCTTAGAAAAGGCTTTTCTTAGATCAATTTTCTTTTTTATGAGCTAATATGCTGTTAACTGTTTTAACAAATTCATGCTGCTTTGTTTGAAAGTCCTGGAAACCAAAGGCAGGGTTTGCAAAGTATTGGCAAATGTATGCAGGAATTATCTGGCTTGTTCTTAATTTTGCTGTATAAGTTGTTAAACAAGTCTGTGGAAGACCAGCGCTGACAGGAGGCTGGAGTATTTGTCTGCCAAAATACTTCTGTACAGTACTGCAGTAGTATTCCACAGAACAGTGTGAGAGAAAGGACTGTCTTAATTTGAGGTCATCATCTTAAATGTCTTTGAGTTCTTTAAGCACTGATGCAGCAGTGCCTAATTTAAAATAAATCAGCATATTACTTTTTTCTGTGGTATAAACTGGGTAACTTAGGTAATGCAGAGGCCAAATCAGAATTCTGCTTTTCTTGGAGCATTAAGACAGCGGCCTGTGAATAGGGCTTAAACTGTAGCCTGATAAGATGTGGCACTTCACTAGAGCTGTCCTGGAGTAGAGAAGTGGAGTAGAGACATTGAGTCAGTTTGCCTGAAATGCTTCACTTCTGGTCTGTATTTCTTGTGCTAGCACATGTGTCGCTCTTGGGAAGTGACTGAAATTTTTACATTGTTTTTCATGTTTTGTCCCTGTCAACCCACCCAAATGAGCCAGATTCTGGCAGTAATCCCTCATTCTCCTAGATGGCATTGGGAAGTTTAAATCCATAGGTTATATTATTCAGGTATGTTGAATTTTGATTAGTGATGTTGAAAGAATAAAACATTATCTTTAAGGTGAAGTCAGAATATTTTGTTCTTCACTGTACTTTATCTTGTGTTTTATCATCTGATGCTGTAGGCACGAGTTGTTACTCACCTACTAATGCTTAGTTTGTTCTTAATTAAATTGTTGATGGAGAGTGTTATCTAAATCTTAGATATGTCTTACATTGAAATGATGAATTCATCAGCCAGTTAATAATTGTACAGGTTATTGGTTTATAACATAGAGTTGTAACTAGACCAAATACTGGGATGTTTATAGGGGTTTTTAGTTTTGCTTTGGAAAGGAATTTTTTGTGTTTTAGAGATCAAGATAAACGTAAAATATTTTAACTTTGGTTTTCATTTTATAAGGCAATTTTTGTGTATTTTGACCTTAGATCATGGCAGTATCTTTTTCAGGAGGGTAAGCATTTCAGAAACTGGGGTAAGAATGTTCAGGGATAATTGAAGGAATCTATTTCAAGTAAATATAAGCAGAGATGAAATGATTAAGGAAATAATTTTAGATCTAGTTGTATATTTATGCAGGGTCTCCTTGCTAGCAAGTTCTCGTGTACACTGAGGTATTTTGAGTAACAAATCTAGATCATATAATGCATAAAAACAAATCATTAGATTAAATTTACAGTTGATCCAAATACAAAAATACCTGCAGATCCTTGAAGTTGACGGCTCTAAAGGTGGCAGTAGTAACTGAGAATTGTTAGTGGACATCCGGCTAGTGTACAGATTCTACAACTGAAATAGTAGGCTTGTGTAAGATGAGTGGGTTGACTGTGGAGTTTGAATTACGTGGCGTGTTTTGCTGCTAGTGGTGGGTGGCGTAAGTCCAGACACTCAGGTGGTGGACTCTGGTATTCAGTTTTATTGACGTGTCGTTGCCTAAAGTAAAAGCATTAGAAAGCTCAGTTTATTAAACTGAAATTTTAGATAAGGAGTAAGGAAATGAACAACAATATTTTTCTTGCCACATTTAAGTACACAAAAGATTAACAGCTGTTATTTACAGTAGTGGTCTTTTATGTTACTGAGTTTTGCAGTGACAAAATTTCTAGTGTGTGTCTCCAGGTTTGTGTGTAGCCAGGAAGGAGACTGTGTTTTTAAACTGTCCCCTGATCTGGGAACAGTTGCATCTGGGTATTACATGGGATTAAACAGCAATCATTGTCAAAGCCTATTTGGTAGTAAATCCAGGCAGAGCAACTGTTAAGCAAACTGACAGTCAAGCAAAGGGTACAGGCAGAAGACACTCATTGACAAAGACGACTTGGATTTGGAACATGTACTGTACCTTTTTTCATCTGACTGCTCAGACAAGATTGAAAAATGTTTTGACTTGGAAATAGAACATAGAAACATAGCATTTAGGGAAACTGCATCACATTTACTGGGGTCTTGAACTCAGATCTGAGTGTTTTGAAATAGGGATTCATTTTTCTTGATAAGGCATAAGGGTTTAAATTGCTGCTGTTCCCAAATGCTGTTTAGCTTATCCATTCTGTTGGCTGCAGATGTATTGAGTCTCTGTGAGTATGAACAATGTGTTCGTATAAATGGGATGCAAAACAAAAAACTGGTGTACTGATACTTCTGAATGGTAAGTCACTTGAGTATTTCTTGAACTTTGTGTTGTACTAGCATATTATTATCTAATACTCGAAATTGAATGTGTAGCTCTAATGTGGTAAAATCATCTCTAGTTCTTAGTTAATGACCTTGTAAGATGGAGAAACAGAAAACATAGCTATGGTGGGTGAATCTTGACAGTGCTTGACAATGTGTCAAAGCAATTCTGTATTCTTTTACTCTCCAAATAGATGTGGGTAACACTTCATGTTTTAGTATGATGTAAGTGATAATGGCAGCTATGGTATTAGGTGTCAATCAAAATAGCGTGCTTGTAATATTAGTCATCCACTGAAGGGAGCATAAATGCAGATACTGAACTCATTATGAAGAAGGAATGCCTGTGGTGTGTTCAGGGCGAATACCACTTCCAAGTAAAGGAAGAAGACTGTAGAGATAAAGGATGTACACAGATAAGCAAATGGCTGCTTGTGTCAAAATAGCATTGCTCACCTGGCAACTATTTGTTTAAAGATGATCTTTGAGCCAGTTGTTTTCTTGCTCTAAAGCTGCTAATCTAGAGAGTGAAGAATTCAGAGGATGGCATTGTAGCTGACTGGCGTTACGCAGTAATTCTGGCCTTTGTAATTCTATCTGTGGCTTTCCGACAAGTGCTTCTGTCTGCTATAGGTTAATATTATTGTAATGCAGGGTTTCCATGATGCTTCCATTAAAAAGAAGTAAGCATATCTTCTTGGAAACAAAGAGAGCCACTGAAGATCTTTCCCAGCTGAAGACTCAAGCTGGCATATGACAGTTAAAAAGTTAACTTTACAGGTAACATACTGGGCATGCCACAGTATGTATAAATCCAAACTCAATTGAGCTACTAATGTGTGGTACCCCGAATCGAAATATATGGGTGCAGTTGGTTTATGTAACTAATTTCCTGTGTGTTTAATGGGCTGGAATTTCAGAACTGGATTAGCTCAATGGTCAGTTACTAGAACCAGCTCTTCACTAATACACTGCTGTCCTACTGTACTTCTTCAGTGTGTAGAGATACCAGGCATGTGTTGAATAAGCAGACACATTTTCTCTTTTATTGTCAGTTTAAGCATAAGGGACTTAAAAAAAAAAAAGTCCATATTATATGTATCTTTTGCTGTGTGATCTGTTACAGGCATGTGTGTTAATTACAGGCAGTCACTTTGTTGATATCCCTGTGCCTTCCTGCTGGAGGTACACATACCCATGTGGATGGAGTGTCCTGATGATGACCAGTAACTTTTGGTCTGTCCCTTAAGGAAGAGAAAGATGAGTAATTCAGCCTACATTTTTTGAAACAATATAATATGTAAGGTGAGTTACAGATACTTGACTTAACATGCTAATAGTAGACTACTGACATGGTATTGATTAATCAAACTAAGAATCCCCAACCTGCTTTTGATAATTACTGTAAAACTCTGGCTTAAGCTGGCACTGCCACCAAAAGGGAATCTTCGCTGTATTATGCTTGTGACAGTGCAGTGCATGGAAATTGACCGAGCCCATTCCTTGGCTTTTGGTGTGTGCCGGTGCATGTGTGCACACATTTGCCCCCACAACTATTTCATGAGCTATCTATAGCTGTTTGCACAGATGTTTGTACCAGAAAAATTAAAATACTTTAGTTTCATAGTGGACTTCTGAGTTAGCTTTTAATGGTTGAGTCTTAATGCTGATAATCAATTACCTCCTTTCTAGAAAACTGCAAGTAACTTTCCTCTAAATCTTTGTCCACTAGCTGCCAATATTTACTTCCTGCCTGTCCCATCTGTATCATATTGCATGTAAATGTTTTATAGAAGTTTTTACAGTGTCTGGTATAATGAAGCCTTCAATTCCGTTGTAATATATTGGCAGGTGCTGATAAACTACCAGATAGCAACACTGGGCTGAACTGGTGAAATTGAAGCAGACTAGAAAGTTTTTCCTATCTAGAAGCTCTGTAGCAATTCTTTCTTGCTATAACTCTAATCTGAGAGTGATTCAGTTATTTGGATATAGAAAAGCAAATATTCAGTGGACATAAAGGGCTATTGTTCAGAATCATAAGCCATTTCAAACAGTTCAAGAGCAACAAAAAACAGGAAGCTGCATTAAACTTGACTGTCACATTTAATTGGAAGCCTTTATGAGAAACCAAATTTTTAAATACCAATGCCTTTTAATGTGGAATAGTATGCTCTAAATTAGAAAGGTAAAAAAAGTCTGATAAGGTTAGGGAGCTTATATCCATAGAAAGTCATTGAGCCAAGAGCCTGACGGATGACGCTTCAAAAAATCTGAATGTAAGAACAGACATTTGAAAAGTGATTTTAATGGCAGTCAATTACCCAAAGAGGTCAAAAGCAGACCTTCTGTAAGGATGGGATTATCTCACATCTGGCAGCAATGCTCACATTTGGTAGGCAACTTAAGCTTCTGATATTGGCCCTGGTTCAGAACTCTTTTAGACTCATTCAAGTTATTTTCTCATAAATCCAAATAAACTTCAGCTTTGTTGATTTTTGAATCTTAAGTGAACTTCCTTTACAAAACAAAGCTCTTAAGAAGGCAAGCAGAGATGCTGGATTGTGGTGCTGTAACGTAGGTTCCTAATGTTATCATGCATATCATTATTTCAAGCATAAGTGACAGAGTAAGTCCTGTTGGTTGAGTTCTGCTTTTTACAGTCTCAAGTACTTCATAATTGCTTTCCACGGATGTTGAGATGATAGTACCACTTTAGGTCTGCTTTGAGACCAGGCATTTTTGTTGCTGCTGAGGGTAATAGTGTTCTGACTAACATATCCTGCTAGCTTGCTTGCTCCTCCTTCTTTCAAGGGTTAGAAGCCACAGAGTTTGTACTTGATGCTCAGTTACTGAATTCAGGACTCAATTGACACTGGAAATGTACTGATTCGAGTTAATGGGGATAAATTTGTATACAACTGAATTGTGTGTGGTAATGGATGAAATCTTGTTTCTGGTTCTTGTGAGAATGGAAATACACTGAATTCAGAGCATCTGCTGGAGGAAAGGGTCTCCAGACATGTCGTACTGCTGTACATATACTTCAGACTCTGTTCAGTAAGTTTTGGACTAGTCCTCCTGGTGCATGTAAATGGACAGTAGATAAAATGCTCCATCTGCTTTTATTACCCTTGTAGTCAGGTACTGCCAATGAACTGACCTGTCATCAGCATCAGCAAGGTTGATGCAGTGGTGGTGAGGATAAACTATATCAGGAGAACTGCGTGTAGAAAGGACTTGGGAAGAACGTTTTTAAATGTCAAATGCATTGTGTGATGCTGGTTGTATACACTTGGGCTGAGTTAGGGAAGCATGAAAAGGAGGCTGTTAGGAGTATCAGCTATGAGAACTTTTGGGGGAGTCTGTCATGGAGAAGTTGCAGTCCAGCTCTTGCAGTCTAACTGTGCTCTGGTACATAATGTTGGACTCAGTACACTTCCCCCTGTGTTGAGTCCCTAATATATTCATTATCCATCTGTACCAAAATGGCTTGTGCTGGAAAATGATGTGATCCTACTTCCTATTCAAGCTTACAATAGCTGCCCAGGTAAAAAAAGACTCAGTAAACCTCTGACATAGTTAATATCACAGGATTTTTCTGTTGAATAATAGTAGGTGTGAGAGTTGGCAATTTGAATGGCATGTCAGGGTATTGGAGCTCAAAAGCAAGTAAGAATGACTTGTGTGCAACAAAAGTGGCTCTGTACCAAAAGCACTTTAGTAAAGAATGCTTCTTATTTAATAATGTGCAAAAAAAAAAAAAAAAAAAAAAAAAAAAAAGCCTAACTAAACAATATAGCAACTGTTGCTGCACTGATGCCATAAACTTGTGTTTTAATGGGATGAGAAGGGTGGTTGGGTGTGTAAATAATAAAGATGAAAACAGCTTTAGAGAAATCTAATTCCCTTTTTGTTACTGTTCTACTCTACAGAAGTTAATATTTCTAATTAAGCTTGCTAGGTCACATAGAAGCACACCGATGGACTGCTAATTGGTTTTAAAGTTTAAAATCTTCAGAGACAACTTTGTGAATCTATAATGATGTCAGGAACTGAAGACATGAAGGCAGAGGCATTGTTAAAATCTTACCTAGTGCTTTTAAAATACATTGTAGACTTCTGAAGTAATGGATTCATACACATGCCAAAGTACTTAGCTGCTTTTTAATGCAATTAAAATGTTAGCTCCTATTGTTGTCTCGAAGAGCTTTTCCAGGAAATCATATGCATTTAGAATTTTTTGTAGAGTGAGTCAGTGTAGCAGAAGACCAACAAACTCATTTTAATTGAGCTTAAATTAAGCCAGTTTTGTGAACTTAATTAAAATACTGTAACTTCCAGTGGTTGAATCATTGTCATTATCCTGATTTGCAGATGGTATCACATGGTATATGTAGGATACTGTATAATGCCTCGTAAGTCTCAGCATGTTCTTTAAAGGCATGGATCAGAGGTGCTTGAACATGCCCATGTGAGGAATGCCCTCTACTGTAATAAAATAATATGGAAAACATTGATATTTAGCAGGTAGTGTTATGGAAGTGAATGGCTGCATAGTTTGGGCATATAGCATCTTTGTGTTATCCATGCTCTAGAAGACTGAAGGGTAAAGCTGATGGGTCAATACTTGCTGTCTGTGCTAGCAGAAAAGTAACTGTATTTGTTACTCCAATGGGAACAACCAGATCAGCGCCCGTAGTTATGGTGTTAAAAATTTGAGCATGCATTAGTGAATGCTCACAACTATTAGACTGCATTTGTTGTGCTGGCAAGTAGCAGGAGGTAGTAAATTGCAGTCAAGTTTAAATAGCTTTTTACTAGTTTGGTCTATAAATTGAGCAATATTTCATATATGATCTGTTTTTAAGTTAAAGGAGAATTTGATTAGAGCACTTGGGAGTACAATGCAGTGTCCCTACTCTCAAATAACTGTTGTTCCCAAAGAAATATAAACGTAATTAATTGTAAGAAAGATTTTTGTAATAGATTCCAATTGTTTGACATTGCATGTGAATATTAAAGCTGTAGAAACAGTTATCTACATATCTATGAATGTCTTTGGAGCACTATATGTGCAGATTCCTGTCCTAAATAGCACTGGGAGCTGCTTGCTTTGTCTTCTCTGTCTTGGTATTGCATATGCTGCATATCCTTAATAAAAATGAGATTGAAGCTTATTTACTCATGACTTGAGGATAGGTGAGCTGCTGAGAAATGCTGGATTTGGGTGCTGAGTTTGGGACAGCGCTTCTGACCAGAGTCGTGAAAGTGCACATGCTACATTTATAGTAACATGTAGCTGTTTGCAGAAATGGAAGAAAGTGAAGGCAAGATGTTAATCTTTTCTCATTGCAGTAACGTAGGCGCTGAGTAAGTTGGAGTTCACGAAGAAAACCCAGCCTTGATTTAGGTTAAATTTGTGTACTTCAGTAGCTGTGTTAAATGTAGCTCTAATGAGATTCAGGCTGCTCGCCTTTGTCATCTGAAGGAGATAATCTGCTAGAACAAATTTGATAAATGAAGAATGAAATCTCCCTTTCTTAGTCGTGACAATCTGCAAAATCCTTTCTGTTTATTCTTGTCTGAAATCCGTTCATAAAGCTAAGCGTGCTAAGGGTTTTTTTCCTTCTAATGAAATTTCCCAAAGGGATCAGAAGGGGAGGATTTTCGGCAGCGAGGGGAGAGGAAGGTTGACGTGCCTCCAAATCGCTTCTTTTTCTGCCTCCGTGCGGTTTGGGGGGTGGATGCGGGGCTGCAGCTCTGGCAGCGCTCCCCCGAGCAGCGCGGCGGCTCAGCCTGCACAAAGGCGGTGATGTAATGCGTGCTGTAATGCGCTGCTGCGGCGGGCAGGGGAGCCGCGCTGCCGCCCGCCCCCGCCGCTGCCCCGCGTCCCTCCCGCGCCTCTTCGCCTTCTCGGCCTTCTATTGTCTTAAACGCGCTTTTTAATTTTTTTATTTATTTATTAATTAATTAACGCGGCACGTGTGGTCAGAGCACACACCTGCTCAGAGTAATTGAGGCTAGAATTTCTAACGTAATCCTTGAGCAAACGAGACGTGTGTTGGACATCCCTTTTGGCGTTCCGTGCTAATCTTGCTCTCCCTTGAAGGCAGGGAGGGAGGGAGGGAGACAGGTTGCTGTTAGCAACCGCTCACGTACTGAAAGTGAAATACCCAAGCTTTAATTCCCCTGCGGACTCCTCATTGCTACTCTCTTTTTTTACAAATTGGTTCCTTCTAACGAGTAGCATATGTTAATCAGTGTTTTAAGTAAAATCGGCTCGGTAAAGAGATAGAATAGGGAGATGCTCTGATGTAAAAGTTTATTTGCCCCCTTCTAAATGCTTCTAACAGCCACATCTGAAGTTTAAGGGTGGTATAAAACAAGCTGGGGACAATGCTTTTTCTCTGTCGTTTGGCTGAATAGCAACTTGACTGTTTTTGCAATGCAGGATGAAGAAAAGCATCTCCCCCTTCTTACTCACATAGATCTCATGTATGTGCATTGTAATGTGTTAGAGAAGCTGGGTTTCATCCTACATTTCCTGTATCTCAAGGCATTTGGAGCTCAAGCTACTTACAGCTGCAAACTAATAAAATGGGAATTTGAAGGAATGAAAGCTCTGCACAAATCAGGTTATTTGGCATACATCTTGTTGCAAATGGCTAGTTTTTCCACAGAAGGAATATGAAATATCCTGCAAAGAGAGGAGGGGTAGGGAGGAGGAATAGTCAACAGAAAAAAAGGATTAAGTATTAATGCCTCAAAATATGAATTTAACTGAGTATAATTTTTGCATATGTATTTCCATAAGGTGATGAAAATGTTGTAAAAGTGTGTGCATATTCAAAAAGAAAAAAGGGTGGAGAACAGGAAAAATACCATAACCAATAAATGCCTATTCTTGGGATCTGTAAATGATAGAAAGCCCAAAAGTAGTACTTTATGGTATAAAAAGGTATTTTTACTGAAAAATATGCAATCTAGTTTTGGGTATTTTGATTGATTTCAGGGCTGATGGAAATAGTTCTTCGTATTGTTGCTCAGGATGAAACAATGCAGGATGATTTTCAAGCTGTTTTAAGTTGCTTATTTTTACTGCCCTTGCTGTAGTCTTCCTCAATTTCACTGTGGAAAGAGATTTCTCCAGATGGTGGTTTGGAACAAGAGCCAAAGGACATGATCTAAAACGTTATGTTCCAGCTGTTGCTGCTCAGAATTTAGAAGCTACTGCCTTCCACTTGATCTGTGTTTTGAACAGAAAAATAAGTAAGATTGCTTAGAGATCTTGTTGTTCAAACAACTGTGTGTTAGCCAGTTTTTTATAGGAGGCTGGGTACCCTCCTGATAGCCCTGAGAGTGTAGACCTCTAAGCCATGAGTGTCTGTAGCAACAGTGAACAGGATAAGTGTCTGACTGCAGTGCGAGCTGTGTGCTACTGATGGACACCCTGACAAAAAGGTTTGCTACCTCAGCAGGGCAGTGAATTGAAGTATCACAGCACTTAGAGATGGATGAGCAGTTCCCACCAAAACAAATGAACTTCCAGCAATGTCGGCAGGGCAGCAAGAACAAATTGAACATTGCTAAGGGACAGAAAAATTTAGGAACACCACTCTTTTCATTTAAAAGGGGAAAACTGGTCAGATTTTGATCGTCTCATCTTAAGTTGCAGTTGGAAAATGGACGCTTGTACTCCTGTCTTGCACATTTCATAGGATCAAAGGGTAATTCCGGTTGGAAAGGACCTCGCTACATGGATAACTTTAAGCTTCTTGTTGCACACTTAAAAGGAAATCACATATTTTTAGCAATGATTTAGCATTTGGAATTTTCCTTAACTTAGATTCTTAAGACAGCTCTTCAACAGGTTTTGCAGCATACACCTGAGGTGGCTAATTTCCTGGTAATTGCTCCTGAGGAATAGCTGAGTATGCCAGCTTCCAAGAAAAGCAAGGCTATTCAGTCTGTGAAGTTGATCTTGTCTGAGTATTTGCTGTCAGCTACACTAGCAGTCTTCTCTTGGCCCACATCTCTCTGCATGACATTGTGCTCCTCCCATAATATACGGAGATGGGAGGTGTGTCCTGCTGTCAGGACAAAGCAGAGAGCTGTTGAAAATGGTAAGAGAGAACCTCTTAACACTTAGCAAATATTCCAAAACCTGAAAGTGACTTAGAGCTAGTAACCTTCCAATGAATCTCGTTTTCTTATTTCAAGGCAATTTCTCAGCTGTCCGTTTCTGTCAGGTCGTAGTTGCCACTGCATGCCAGCTCAGTACAGATGTGGTGCAGTTCCCCACAGCATGTATAGAGAGTGCATGGAATGCAAAACAAAATGGGAATAGGAGGGACATTTCTGTGAGCTGTTGTGATTAAAGTGAGAGTTTGAAGCTATAATGTTTTTTGATGAGTGGGTCTTGAGCCTGATCAGAGCTGCAAGGAGTCAAAGGTGTACTCCTGTAGTTGCTTTGAATTCAGTACTAGGATCTTAACATTAAAGGATTACATTGAATACTTTGCATAAGCTCAAGGCTAAGGCTGCTGGCACAACTCTGAAATCACGCCGCTTCAATGGTATGCCCCTAAACTGTATCCTTGTTGAAGTCCCCCAGTGATTTTAGAATCTGGACTGAGAAAAATGAATGAATAAATGATGAATGACAAGGTTACTAATGTTGTCCAGTGATCTGTATGCCATGAAAAAACCTGCTGATAGTTCCTTGTTAGCTCTAGGAAGAAAGATCTGCAGTCTTAAAGATGCCATAAGAGGTGTACCAAAAAGTTAGTGTTCCTGAGATGATTTTGAAACTGGTCATCTATGAGCTTATGGAGCTTGAGAAAAGATAGGAGAATTGCAGTATTCGCAATAATTTTCCTGAATTCTCTTGCTTTGTTGCAATGTGAAAGATGGTGTGAGATTTCTGAGCAGCACTGAATGTAGGCAATGTCTATAATGGGAAGCGGTAACAGTGCACTTGGTGAATTGACAGCTCTGATTGCTCTATGAATCCTTTACTTGCATCTACAAGTTAAGCCTACCATAAAACTGAAATTGGCACTTCAAATACTTGAGTTAAAATCAAGGAAAGCTATCAGTAATCGCATACATGCAGTAACTTTAGTTACCTTTTGCTTGCCTTTGCCACTCCTTTGGGGTATATTCTCACTTACTGATGGGTTTTTGCCATCTGCTGCTTAGGAAAGTTCAGTTTTCTTTATCACCTTTGTCGTAGTAGTCTGATTTCATTTATAAACCCAAAGTCTTAGGGAGTTCAGCAATCATTTTTTCTGAATGTGATTTAAAAAAAAAAGAATCCAGTAGTTGTGCTGATTTATTATACTGGTTTCTCTGTGGTAACTTCAGAATAAGAATATGAAAGTTCTCACAATGCCTGCTTGTGAATCTCCCCATATCTTGTTTAAAATTTTTTCTCACTGATTAATACCTTACTTAGAAATCTACTCACTGATTGATTTTTAAAGCCTCTCCATATTAAAATGGAGAATAGGAACCTGCTTTGTGCTTTCTTTCTGGACACTTGAAAAATGTGGGACATAGTGTACAAGTTATTTGCAGCTGAGGTTTATCATACACAGTTAACTGATAAACCAAGTTGAATAAACCTTTCGGATTCTGGGATTTAAGATCATCTTTAAAATCTTTTGGGACGTCATCTTGTGATATGGGGAATGAATAAGGGCAAATAATGAAACCCTAATCAGTCTGTAATGCACTAATCTAATTACATATGAGCTTCTCTATGCCTCTCTTTTTTTCCCCTCCCCTTCTTGCTTGATTAACTAAGAAGCAATTTGTCTTGAAATGTAGTTAGGATAGTTGTATGAATAAAATGAGAACAGCTCAGATTTCAGTGTCATGTCATTGATGTAAGTCATGCTGTGAAATAGAAAAAATGCTAAGACATCAACATCTTGGATTATTTTTGCTTAATTGTTGATTAGCTACAGTTCATAGATTTTCTGTTCCAAGATAAGGCTTAACACAAAGGGACTGACCAGTGGATGCAAGGAGTTGTGTAGAATGGTTTGCAGTTATGACTGCCTTGTCTCGGTGAAGGACATTGGTGCATTGGTTGGGAAACTGTGTATCTCTCGTCTTTTAGCAGATATTTCTTTTAACTTAAGACTAACCTAGATCAGTCCAGTTGTTACCTAGTAATAGGTAATTAGCACTTCTGAGTGCAATTTCTATATGGGTTTTCTTTTTTCCTTCCTGTAGATCTTAGCATAACGTGCATTTTTGAGCAAAAGTCTATTGGATTAGGTCCATTGAAGTGAATACTCTGTTGGAAAACAACTCACTGAAAGATGTTTCTTCGATTCAGCATGGGATTTCTTTCAAGGAAGAGGTGGAGGTTGAAGTCTGGTGCTAGAGTTAGCAGCCTGGCAGATGAGGCACTTGCTTTCTGCTGATGACACAACAGGGAGTCATTCTGAAGTCCAAAGAGAGCCTAAAGCATCAAAGTAATCTGGGCTGAGTCTGGCTTTTTTTTGTTTATGCCTGTTCAAAGGTATTGTTTTTATTTGCAAGGCGAAAAGCAGTTCTGTTATTAGGAGTGTGAGTTTTTAGGATGAGAGCATTCCCTTTTGGCGTTTGTGTTTTTCTTCAGCCATGTTTCAGAAAAGTTTCAAGCCAGTTGTGTGTGACAGCAATGGATGAGTGCTTGGTCAACATTTTGGCTAAAAGGTGCTGCTCTCAGCCTCAATTTCTGAGTCTTTTTGTTGTCCTAATTTCTGTTCCCATCTTTTATGTTTGTTGCGGTAACTTGAATGATGCACGTCACTGAAGCTGCCTGTAAAGTAAACACTTCACTGTTCTTGGGGGAGCAGTGCTTCTTGGGGAAACTGTTTTCAACATTGGTTTGTATCACAGTTCTGTAATGAAGTTGTTACCTTAAAAGATGCGTGTAAGGTAATTTTATCTGCTCCCCCGAATTGTGTGGCTGAGTAGTTACTGATCTTTGCAGTGCAAGATGATTAGCACAGTTACCTCCTTTCCCTCAGCCTCGGCATTAGGCTAATCCAGCATTTGTCTGGGTTGTGTGAACTGCCACACTGAGTACCTATTTCCTGTTACCCCTCTAAAGGTGACTTTCTCCATGTATTTCAGTGCCTCTGGGAAGTTTCAGCAAGCTGGGTTTCTGGGGAGCAACTGAGTTCCCGGAATGCTGTGATTTCTAGGCAGAAGGGGGCCGTGTTACACAGGGTTACTCTCTGTCCTCCAGGGCAGATGGACGGGCAGCTCTGCAGCCAGGTTGTCACCATGGGATTTGGGAACACTTGCATTCCAAATGAGAAGGGGCTGTCCTGGCTGCTCAAATAAGGGTCTCTCTGAAACCTCATAGGGTGATCTCTCTATCCCAAAATGTTGTCTTTTCATGGGTCTTTAAACTTGGACAAAATTATATGTTGCAGCAAAATTTCTTCATGCAGCGTGAGAAAAAGGGTTAATATAGAGAAGTCTACTGAATTTGGCTAATTGACCGTGTCTTCAGACTCTGAAGTTGTGGGGGCAAAGAGAAAATTGTGTGTTTGTAGGGTGGACTTCTTAATTTTCCAATGTTTAGGAATTTAGGAATGTTTAGGTGATGTTTTCTTGATTCCATGTTGTAAAGATCTTTAGTTGCGTGATACAGCATTTAAAGAGCTGTTTTTTGATAAGGATCTGTTTAGTAGGAAACTGTATGTGGCAACTCAAGGGATTCTATGATTGTGTAATTCTTCATGAGGGCTGGGAAAACCTCCTGTATTGAAATGGACTACATAATGGTGTGTTACTTATTCTACTGAATATATTGCAGTTAATAATTAATTAGCATAATTTGAGCTTCTTCCCTCTTTGCTGGTAGTTAGGCAAAAGCACGTGTACGGTGTATGTTACAACAGAAGGGCATCTGCTACCTATTAAAAATGCAAAACTGTAAAATGAGTATTCCTTTAATAGGTATTGAAAATATGAAGGATGGCTTTCCAGTTTAAGACTGAAACGGATTTTAAAAGATGTAGGATTTAATATTGAAAGCAACACTTTTAAAGTCAGATTGCCTTTTTTTTTTAGGCGGAACAGCATAAATACGTGCCATAGGTGCATACTGTGCTTCCAAAGGAGAAGCGTGTGCCGTGGGAATCCCGTGCGGGCCGGGGGGAGCCCGTGCCTGCCGTGGGGGGCTCGGGGATGGCCGTGGGGGGCTCGGGGATGGCCGCGGCCCGGTGTCCGCCGGTGGCTGCGCGGGGCGGAGCTGCGGGCACTGCGGCGGCACCGCGGCGGCGGGAGCTGCAGCCGGCCGGGCCGGCAGGGATGACATCACCCCCAGGAACATGTGATGCAGCCGGCTGGCGCGGAGGATGCTGAGCCGTGGAGGGAGAGATTGGTGCAGATATTTATGGCATTTCATTTGAGTGTGGTAAATGCCTTTTAATTTTTTTTTTTAATTAAATCCTCAAATCTCAGATCCACGAATGTTTTGTGGAGAAGAGGCTTTGAAAAGGGGGAGGGAGGACCCACCCCAAGCCCTTAAGAACTGCTTATATTGCTGGTTTTTGTTTTATTTTTGCTTCTTTGGAGATAAAAACGATACTTTCCTGCCGTATTCACCCTCTTTGCTCCCCAGCATTCTTTCATCTGTTGTAATCCCCACAGTCTTTTCAGTTAAGCTTTAACACTGCAGAACTGGAATAAAAATAGACTGTTTAGAGCAGCAGGAATATGATAATCCAAGGCAGTCAGCCTTAAGGATATGCAGATGCAGAACATGAGCCAAGCACTAACGTATTTGCTAGGGTGTTTACCTTGAGCGGCCCCTTAATAGTCAGAGAAATGTTAGCTAAATGTTTCTCGCTTCTTACATGCCACAGGCAAAGTAAAACGTGCAGCTACTGCGCATCATCATCCGAGGTGAAGTAGTTTAAGGGCTTAGAAATCTGAGCAAGCAATTGCGGTAACATCAGTGTCTTGGGTAATTTTGAGCTAAGAGAGACAGCAAAGTACGGCACTAGTTTCTGCATGCTTTTTAGGTGAGGAGAAAGTGTTTTCTACCTCCGAATTTACTGTAAAGAAAAAGAATTGCCATGGTTGATATGAAAGCTGAGCATGCTAAATTGGCATTAAGCTTATGGTGGGTAGCTCAAAGCACATGAAAAAAAATAACTCTGGAAGTGTGCCTGTATGCCTTAGCAGTCAACTGAAACCCAAATATTTCAAGGTGGAAAAGGGTATATGCTGTCTTTTTAGGTGATTTATTTAAGCCCAGGCTTTTTCTTAAAGCTATTTAGAGTTTTAGTCCATAACAAACAGAAATGTAGTAGGAACAAAACTGTAGGCAGTTTCAGTAAAAGGCTGATAACCATAGCCCTTTCTCTAGAGGAGTAATAATGCATGAGGTTCCTTTTGCTGTGTCTTAGACTCTTGAGAGCCTAGGTACAAACATGAAAGTAAACCCTGCATTGCTTTGGCAGTCTGGAGTTGCTGTGTAATTGCAAAATACTGTCCATCATGCAGAAACCCTCCATGCTATGTGGGTACCCAAGGAACCAGTTTTCCTGGTCTAGCCTTTCTAAGAATGTGTACTGAATTTTGGGATTGTTTTTGGTCTGTGGTATCCATGGAAAAAACAAAGAACTAGCCAGGGAACTTCCATCGGACTGGAAGTTGATTTATTTTCTTTTCATTTGTTTGCACATTCTGTGAGTGCTGAGACAATGCCCTGGTTGAACACTTGAGTTATGGTGAACTTGAGGAACCCGCTGCTGACAGACATTTGTCTGAACACATGTTTTAAAAATCCCCAGTCATGGATAGGCTGTAGTCTTCTACAGGCAATCCCATGTGCCGTTCATGGTTCTTTCCTTTACAAAATTTCCTGCTGTCTAGTAAACCTCTTGCTGTAATTCGAAGAGTTTAAATTCTGTAGGCTTTTGTCACCAGTAGGCTTTGTTCTGAGGACTGCCACCCCATCTTCCTGCAGTTCTTCACTCAAAACAGATGCACAGGTGAGGATGGCATGCACACACCTGACCATCTTTGTCCCTTGGGTATTGTGCTTGGTGCATCCTGGGTCTGTTTTTAAGGGCAGTCCCCACAACAAGATACTGTAGTGGCACAGAAGTCTCAGTACTGTTCTCTGGAGTAGAAAACCTCTGATGTAATTTACATATGTGATGCCCTGAAGTATAGGTCTTACATTACTTGATGACACTAGTTTGATACCTTCAAGTTTCACTTTAGAAATGCATGGCTTTTTCATTTAAGCTCAGAACCTGAGACCAAAGGATATGAAGCATTTGGATATTTTTGCGGAGGAAGAGTCTTAACAGCACTTTTGCTTCAGTAGTTATAGAGAAGCAATGAGCTTCCCACTTCTCAGCAGGGGTACTTTCTTCAGATATGGGATTATTTTAAACAACACATGAATCCAAACAGACCAGGAAGGGTTGTACGGATAAGTCAGTTGAAGATGTGTCACCCAGTTCTTCTTGTCAGGTGAACAAAATCAGCCTAAATATGCCCAATTCTGTATTATACAGGTGAAATATAATGTAAAAAAATGCTTCCTAAATCTTCCTTGTCAAAGAAGGACAAACTTCAGAATTTGGCCACAGAATTAGAGTAGTAGAAATAGGAAGCAGAGAGGGAGGGACAAGCTGATGATGTGCTGCTTCGCAACATTGACTGTAATCACTCACCTTGGGCACTGTATCATACTCCATGTATGTACAGAGTTAGTATGATAAAATGTCCTCTCAGCTGCAAAATGCTGTTCCTATTAGGCAGCAGAAAAAAATTCTGCTTACAGAAATGATTTAAGAAATGTTACATGTAAATAGTGTTGGTGATTTTTAGCGGGTATTTTTTTGTTTTTGGGTGGGTTGGGGTGTTTTTGGTGGGGTTTTTTGTTTGTGTGTTTTTGTTTGTTTGTCTTTGTTGTTGTGGGATTTTGGGTGGGGTTTTTTGTTTGGGATTTGGGGTTTTTTTAGTGGTAATTGTTCTAAGCATACCTACTTCTTATAGCTTGTTACTCTTCATCCCTACTGGGGAAAAAAAAAGAAAGAAAAAAGAAAGTGGGATTTGGAATGCATAAAAGCAATGGATTCATATGACACTTTTCATTAACCGATGAAAAAGGCTAATTCTGGAATTTTGTTTTCTACTGAGGCTTGCTAACAGGCCATGCTATTTGTGTTAAGCTGGTCAAAGTTATGACTTGTGCATTAATATGTCTTTAAAGTTTAGTTTATTTTTTGACAGACTTTTATTGTAAGGTTATCTTAATTCCTGTAATCATAACATTCTGAATGTATTCCAAAGGTAAATATTTTTCAGTGCATTCATTAAATGTAGAAGCTAGGCTTGTCTGAATTTTTCACTAATCATCTTCTCTTCTTTTTTTCAGGGTTTCGCAAAAATGATGAAATGAAGGCTATGGAAGTATTGCCAATTTTAAAGGAAAAGGTTGCATACCTTTCAGGTACAGTTATTTTCTCTTGCAGAATGCCCAGCTGTGTTGTTAGTAGCATATAAAATGGTATTTAAAATACTTCAAATATCATTACAAAATTCATGGAACACTAGGGCAGCACTGATTCCTATTGGATATCCTAAACATAACATAAACATTTTGAAAGGCATAATGAAGGAGGTATTTGTTTTCTTGAATGTGGAACATTGCTAGTTTTTGTCTTGGTCATGTTAAGTCCTGCATTCCCCCTGGACACATCACTATTTACAGCAACTTAGAACCTACTGTTCTGACATCATATTCCTTTTCTTATTTCTCGTTCTTCTGATGGGGAATTTTACAGATATGCCTTTGTTATTGACCCATCTGCAGCATATTCTGGAGAAATATGTCTGTTGCAGAAGTGAACTTCAGTTGTCTGTCTTTTGAAGCATACTTAGTATTTTCATGGTGAAATGACTTAGCATGTAATTTTAGGTAATTCCAACATGAACATTGAATTTGGTTGGTTACTGAAAAGGAATAGCAGGAGGATTTACAGATGGGATTTATATGAGTTAGTATCATAACATAGTCTGTAACTTCATAAGTATCTTTACTTGGTGGAATGATGGGTTGAGGTGCTTATTTTTGTAAAGTGCATTTTGGTGTGACTTTCTGTTGGGATTAAACACCATCATTCTCTCAGTCATAATATTAGTGTCAAATGATTTAGAGGACAGTCTCATGTTTGCAAGTGGTTTTCATGGTGAAATGACTTAGCATGTAATTTTAGGTAATTCCAACATGAACATTGAATTTGGTTGGTTACTGAAAAGGAATAGCAGGAGGATTTACAGATGGGATTTATATGAGTTAGTATCATAACATAGTCTGTAACTTCATAAGTATCTTTACTTCGTGGAATGATGGGTTGAGGTGCTTATTTTTGTAAAGTGCATTTTGGTGTGACTTTCTGCTGTGAAGTCCAAATAGAGTCTCGGATGCATTTTTTTGTGTTAAGTTTAAACTGAAACATGTCAAAGTACAAATACTCTCATATCTACACATAGCTAAGCAAGGAGAGCATTTTCTTACAAGGTGCAGTTATCTTGATTTCCTGTAGGGACATAGCCCTTGGTAACTTGTCTTGCCATAAAAGCCAACTGTTTAGCTTTCTTTACCAGAGTACTTTGTAACTAGGTTAAAAGGCATTTCTTAAAAAAGCTGCACTACTCAGCCTGTTGGATTTTAGTGCCATTTGGAGGCCATTGAGAATACCGCTGTTAGTGATGTGCACTAAGCAGAAATGATGCGTGTTAGGTGACTCGCATGAGTTATCGGATAGATGTTTGTGTGACACGCTTTGGCATAAACAGAACATCTCGATAGTGGGGTGGGGCGGTGTATCAAAGGAAATGGATTAAAATGGAAGTCTTAGTGATGAAAGCAGTAGTAGTGTAGTATGTTTTTGTTCAACATTAATAGGAGGTTGAGTTGGATGAAGACTATTGCAAGACAGGAAATTCCCACTGATGCCTCATGCATTGTTGCTTTTAACATTCCGGTTTGTCTATGACACAGGAGCATCGAGAACAAAGGAAATGAGAGTTAGTTATTGTAAAAGGCCTAAGAATGCTGTCATTAGAGCTGATGAAAAAACCCCAAGTCTTAGAGACTTTTTTTTTAATATTATTATTTGCAATTTTGCCACCTGTTTTAAGACTGGATAGTCAAGTTCTTTTCATCTGAAATCAAGGCTGTATTAATTTATTACTCATCTAGACCTGGAGTTTGTACAACAAAGTTTGTCTCTGATGTACAAAAGTTTCAGGATATGATTTATCAGAAATTTAACCACTGTTTTAGAAAATGGGCTTCTTCTGTGACATATGTGGAGCTGGAGCCAACCGAAGTGGTGTCCAGAATGACATAAAAGTGCTATATTGAAAAATTGCATTGTACAGGAGTTTGCAGTGTGGGAAAGGCCTGGAGGACTGGTCTGAGGTGACTACATGTAACAAAGCATTTGCTTAAAAAGCTTAGAGAGTGTTAAAGATAGTTTAGCTTATGCTTTTGCCTGCTAGCTGCTGCTTTTTAAAGAATATCCACCCTAAGCAATTGAGTTACTTTTTCTGGGGGGGCTGGAGTCAGTAGCACTTACCAGTTGAAAGTGGTAGATGTAAAGGTAGTGGCCTGTGGTGCAATGAGGAGAGAGAGCATTAAAGGTTCTAGCAGACTGTCAACTACTCTTGCTAGCCTTGGAGCCCAGTGACTGCTCTGGAGCTCAGCAGGGGCCTCCGCTGTTGGACTCTATCTTGTAGTTTATCATTCCTTTCTCTTACAGCTGCTGTCTTGTTTGTTTTTTTTTTTTCTTCCCCTTCATTTGCTATGTAAAAATCCTCAAAGCTCTCTGCTTGGCAAGTGGGTCAGGATGGTCAAGACTTGCCTTTCTCCATTAGAATGAAACAACTCCATTTTTCATCTTATGTCTTACTTAAGAGGTCACAGAAGATAAAGATATGAATTTCCTTTTAAATTTTGCTTTCTGGAATTGTAGCTTGGTGGAGATTCAAAGATGCTTTTGCCTCTTTTGAGTTTCATTTAGTGTTTGACAGGGAGCATGTCCAGCGTAGACAATCTCTAGAGACGTTGACAGTCAGGTTTGGTGTCTTTGGCAAACACACACTAACTGTGTTGGAGGGGGGAGTGATGAATTTTTGAGTGACTGGTATTATTTATTGTTTTTATATTTATTTTTATCTTCTCTTGGCCTTCCTTTCTAAGTGATTTTTGAGCAACTTTGTTCAGCAACATGGAATTACAATGAGAAGCTGATTTGAAATGAGAAATTCTGGGCTGAAGATAGTGTTTTTTCTGCGTTTCCATGGGACGGGAGAAAACAGTCCACACATCTGTGGTTGAAAACATATATGTGAAGTTTAGCTTGCAAGAATCTGTCTGTGCTATTATAGATGTGTTGATAAAGACATCCTACTGGGCTTGAATTTGGTGTTTAGCAATAGTAACATTTTGTTGTCACTAGCAAGGGGTTGGATATAAAATTGTATTTTACTATTCGACTACAGCAAGTCTGTGCAATTTAATGGCTGAGATGAATGCATTTAAGTGGAACCACTTACGTTAGATTTTTTGCCTTATATATTAAGTGGATTCAGAATTTCCTGTGTTGCTAACAGAATTAAAAACTATAAACTGACAATTGGGAATCTGCAAATCAGAACAGGATAAAAATACAAATTAAATGCTTAAATAGTTTCCATCCGCTCAATCTATGTATTGAGTGTGAAATAATATACACATAAATTCTTGTAGTAATTAATTTAATCATTGAATTACAAGATCATTTAAGTTGGAAAAGACCTTTAAGAGGTCTTAAATGTCTTTCATTCTGGCCCTTTACCTGGCACTGCCATGTCCACCACTAACCACGTCCCCAAGTGCTGCATCTACGTGTCTTTTAAATGCTGCCAGGGGTTGTGACTCAACCACTTCCCTAGGCAGCCAGTTGTCTAATGCTTGACAGCTCTTTTGGTGAAGAAATTTTTCCTGATATTTAAACATTCCCTGGTGCAACTTGAGGTCATTTTCTCTCATCTTGTCACTTGTTACCTTGTGACCAGCGCTCACCCCACTGCTGCGTCCTTTCAGGGAGTTGTAGAGAGCAATAAGGTGTCCCCTGAGCCTCCTTTTCTCCGGGCTAAACAATCCCTCAGAGGTTCTTCATAAGCCTTGTCCTCCAAAACTCTTGACCAGCTCTGCTTCCCTTCCCTGGACAAACTCCAGCGCCTCAATGTCCTCCTTGTAGTAACTGGGCCAAGAGCTGGACACAGGATTGGAGGTGTGCCCTCCCCAGTGCCCTCCCCAGTGCAATAGTGTGCCCTGCTCCTGCTGGCCACACTATTGCTGATACAGGCCAGGGAGCCATTGGCCTTCTTGGCCACCTGGACATACTTCTGGATCCTGTTCAGGTGCTGTCAATCAGCACCTCCAGGTCCTTTTCCACTTGGCAGATTTCCAGCCTCTCTTCCCCCAGTCCGTAGCAATGCCTTGGGTTTTTGTGACCCAAGTGCAGGTCCCAGCACTTGGCCTTGTTCAACCTCATACTACTGACCTCGGCCCATCAATCCACTCCTGCCCAACCTGGCATCACCTGCAAACTTCCCCTTTATTCTTATAAACAGTCAACTTTCTTGTCACCATCATTAAGCTCTAGACAATCATAACACTCCTAACGTTCAGGGCTACCTTGCCAACTCTCCTTCCATGCCCATCCCTTCTGAAGGATTTACATTGACATCCATTGCAGCACCCCAGCTGTGCAAATCATCCCACCATGTTTCCATGATGGCAGCTATATCATAGTTTTCCTGCTGCCCAATGGCTTCCAGCTCCTCCTGTTTGTTTCCCAAGCCATGTTCATGGTGTAGATGCACTTCACTTGGGCTACTAATTCTGTCACCTTTTCTGGGGCAGAAGCCCTAATTCCTACATGACCATTCTCAGGTGCTTCCATGCTTTCTGACACATCAGTGTCTCTTACACTTTGGCTGCTGCATGGATCTCTGTTCCTACCTGCTGTGAGATGGCAGACTGAAAGACCTTGCTAGTTTAACATTCCTCAGACACTGGTCTTCTGCCTCCGTGCTAATCTCTAGCGAACATGGCTTTACCAAGTCTAGTCTAAAGCTCTTTCAGTGACTGTGATAATTCCTGTGCAAAGATCCTTTTCCTTCTTTGAGGCAGGTGTAACTTGTCTGTCACCAGCAGGCTCAATGTCATATAAACCAACCCAGGATCAGAAAACCCAAAAATCTCCCAGTGGCACCAGGCTCGGAGCCAGGTATTGATCTGATGGCTCTTCCCATTTCTTCCCTTTTTATTCCCTGCAACAAGAAGCACCGAGAAAGCACTACCTGTACTCCAACCAGTCATCCCAAGGCTTTCAGGGAGAGACTTCAATCACATCTCTCTTGATTGCCCTTGGGCTTCTTATTGCAATTTCTTGCTTTTTCCCTGAAGTATGAGGTTAATAATAATGTGTTTTCCCACGGGCCATTCCAGGGTAGGAAGCTTCCTCATCACATCTTTAACCTTGGGCCCAGGGCGGCAGCAGGCTTCCTGAAGAAGTTGACACACTGGGCCTTTGGTCCCTTCAGAAGGGAGTCTCCTATACAATGATCCATCTGTCTTCAACCTACTCACCTCCTCCCTGAGCTCTGTCACTGAGCAGAGGAGCTCCTCTACCTGGGCACACCTCCCACAGCTGTGCTCTCTGCTGCCATATCATCTAAATACTTGCCTACAAAGTAGTATAATTCTGTATTTAAATTACATCTGTACAATTGCTGAGTCAAAAATTAAATATGTAACAGAGTGCCATTGCTGGAGATGTCACACTACCAGTCAAACCTGAAGGTGACTGTAATGTCTAAGTCTAATGCTCTGATTATTCTTTGTTTCAGTTTTTTTGGCATATGCTTTCTCACTGTAGGAATTGTGGCAATATGCAGATCAATCAATCTTAAGTTGGTCTCAAAATGGCAATGTTGGCCTTTAAGTTAAAATCACTTTTTTAAAAGTAGATACTGAAGACGAGTTCTGCAAAAAAGAATTTTATGTTATACTGTGGGGTTTTCTAACATTTTTAATTTTTCAGGTGGCAGAGATAAGCGTGGAGGTCCCATTCTAACATTTCCAGCTCGTAGTAATCATGACAGAATACGGCAAGAAGACCTTAGAAGACTAATTTCATATCTAGCATGTATTCCTAGGTAAGCGATTGTCTGTTAACCTCTAAGGCTGTATAACAAAATAAATGGATTATGTTGCAGTACTCCCACAAGCTAGCAGACTGAGTGAGTTAGTAACATGAGCGAATCAGTACCAAGTTTTGTCATTTGCTATTTTCAAATGGCTTTCTGGAAGAGAAATAATTACTCTGCCTTGTAAAAGGAAGGCAGCTGGCAGAAGGGCTGGTGTGCTTTAGCTAAAAGTAGTTTGTGTCTCGGAAATGGCGCTGCCATGCCACATTGGTGTCGCTGTGTTGAAGACTGCAAATACAACTCAAAGGCTTTCAGTGCATCAATAATTAGAAGCATGCTGGTCATCCTTCACCATATGCCTTGTGTGGAGTGCAGTCAGCACAGGACTCCTAACTGTTATTTGTGTTAGATAAGTCATAGTGTCCTGATACAGCATGGAAATAATCAGGAGAAAGGTATGCGAAATTGTTTGTAAAGGTCTCAGATAAACCTGTGGAGTCATCTGTGAAAGTACTGATACCGTTGCATTATCAGCAATTCAACCTATGAATTGAGCTGTTTAAATAAATTGACAGAAGTCAAATCCAGCAGTAGTGTGTGTGTGCATATATACACTCTTATATATATATATATATATTTGTATTTATGTATGAGATACTTCATACAGAACTTTGCTTTCTGTAGTAATCAAGTTGGGAACAAAAATGATCCTAAGACTTTGACTTTAGGTCCATCTTGGAACCTTCCAGCGTTTGTGTCAGGCTGGAGCAATGCTGACTGTGCTTGACTCTGTTTGTCTATGACCACAAGCAGCAGTTGTCATTACAGTTGAAAAAAATTCCTTGGACAACATCCCTAGTGCAATATCTTCCATGTTTGTGTAACGTGCTAATTTACTGAGAGTCTTTGCACTTGATATAATCAAATACCAGTTTCTGACTGGGAAAGGTGGTTTCATAAGAGCAACTTCAAAGCATCTGTCTGAGAGAATACATGGCCTCCTTTTTGTAAAGTTAACTGGGGGTCTCAGAGGACTTAGAGAAAAGAGAACAGGAAGAAGGCTTGAAATTTTTGGTCTCAGATTTGCATGGTGAGATGTATTCTAGCCATCTAGAGCTTCAAGTTGCTAGATAAGTTAATAGATAAATATGCATCAAAATATGTCCAAGAATTTTTTAGAGATAATCAGGGCAAGAAGCAGCCTTCCTCTGGCAAAAGGTGTATTTTAGTCAGCTTAGATCAATAGATCTAAAATTAAAAGAAAGTTAGTGCATGTTTTATACTCTTTAAGCATGGCAAACTTTTGAGAATAAAGGCAGCTTTATCAAAAGCAAGACTTATTTTCATACAAGTCATGTTTAGGGGACTGATTATGCAACTCCAGCTAATTAGAAGTCCCAGTTGGTACAAATAGCCCCGAACTTTTGGGTTGTTTGTTATTTGTTGCAGTACTATTACATGGTGTAGCTAAAGAATCACACGTATCAGTTATTTGGCAAGAGATCTAAAAGCTTAAGTTGACTCAATCTCACAATTTTACTGATTTTACAATTTATCTGATTTAAAAATATGGCTGAACTTACGTCATCACCACAGAGTGGGCCAGATATTTTAGTGTAGTTCAGGCTTACCATCACATGACTTTGACTCTCTTGAACAAATCTTGTGATCCTTGGCCAAAAGACATTCAGCTTGTGTGAAATGATGTGGCTCCATGATGGAGCACACAGCCGCACTGTATCACACGATGAGGGACCACTTTGGACACCCCAGTAGATACATGCCTTGTGAATTAGTGGCAAGCACTCCCTGTGCAATCCTCAGTTTGGTAGGATAGAGATGGACTGAGCAGCACTCCTATGGCCATTTGACCTTACAGTGATGGATCTATCTTTAAGACAGTAGTTGCTTTTTCCTTGAATTCTGTGATGATTTTAGAAAGCATTTTCCCCATGGTCAGAAAATTGTACGTTGTAGCCTACCTGTATGCCAAGCTAGTTACTTTTTTAATATATTTTACTTCTGCCACTGCCATTTGTGGCATTCCTATGGGCAGGTGGGAGAGCCAGTGTTTATCATGATAAATTCATTTTTTGAAATGTTGTGGGATGTTCATTCTCTCTTCTTTTCCCTAGCTTTAAACTTGTCAAAGTTAAAAAAACCCTTCCCTTTCTGAGGAACCCATGTTATCACTTTTTCCAGATCTCCTATAGCAGTTATAATCCATCTTTCTGCAATGTGGCCAATAAGACTGAGTGAAATATACCAGTGAAGCTTCCCTGCCTCTTGGACACTCCAGAAACCTCACCACATGAACTCTAGAATGGCATTTGAATTAGTCACATCCCTGAAAGTGACTCATACTCAAACAACGGACATTTGGTCCTTTTTGATAGTCTGTTGGCTATGATGCATTGCTTTTGAAATGTTTTCCTTCCTATCGTCATACTACAAGGTCATGTAGCAAATTCTGTTGGAAGAAAATCTTGAGTTTCTGGTGGTGGTGGTGATTGTCACTTTTGATCAGTGGCAAGAACTAAATGTACGGAAGATATTGATGAAAATAAATTAAATTTTCCATTCTCAGAGGGAGTTCTGGAGAATTTGAGTATAAGGTCTGTCAACTTTTGGACAGCAAAATTGAGCTCAAATTTTGTGGAAACAGATTCATGTGGTTTTCTTCACAACCATAAAATACTGTGTTGTCCTTTAACTATTCACAAATCAATCCTGTTACAAAAGAAATTGTCAATAAATGGGTGTCTTTCCTCTACAGACTAACTCTCAGATAAAATGGTTCTAAATCTGAGAGAATTTGAAAAAGTTGTGAAGTGGTAGGTAAGAAGTGGTAAGTAAGAGCAATTTACCATCTTCTGTCTTTTTAGAGGATCCCCATAATCATTAGAAAGACATGAATATTATCATTAGTAAAGTAAGTATGTGTGTGTGTTCTGAAGAGTAAATTGTAAATGTATTAGATATTGCTGCTTTAGGAAATGGTAGGTTTACTGTGTAAACCTAAGTAAGGTGAGGGAGAAACAAGACTGGACGATGAATCATCATGAATATAAACAGTGAAAGTGGAGATAATGGCAGAATATCAAATCAGCAACAGATATAAAGCTATCCCCCACAGGGAGTTTGTCATGTGGGTGAAAGAAGCATCTTGAGAGAGTTGTGAGATCTGCTGTGTATGGTCAGCTAGTCAGGAGTGAAACACTGAGGAGACCACATTGATTAGGAGGCGTGCTGCAGTAGAGTGTTTTGTTGGAAATTTTTGAAACGCATGCTTGATAACCTTTCCTTCTGTTTTCTGCAGTGAGGAAGTATGTAAACGAGGATTCACCGTCATTGTAGATATGCGTGGGTCAAAATGGGATTCCATAAAGCCTCTGCTGAAGATTTTACAGGAATCTTTTCCATGTTGTATTCATGTTGCACTGATAATCAAGCCAGACAATTTCTGGCAGAAACAAAGAACTAACTTTGGCAGCTCTAAGTTCGAGTTTGAGGTAATTTCTCCTATAGTATACAAACGTATATTTATTTTGAGGTTTTGAATGTTCTCACTAATGATCAGCATCTTGAAAACTCTCAGATAAATTATATTCTGGCTGGAAGGAGAGGTACTTTAGAGCAGTGGTGCTAGAAGAAATGTGGTTTTCTTCATGTACTTAGGCTAGGTAATTGTGTATGTTGTTGTTTATATTCTTTTTATAAGCTCAAGAAAGATTGAATTAGGTTTTTTCCCCTAATGATAAAAACTTAGGTTTGGTCTCTTTGGTATCTTAGTTTGCATTATGGTAATATTGATATCTCCAGAATCCAGAGGAAATCAGCTGAATGAACGTTGCTGTTATCCTCCTGAAGCTTTGCAATACACAAAGTTAAAAGAGTAATCGAAAGAGTGGTTGCTGCTTTGTTCTTAAATGTAGTGAGGTAAGAAAGAAATGTGGGAAAATATCTGCAAGACCTCCTGTCTTCTGCTGATCAGAACTGATACTTGAAATGTGTGAGAAAAGTTGTCATGTGGACTTCATGAGCAAAAAGAAAAAGCAAAAACTTTCTCTTACAAAAAGAAAAGCAAAAACTTGAAAGGAAGTTTCAAATTCATTTCAGTAACAGCATTTTTTTCTTTCCATTTTTATTTTTTTAGACAAATATGGTGTCTCTGGAAGGCCTTACCAAAGTAGTTGATCCTTCTCAGCTAACCCCAGAATTTGATGGCTGTTTGGAGTACAACCATGAGGAGTGGATAGAAATCAGAGTTGCCTTTGAGGACTACATTAGCAATGCAACCCACATGCTGTCCAGACTGGAGGAACTGCAAGATATATTGTCAAAAAAGGAAATGCCTCAGGACCTGGAAGGTGCTCGCAATATGATAGAGGAGCATTCACAATTAAAAAAGAAAGTCATTAAGGCCCCTATCGAGGACCTTGATGTGGAAGGACAAAAGCTGCTCCAGCGGATACAAAGCAGTGATAGCTTTCCCAAAAAGAACTCTGGGTCAGGGAATGCAGACTTACAGAACCTTTTACCCAAAGTGTCCACCATGCTGGACAGGCTGCACTCAACACGGCAGCATCTGCATCAGATGTGGCATGTGCGGAAATTGAAATTGGACCAATGCTTTCAGCTCAGGCTGTTTGAGCAGGATGCTGAAAAGGTAAGGATGGAACGAGGAGACTATAAATGGTTGATACTTGACGGACTTGAAAGAAAGTACCAAGGGTAACTGAAAATAGTAATTTTTGTCTTTGAAGTTAATCACTAGCCTTTTAATGAGAAATAAGGGACTTCTTGATTGAGAGGCACTCAGGGTCTTCTGGAATAAGGGGCATGGGATAGTGCTTCTAAACTGTAAGGAGCACAGGAAGCTCTTAGCAAAGAAAATTGTAACTGCTAATGGCTTCAAAGTGGTTATTTTGTTAAGCATTTGTTCCAGACAGATGCTTTTGTATGCATCAAGTAAAGAAGAATGCTGTATACTTTATAAATACAGATGATTATGTACTACATTGGTCTTCTTTTGAGTGATCTTTGGGAAGTGAGTGACAGGCAGTCAACAAAGCCTGAAGAGGCTGACATGGGGAACTGCTTCATTGATGCAGGGTTTGAAGTCCCAGGCTAAAAACTGATGTATCTCTTCTGACAGTGCATATGTCATTAACAGGGAGCTGAGTGATTTCAGAATGTTTCGGGCTAACCAGTCCCTTCAGATGAGAAAGCCCTTGATTGTCATGGAATTTGAAGAGGAAGTATGGCAGGCAGATCACTTTTAGATGAGCTCAAATTAGGTCTATTTTCATGTAGAATGGTTTTGCAATCTCTTATTATTGACTTGTTACCATGGAACAAATAGCTTTAAGGAAGGGTGGGGATTTTTTCTCTGGGAGTAATAGTATCTAGACTATGCAGTCAAGCGGTAAGTATGTTTTTTGTCGGAGCTTAAAGCACTCAGATTTCTTGAAGTATTTTACATAAGATTGCCTGAACTGCATGAAACCAACAGTCCATGTTAAACTAGTATTCTGCTCTCCACCAGCTGTCACTAGCAGATTCATGGGGAAGAGTAAAAGCAGAGTAAACATATAAAAACTTAACTTCTTCTTGTTTCTTTATATGTATTCTTTGCCCATACTTTCCCTTACCCCCCATCATTTCAACTCAGGGACTTTCTTTACACTACTGTAATGTTTTCTGCTGTGTTTAAAAAATAAATAATTTTTTAAAGTACCATTTAAAGCAAATGTTTACTGGATGGTATAGCTGAAAAGAGTAGGAGTATGTGGTACATGTCTCTACATGTGTATAACTTGTAGAGAGTTGGAAAAAAAGATGAAATTATTATTTATTTCTAAAATGATTTAGAAAATAATGCAAGCTGTTGTTCTGGTGTTGCTCTTTAAGACCCAAATGCATTTTATCAACCTTGCAGCCACTTTATTACAGCATTAATTTTTCTGCATTATAGCATATCTTTCCGTACCATGTGAGCACCATCAAAATACATTTTGTTAATTTTATCATATTTTATCAAATTGATTGTATAACTTGTGCTTTAACAAACTTCTTGCAAAATACTTGAGCCTGTGGACTTGACCTCTGTCCTCCCATGTGGTTGCATAAGCTCCTATCAGTGTTTTCTACGTTTCTGATTCCAGGAATAAGTCTCTATTAAATTAACGCATCTTTCTTTCAAAAGGGAAGTATTAGGCACCTCAAAATGAAGTTGACAGCAGCTGTTATACCTGGGACAGTTTTTCTCGCATTAGCCAGTAAAAAAGATTAAAAAGAAGGTTTGTGTAGTATCCCAACTCACTTTTGGGTTAAGACCCTTCCCTTAATCTACTTGCAGCCTGTATTTTTACTGCTTGTGTTAGATGAGATTTCACAGCTCATGACTTTTTTATCAGTGTATGTCTGTATTTTACTGAAATGTGGAAAGGATGGGATCTTTGTTGGAAAGAAAAAGGGTATTGCACGGGGAGAAATAAACATGTTCCTTTTGGAGGACTTGTTCAATTCAGTGCAAGAAATTTGGACTGGTTCAGAAGAAGAGAAGGCAAAAAAGGGGCAAGGTGGGAAGGAATCTGATTGAAATTGCTCCTTTAAGTGTCTGAAGGCAACAAATTCAAGTGACCTAGAGGAGGATGGTCACAAGCAGTACCAGTGTCTGTTTTGAATAATGTTCTAACACATTTTCACTGAGTTCTAGGTAAGAAGCTTCAAATTTTAGGAGTATGTGATCAACTGTCTGTTATTTAAACTTCAAAAGTTTGGTTTACAGTTCTTACCTTATTGTAGTTTGCTTATAATTTAGTTTGTCATGGACTTGGGACAAATACTGGATTTGATCATGTTGTTCTGTTAGCCAGCATATTTGGAAAGATCTTTAAATGAATACTTCCTCCTTACTGCTGCTGTTTTTTCCTGGACAATCTATTTCAGCTTATCCAGAGAGCAGGTGGGGTGTCTCTTTTGCTGAGATATAGCAAAGGTTTCAAGACCATTGTGAGCAGCTGGGGTGTGAAACAGCTCTTTGCTGTGTTGCTTGGTCTTTGAAAACTTTGTCTTCCAGTGCCACTGTTAATGTACCTGTGTGCCTTCACTGATGGCCATTGTCATATACAGTCTGTCCTAAATTTTTAAAAAATACTAAAATATTCCTTTTTTTCTTTTTAAAAACAAGCATATTTAAAGATTTTTCTTAAATTTCTCTGGAGGAAGATAACTTTGTGCTCACATATACTTTTAATAATTAATCTAGAAATAGAATATTTGTTTTCCAATCTGCTGTAAACTTAAGAACTAAAAATATTAAACTAGCTGCTGAAGTACTTGATCAGCATGAAAGAATTTATATTTAATTTCCATGAGTTGCCATTTTCATTCTAAACTGCTAAGCTGCTGATGTCAATAAGTGCTGACACTAGAGGATATATAAGCTTGGCAACTCAGGGCTGTGCTCCAAGTCTGTTTGTTTACTATGACTTCTTTGTAATAATGAAGTTTATGATTATGACATTACTGTAGCTTGTTGAGATAAACACCTACAGTAAAGATAACAGTAACAGCCTCAGCTGTCTGATCCAAAAAGACAGGTTTCAGCAATGATTGAGTTAAAATATGCAGTAACTTAAAATGGAAGGAGCATCAATGTTAATTTTCATGGCCTTATACTCTGTATTCTGTGTTCATAGGGATCTTCCATTACTTGTCTATGATTTCTGGCATAACAAATTATTGAACTTTCTTCTTTCCTTAATATTTTCGTGTAGATGTTTGACTGGATCACACACAACAAAGGTCTGTTTCTGAACAGCTACACAGAGATTGGAACCAGTCACCCCCACGCAATGGAACTTCAGACACAGCACAATCACTTCGCCATGAACTGCATGGTAAGAACAGGCCTCCCTGCACAGACGTGCTGGCTATTTGTTCTGTGTTAAGGTAGAATTTGTAAGTGCATAAACACAGATTATTCCTTCTTTTCAAGTAGTGGAAATTTGGTTTTGAACAGTGAGGTTATAAAACACAATGGAGGAAAATAAAGGGTGGTCAGGTGCAGAGGAACTGTGATAAAGCAACGAAATTGTTTTGACAAATGGCAGTGTTCAACATGACCTCAGCACCTCTCAAATATAGGTGTCCAAGCTTCTAGAACCTGGGATGTATCTTTGAGTACTACCTTGGGTCTTGTAGAAAATTTCAGAGAATCATGTGTAATACAGGTTTTAGCTCTCCGTTCTGAAAGAAATAGCTCTCAGGTTCTTCTGAAGAGATTACAACTCAGGCAAAAAGTTCTGAGAAGTAACTGAGCCTGGTGTAATAATTCTCCATGGTTTCAAGAAGATATTTCTCATTTTCGGCACAGCAGAATGGAGCTAAGACAACTTTTTTGGTCAAATATGATCAGTAGGCTATAAAACATTTTTGGATTTTAACTGGCAATGAGTGAAAGCTATTTACTTTCAGTTTTATGAATTGCTGTTTGAACATGGGAACAAAATTCTGAGTTACATTCTGGATCCTTAACACATTGTAGGTGTTTAAATAACCTTGGGAGTCTGGGCCTAAGTCCAGTTCCTGTTTGTTAGATCAATGAAGGAAGAACACTACCAGTCTTGTTACAAATTAACATTCTTGGCAGTCCAAGGATGGGAATTGAATTAAAGTATGGTTGAAATAATGAACTCTTGCAAGAGGGTTTTTCTGTAGAACAGGAAAGTGGCAAAATTAATGCACCTAGGTTGCAGAAGTAATGGAAGGACTAATAATGCAGCTCTTGTGTATGGTGTAGCTGGAGGGAAGACAATAGAAAACACGATTAGAACAGGCACATTTTCTTCTTTTGCAACTCAGCTCTGTTTCCAAAAGTTTAAAAGAATGAAAATCAATATGAACTTTCTGAAAAGAGTAAAGCAAGTGCTGGTGAACTTGGCAATTAAGTTATGTAACATCATATATGGTTTTGACCATTAG
This sequence comes from Pyrgilauda ruficollis, assembly GCF_017590135.1. NCBI lineage: Eukaryota > Metazoa > Chordata > Aves > Passeriformes > Passeridae > Pyrgilauda > Pyrgilauda ruficollis. The sequence goes on from NW_024525156.1 coordinate 7,950,653, forward strand.
GTTTGATTCACAGCATGGGGAATTGCTGCCTTATGGAGCACCTTGTTGTTGTTCTTTACTGCTCTGCATATGAAGGAGAGCAGAAAGAAACACAGGATAACAGGAGGAGTCATTGGCATAAGATGACTTTAGGAATTTAGTAATTTTGGCTGGCCTTCCACACAATTCTTGGAGTTGCATTCTAAAGGTTAAATTCTTCTGTAAGCCTGTCCTCATATTAGTTGCTGCTGTAGTCTTTTCTTCAAACTGGGTGGCTTTTTATTCTTTTTCTTTCTTTTAGACTGTTCAGATGCTATCAACAGCAGGAAGCACTTGAGCGATACAACATAATCCTTCCTGCTCTATGTTTGCTATTAGTCTTTTCCTGTTAATCTCTCCTTTGCCTTTAGTTGTCAAATGCATTAATTACAGGGGATTTTTTCTCAGCCTGCAAAATGTTTTCTTAAAACTTACAAGGAGCAGCTTAAATTTGGGGTAAATTAAGCTATCTGAACATTCAAAAGGGTAAAAACAAACTGCATTTTTTTCTGTAGCATAGCCCCCCCAGCAGGGGCTCTCTGTTATGAAAGGAAAATATAAATTCAGTATGATTGGTCCCTGGTTTTGATTTAAGCAGCACTCAGATTATCTGGGTTTTATTTGGTTAAATGGCAAAAGCCTTTCATATAGATTAAGGGCAAAGATTAAACTGAACGTGACATAAAAAATGACGTGAACTGATTGATTGAATTTTGGCAAGCCTTATTTTTCACTAGCTTTCAACTGGAAAAACGTGGGGCAGTCTTTAACTCGTGCAACCATGTTCAGCTTCTCCCTGACCACTCTGCCCATATGCTCTGTGCTTAACAAGTTGCTGTTTGTTCATTCTTCCCATCAGTGTAACTGCTCAGTAATCAAAGTGGATTTAAGGTGTCTTGTGTGGGTACTCTGACACCAGAAGTGAAATTTAACTTTTAACCTATCTACGGCCACATGAAATGATTTGTTTGGATGGAGTAGAGGGAGAGAGAAAGACAACTATGTATAAGCTTTATTTATTGCAGGAGATTTTTAAGACTTTTCATTGTGGCCCTAGTTGGACCTTAATAGATCTTGCTTTCTAGTCAATTTTTTTACGCTCACTTGAGGTAGGGAAAAAACTGTTAGAAGAATAAATGCTCCTCAAGCAGCTAAATGCAACCTCTTGCACTTGCTCATAACTTAACTCTGATAATTGATGTTGCAGCTGCTTTTCCCAAAACCTTGTGGTTTTTGCAGGGCACATGCTCCCCTCCACAGCAGGTGCTACCCTCTGTCAGTAGCTGGGTCTCTCATGTCCCCTTCCTTCCCAAGCAGCAGTGTGTTTCCAAGAGCTGGAGGGCAACTTCTGCAGCTGCTCATGCCAAACTTGGCTGAGAAAGAGTGACAGCCTTTGGGTGAGACGCCAAAATTTTGATCTGGTCTTCAGTCTGAATCAAGCCACCTGGATGTAAACCATTGTGAAAGTTACTTATTTCCTGTCATGAACAAGAGTTAGTTACATCAAGGACAAAGAGAATTTGCTGAATTTTTTTTTTTTTTTTGCATTTTCTTGTAATGGCTTTGTGCCATTTTTAGAATGTTGGTTTTCAGTAAGAACACAAAACAGTGGGAAGTGTAAACCAAATGCTATAAAACAAAAAGGTAAAGAATACATCTGGGGACGAGATTTAACTTTACTTTCAACAGTTTCATTAGCAAATGGAATATCTAGGAATCTTATGTATTCATGTGGTTGCACTTTTCAAGGTAACAGGAATAAGTTCATGCAAATCTTAAGCTTAATACACAAGATTGGTTCTCACAGCAATAAATCTGTCCCAGAGAAAAGCTGGATAGGTGTAGTGCTGTGTATTAAAGAGAGACATGTATATGGTTACCATGAATTAACTCACAGGTTGATGTGGCTAAAGGAGCTACTGTAGGAAGGATAGGCATGTGACTTCCTGTTACTGAATTTGAGAAGCTGTGCACTGATAAAAGTCAAGGCTGTCTCTTTACAGGGCAAGATCCCATGTTCTATAACTGTAGGGAAAAACAAAAGTTCAGTGATTCTGCTCTCTGAAAATGAGGATGGATTTTCAGTACAATGTTAAAGGCCTGCTTTCAACAACAGTAAATTGCTGTTGTCAAGTCCTGAGATTTATTTGAGTTAAGCAATACTCAGTTTCAGCTTGACATTCCTATTTGGGTGATTAAACCAATGCTTCACTTCTCAAAACAACTTTTTAGTACCTTTTAAGGGAGAAACGTTCAAATAAGTCATCTTAGGAGTTACAAGTACAAAAATTATGTATTGAGTCTTTAAACAGCAAGAATAAAGTACCCATGATTATATGATTAGTCTGACTTGCATAGAAGAGTGGGAAAGACTGATTATATGTCTGTCCACTCCTTTTCCTGCCATTTTCTATACATCTGCTGAGACACAAGGAAGACAAGAAGTCATGTGAAATATGGGTAAGCAGGAGGATGTTGTCTGTTTGAATATTTTCTGCTCTTTTTGCTAGTTCAGATGGCCTTGCTTTCATTACAGCTTAACTGTGCCTCTCCCTGCACTGGGGAGGGTTAAAATGCTTGAAGAGTGATGCAGGCAAAATGAAACTTTGTTTGTAGAAAGCTGACACATGCTACTATTAAAGGATGTGCTATGACTGCTTCTTGTCTCAGTGTTCATAGGACCATGAGTAGAAGTTACATTTATTAACTATAATCCAAGAACTCCTATCTCAGTTGTCAGTGTATTGCTAAGTTGATCAATGTTCTCAGAACAGGCTGTTTGCATACACTAAACGATTTCATCAAGGTAGTAATCAAATCCTGAATGCTATCCAATAAGAGTGTCAGAGATGAGCACTGGTGAGACCTCTGGAATGGTAAAAGAAAAGCGTAAGCACAACGATTGAATATCCCTAGGTGTGCAGAGATAAAAGTTAAAAAGATGTCTTGCTCAAATCCAGCCTCAGGGACTGGTACAAATGAAAACATGAAGAAAGTCAGGTGAGGTAAAGTCACCTTAGCTTAGGTGTAGTGTAATTTTTTCCTACTCCTTTGTACCACTGAAAAATTTACCCCTGAGATTCTTTTTACTTTAAGTATGTGTTTTTGTAACCATACAGATTTGTCACTTGAGATAGACAAGAGCACCATGTGAATTCTAGACTGCCCTTGGCTCTCAGGATTTGGGCAAATGAGAGTAAGACCACAGGTGTACATCCCTAAGAGAATCTTTATGGTGCCTGGACAGTTAATGCTTAGACACAGTGTCTGTATGCTACCAGCCTGAGAATAGACTGAAAAGGTAAAATGAGTTCAGGCTATTTTCAGCTTTCTGAGGAGCACTCCAAAGTCAGCAAGACTAAATAGAACAGGCTAACTGTGCAGTCCTTAAGAGGGGAAGAAGCAAGTAAACAGATTTTAAAAAGCAGTCAGTTACTGAGGTGTTAATACAGCAACAAGTACGTTCATGTTAATGAATCACAAACTAAGGGAACAGACAGTGGTGTTATTGAAAGGAAGCATATCTTATTTCACTCTTGGTACTTATTCTTGGCTGAACTTCAGATTTGTAAAGAAAATGCTCTGATTCAGTTGGTCCTACTAGAGAACTAGGACCAGTTTAGAGCCCCATACTTAGTGCTGTAATGGGAAACATACATGAAAGTGATGTGGCTGTAGGGAGAGTTTGAAGGCATAGACATTTACTATGATTAAGTAAAGGTGAGTGAAAAGTAAAGAAGGAAGGAAAGTAATGATGGTATTGGACTATATAGTCTTGCAGTAAGATTCCTCATGTCCACTGTGAAAAATGTAGGAAAGAAATCAGATATTTGAAGAAAGTTGGAGTGAATTTATATTGCACGTGTTCCAGTGCTGATAGCAGTGGTTAAATGGTTACCTGTGAATATTTAGAGGATTCTTGTAGTTGAAGAACATGTTAAACAATTGCAGCTTGGCTGTTGCCAAGTTTATATTTTTTCAAGGGAATAGATCAGGTTTTACCTTTAGTTGTCCTGCAGCCCTCATCACTGAAGTTTGTATTCCCAAACTGATAGTTTTACTCTTGCTTCAAAAATGATACTAGAAGAAAAGTTAAAGAATGTGTAAATCATTAAAGCAGGTGTTAATTCATATGTTAATACTACACCATGTTTTGGTAGTCATTTCTGTGTGAAGTGGCATATTATTTGAAAATGCCATTGCTAAATTGATTCTAGCACAGTAAAATAGTTCCAGCTCACTACAGTCTATAGAGAGGTGCCACTTATGATGCTTATGGACCATGTCAGTGAGTTTGATGGCACTTAAAATGGAATTCATAATAGTCTCTGTGTCAGAAAACTGCTGTTGGAAATCTTGGAGCTAAACAAACATTTTCTAAATGGGTCTGGGAAAATCAGGAAATAAAATGGAACCTTCAGGTCATTTGCCAGCTTTATTTTGTGTGAGCGTGATATAAGTTCAGTTAGCTGATAGGCTGTCACCTTTGTTTTTCTGTGTATTTGCCTTTCAGGCACACACCAAAGAATGACACAGCACAGTTAGGCTACTAATCTGTATTGCTTTGCTGAGCAATACCTTTTTTTATTTGTATATTCTCTTAAGAGGAGAAATCTGCAATGAGGAGCTTTCCAGATATCTTAAGGTCTCCTTCAGCTTCTCAATAAAGAGCATTTTAGAGAAAACAATCATGCTAAGTACATTTGTATCCCTACTAAACCCTTTGTAATGCAGTGACTTAAATTGTTACCTTTTAAGTCTTGTTGCAATAGTTACATGTGTAACACAATTAAAGAAATGCAATATCACATTACCTTTTCACCTTTGAGACAGTTGATACAAGTGTAGAAGCTGCAGGTGGTGTAAATGAGGTCACTAAATAAGACTGTATCAGTTATTACCTCCTAGCTGTTGCTTCCTTAACTAAAACCAGGTTGTAAACACATAAAATGAATAAGATGCCAGTCTCTGGTAAAGGGGTTACAGCTCACTTGTAACAGTGTTTATCTCTCAAGCAGTGTGCAAAATATGCAGTTGTCTTATAATAGTGATGCTGGAATTGCCAGTCCTTGCAGGAAATTGAACAAAATTTTTTGACCTTCAAGGGTCAATAAAAGACAGTCTGTAGTGAGTTGCTATTAGAGATTCTTTTCCTCCTTAACTAAATCTATTTCATTTGGGTCATTGCATTCTAAAATACTGACACTTAAACTTTGGTAGATATATCACGTAGTGAGGTGAAAGGTTTAGATTATGGTAAGTTATTTTTTTGGGTTTTTTTGTTTGTTGTTTTTTTGAGGAAAGGAATGTGTTGTACATAGCTTGGAAAGTGTTCAACTGTCAGCGTTTTAATTCATATTCATACTGCTATAGGCTGTATTCCTCCAGACGTGTGAAGCCTGATTGCCATGGGAAAATGAATACATGTTAACCACAGCTCAATTTCAATTTGTTTTTCTTCATGTTTATGGTGCCATGTCCTTCATTTTTAACTGCTGTTTCAGAATTTCTAAAATTGCTTTATTATGTTACAGAAAGAGTTCAAATAGCAGTCTACTATAGCCTTTATTCTTTTCCCTTTTGGCACTTGTTTCTTCTCACAACTGTAAAGACCATCTAAGGGCTTTCTGTATTCGTTTAGCAGTCTTGCATTTATGCTACATACACTTTTAATAGGCCTAAATGCTCTCCAGTCTTTTAAAATTTATTGGAAATAGCAGATTTGTACTCTGCCGGTTGTTTGGCTGTGCTTAAGAAGCAGAGCATAAATGTGTGGGTAACGTAAAAAAGTAGGAGGTAGTACTGTGCAGAAAGGAAAGACAGCCAACATGACACTGCTCAGTTTATTGAGCAGACCAGCTTGAGCTGTAGGCCGTGTCAGGTATGCTCCTGCTTGCATACATGCATACAGTTTACCATCAGTAGGGACCTGTCCCAGTTGCCACTCAGATGCGTCTGAACAGTGAAGCCTGGACGAGCTGTAACACTTGCCCCAGCCAGGCAGTGTCAAGCTCTGGGCAATGGCTGGATGCCAGCAGGTCATGGTTCCACCTGGTTTGCTCAGTGTCTGGTGGTTGGACTAGGTAATCACCAACCTCAGCAATCCTGTGATTCTAGGAACTTCATTCTAGATGTATAAGAGTCTGCCCAATTTGAAGAAAGTGTCAACTCCGTATTACACGCATGTAGCTCTGAAAGACTTACTCAGAAAGTTTTTGGTGGCAAATTCATTCTTGTTTTACTTCGTGGGAATCAGAAACTCTTGACTGAAAATTAGATTGACTAAGAGCCATCAAGGACTAACGCCAGTATGCTAGAGAATACTTCTGATCTTGCATGTCATTTGTCTGATTTTGAGTGCTAGCTCTGAGGCAGTATAGCGGCAAGAAAATAAAATGTAAAACTGTTAAACTTCTTGTAACCCAGAGTTTTTTATTTTGTTCCTTTAAAAGTTACTTTCGAAGTTGATGTAGAGGTTCACAGATGTTGCACACTTGCATATTGTGGATAGATCAAGAGCTTAGTAATGATACTTCAATTTTCCTATATTGTGTGTGTCTGAATGTCTTGTTGACTTGAATGTCTATAACATTTTTATCGAGGTTGTTGTAAAATATGGTTATTTTTTCCTCTTTCTTATAATATTGTGTCTTCATGTAATATAAATTGGCTTAAGCTGATTGTTAACATGAGTTTTAAACTGATTATTTCAAGTCATCATTCTCACTTGTCAATTATGGATAGACTGCTACATTATACACCTAGAATCCAAAGTTTGGCATGCATAAACTGGCTGAATAAAACCAGACTACTGATCAGTACTGTAATAAAGTAGAACTTTTTAGGAATATACTTCTGTATTTAATTGTTCTGCTGACTTGCACTAATCTTCCCCTCCTTCTCCACAGAATGTGTATGTTAACATAAGCCGCATCATGTCAGTAGCAAGCCGCCTGATCGAGTCTGGTCATTACGCTTCACAGCAAATCAAACAGATTGCCAGTCAGTTGGAACAGGAATGGAAGGCATTTGCTGCAGCCTTGGAAGAACGTAGCACGTTACTGGACATGTCCTCCATCTTTCATCAAAAAGCTGAACAGGTTAGTAAATGGTTAGTAAATGATGGACGACATCAACAAAAGTTTATGTCCTGGAATGGGGAGTTGTGCAGCTTGTTTTTGCTTTGGACACAAGTTCAAAAAGTGATTGAAAAGGCTGACAAGAAAACCAGAATATTTATTTCTGCCAATTTCAATATGCAATCAAAACTTTGTTCTCCTCCGTTTAACCCATTGGCTTTAAATTTTCCACAGAATGCTTTGCCTACTTCAGTGCAAGGTAAAACAACCAAATTAGCTATATGAATCAAAATGAAGTGGACTGAAATGTTTAAGTATATATATAATATATATATAATATAGATACTTTTAAGTATCTATATAATGCCTTTCTACATCTAGAAGCTGTCACTTCTTTTGTTGTCTTCACCACTCAACTCCCATCAATCCTTGTGTCAAGATTTAACTCATGATAATTGCTTCTAGAAAGCATAAGTTCAACTGGCCTGAAAGTTGAGAAGTTAATTAACTGCCTTCTGAATCTGAAATTGTGGTGGGAGATGTTTACTTAGTATTCCGTAGGAGATTCCTCCTATGCTATAAAAACATTTTAGCTTTAGGCCTATACCAATTATTTTAATTAAGTCATTAACCATGTGTAACTGCCAGAGAAGAAGTATATGTAGGGGAAATAGGAATAAATATCCCCAAGTTATTAATCTTAATGGCAAAAGCATGTTTTGCCCTCAAGGGAGTTCAGTTCTGAAGGAGTTGCTGTGTGTGCGCAGTTGAGTCACCTGCTGATCTTGTAGACTGTCTGCTCTGTGCATCCCTGGTGTGTTGGGAGAGCAGAGGTTCTTGGATGGGTATGGCTGATGTGCTGTATGTAGATACTTTTCTTTCATTTTGCCTTGCTAAATTATATCCAAGGAAAGGTTTCATGTCTGATATAACTTTAATTTGGAATGAATGAAGGAAGCATTTGGGTGCTGGAAACTTCAGAAACAGAGAGGCAGTACACTTGATTTTAAGATACTTTTTCCCTGATTTCTACTACATAGATATTTAACTTGATAAATATCTTGACATTAGAAATGAGAGTGTATTAAGATGCAAATACACGTTGCTTTTCATTATGTTAGTGGTGACATTGGCTTAATGTCCTTAGACAGACTAATATAATACAATAATGCCACTGTAACAAGTCCTTTCAGCTGGTTTTACAGAAAAGCTACATAAAAATGAGATTGAAGAATTGTCTTCTGATAGAAAAGTCAGCAGTCAGCTTGCAGCTTTTGATAGACACAGTTCAGTACCTTGTCAATGTTGATGCTTTTCTAATTACTTGGGTCATTTGGGTTTGCATTTAAGCACTTTGAGCCATACACGTAGGAGAGAGATGAATGAAATGTAAACAGGTAGGTATACCTTAACTCAAATGCTGTCACTTTTCATAACAAAAATAATAAATTATGCTCATCAGAAGTCAAGGGACTAAATTTTTTGTGTGATTGTGTGCTGGGCAACCATAGCAAGGGTCAGTGTTACCTTCTTTACCACTAAATAAAAGCGTGAACAGGAGGAAAGATAAAAATGAGAGAAAATAGTGCCGCATCTGCTGGGATTAATTTACTTTTAATTGCTCATTCTGCAGTTTTCATTTTATGATTAGCTGCAATGGATTGCCCCAGTTGATTTGTAAGATACTTGCCTGTGATATATTAGCTGTTTCATTAACAGTGGAGAGAAAGTTCAAGGAAAGAGAGTTTGGAATGTGAGGAATGACCCTTTTAGAGAGTGGTGTAGCTTGACCTACATAAAAAGATTAAAATGTAAGCAGCCCAAGCAAAAACACACCCTTCTTGAATGCATGTGTTCTCTTGCAAGTGACAGGTAAGTGTTGCTGCCTACTGTCAGGCACAGTGAAGACTGTACCAGCTATCAGTGCCTGCTCACTGCACATGGAGCTTCTGTTAACGTTCATGCTTAACCTTCGAGATTTTTTAAACGGGCCCTTAATGAGAATCAAAGAAGTATTTTAGAGCTACATACTCCACCACCTTTCTGCCCCACTATCAAACAATAGAAGAGTACCAGAAGTGATCTATGAATTTGTTTTTCCTCAAAAGACTACTTTGCTCCAAGAATTAAGATACGTATGATGAAATAAAAGGCTTGGTCTCATAACTTTTGAGTCTTGAACTTGACATGAATAGAAGAGAAAATTTACTTTACAGAGCTCACATATGCTTGGCTGTACTAGGTTTAACAACTATGAAAACTCCTAGAAAAACAGATTGTTTTTTCCTCTTTCTATTCCTAGCATAACAGGGGTATAAAATTCAGGCCCCCTAGCTGTGAAAAAGTAAGTTGTCAGAACTTCTGCTGTGCATATAGCTGTGATGGCAGTTTCTTGTCTGTCAAGACAGCTTAACTTCAGAGATAACTTAAATTGTCTGCAGAAGAGATTTCTGTTGCAGTATCCTCAATTTCCCCTGAAAGGCTTGACTCGAGCAGCTATGCTGATACAGCTGTGTGCTCAAAGTTCAATGCTAGTCCTAAGAGACCTCCACTTAAGTTGTAAATCCCTTACATGCTTGCTGCTGTAGTAGCTTGCCAAATGGATTTAGTGCTTCTCTGCACGTAGAAGTTAGTTCTTTGGGGACTGAGGTGTGAATTCACTGTGCCCTGACACTGCTTTGCTTCCTTGATAACCTCTTTCCAGCAAAAGACAACTGTGGAGTGTTTCAGTGAATGGTTCAGCAGTAATTCTTTGTATGCATGTGCAAAGTAACATGGTTTTCTCTGAAGATTAAAAGGAGGTGAGGTGATAAACCACATGATACCATGAGTATCTGCACAGAGAGCTGATGGGCAAAAACCAAGGGTTTGGACTTGAAAGCTGTAGCATGTTTTTCTTCCTTGTGTAAACAAGACCTTAGTTGGCTTTTGTGTTTCTGGAATGGTAGGTACAGGATGAAGGAAACTTCTTCTTAGCTGTAAAGTCAAGAGAAGGAGCAAGAGTGCACTTGAAGCATCAATATTGCTAATAGTTACATTGGTTCTGAAGACTGCTAACATCCAGCTAAGCCTCCCTGTCACCTAACAACTCAATGAGTTTCAGATACCTAAAAGCACAAGTAAAGTCAGAGTTGAAAATTTCTTTCTATTCTGATATAAATTTCTGGTTCTTTCTGAGAGAAATACTGTAAAGACTTCTTGCTTAAAAGAAGTCTTTTCAGTGTCTGTGACACAGATGAATGTCCTTTTGTATATTACTGTCATGGTAGAACCTGAAATCAAAGCCAAATGTTTCTTTGTTGCAGTACATGAGCAATGTGGACTCATGGTGTAAAGCCTGTGGTGAGGTGGAGCTTCCCTCAGAACTGCAAGATTTAGAAGATGCTATCCATCATCATCAAGGGATATATGAGCACATTACTTTGGCTTACTCAGAGGTCAGTGTTTTGTTTGTTTCCTTAGATAAAATTGTATCATGTTAAGTTTGGATCATGAGTCAGTAGCACTTGTTGCATTAGGAGTTAGTTGGAAACTCAAGTGCTGAACTTCTTTTTAAATTTTACATACTGGATTTTGCTATTGTTGTTCAAAAGTGAAGTGTTAAAGTCCTCCCTGTAACCTTTGGAAAGAAATAAAAAGGATAGATTTAACCATGTATGGTACAAACAACCCTTGGAGTGCTAAAGTACTAAATATGTTTTAATTTGCCTTTGCATGTTACTGCCTTTTAATAGCAGTGGGATACTATTGTTTAGGCATTTACTTGAAGTTAGCTCAGCATTCTTTGGGAAGGTATTCTGTTGTCATGGATTTCTCTTAGTGTATTTTGAAAATCCATCTCTGAAATTGCCTCACAAAAAAACCTTAACTATCAAAGGACGTTACTTGAGAAGCCAGAAGGTAATGCACTTAGTCTCATCAACCTCAAAGACACTTAAATGAGCTAGGATGCCTATGTAGTCAGCATTTGTAAGATTGGCATATCCTGTGCTGGTGCTAATCTTGGACTCAGCACACACTGGAATCATAATATTTGTTACTATTTCTAGTAGTTGTATTGCAACTTAAGATAAAATGCTTATTCTGAACATGTCTAGAAAGTGATGACTCAACTATATTTTTGTTTTCTTTCAAAAGTTGAGTTTTCTGTTGTGCTTTACGTAGCAGAAGTTAAATTGGTATTCACTGTTATTAGCTAACAGGTATTTTCTGCTTTTCCTGCTTTACTTGCCTTTCCTTCTTCTCTCAGGGTTGTTCTCATTGTTGGGTAAAACTGTTTTTGCTATTCAATTGGTGATCTTGTTGTGGATGAAATACAGTAGTTTTGTACTGAAATTCCATGTTTGGTTAAATCATGGTAAAAATGATCAGTGGACACAGGATAGCTTAGGCCACAGCTTGCACCTGTCTTTAAAAGGAGGTCATGTGGGTTTGAATTAGTGGTTGTGATTTATACATTATATTATAGTTAAAACTACTTTCTGATGAACCAGCTTAATTATAGGAAGCTGAATCCTAAGTCAGGTCACATTTCATTTAGCAGTAAGGGAGTGTAAGATTAGTGCTGATCATCCATCCCATTGTTAGTGTATCAAAACTGGCTTTTTTGAATGCCTGCCACCTGAGGGCCTGCATAAACTTTGTGACCTTGAGTCAGATGTCCAGGGTTCATGAATTCTTGTTCTTCTGTGTAAAATACACATTGATGTCCCTATTCTCACTCTGTGCCATGCTGCTGTGTCAACTGATCTAATGACATACTATCACACCTGATAATACTTGCAATTTTACTTACACATAACTCTTTTAACTCATTCTTGAAAGCATGTTTTGTAGTAACGTTTCTTGTCTTCATTATAAACTTTCATCATTGGGAGGGACAGAGACCTAGCATGATTGTAACAGATTTATGTGGAGAGGCATTCTGGGATGCATGCTTCATGAGAGTGCAGCAAGGAGGAGAAAGGCTAGATTTCTCTAGAATAATGATTATAAAAGGGTGAGGTTGAATTTTTTTTCTACTTGGTTCTGTTTGGTTTGAGTTGGTTTTGTGTGGGTTCTTTGTTTTTTGTCAGGAATGTGACTGGATGAGCCTGCTGTAAGTGTAAATAAGTACTGTGGATTAGCATGTTAAATAATGTTTGCTTGCTGGTGAGGCATAAAGAAAATAAATTAGACTGGTAGATTATAGGATTGCTTTGGGAGATATCTTGAAAATTTATTTAGGATTTCAAAGCTGTAGCTTTTGACTTTGGGATGGCTAGATATTTTAACAAAATCTTCACTGGTACTGCTCAAAGGAAAAAAGAGCACTAAGTGCCTTTCTTCTGATTTCTGGTCATTACTTTTCCCCATCTGGTAAAAAACCAGTTTTGTCTTTAGTAACCAGAACTGGTGCAGAAGTAATAACTGTGTGTGTATGTACAACTTGTGTTCCTTCTCTGGGCAGAAGGTTTTATTTTGCATTTTTCAAACATGCATTCCTTTTTGAAGATTGATGGAGGCATCTTTCTGTGTCAGGATATTACAGCACTATTGCTTATCATTATTAGATGTATGACTTCATTTCTATTACAGTATGGAGCTCCTTTCATTTTGTGATGAATGAACAGTGGGGGAAGAGAGAGAGCAACACTATGGGAATCACAACACTGTCATTCATTTTAGATTGCAATATCTTGACAACACGACTTGGTTGCAAAGTAGAAGACAGTAATTTTAAGAAAGTAAATGCTTTAAGACTAGACAGTCAGATTTTACTGAGGGTAATTACTGTATATTACTAGTAAAGCAACTTACTAGCTTACAAGATGAGACAATTGGTATGCCTGAAAATCCGACAGATGTGCCTTAAAGGAAGTTATATATATAAATAAAGTTATGCGTCTCACTGAAATCTTAAAGCAGTCATGCACTAAGAAGGAAGAAAATTTTAGTGTATTAACTCCAAAGTAAAATCTGTGTAGTCATTTGTTTATAAAGCTAATGAACTAATTGGATCAAGGGGCTGTCACAATTACTTTTATCACCTAGATTTTATGGACTCTGAATGGCTAATTGAAGTCCATTATCTTGAAATACTTGAAGGACTTACTAGATAATTCTTCTGGATACAGAAAAGAAAAAACATGTCATTGTAACTGTGCTATTGCCTGTGCATTTTTCTGCTGACCTGACTTTACTGGAGCTAATTTCAGAAGTGAGCATCATTCTCTGTGTTGATACTCATTGCTGAAATGAAAGAGCTTGAACTGAAACTGAGAAATAAACTCCCTTGTTACCTAATTATCAGAAAACAATTTTCATTTGGATCTGTTTGACTACTGAATAACAAATTTAAAATGTGCCTAGACTTAGTAAAAATTGTTGAAAAGAGCCACTGGGGGAAGGCCTTGGCAAATTTGCTGTTTCTGACATGGTGTGGATTTGATGGATTCAGGCTATGTGTTTTACTGTTTATACTTGTGTCTTGCGGTTTCAGATGATTTTTGTTCCTGCCTGCTAAATGAGCTGTTAGAAAAGTTCTTTGCAGGTAGCATATTGATACTGAATTGTAACAGCTCTCTGAGTTTCATGCTAAAAGTGACAGAGTAAACAGCAATGAAAAGTGTTTTTAACACTAAATGTTGATAGTGACCAGATAAGAGAGGATTATTGCTTTTTAATTATCATGCAAGGTAAATCTGAATATTTCTGCTGTGATATAAATGAGAGAAGACAACAGTCAGAAATGACAAATGTTTCCGGTCAGTATCAGTAGTTAAACACATTTTGGAACACAGTACCTTTCTGTGCTACATGGAAAGGGTTTATGTGATTTAATCAGAATTAAGTTTGCCATAACAGCAGTTTTCCCTTGGCTTACCAGTAGCAGTAATAATTTAGAAGCTGTAAATCGTATCAGATTGAGTCATGTACTAAGTATAATATCTGCTGGTTTAAATGTATTTGTCAAATATTAACCTACAGAAAGTAACCTCCCTGTTCACCTTTACAGCAAATGAAGAGAGAGAGATTGTTTTGGAAGGATAATTCTGGACAAATTTTAGGTGTTTTGTTGACTAGGGATAGAGATGAAGAATATTTATTCAAAGCTAGATTCTACTAGTTTTTTTTAAAAAAGCTCACTACAACAACAAAAAACTCAAACCAAACAAAAAATCCACACACTTTGAAGGAAAGTCATTCTTAAAGTAATGATGAAATGGAAAGACAGGCTGTTATTTAGGAGAGTGCTACTTGTTAAAATTATTTTGAAGAGAATACAATTTTTTTTCTTTCCTATAATAGGTGCATGTAGGTAAACATTCCTGCAATAAAACGAGTCTTCATCATTGCTCCCTTAGTTCTTGAGGACATTTATAACTGGGAGAAGGGGTGGGGTACCAAGTAGTAGCCCAACAAGCTTTTGGCAAGACAAGTAATTCTTCGTCCTTTCTGGTGGTCAGGTGAGCCAAGATGGGAAGTCACTCCTTGATAAACTTCAGAGACCTTTGACTCCCGGGAGTTCTGATTCCCTCACTGCATCTGCCAACTACTCAAAAGCAGTTCATCATGTCCTGGATGTCATCCATGAAGTATTGCATCATCAGCGCCAACTGGAAAATATCTGGCAGCATCGAAAGGTCCGCTTGCACCAGCGGCTTCAGCTCTGTGTTTTTCAGCAGGATGTTCAACAGGTGGGTTTTGTTTCATTTTGTCTAAATGCCTTTCTATTCTGTCAGCCTGATTGCACTGACAGGTGAGTTTTCACTGCTAATTCCCATGTTTTTTTGTACAACAAGTGAATAGTTGCATGAGATTGTTAGAATGATATCAAGTTCTGTGTATTACCAGAACTTGGGTATTGGCTATTATGGATAACAATTATAGTTGAAAGTTAGTTCTACTTCATATTTTTATGATTTTAAATTATTTACTTTAAGTCATATATGATGAAAAAGATTTTTAATATGGACAGCTGTTCTGAGTTTGTGCTGGAAGCTGTCATTCACTTTCTAGGTAAAATTCTGGACTTGAAGTGTCAAAAAGGCTTCTTGTTGTAACATGCAAAAAATTAATAGTGTTTTTCTGTAAAATTTTAAATCCTCAGTGATACTTAATTGACTTAATAGTGTTTCTTTAAAACCTGAGAGTAGTTATTATCATAAAAATGACCAAAATTATAATCTTTAAAATTTTTAATAATTATAATTATAAAAATTACAGATTAGATTTATTTCTTATAATAACACTGTTCTTGAATTAATTGTTATTAGCTGCTATTTTTTATTATTATGACAATATCTGTAGAAGTTAGTAGTTACATACAAGCATTAGTATCTCTGACACAGCTTTATGTTTTGAAAGTAAAACAACATAAAATTCCTTGGTTGGTGGATTTTTAATAAGCATAAAATGTTGGCTTTGGACTTCAGTTAACAGAGACATTAGTAATTTATCCTTTAAGAGCTGATCTTCATAAAAAAAGTAAAGATGGCCAGTATTTGCTGATCATGGTCTTTCATTTCAGTGTAACAGTGTCCAGAAATCACAACTTCTGAATGGGGTTTTTAGATAGATAGCCATAGTTCTGGTTAACCTAATCTTTTTTCATCAGAATTAGTTGCACTTCAAGCTAAATTTCTTGTACTTTTCTATTTGAAGATGATACTGGATGTGAGCAGTTGGGAGTGAAATAACCGATTTTCATCATGTACAGTACTTGAAAAAGATAATTTAGTCAGATGGTCGGGAGACTGAGCAATCTTGATAACTGAACTTTCTTTGACATCTGGTGACTATCTCTTCATGTAATTAAAGAAAATAACTTAAATACTTAGGCAGTAAATTATGTAAAATCTCCAAAACTTTATTACTTGGGTTTTTTTATCTAAAAAGAAGCATACATTGAAAGACAGGCTGTTATCCAGATTGTCAACGCTGAGATGTGACAAAGGATGTAGAAAAGTATGAAAAATATTAGCTGACAAAAAAAAGGAAAAGCAAGCATAGGGAATGTTATGAATGGTCAGCAAGGGCACAGAGAACAGAAGAGTCCATTCGTGATACCACTGTATAAATCCTTGCGGCTCTCCAAGAAGATTACAATACAAGTAGTTGCTAGTGAGGAGGGTCCAGTGCTGGTACTTGCATGAGTAGTCAGTGAAGGGCCAACTCAGAATATGCTGTGATTCTGTGATGAGGCACAGCCCACAAATGAATCCCATCTTAAATTGAAAAGGCTTTGTAAGGAATCTTCAGAAACTGGAATTAACACAGTAGTTTGATTCTCAGGGAAAAATGTAGGTCCTCTCAACAGTCTGGTGCCAACAAGTACGGGTTGGATGGTGGAACTTCCTCCTCTAGTTTGAATTCAGTTTCAAGTAGGACCTACTTAGGCAATCTACTTAGGGATCTCCTGAGGTAATTTGCCAGGTGCATAATTCAAGTTTCAGGCCTGTAGGCCAGGCTTTAGGCAATTTATTTTCTGAGGGAAGGCATTCATTAAATTCTGCAGAGAGTCTTACTGTACTGCTCCTACTCTTTGCCTTTAATATCTTGGGAGTCCTAAAATGCTTGTAGGAAATTTTCATTTTCTGCTCCATCCTGAATCATGGCTCTTGGTGTGGAAGAGTTAGCTCTCAGACTGCTTTGTTCTCTGAAGTTGCCAAATAACCCATCATTAGACTCAAGTCATTGTGCAGCCACCACCAGGTTCTTCAGCAAGATGCTGGATTTTTCCTTCTCTGTATTAGACTCATCAGCCTTTGGAACTGCTGCATTTAAGATGAAGTAGTCACAGGTTTAAAAAAAACAAAGTGGACAGCTTTACATATTTTTATAACTTCCAGTATCAGGAATGTTCTATCCAAATCATGGATGTAGATTGTGAGTTCACCAAAAGTTTTCAGTATGAACCAGTTGCCTCGAGAATGTTGGTCCACATTGACTTATTATTCAGCACATGCCTTACCTACTGGTTGGAGAAATTTCTTTCATCCTGTTTGTGCTTGTGGTTTCTTTATATGCTTTGCAAGACAGACATTGAATTAAGGTAGCAAGAGATCCTCTTAACAGTTTGAAGCTGCAGCCTTGTGCGCTAATGCACATCTTTATCAACCACATGAAATTTCAAGCTAGATCTGTACAGAGGAGCAGCCCTTGCTTGCTGTATTCCTAAGCCCTTCCCTTAGTATCTAGTAGTTACCACTGTCAGAGATTGAGTTGTCCTTTGGTTTATCTCTGTAATGACTGTTAATTACTGGAATGTTGCATGTGGAAGTATAGCTTTAACTATGTTGCTTTAACTTAACTTTACAGGTATTGGGTATTTTTGGCACTGCATTATGAATCACAGTGGGAATTTTGGTCACTGTTCCCTTTCATAATACAACTTTTCATACTAGGATTTCAGTGCAGGTCAATCTGTAAGACAATGACCATTCAACATCCATACCAGAGAGATAATCTAATAGTCACAGCAGATGTCTTAGTTTGTAGCTCCCTTGGCTTTGAAAATTTATCTGGGGGGAAAAAAAGTGATCTTGAATAAAAATATTATTTTTTCTTGCAAAACAAAATCAAAACAACTTCTTCAGATCATCCTAATTAATCTGAGAAATGGTAGTTTTTCATATGAATAATCATTAACACCATTCAATTAATGAAATTACCATAGTTTGAGGTATTAGTTAAATTTAAATCCACGATGGTTCTGGAATGGTTTATGTAGAGCTCCAAAGCAACTTTCTTTCTAAAATACTTTGGTTTTTGTTTGCACATTCTTTCTTTGTTCAAATGTTAAAAAATTCAATTAGGAGTGATTGAGAAGCTAACATGAAAGAAAGCATCTTTTAATTATTGTCAGTAAAGTTAAATGTGGTGGGATGTTTTTTTTTCATTTCAGAATAAGCTAAGTGTGGCTCTCTTCCACTGTTGTGTGTTAGTTTGCACATAGTGGCAAGCAACCAAGAGCACTGTAAGTGAATCTGTAACTGTCCTTTAGCACGAGTCTGTGATTTCCTCCTTCTCCCTCTGCTGGGTTAATGAAATAACTCAGTTCATGGAAGTGTTAAGTGAGTGACAGAGCTGAGTTGGGGGAAGGAATTGGCCGTGTTGAGCTGGTACTTCACTTTGTGTTACTTTCACCTTAGAAAGCTCTTTGGGTTTTCTCTTCTGTCTTGCATGTTCTTGTATACTGGGAAGGTGTTTGTAGTGGGGCTTTCCAAATCAACAGAATCATTGTGGTGATATCTTGAGTACATCAAGAATCATCTGCTGATCTTTTAAAGCAAGTAGTAAGGAAAGTAGTGTATGAAATAATGGAAATAGTAGATAATAAGTGAATTACAGAAAATTTGAAATGTGAAAACATATGACAGTCTTAAACTGAATGGAATTCTGAGTCTGACTTTAGGTAGCAGAAACATGCTGGGAGATCTAGTTCCCAGTTAGTTTGTATATTAACATCTAAAAAAAGGGGTTTTATTTTAATTAAAAAAAAAAAAAAGTCTGACCACTGGCACTCAATTGTCTGTGTAGCCATTCTACATGCTAGTAAAAGTATGATTTTATGTTTAAGACTTAATAAGCTTACAAGTAAATAAGAGTCAGCCTTTGACCTAAGGAACGGAGCTGACTGATTCTGATATGAAGCAATAAAGCAGATTTGGAGCAGCAACATGTTCTGCTCTTCTAGGCCATGACAGGTCCAAATTGAGCATGAAGATAATGCTTCTGGTAGAGTGATACTGCTGACACTTGTATGATCAGTTTTGGTGCCTGAAAAACTCTCCTGATAGCTTGCAAGCCAGAAATTAGCAAAACATGCTGGTAGGAGGTGTTTTGAGGGTTTTTTTGGGGGGTGGGAGGGGGATTAGTTATTTTTGTTGTACTTGTTTGGAGGGGGGGTATTTTGATTTGGTTTGGCTTGTTTGTTTTTGTGGGGGTTTTTTTGGTGTTTTTTTTTTTTTTGTTTGTTTGTTGTTTGTTTGTTTTTTCCCAGAAATACATTTATTTGATCATAGTGGGTGTCTTCTGAGTCCATTTTGGATAAATCTGCTGCTTCTTGCTTGATCTGTCTGCCTCAAGACAGGTTACAGACACTAGTTTCAGCCTTGACTAATGAAGGGCGGGCCATGAATGCTTGCTACTTGCTAGCATCAACATGATTTCACTGTGTGATTCCCATGTGGCTTTTGAAGGCGGTTCCAGTGTAAAATGGGACTTTTTTTTGAGTGAGTATTTCCACATTTTAACTGTCCGAAGATCAGAAATGCAGATATTTCCATCTTCCCCTTCTGAATGCTATGTCAGCAGCAAGTAAGTGGAGATCAGAAACTTGAATTTTTGCAAAGTAGGTAAAGGGGTGGGGGGTGAGGAGTGGATAATAATGTGGGAAAGACTGGTGCAAATGAGCACAACGAATCTGCAAAAGATCAGGTTTGCTTCTACAAGCAGCATATACCACATATTTTACAGCCATGAGCAATGCTTTTTAAAATGAAGCTGGTTTTCCGTAGTAGTTTCTTCTGCCTTATATTCTTTTGGGAGTTAGAAAAGTAAGCATTTTTCTACATCCTGTGTTGGGTATGAGGATGGTTTTGCTGAGACTGCAGTAGAACTTAATTGCATCATTAAAGCAACTTGCTGCAGTGGAGGGTGATACTATTCACCCTTTCACTGAAAGGTGTTGAGCCTCTTAGACACCTATATATTCCTTAAGTACCAGACTGAATTCCATTTGCGTTCAGTATTGGTAGAAGAGCCCTTAGTGGCTCAGTATGATGATTTTTGTAACTCTTACTTCTCCCAGGAAGAGGAAGAAAATGTGTAAGTTGCTAAAAGGCTAATATCAGTGCCAACTAATGGTTTTGTCCTTTGATTGAAGTGGTATGCAAAGCACTTAGTGATGGGAAGAGCCTAACTTGACTCTGCCTCTACATGCTGTAAAATTCCCAAGAGTGCTTCCTCAGTTTTGTTAAGAATCAAGGTATGAAGAGTGAACAGTAATGATACGTGTATTCATACTGATTTCACTTAGAGGCAGTAATGTTTCTCTAGTTGAGTGGTTTATGTCATGATCTGTGTACTGGATTCCTATGACAATTTCTTCCCCTGAGAAGTTACTCAGCATTATTCAGAGCAAAAATCATTCTCCCTGGGCTGCTTTCTGCATTTCATCCCATGCTTTTTGGGGCTGATTTTGCTGTTGATTTCATTTGTTAGCTTGTAACTGTTAGTAGTCTCCAGAGTCCAGTCTAATTATTTCATCCAAACATATCTCTTTTCAGCTCTTTTTATAACGGGGAAAGTAGTCTCCTGGAACTAGTCAAAAATACTGGTAATAATAACTGAGGCTATGTTTAGCTCCTCACTCTCCTTTCTCTGATCGATACTTTACCTTGAAAGAGAGCAATGAAAACTTGCATTGACCTAAAACACAATAATACTCTTTTGGCAATACTTACTGGGAAAACAAGTATTGCAGAAGTTAAAATTGGAGATTTAATGAAGTGTTGGTGATTTGAAGTAGCTGTATTTTGTGTTATTAGGGATTTGTTTGTTGTTTTGAAGATGTCCAGTAGTAGAGAGCTTGCAAATGGAAAAATATTTGCACAGTCAAGATAAATGAGAAAACCATGTTTTCATTCTTTTGCTAAAGAAAGCATGGATGTTTTTCATGGGAATGGTGTGTGGGATTACATGTGTACTGAATGTGATCAGGAGTGGTGTTGCAGGACTGGCTCTCAAAGCTATATGGAAGAAAAACAAAGTCTCTCTTTAGTTATACTCAGTTACACTTTCAGTAAAAGAAAACTGTCGAGAAAACCTCACCCAACTTTAGGAATCAGAGTAAAGGACAATAATAGATAAGAAGAGGCACAGGACAGGCTTTTGGAAGTTATTTTCAAAACCAACTAAAATATTCATGTTTTAAGGAATAAAAGAACACTGGAGGTGAATGTTAGGTAAGGTATTCTGTACCACTACATAAGTGCTGTGTAGGTACGGTTAGCTGACTTAAAAAAATTCCTTATGTGCTGTTGTTTTTAATTCTGAATGTCATTCTTGAACCTTTTGAGTATCTTCCAAAAAATTGAATACCATATGCATACTGAACTAATAGATTATGTCTAGGAAGTATTAGTTTGAAGAGAGGTTAGATGTTTTTCTTCATTCACTCATCAGAATTTTGGTACATGTGCAGAAATACTTTATGTTAACTGACAGGAACTAATTACATGTATAGTTTTTACTATTTATAAAGCTGTCAGCTCAGTCTTTGTGGTAGAAGCATTAAGGTCCTTAAAATGTGCTTTGTTCACCACTTTTTCAGCTATAAAATTTACAATAAACAATTATGTCTGATGTTTTGAGGTGATAGATGCCTCTTAAGAACTGGAGCATGTTCTTTCATATGCTCTGAATATAGACATTTATCTCATAATGATTTCAACTAATTCTTCTTGTGTTAATTGAAGTTAGTTACTACTGAATCTTACATCTTGACTTAATCATATGTAGAAGGTGAAGTGAGTTATCATCTAAAATAGAACTTCACTGTGTTATTCACCAGCAGTGTGCAAGCTTCATTAGTGTTACCTTGCAGAAAAAATGTCAGCTGAAGGCATAAACAGATTAGAGAGACCCTCACAAGGGGTCTTGCCACTTGGATCAGATTACTGTCAAACTGATGAATGCGGAGAAATGGGGTTGTCCTTGGTAGGCATCAAAATAAAGATATAATCTTGAATCATACTATTTTGCTAGCTTGAGCTAATTACCGCCTTGAGAAAAGTTAAATGAGATGTAATTAATGTCCTTCAATGGCAACATTGTGTTTTAATCCAGCAGTTCAGTTCTTTTTAAGCAGTGCCTTTACATCTTCTCAATTGCTTGAATAATTGTCTTTTTGTTGTAACATTCAATACAGCCACTCAGGATTTCTGTGTGTCTCTCTTCTGTACCACAGGTGTTGGATTGGATTGAAAACCATGGAGAAGCTTTTCTCAGCAAACACACTGGAGTGGGAAAATCCCTGCATCGGGCCAGAGCTTTGCAGAAACGCCATGAAGACTTCGAAGAGGTTGCTCAGGTAAAAGCAATCACGTGAAGGACTGTACACTTGTCATGGAAATAAGTGAAAAGTTCCTGCTTTTGCACTTAAGGCCTGTGCAGAAGGAGCTCCACTACAAAACATTCCATTCCAGGAAGGGACTGTTTTGTTTCTGTTGCAAGTTTTTATTTCATTTCTCCTTTATGCTCCAGCTTTGAGATGAAAAAGACAGACTTCCACAGTCCTAGAGGGTGTGAGCCTTAAAGCACAATAGAACTGCTCTGGCATAATTATTATTATTTATTATTTATTATTATTATTATTATTATTATTATTATTATTATTATTATTATTATATTTCTTCAAAATCATATTTTCAAATATTGATTTACAGAAGAATGAAAGCTCTCATTTCCAAGTAGCTTAGTTCCATGGGATTCTAGGATTTAAACTTTTGTGCAGCCTGTAAGAGAGGATGGAGATGAATTGAAAGTCCTGCTTTCTTAAGCTTGGGGAGCTCCCAGATTCTCACTGCAGTCTCATGGAGAGGAAACGGGGACTCCTAAGAAACTAAGTGAGCCAGCAAACTGGCCAAC
This sequence comes from Pyrgilauda ruficollis, assembly GCF_017590135.1. Taxonomy (NCBI): domain Eukaryota; kingdom Metazoa; phylum Chordata; class Aves; order Passeriformes; family Passeridae; genus Pyrgilauda; species Pyrgilauda ruficollis. Next base: position 7,973,386 of record NW_024525156.1, read on the forward strand.
CTGGGTTGAGGTTTTTTTTCTTTGAATACACTTGAGTTTGTATATGTTCTCCTCTTCTGAATAACCTTTAGTTTAGCCTTAAGTGGTGATACAACTTCAGAACACATTTTTCTGTGAAAAAAATCAAAACAGAGATACAAAGGAATGCAGGGAAGTTAACAAGGAGCTGCTGTAGCCTCTAAAAGGGGATGTGAGGTGAAGAAAAACCCTGTGATGGAAGCTAAAGGCTAGAATCCTCCCATAAGTAACATGCACTGTCTGTCCAGTCTTAATGACTGGTAAGAGACAACATCATTTCCAAGATTAATGAAGAAAAATCTCTGAAGGTGAGGTTGACACAGGGGTGCTTCATTCAAACAGAAGGCAAAGTTATTAGATAATTGTGGCATTGTATGCAGGAGCTTGGCAGTGACACCTGCTATGGGGAATGCATCAGAAGTGTTGTTTACAGTTTGCCTGTCTAGTGGAAGATTAAAGTCTTGATAAAATTTCATTGTAAATACAGTCTTAGAGCACTCCAGTGGCTGAGGACTTGAAATTGCATCAGAAAACTTCCTCAATATTGCTTTCCTGTAAAATTTTCAAAAAGAATAGGTTTTGTTACTTTGTTGTATATACATGCTGGATTTTCTATATGCATGTCTATTACTTAAGTTTTAGTAAAAAGTACTATTTTCCATGTGGAAATACTTATTTTTCTGGGTCAGACAAACAGGAGTCTATTTCTGTAAGACACTTAACAAAGCCTGAATGATCTCATACTTAATGCTGTATTATTTGGGCAAAGAAGAAGGAAATGTTTGAGTAGCCAAAAGTGGATGAAGTGCATAGAAATGTTACTTGGATGTTAAAAAAAGCATCTTGTTAATTTGCATTAGACTTTAAAGCAGAAAATTTTAAAGCAAATGTTTACTAAAAACTTCCTTTGACTGAATGTTACTGGAGTTTGAAATTATCTCTTCAGGGAATGGGTGTAAAGTTCTATTTTTGGAGATACTGAAAACTTCTATTGGTCAAAGAACTTAAATATACTACAGGGGACCATCTTCCACTGACAGAAGGATGGACAAAATGATCTAATAAGTATTTTCTTCATCTCTAACTCTTGAATGTGTAGTGAGTTACTGCCAAGAGAAGCACACCCTCTGAGTTGTTCCTGTTACTTGCTGTAAAAATGAATATAAGCAGCCCAAAAGGCATTCCTGTTGTTGCTGTTACAAGGAAGATGATGTTCAAGTATAAAACAGCACTCTGCAGTCCTTTTTAAAGCACCAGTAACTTTTGGCTGACTTATTTTCTGCCTACATTTCTGGTTGGTCCAGGTCTTTGGTGTGTTTTTCATTTGGGACTTTTTTTGTTGTTGTTGTTGCTCTTTCTGTTGTGATTTTGGTTTTGTTTGTTTTTAATAGGACTCTGGGCATTATTAGGGGTTTTCAGTCTGTTCCGGCCAGAAGTTGAAAGTAATGTTAAATGAAGTGTCACTGGCATGGCAATGTTGTGGCAAATCCAGGGAGCCAACAGTTATGTTGACATGTTTCTGGTCAAAGGCTAACTCCTGATTTTGAGTGGAGTGAAAATTGTTTTTCCTTTTTTCTTCCTTTCTGCTTCTTCCCACATTATTTTTTTTAATGTGAATGAGGTGCCATTTCCTCAACAGCATTCAAAGAGATGTTAAAATAAGCTGTGTGTCAAATAGAATAGGCGTTCCAGTCAATGGGCTGTAGTCTCACAAATTAGTCACTTCTAAATTCATGTGAAATGAAGGTTTGTTTCTCTTCATTTAACACTTTTTTATTACCACTACAAAAGCTAGATAGTCGAAACTCAGCTAATAATCCTCCCTAAATTCTGATTACAGATTAATTCTACACATTACATACTTTGACTTGCACCCGCTATTGTAAAATAGTGTTTCTCTTTTCTTGTGAAGCCTGGCCAGTTCAATTTCTACTTACCCATCTTTTTCTTTCTCTTTTGACCCTCTCTCCACATTCATGTTTGTGTCCATGAGACTGTTTGGTTAAAGTGTCAAGTGTCCAAATTTTGACATAATTGATTCACTTAGGGCATGAATTTTCAGCTTACAAGCACTGGATACAGGTCAATATTGTAGTTGTACTTCTCTGTGAATTTTTGTCTGAAATTCTAAATCAGCTTTGCGTATTTCAAATGTGATCTGTGTCTGCTTTTTGACAGTAGTCTGTGCTCAAAAAACACAAAAGGTATATGGCAACAATTAATTAGTGGGATTTTTTCCCACAGGTAATTCTTCTTGGTGCAAGAAATGCGCAAGAAAGATTATTGCAGACCTTGTCTGAATACACCTTTCATTTCCCTACCAACACCTGTTCCCACCTCCTTTAACGTTATAAAAATGGGTTATGAATTTGGACTCCTTCTGAACTTTACCCTTGAAATGGTTGCAATACATCAAATTAAAGGTCCACGTCTTACACTAGCATGTGGCTATCACCAGATGCATAAAGAAAAGGGACTGTATGCTTAAAAAGTTACCTTTACTCTCCCAGTTATCTGAGCCTGTTTGGTGTTGGACCTGAAGGATGCATCTGAGCCAGTCACTGATGGACTTGTCTTTCTTTAATTAGGCTGCTTTTTGAACCCCTTTATGGTCTTGGAATGTGTGCCAGACCCTGTGGCAATGAGTTATGCAATTTAATTGCTCCTTAAATGAAAAGCACTTTGCTTTTTCATTTTAAGTGTATTGTCTGATGCTTAAATGTGATAGTGTCCACTGTACTTAATGAGTCATCTATCTTATTTTCTATACATTTAATGATTTGTATACCTCTGCTGGTCTCCGGCCGGCCATCCATGTGTCGCTCTTCCCTTTCCAGACCACAGTAAACTCCACATTGTTTGAAGTGCAGTCCATATCTCCACTTACTTCTGTTTCTGTATTTGTTGTCAGTAGTAGTCATTCTGCACTAATGTCTGAAATTTAATCTTTGGGTTTTCTGTGATGTGTCACTTCATATGCTTTCTAAAAATATGGTGTTTGTTCTTTGTGAAGAATATTGAGAAAACAATATTTATCAGAAAGATGGGAAAAATGATGGAAGTTCTAGTTGGGAAAGGTGGTAAATTCCATTATGGAGAATTTTTCATAATTGTGGAGAAGAATGCCTATTAAAGACTTGCGCCTTGGGGCACAGAAGGATGGACTACAGGTCGTCTTGAAGTTCTTACAGGACTCCTTTTCCTCTGGGATCTGGGGAGAGTGTGCTAGTGAAGAGATCCTGAGGAAGTTTGTCACCCTGAAGGCTCCTTTCCTTTTCTTCAATTTAGGAAATTGGCATAAGCACCATTAAGGAAGAACTCTTGCTCTTTTTGCCTGACTTTCAACTAGAGGCTGCCCCTCGGACAAGCATTTTCAAAAATCTTCACATTACTGCTTTTTTCCTTTGAGCGTTGTTTAGAAGCAAACAGAGAGCTGGGAGAGGCAGTAGGTGGTACTGAACACCTAGTTGATGTGATTTCCAGTCCAAGGAGCAGTTTATATTATTCTCCAGCTCTACTTGGAAGTGAAATTTGAGCAACGAGGCATGTGCCTGCTGCCAGGTTTGAGAATTGCAACCCCTTTTGAAGCAGCATCCAGGCTGTGCTCTTTTCTAAATACAGGCAGCTCACCATCCCCTTTACAGAAAAGAGAAGTCAGATGTGCCTGGGCCTGTGTAATGCGGAAGATACTCCTGGAATTCGTAAACAATGCTTCACATGTGAGATAAAGTTTTCATTAAAATGGGAAACTTCTGTTTCAGCCATCTGCAGCTGGGTGTGGTGCTCTGGACTGATGAAGTAGTTGTTGTTTGAGGAGTGCCTTGAGGCGCTCTGGCCTTGCCCCCTGAACACATGTGAGCTGCAGCCATGGAAGGCAGAACACCCAAGCGCAGCTCAGAGTGTGCTCAGGGCCAGCATGGCCTGAGACAGGGGTCTGGGGCGTGGAGTAGCCTGCTCCCCACTGAATAGGATAAGCTCGTGTTTGTGTTTGTCTCTGCATGCTTTCCCAGGGAAACCAGGAAAGAGTTCTCTATCCCTCTGTGCAACTAAAAAGCTGAAAGTTAAGGTAGGGCTGAGAGTTACATAGTCGAAGTCAAGGAACAGCATAGATTTAATTCCTTGCATAAATAGATAATAAATTGAGGGGGAGCTCCCCAAAAATATGTGAAAGCTTCACTGAGTCATGTAATCTGTCCTGGGCTTGTCTGATAATTCACCTTTATACCCTGAGGGAGAGCTCTTATTTCCTGCCCTTTAGTTCAGTTTTAGGGCTGGACTTGGATTTCATTTTTGTGGATATTATAATGTAAATTAGAGGTGTGATACTATATTTATGGCAAAGAAAAGTACATTTGCATAGGCTTAATTTATCTTAGCAAGGATTGTTTTTACCTGGTGTAATTTACGTCAGGAGAACATAGAAGGGCAGAAAAGAGAAGAAGAAAGTGTAGTTTATATTGTCAAGAATGCTTTCTTCTTCTTTTAGTCTGTGGTGCCAACCTATCAGAAGACCTAATGGTGTGACATAAGCAAAGTTTCTTTAGTCTAGACTTGGCTTCAGGTTTTTGCTTCAGTGGTTAACGTCCTTTTAACCTTCCTCGAGGAGAGTTTTGAGAACCATCCTAAAACATGAAAACCCAAGGTTAGGCTCAAAAAGAGCACCCAAAGTATAACAAAGGTTTGGTCTCAGTCCTGTTTCGAATTAACAGAAAGATACTGAGGCAGGCTGCAAATGCAGAGCTTTAAGAGTTGTTAAACACCTGTCTCTTCTCTGCACCGTAGCACTCCTAGTGCATCAGAGACCAGACTTTTTCCATTGTTTTCTGCTTAGTCTCAAGTCTCTTATAGGCCTTCCGATCTGCATTTCTTAATCCTAGGATGTATTGGGACACTGTTCCACTAGGACACTCGGTTATAGCTCACTTCTAAATCTTCCTATGATGCTGCTGTTTCACAAATGATGATACACATGATGCATGAATTTTGGATCTCTGACTTCTTTAAGGACGGAGAGAAATGTTTTCTTTCTGTGCTTGGTCACTTTCCACCTTCCTGCTGGATGTGTGGACTTGGTGTTAAGTGTCTCTACCAGCAGTTAGAATTTCCTCAGCTCTAGTAGTACACATTTGAAAAGTCCTCTGTCCCTGACTGTAGTGATTTTTCCAGTATTGAAATAGGCCAGTTTTCGTGTAGTGGATTAGGCATTTTGGCTGATCTTTATTCTAGGTGTGTATGTAAAATACTAAGTCCATGTTTTTTGTCAAGGAGACATTTGAATAGGCATAAATAAGGAGCTAAGGAATTTATTCACAGTTAAGTGAAAAATTATATAGAAATGTAACAGAATCTTTAGTAAGATTATATTGTGCTGCCTTTAAGAAAAGAAGAAAGACAAGTACATTCCAAGGGCCTTTTCGTAATTTGGTTTTATTAGTGGAGTGGCTTTAAAATGTACTGATTGACTTTTCTTTAATTTAATGCTGTGAAACTAACTTATTTCTCCAGAACACGTATACGAATGCAGATAAGCTCCTAGAAGCAGCAGAGCAGCTTGCTCAGACTGGGGAGTGTGACCCGGAGGAGATTTATCAAGCTGCCCATCAGCTCGAAGACCGGATACAGGACTTTGTCAGGCGCGTGGAGCAGCGCAAGATCCTGCTGGACATGTCTGTGTCCTTTCACACTCATGTTAAAGAGGTAAAACTTCCACTAATTGTGATGATAACTTCAAGTCCTAAACCCGGTGTTATCCAGTGTTGCTTTCATTGTTAGAACCTTCCCATAGACCGCCATGAAAACCTCTGTTGTGTGATGAGTGTTGGTTTATAATTCACTGTGGATTTGGGCTGGGGTAGTGTGTGCTTCTATTTAAGGATTTTTAAAATTTTATTTTATTTTGATTTTTTTACTTTCAGAAGAAGCTTTTACCTCCTTCATTGCACAAGTACACATGCTTGTTCAGTCACAGGGGAGGGAGAAGGGTCGTATCAGGGATCTGGTATAGCTAAAAGTCAGCGTTGGAGAGGGAGATACTGTGCAATTTTGGTTTCTTTATCCAACCAGCTCTCCTGTTGTCTGACTTACCAGACCCATGGTTGGACAGACATGGTTCAGGATGCCAAAATGTATGGCAGAAGTGCAAGGCTACTTAAGGCAACCTTGTTGCCCAGAGAGACTTTGTTTATTTCTCTGTTTTGTACTTCACATTTTTATCTGGTATATTGACAGTTCTTTGCAACCTAAAGATCTTATGTGATAATGACAATGGTTTGCCTCATGTTTGCAATTTTTAGTCTTCTTCCAAGGTCACCAGGAAAAAGAACATTCAGCCACACTAATTTTCAGTAAGATTAGCATTTTGCTCCAATTCAAAACACAGAACGTGAATTTATAAGCTCATGGGAGAAGGTGGAACAGGCTACAGCAAGAATAAGGACTTCAGCAAGGTGTTTTGGTTTTTGACAATCTTAGGTTACTTGGTTTGTTTTGAGCTCGTGTTAAATCTCCTCGCTGTTCAAACTCAGTGAAAATATGAAAAGCTTCTGGATCACAGCATGTCCCAGTGTGCCTTCCTTCCTCACACGGTACATTGCGAAATGGTCTGTTCAGTGACAAAGTATAGTATTCAAAGTAGCTTCTTCAGCAAAACCTCCTAGAGGATAAGAGTGGGAGTTTTTTGTAAGTGAAACATCTGCTTTGCACTTGAAACAAAAGCACAAGACAGTTGGTCTTTGAAGGAGGTCAGGACTGAATTACTTTTTAGCTTTAGACATGAGTACATAGCTCCCCCATCAGTTTTCTGCTAGATGGTTCCTTGCCAATACTCTCACAGGACACTGCTTGTTCAAACAAAATATAAATGCTGTTTCATAAACTGTTCTTAGGGGGCAGCTTTTTTGTTTCACTTTGTCAAGCAAATAGTACTGGTCCTTATCTGTTATGAAGCACAGGAGGAGTCAGCTGCTAAAATGTGTTCATTTTATATATATATTTTTTTTTTTTCATTGCCTGTTTCTCTTAGCATTAAAAACAACAGCTGAAATGGTATTTAAATAAAATACAGTTGGTTGTAGTGGTGAAAGACCAAGAGTGTAAAAGGATTTGCTTTCAAAAATGAAAAAAGCCCTGAAGGGCAGACTGATATGTGAGTCACTGTTGAATAATTCTGGGAGGCTGATCCAGATGTGCTGGCACATTGCCACTGCTCCCCTAGATAATAATGTTTTATTGAAGAGAAAAAAAATAGATATTCTGTATTTTGATTTATTTCTTTGGGAAAATGGCTATTATTTTGAGTCTGTAAGCACACACAGCTGTTCCTATGAAAGCCTCTTTGCAGTCCAGACTTTGGGGGGAAAGTACTATAGTGGTTGATGTTGATTTTTTTGTATTGTTTTGTAATATGAATGACCTTTATACCTAGCAATGAGCAGAAAAATTTTAATACTATCTGTTTGTGAAGGATATATTTTTATATGTTTGCAATCTACTTAAAAATACAGATGAAGGAGTGAGGTGGGTGGTTCATACTTAGTAGACTAGTCCTTGGTTCAGGTGCAAAGAAACAGCAAGCTCAGAGCTCTCCTGTGCTTTCTGTATTCTGATCTATTTTCAAGAGCATGTTGTTTGTTATCAAACATACGTATGGAGTGCTGAGAAGGCATCACAAAGCAGATGGAAGATAAAAATGCCCTAACCTGAAAGCCATCCGTGCTTATTGGCAGGAGAACTGTGTTCCTCCTGCAGGATGTGGGAAGTCGCTGAATAAATTAGTGCATACCTGTAAGCAACATAACCTTTCTGCTGTATTGTGAAGAAATTAACATGCACACGTAGCTAGTAAAGAGAGAAGTTCTGGCAGTAGGATAATAGGTTAGTTGTTGAAGCAGAAGGAGGTGTCATAGTTGTTAAATAAAAAAATACCTTAAAATGAGCACCAAAAAGCCCAACCCACCAACCAGTCAACCCCCAAAACACAAAAAACCAAACAAAGCAAAACACCACCAATGCATTTTGCCCTTGAAGTATTCAGGGCAAATACTGTCTATAGTATCTTTTTTTTTGTATTTTCCTGGTTAAAAAAAAATAGACATGAAGACTTAAATTCCTGTTTGTGTGTGACAGTTTGGAGGGAGCTGCAGAGCTTAGAAAAGCTGTTTGTCTGAGTTGTTGGCTATTTGAGGTTTTGAAATCTGGCTCCAAATCCTTCCAATCCCTTGATTTCTTTGAAGTATGTTTTATTCTTTTCCCCCAGAAATACTTCATGTTGAATGAATGCTTCTCATTTGGATGAGAGTATTCCATTACCAATTCTCCTCAGTAGATTTACATAATCTTTATACCTGATGCTGAATTTGCCTGCATTTTTTCTCAGCTTCTCTAGGAAGCAGCAGCCCTTCAGTGACTGCCCAGTACTCTCACTCTGTTCATGCTGAGTAAATCAGCAGTTTCTGCTTTCAACAGTGTGCTTGCCACGAAAAGCTCTTCCTGAAACTATCAGACTTTTGCTATTTGTATGCACAGAGCAGCTGTGTGCTATGTGTGCAGCAGCCTGTTATGATGCACATGGAAAATCTGTCTGTCCTTAGCCTTTCCAGAAGTTTTGTAGGGAGGTAGTTACAAGATGGTAGAGCTCCCTGTGGCTTACAAATATCAAAAAACCAACATATAAGTTCTCAGACTCCTCACAGACTAACTTCAACAGGCAACATTTTTCACTGGGAAGAAAAAGGAGCTATTCAGAAATGACAGAAATACAGTGTTATGTAATGGTATCACTTATTTTGCTTAGTGGTGATCTGAGAAAATCAGTTGCCTGCTATTTGTAAATTGTGATTACATACTGCTATCTTATTACCAGTTTTAAAATTGTAAGGTTGTGAATATTGATTTTTAGCTCCCATGCCTACAGTGAGAAATTTCAATCTATAAGCCAGACTCTTCAGTGAAGTGATGTACTGAAGTTAGGCTGTGCACCGACAAGCTTTAAAAGTGTTTGGGATCATAAATATCTCTGTCAGGATCTTTGCATTGGAAGTACAGTGTCTTGACAGAGTCCTGGCCTGAGGATGGGTAACATACAACAGCTGAACATCTGACACAGACCATTGCAAGACAGTGGAATCCTTATGGCTTTTGTGCCTTTGGGCATTTAATAAGATGGTAAGGGACGAGGCGAGAAAAAAATTGCCCATGTAAAAGATAACTGCTTATCTGTTACTGTTATCTTTAAGTGTTATCATAAAAGGTTGCGTGCAGAACACAGGAGCAGGAGTCTCAATAGTCTCTGCTGTGCAGTGTGTCACAGACTAGAGATGAACAGCATTTTGGTGTGAGTTCAAATTCTTCCATACACAGACATACACATGTGCACACACACTCTCTCCAAAATGGCTCCCTCAGCATCTGTGAGTGGGAAGACTGAAATCCTGTCCAAGCCAGGTGTTTGTTGTAGTGCCAGAGAAAAGCAACAGATATTTTCCTAACTGGAGTCAAGTGTGGGAATGCAGATCAGGCTGTGCCTGTATGTGGAAGAGAATGATCTCTTAAGAGCCTGTTGGTTTTTTGCATATAACCTTTTGTGTGTATTCTGACAAGTTTATTATAAAACAGCTCTTTTCATGTAAACACAGTATGCTTAATGGTGTTACTAGAAGGCATGACTCTACTTTTTTCATCTTAAACTAAACTTTGCTCCAGAATAGACTGGGGTTGAAACAAAGAGAAGAGAAGTGGAATTGGTTGGGTTTTCAGATACAAAGCCATCATGACCAAAGTAATGAAACAGTGGTCTGTGCAAGCTTTGGAATGAAGGTGGCATCATTTTGAGGGTGCCAGTGCAAAGGAGGGCTGAGGAGGCCTTGCACTGGCCACAGTGCTTCCCATTCATTCACATCTACCTATGAGGCATGTGCCTTTGATTCAAAAAAGCTTGTTGATAATAGTCTCGCTTTGTCTCGCAACTCACTCCTGGAAATACACTTTGCTCTGTGCTGCCCAGTATGGGAGGGTGTGCATAGCACAGCTTTGCATTAATGTTGTCTCAAGGTAGACCCTGAGATGACAGTTCTGCTCCTTTGCTTGCATGCCCCTCCTTGGTATTTGATCTTTCTGTACTGTCTACAGGTTAAATTTGGATGTCACAAAAAAGGCTGCTTTCTCCTCTGCATGCTGTTTCCAACAGCAGAGCATCTCTTGGATGCCCCCATCTACATGTAAAGGCTTTATCTATTTGGCTCATGCATCTCTAATACTTTTATTGTGTCATTATAGCAGTGGTCAATGTTACAGGTCTGGTAAAAGATATGAAGTGCATTCTGGTCAGTATTTTGATACACTGCTCATCTTGTGAGAGTTGTGGAGGACACTTTTAAATCAGAAACAAGAATCACTCTCTGTGGCTGCACACTCAAATGTGTAGTAGCTTACTGCTGGTAGGACTGGAATTCAGTTTGCCAGCACAGCTTTTCTTCTCTCTTGAGTTTTTTAATACTGGTAGCTTCTTTGCTTGGAAAAAGGATGAAATTAAAATCTCAGTGTAACTGAAATAGCACAGAGTGCTTGACAAAAGTGAGGCAGAAGTAGGCCTTTATGCTCTATTAAGCTATGTATAGACATTTTTCTCTTGTTAAGTTAAGAAATAGGGCAAATGTTAACAGGGTAGTAGTAGTTGATGTAATTTTATGAACATGTGGGAAACTTGGTTTTGCTGCAAGGATGAATTTATTCTGAATCAGAAATTAATTCCTTTATAACCATAGGATAGATAGGGGTATTTGAAGCTTTTAAAGATAATTATATCTAATGAAAAAAAATGCAGGCATTTGACATCTTAAATGCCTCTGAAAGGCTCTGGAAGACAAACCCCGAGGTGTTTAACATCTTAAGGTTTTTGTTTTTAAAAAGACCCATTTTTGTGCACTGCATATCCTCAAAGCCAAAGCTTACAGGCAGACACACACACACTAGCCCCTTTCTATGCCTAGACATACTTGTTAGGGAACACCATTACAACTTTTGGCCCTGTAGAAATAATAGGTCCTTCAACAACTGTGCCTGTGGTAATGCACATACTGCAACACCGTGCTGGGGGATGGGGTCAGAAAGAGGAATTTGCAGTTTTTACATGCAGAAACCGTGTGCCTTTCTTTGCCTGAGCCTACTGAAAAGGCAGACTGCATATCCAAAAGCCAGTATTATAAAAATGAAAAAATAACTTGTGAAAGAGTATGTTGGATATTTTACCCTAATAAATAACTCTGTGCTCTTGGGTGAAGTATTTACTCAGAAACAATTGTTCTCTGTTTAAATTCAGCAAAATACAGTAGGGTCTTATTTAACTGCAGTGTTTCAGGAGATTGCAGGGATGGGACTTAAATGGATAGAGGCCCATGATGGAAACACTGAAACTTCCAGGATGTTGCAGACAATTGAAATAATACCATCTCAGTGACTAATGGCATGCTCCCAAGAACTTAGGAAAGAGGTACTACAGGATGCAGGCTCATTCAAGCAGATGTTTCTTAGTCTGTGCTATATTTAGATCAAGAAAAAAAATCTGCTGAGTGAAACATTTGCCTGTCAGGGATTCAGAATTTTATTTCCCTCTCTAATTTTAATTCTGATAAGATGCAAAGAGCAGATGAAAAGAGAAGAACCTCCTTCTGTGACTGGATTGAGTTTTGTGTGCAGTTTTTCTCACCATATGTTAGAGCTGTCTTGCTGCTGGATAAAGTTCTTACTGAGATCAGAGGATTTGATGTTTGTTTAGGGATCTTCATGCTACTTCTTTATAAAGAATAGAGAAAAACATGACTGGAAGTTGCTCAAAAGTTCACACCGAGAGAAAGTTAATAGTTTTTTAATGATGAGTTTGTGGTTTTTTTCCCCCCACTGGATTTTTGTTGCCAAGCTCTCTTTTATGGAATAATGTGTTACTTCAGAAAGTCATTGCACTGTAAAATCTGTAATTCTGCACTGCTGAACATGTATGGGTAAGCTCTAGTCTCTGTTCACCCCCTGCTGTAAACTGTTGGCTTTCTTTTGGCTTTGCTGTGCAACCTTGTACAGTCTTCAACCTTAATTTTGTATCTGAAAACAAGGTAATTTATGTAATTTCCAGTATATCCAGGGTTCATTGTGGTTTGAAAGCTGCAGAGAAGCCAGCTGGCTACTGCCACCCATTAAGAATTAAGCTTCTCTCAGTACACTGCATGAATTTCTATCCAGCTTCAGTAATCTGACAGTTTTATTCATCTGTGGTGGCTTTATCATAACTTTTGTTTATAAACACCTAGATTATTTTGAGGGGAAGATTTTTGTCAGCAACTTACTTGGTGCATAAATGTAAAACGTTTATTTGGCAACGTATTAGAGCAACTTCTGCTATGGCAGTGTCACAGAGCTGTTTAGTCACTTAAATGGCTTAACTTGTTCCACTTTCAACAGCGTATGAATCACAGCTAGACAAGTAATGCATACTAATTACTCTCCTTCTCTTTCTGCACTTTTCATAAGATGTTTTTGCTTCCCAAGCAGTGCACAATTCAACTCATGGGCTAGGCAAACACAATGTATTTTTGAGCCCTTTGGTACCCTTGGGGGCCAGATACCATGTTTGTAGTGATGCCATGCTGACCAGGCACTAAGCCAGTCAGCGTCACTCTTGGTTGTGCTGGTGCCCATGTCCTTCTGCTCCAGTCAGGTGGTGTTGCCTTGAGCTGGCTGTGCAGAGGGAAAGGTCTGCATGTCCTCTGTTGGCTTGGTCTCCAGCATCCAGGGTGAGCTCTGAGGGAATTATTCACATGCACAATACCTCACCAGTTCAGCGCTTGTAGGTTTTGTTGCTTCTGCCAGATCTCCATCCAGTTATAGAAGTGGCTGAAGTGTATGTGAATAACAGATGAAGAGGTGAGCTGTGTTCCTTGTAGAGGTCTGACACTGCTCAGCTGCAGAAGCTATGTTGTTAAAAATTGAAGTGGCTCTCAGACCTGTCTCGAGCTGCAGTACAGGTACTTCTAAGGGACCCAGGGGGCAAACTTGATGCAGTCTGAGAAACAAAAAAATATTTAATCACCGTTTCTCTGTAGTAAATATCTGTGTAAAATTGTCCTTTTGTAGGCGGCACAGGAAGCATGGAGTGTATGTAAGCATGTAGAGCCAGCAATGTCTTCTTAGCCAGCACCAAGCACATTGCAGAAAACAACAAAGTGTTGCTCTCAAATGTCTGTATTGTACTGTACTGTACAGCTCATTTCGAAAATCTCTGACTCGATGCCCTGTTTTTATGGGTCAGGCATAAAAGTCATAAGCTAAGAGAGGAATGAATGCATGTCCTCTGGGCACTGAGTAAAATTTTCAGGCTGTGTTTTCCAACTTCTTGCTCTTAAGTTTCATTTGTTTCCCAGTTAAAGTTTCATTCCGAAGTATGCATTTGGAAAAAAAAAAAAAAGGTATGCTGCATTGAGTTATGCTGGAATGAATGTTGACGAGTGCTTCTGACCCACTTGTAAAGTTCTATTGATTTGTGGTCCTTTTAATAAGAAAGACTGCTGTGCTGTGGTGTTTACAACTGTGGAGTTGCATTCAGATTTGTGACAAGCATTGTCTTTGAAGCTTATGAGTAGTCAGAATAACAGTGTGTATGAACAGACAGTGCTGGTTTGGGGAGGAGGGGGTAGTAGATTTGTAGACAAGAGTCTGGTTAAATCTCATTAGTTCATCCCAGTTGTGAAAACTTAGCCTACAGCTTGGTTTACTCAAAATCTACAGGAGGCATATAAAGTTATGAGATACCAAAACTGGCATTTGATTTTAAAACAAAGTTTCAACGGAACTAATTAATCGAGACCTGGAGTCATTCACTGAGTTTTCTATTTTAATGTATTAGTTAGGAAACCTTTATGATCAAAACATACATATACAAACAGCAGCATGAAGTGGCTATTTCTGTAGAAAATGTTTAGCAAAGAAATAAAACAGTGAAGTTTCTGTCGTTGGAATTTAAGCCAGTTTTGATTGCTTAGTTATGTATTTTGACAATGTTAACATTTTAATTAGGTTCAAATGTCTCTAAAATTTTCAAAGGCAGAGATTAAAAAGTTCTCAAAAGACCTTAATACTTTTGATCGGTTCAGAGTTACTCTTTTGGGATAAAAAGCAAACTCCTGTTCTTGGAATAGCAGCATTTGGGATGAGATGGTAGAATAGACAGGAGAGACCGGGTGTTTGAATGCTTCCTGTAAGAGCAGCTGTTCCAGTGTGATGTTGGTGCTGCTCATGGGAGTGTTGCAGGACACAGCCATGCTCCTGCTGCTTTTTTTCAGTTTCACAATGGATGGCTAATGGTTTGCTGATGAGTGGCTTTCACAAAGAGCTTAGGATGCAAGAGTTTCCATCATGAAATTGTGGAAAAGAACACTGTAGGGTTCTTCACGTGACCAGCAGTGATACCTGTCCAGCATATACCTAGGGATTTTCATGTAAGCCTTGGTGCATGGCCGTTTTTGAGCAGGGATATGTGCACATGGGAAGCAGGGAGGGTGAATTTCAAATTAACTGGTAGAATTGCTTATGATGATTTTTGCTGTAATAGTGTGAAACTGAAATCAGAAGGGCAAACACCATCATGATAGAACAACAATATCTTACATCTGATTTGTCTCTGTATTTTGTTTTCTGAAATGCTCTTTCTTTTTCCTTTTTTTGAAGGCTGCTGAAAAGTGTTATGTTGTCTGTGTGCAGTGTCAGCCTGGCAGTGCAAATTTGATGGTGGCTACAATACATCTCCCTTCCTTCCTTCCTTCCTTCCTCCCTTCTCTCAGAGAGTGTTACCATAGCATTTCTCTCCCAGGGACTCTCGCGCAGAGCTGCAGATGGGATTCTCACTATGAACTCTGTGCTGCTCAATCGGATACGCTCAGTTCTGTAGAAGCAAAATGGGGAAGAAAGGGTGACTTAGCAACACGGATAAAGCTTTCCTGGTATTTCCAAGAAGCGAAAACCTTTTTTGAAACGAAGGCTTGTCTTCATTAATATGAGGATGGGATTTTTCTATGAAGAAAAACAAATCCTCTTTCTTCCTGCCACCTCAGTCTGTTTTCTCTTGTCCAGGGAGATGGATTCAGAATAGTTGACTGCCTGATCCTCGGGCTGACGTTTCTTGCTTTTTCCCCTTTCCTTTAGCTGTGGACGTGGCTTGAAGAGCTACAGAAAGAACTGCTTGATGATGTCTATGCTGAGTCTGTGGAGGCTGTCCAAGACCTGATTAAACGTTTTGGTCAACAACAACAGACCACTCTGCAGGTTACAGTCAATGTCATAAAAGAAGGTGAAGATCTCATACAGCAACTAAGGTAAAACATATTTTTATTTAAATCTCTCCTGGTGTTTATCTGATGTTTTGTGAGGTTTTTTCTATTTTGAGGATAGAGATGATGAGTACAAGATATGACCTATAAATAAAACTTGTAAATATTAGGACTACAGGGATCTCTTGTGCTGTACTGATGGTCTCTAAACCTCTGTTTACAGGAAGCTCAGGTTATAAACACTGCTGCCGCAAGAAGGAGATTTTGTTGACATAAGCTACCTTTTTGATAGAAGCAGTTATGTGTTTTTGTAGTCTGACGTGCAGGGCTCCACTGCATTTTGAATTCTGAGCAGCCGCCTTTTTATAAAGGAACACTTGAATTTGTTTTTCATACTGACAAGTAACTTCATTGTAGTAAAAGCCAAGTTTGTGGTCCATTTCATTCAAAAATTATCTGAATAAATAAATTTGGTTCCCAGCTGGTCTCCTTTCATTCAGGAGATTAACAAATCTGAATTTGCAGGTTTTATACTCAGGTAAAAGATCAAGTAATTTTTTTAATGAACTAATTTTGATTTTTTTCCTTGCCAGGAAGATTCAGGAAAGTAAATAGTTATCATATGCTACTTCCTTTTCATTTGTCTCTGGTTTTAAATTTTAACCTTCCTGTAAACAGAATGTCTTTGTATGTTGATTTGGGAAAAAAATGAAGGTAATTAATTTCCTAATGTTTTTTTTTTTCGAGTACTAGAACATAGTTGGGCTTTTTATTTACTAAGATGTACAGACTTAACTTTTGTGCAATATGGTTTGCAACAACTGCATCTGAAGCAGGCCTATATCTTGTAGTCATATATATAGCATCCAATTTCTATGTTTTTTTTTTTCAATAATGCTCTTTTTTCTTCCCCCTCCCCTCTCTCTGCTTTGAATAGAGATTCTGCCATTTCTAGTAACAAGACCCCCCACAACAGCTCGATCAACCACATAGAGACAGTCCTGCAGCAGCTGGATGAGGCCCAGTCTCAGATGGAGGAGCTTTTCCAAGAACGCAAGATCAAACTTGAGCTGTTTCTGCAGCTCCGCATATTTGAAAGAGATGCAATAGATGTGAGTGTTTGCTCTCAGACTTGCACTGCACGCATTTCTCCTCTAGTGTAGGAATGTTTACGCTGAGATTGTGTAGTTGCATTGGCTTGTGGCTCAAATGGCTGATAGACTTCATTCTTACCTGAACTAAGGCTTTTGTCCTGTGTGTGAAAGTGTCCGAAGAGCTCAGTGCTCAGTAGAGCTGAGCTTTTTGATTTGTTTTTGGTGCATCTTTAAGCAAATGTTAGGTAAAATCATAATGCATCAGTTACTTCATCCGCTAAGTTTAGCTTGAATATCAAACTACCTTGATATAACTAGCATGCCTGTAGTTGATATGAACAGGACTTGCAAGATGGTTTCATACAAACCCTCTAAACTGATGCTTTGTAGTAACAACCCTCTTCTCTTCCTTTACCAAATCAAGCAGTTTTCAGTTGGCAGCTGCAAGTGGTATTTGAAATTCTATCTTAATCACTGAGAATGTTCTATGGGCTGTCATTTTTTAAAAATAAAATTCTTTTCCACCTCCACAAATAATTCAGTAGCAGTTGTAGTGCTTCACCCCTGCAAAACTTGAAGTTTTGAGCCTGTCCAAACTTCGAAGGGGGGTTACTTATCAGCTTATCAGTTGAAAAGTTTCTGTTTGTGTGCAGGAACATGTACACAAGCAGAGATGAAACTCCACAAGGAACTTAGGTTAGCAGAGTTGCACTTAAAAACTTTAAGTTCATATGATTTCATAAAAATACTAGTGCTGTACACAGTGACTGAAACAAGTTGGTGCCTTATGAGGTTCAGGGTTATTCATTGGTAAATGGTCTTGTTTGAGTGAATAATGGCTTACCTCAAAATTCTGAAAACCAGGAGTTAAAATTATAAGTTTGCCCCATTGCTTGTGTGTAGTAAAAGCTGCAACTGTTGGTTATGAATGTAAAGGTAAAAGAGACAGTCAGCAGAAAGCTTCTCAGGTTCTTAGTGGTAGCATCCCAGGTTTTTAATGTTTTGGTTTGGGTGTTTCTTCCCGTTCTGAAAATTAGGATTTGATGTCATGGCTGAAGTCTGGTTTAGCTAAGTACACTGTTAAGGGCAGTGCAGAAATAGGCAGACACAGTTCCTTGATCCTTACCCACAGAGGAAGTGAGAGTGTGTGCTCCACAGTAATAACAACTCTGCTGTAAAGGAAGACAAAGAAGGGTTGTGTTTTTTTTTTTTCAATTTTGCAGTTCACACTGGTCTGCAGAGAGTTTTCTACTTTGACTATGTGCAAGTAGATTTTCTGCTTTGATCATGTGAGAGTAGCTATCTCACATATGCTTACAGTCTTTGCAGGAGTGATCAACAGTGCTTGATGTCTGTAAGATGTTCTCAGAACACTTTTTTTGAAGGAATGGCAGCTGTGTGGGACAGTGCATACCAGGAAAATTAATGGAAGAATTAGAATAAAGGTTTGAGTGAAGTTCACTTTTAAATTGATTGCTCTCTGTTATAGGTTACATAAGCCAGGATTCTACAGTAGCAAAAGTCTGGTTGCAGGAGCCTGCTTTGCAGATTGTTCTAGTCCTTCAGTTCAGGATAGCATCTATATAGGTAGGAATACTTCTGGTACTGCTACTTGGTGATGCCCATAGGATTTTGCATCAGAAGGCTTCAAACCCTAACTTCATAGAATCATAGAACAGAATATACTGAGTTGGAAAGGACCCACAAGGGTCATCAAGTCCAACTCCTGACCCTGCACAGGACATCCCAAGAGTCAAACCATGTGCCTGGAAGTGTTGCCCAAACGCTTCATGAACTCTGTCAGGCTTAGTGCTGTGACCACTTCCCTGGAGAGCCTGTTCCAGTGCCCAGCCACCCTCTGGGAGAAGAACCTTTTCCAGATATTCAACGTAAACCTTCTCTAGCTCTGCTTCATGTTGTTTCCTTGAGTCTGGTCACTGGTCACAAGAGTGAAGACATTGGTACCTGCCCTTCCACTTCCCATCATGAGGATGTTGAAGACTGCAATGAGCTCTCCCCTCAGTCTCCTCTTCTCCAGGCTGAACAGACCAAGTGACCTCACCTGCTCCTCATACAGCTTCCCCTCCAAACCCTTCACCATCTTCATAGCCCTCCTCAGGATTCTCTCTGATAGATTAGTCTTTTTTATATTGTAGTGCCCAAAACTGCACACACTTGACAGGTCTTGCTTTTTCTAAACCTGACACTTGGTGCACATCACATTTTGCCACATACATCATAAAGCAAAGCACCAGTTAGCTTGTTGAAAGAGTTGGTATAGTTTGTCTGTGTGGCTTGGAAACAGAAATCATGCCTGTTTTTGATTGATGGAGAGTCCTTCAAGGAAGAAAAAGGCCTTGGCTGCAGACTGACTTCAGCAAAATGTTGATTGTTTTGCTGTCTCTGTACCATGTCTTCTCTGCTTCCTCAGCAAAACACACTTCTCTTTTCCCTCTCCCTGAAGGCAGACATCTGTTTGGAAACTTCCAGGAAGAAAATGTGGGGACTAGTTCCAGGTCAGTTGTTTGAAAGCAGAAGCTCAGCTGAAGTAACTTGATAATGAGGAGGAGCCAGATGCCAGATAGGAATTTGCAGACCTTGTTTTGACCTTCTCCTTCCTCCAGGATTTTGTGTGACTGGTCCAGTCAATTAAGACTTGGCTGTAGGGGCAGTTAATTCAGGGGAGCATCCTGTGAGGACAGCTTTTCTTGAAGGCAAGTAGTGTTTCTAGCTTCTCTTACTGTTTGCAAAATTACACAGGCTAAAATGGGACAAAGAGCTCCCCTAGCACTGCAGGGTTATAGCCATGCAGCTGTTCTTCTGGGGACACTGGTGAGATTTGCAGGCAGGGTTAGTTCCCTTCTTCTCCTTACTCTTCCCTTGTAATTTGCTGATAAAATACTTTGTTTCTTTGCTGATAAAATACTTCATTTCTTTTGTCCTACAACTTTTTAGATACTCATGCTTTTCTGAAATGGGTATAACTGCAGTACTGCCTCTATTTTGCCCCTTGCTCTTGACATATAAACTTTACCTTTTCTATCTTCAGCATGATTTTTAGTGCCATTGTTGGTGAGCTGTTTGAAGGACTCCATTTAAATGCCTGTACTAACTAAAGGCAAGAATGAACAAAATAATGTAGGTGAAGATTCCCTTGCTAATGTGATTAGAAGCATGAGGAAGGTGTGTGTGAACCCAGTGGGATGGTAACAGTCCGAAATGTGTTTGTCTCATCTGTGTCGGAGCACTTTTGCCTGTCTGTAACTTACGTGCCTTGAGGCCTGTGCCGGGGCTCTACACAGAGCATACCACGCACTTTTCAGCTCACAGCTTTATCTCAACTCTATTTTTGGACCGTACTTACGAGATGCCTGTTAAATCACACTGCTGAAAAGACATGGATGTAAAATGCTGGGGTATCACAGAGACCTAATTCCTCTCCCTTTCCCATTATCCCCCCCTTTTTTTTTTTCGCCTAAGCACACAATATTTACCAGGTCTTGATGAGCACTCAATTGGTACCATGAATGGTAGACACTTCTGAGAAGAGACCTGTGGTTCTTTATTTCTTTCCCACTCAGTGTGAAAGCATCCCTTCCATATTATACCCTGTTTTGTTTCCTGTCAGTGTTTCCTTTACATTTAATAGAATGTAGTGATGTCAGGCAGCTCAGAATCTGCACCAGGAACTTCTTGAACACGTGCTATGGTAAATTGTTAGCCTGTGTTTATGCTGGGTTGTCCATTTCCTTAGAGCAGTATGAATTTGTGATTCAGTTACTTTAGAATTCTATTAGTCATTTGGTGTGTTTGTTTAATGCTGATTGTCTTGACAAAACTTTACAAGCAAAATGGGAGCCTGCCTGCTTTGAAAGTGTTGTCTGTAAAGCAGAACTTCAGAGGAAGCACTGAAGAGTGTGGGCAGAGAGGGCTTAGTGAATGCTATTTCTGTATTAACTCTGTCTTCAGATTTGCACAGTGGATGCAATGGCTGAAATAGACCAGCCTGCAACACCTAATTACTGATGATAAAATATGAGAATTACTGCCCTTGTTAGGAAACTTCTCTGGCATGGTCATTGACTACTTAGCTTTTGAATCAGTGTGGAAACATGCTGGTGTTATTTATTTGAATCATGGGGATCCTGATCTTTTGAAGGGGAAAGGAAATATATTGGTCTTGTTCAGAGTGTTTCAAACTGCTTTAAACAAGTATGTGTGCCATGATCCTAAGCACGGGGTTAGTTGTATGAAATAGCATGGGAAAAGCTGTAATTCTTACTGGCTGTGTGTGGCTGTTCTTTGGAGGCACTATCAATGACACCTCTTGGCTGAGGCAAGACACAGTTATGACCCCTTGAAACCAGTTGTTTTTCCTATCAAGTAGAGGGAATCTTAAGAGATAGTGACTACAATCTATTTCATTATTATAACAATACTGACACAGCCACAGCTGTGCCATATTGTGAACTTGCTGTGTTTTTTACTTTATTCCCACTTAAATTCCCAGTAAAAGAGATGAGGCTTATCATCTGTTCTGAAGGGAGATGAACTGGCTTTCCTTTCAAAACAGGTTTATAAATGTGCCATGTTGAATCTTAATCCTTTGTGTGATGGTGTTTAGAAAGATGGTGTTTTAATAGTGGAGTTTCGCAGCCTTTTTTTAATGCTCAGATTTCTGTTTGACGAAGTCCAACTACAGATATTTCTTCAGGGTAACTTTTGAATGTTGTTAACTGACCTGGATGAAAATAAGATGATAAATCTGTTTTCTTAGAACTTCCCTAGTGCAGTGGATGAAGAAACAAACATTAGATGACCTCCCTGCTTTAATAATAAACGAACACAGTTTCAGAGAGAAGCTGGGAAGAGCAGAGCTGAGATGCACAAGAGCAGAAAAGAGAGGTAGCTGAAAGTAAGCAATTTCTCTGGCTGGACTGTCAGGAAAACCTAAAGTTTCTTTAAAATTTCAGATCACTTAAAAGAAAGTGAAGAGCAGAGGAAGGTGATGAGACATATTGGGCATGGACTAAGTAAAAAGGAAATTAAGGGAACTTGTTAAGGATTTTGTGTGACGGGAAGCCTGTGTGTGTGTTTAGAAAGAAAACCACTCACAATGCCTAAATAGAGACTGTGTGATGTTTAGAGCACATGGAAGATGAAAGGATCTTCAAGCAATGGCTAAAAGCCTTGTCCTGTCTATTTTCCTGAATACTTTGGTCATTAGCTTTTCTGTTTTCAGTGTTACCCCCGGCACTTGAGTTTCTGCATGTTTTCACTTCAGCAGAGGTAGCTGAGCAGGTTTAGGGATTGCAAATAGCTACCTTAATTGTTCGGTATCTCCCATCATGACGTGATGTAAAACTCAAATACTTAGTGATTCAAGTGGAATTTTTTTGCAGAACACCTTTAAAACAGGAAGTAACTCACTGGTGCCACAATTTCAATATTAATTGCTTGATGTGTCCATTTTTTTATGGCATCATGTGAGCGGAATGGAAAAAGCCTTCATGAGAGATTGTAGCAAACTACAGAAACTTTATAACAATGATTTAACTTTTCTAATCTTCCCAGTTCTGCTTTTTTTTTCCTAGAAGGCCCGTTTTCCTGGAATTTCTCTTGTCATTTAACTGTCTCACTAACTTTGGAGCTATTACAGCCACTTGAAAAGGGGTAGTGACATCTTTCTTTTGCTGACAACAAATGACTTTGGTTAAATATTTATGCACTTAGATACTTGACTGCTAATGCCCATTAAGTCAGGTCCTCTTTCTGTTGTGTCTTTCTGCATAAATAGGTACTTTCTTCTCATTTAGCACCATTTACATGAGTTTGCCCTACTCCTGAAATCGTAGAACACTGGAACTAACCCATACTTGTTTCTTGGTACCTATAATTTTGCTTTCCCAATGAACTGCAGTAGTTGGTGCTAAAACTGCTGAAAATTCTGGAAAAATTTTGATTATTGGCTTGAGGGATAAGTGTGTTAGACAGACTTTTCTGAAGTAACTGATGCATGAAATCTGTATGAACTCAGCCCACTTTGATAATGAGGATTGCAAGCACTACATGTTAGCCTTAAAACCAGTTTTGTACCATAATTAAAAGGAATATTTTATATTTCAGATAGGCTTCGCAGTATGATTTGGAAAATACACTTGTATGGACAGACAAGGAGAACTTACTGTTGTGATATATGTGTTAAAAATCCCCAAAACTTCTTTGGCTACACTTCTTAGGACATCCTGCAGCGAAGAATAAAATGCAGAATTAAAATGTGAAAACTAAAGTGTAGCTGAAAAATATCAGCAAGCAAATTTAATTCTGACATTGCAATAATATTGTAATAAATTATGCTTTTTGGTTTTGCTGGATTCACTAAGTACCTGGCCTTTTGTAGTAAGTCTCAGTTGTCTGGCAGAACTCAAAGGTGCATGTGGCCTGATGCTTCCTGCCCACAGAAGAGTAGAGCTGGCTTTCTTGGAAAAGGGCTCAAGATTGGCATAATTGTAAGATCAGCTGGCTGTTGATGTGTGAATTATTACTTGATGCACTCTGAAGAATTAAAGAGGTGTTCCAGATCCACATTTTCCTTTAAAAGGGGAGATAAAAACATGTTAACTTCTGAAGTGTTGATGGAGTATGTTCAATAAGGCAGGGGCACATACCCGTAGTGTTGCAAGCACTGGTTGAAGAACTGTAGCAGTTCTTCAGAGGTTATTTTGGGTTGTTGGCCAAAATCTAAAATCCATGCTAGGATAGCCTGTGTCTGAACCATGTCTGATTTGATCAGTGATGTCAATCAGTGGTGAGCAACTTGAGTTCCTTACCTCAGTCATCAGTGCAACATTGGAAATAAACTGTTTCCTTTTGTGTAATGGGTAATTGAACATGGTCTCCTTCCTTTTTCCCCCAGATTATTTCAGACCTTGAGTCTTGGAATGATGAGCTCTCTCAGCAGATGAATGACTTTGACACTGAAGATCTTACAATAGCAGAACAGAGGCTCCAGCATCATGCAGACAAAGCCCTGACCATGAATAACTTGACCTTTGATGTCATCCACCAAGGGCAGGATCTGCTGCAGTATGTCAATGAAGTGCAGGCATCTGGTAAGATGGCTCCTTTGTGCTATTCCAGGCAGTGGCTTTCTAAGAATTATCCAGCTGTCTCCTCATGGGATGTGTGAAAATAACAGGGATGCTGGTCAGCTGTAAACTGGGGACATGTGGATTTCTTTATGCTCAAATCATTCAATGGTGTTCATAAGAACATACTGGCACATAAGTGTCATAAATTGGTAACACTTGAAGGTGTTCAGGTTTTAGAGAAAGGGATTTCACTCAGGAAGTCTGTAAAATTAGAGTGAATAAGGGAATGTTAGTTTCATAGGTAGTCAGATCAATGCAGTCAAGCAAAGATTTTCCGCTTTCAAGTAAACATCTTCCTTTTTTGTTCCTTATGCCCCTTCATTTGATATTTTTCACTGTATATGATCGCATAGGGTAAGTATGAGACTTTAAAAGAACCCCCATATTGCACTTCTTAAGAGTGCAAACCCCTATACTCATGTAGGCAAATCCTCCAAGAATTAGGTTGAACTTGGAGAAGGAAGTAGGAAATTAAGTGCAGAACAGTGGAAGCGGGCAGTTTGTCTCGGAAGCTTTGCAAGTCATTCCTATCCCACCATCCCGACTGCAGGTGTGGAGCTGCTTTGCGACAGGGACGTGGACATGGCCACCCGCGTGCAGGACCTGCTGGAGTTCCTGCACGAGAAGCAGCAGGAGCTGGACGTGGCGGCGGAGCAGCACCGCAAGCACCTGGAGCAGTGCGTGCAGCTGCGCCACCTGCAGGCAGAGGTCAAGCAGGTACGGCCCCCGCCCCCGGCAGCGGCCCTGCCGGAGAGCGCTGCTCCCGAAAACACCGCCATGCAAAAAGTCTTTCCTTGGGAGCAGGGGAGGACGTTGATCCCCTGAGAAACTTCATCTTCTGTTAACATGAAGTGCATGTTTTTAACTTGCATCACCGATCTTGCTGCGCGGATCTAGAGCAGATCCTATGCGAGCAGCTGAGAGAGCTAGAGATGTTTAGCCTGGAATAAAGGAATCTCAGGGGGGACCTTATCACTCCTGCAACTACCTGATGGGAGAGTGTATCAAAGTAGGAGTTGGATTCTTCACCCAGGTAACAGGTGATAGGACAAGAAGGGAAGTCCTCAAGTTGTGCTAGAGGAGGTTTAGATTAGATACTAAGAAACATTTCCTCACTGAAGGGGTTTTTTAGCACTGGAACAGGATTGATGGAGGCACCATCTCTGAAAATATTTAAAAGACATGTAGATGAGACACCGAGACACATGATACGAGACACATGCTTTAGTGGTGGACTTGGCAGTGCTAGGTTAACAGATATGATGGTTGTAGAGAATTTTTCCAGCCCAAGTTATTCTGATATTCTGTAGATACAAGTCAAGTATTTGAAGTATAGAGTGATTTGAGCTAATGTTAAACCCATGCTTTTACCATCTGTACGGTGATGAACAACAATGTTCAGTCATAGTCCCTGGACACTGACCTAATATTTTCTGGGTCTGTTGTTTGAAACATCTACAAATAGTGATAAGCCACTGAAGTAGCTGAAAGTTTAAAAAAAAAATCAAGACACTAAAAAAGCTGAGAGTTTTTTATCTTGCTCACATTTGGCAGCATCACAGAAGTTTGCTATAGTCTGCTGTATTATTGTGGCCCATAATGAGAGTGAATGACAACTACACATTGCAAAGTAATATGAAAGGGGTCCAGCTAGGACTAGGAGAAGTGAATAGAAGGTTCCTAAAGTATTTTCAGGCAGTGGTTGGTTGCTCTACAGTAGCAGATTTGCAAAGCTTCTGTGTGGTCTTGAATTAAAGGAATACACAAAACTGATAGTTGTCTGCTGTCAGTGCAATACAGGCATCAGTCAAATACTTGATGTTCTATTTCAAGGCTTTGCATACTCTACTGAGCTGTGCTCTATCTGCCTTAGCACTTACTCATCTTGGTAAGTGCAGATTGCAAATTCCTCCTTCCACGTGAGTAATGGTTGAGATAAAGTTGTTGCAGATCAGGATAGTTTCTGTACTCAGTTGCATTTTATCTCAAAGATGAAGGAAGAGAGTGCACATATGCAAAGGAAGGAAAAAAATTAAAATAAATAATGCCAGCTGGGGCACTCTCATCCCTTTATGGTACGTCAGTGGGTTTGGGTGGAATGGGTTAGTAAACACACACATATATTTACATAAAATACATAAAAATATGTAGCTTGTAGTCATGTGAAGCAGTTAGACTGGTACACTGCAGGAATTAAGAGAAATATTTGCAAGGATTCTGTTCCATAGCTTTCACTAGGTAGTGAAACCTTGTGCTTAATGAGTTTTTATCAAATAAGCACAGGGAGTAGACAAAACCACTTAGTATTGCTTCTTCCTTAACTATTGTGCCAGTTCTGCTTTGTGGCATTGAAGTTTTGTATATCAAGCCTCAGGACTAGGAGGAAGCAGAAGAGCCAGGACACAAACAGAGATTTAAAGAAAACCTGCAAAGAAAACCTGCTTGTCATTTTGATGTGTAATATGAAATAGAAGAGACATCTGTATGTGGGGAAAGCAACATGGAAAGGAAAATGTGACCACTTTTTTACAGGGCAGGGACATATGAGTAGGTGGAGGCAGAGTAATATTTATGAGAATGTCTGTCTCATGCAGAACTCCAGCTGCATGTTTGCCAGTCAAACCTTCTTTATTAATCACCTAACATACAGCTGTTGGATTACTTACTGCTACAATCACTCCCACATACTCACTGTGTAGAGTGAATGCTTTACTGTGTTTAAGGTCAAAATCCCTACCAAGCTTCAAACCCAGTCCAGTTGGTTTCACTATGGTTCAGTTGGTTTCATTAAGCCTTTTCAGTGCAGTGTTTTCTGCTGTTCTGATCGTGGTGTATGTTCTTGGGTATATAACTATGTATCCATATATCTACAGTGGTGTATCGATACTTCAGCCCTCAGGAGTAACTTAAGCTGCTTTGTGTTTTCACTGGCAAATCTTTTAGCTTGATGCTTGAGCTCTGACTATCCCAAAATACTACTCAGGAAGGGTATCCTGGCACTCCATGTAGTGCCATATGGATATGAAAACATGGCGAAGACAGCAGACTGAAGCAGGTTGTCTTGTGATCATGTTTAGTTACAGTGAAAAATCTGTCCAAGAAACTAGTCCTAAATCAAGCATTTACCTACAGCTCTACCTGTCTGACCTTTTCAAGTGTCCCAGGTGACCTGGATTCTGTCTCTTTTCCACACCTTTGCTGATGCTTTGCTGATGCTTTTCTAGCCTGTTGAAGGCTGCGAGGGGAAAGATGGGGGTTGTGATCCACTCAGACAGGGAGGTGGTGGGAACATAAACATGCCAACAAACCCTGAAGGCAACACCCCTGGAAGGAGAACAGGCTCTCCATTTCCTAATGCTTATATTTTCCCTTGAGTCAGAGCAGAAGTATGCCAGAATATGCTGGCATATTTCCTCCTGAGTTTCACCAGCTTGTGTACTTGCACCCTGACCTGCACCGAGGAGGAGGACAAGTCTTTGTGTTAGAAATGGCATGTTCTGTTCTAGCTGTTGCTGCTGTAAATAATGGGGTGCCAAGTCAAGAGAAGCTTTCAATTGGTGCTGCCTAAGCAACCTCCTTCATTAAAATTCTCTGAAGAAGGCTAGATGTATAAGAGCCCTAAAAAGGTGTGTTTGGTTACACCATACCTGGAAGAATTACTTTATAAGGTAGAGAAGGAACCTAGAATAACTTTCCTAAGACAAAATAAAAATAAAAAAGGAATTAAAAAATCATCTGGCTCTGTTTTCTTGCAGACAATTTATTTGTCCATGTATATGGACAAATATAGTCCATATTTGTCCATGTATATGGACAAGTTTCTATCTACAGTCTGTTGGACCCATCTGCTTCCCTCAGAAGCTGCCGCTTTTCCTGCTCCTGAGGCTTACCCAGGCTTTCTCTCTGAGTGTTAAAAATCCCCTGGTGCCTTAGCAACTTAGGAACTCCCAGTTTCTTTAACAGTCCCTTTTGTGTGCCCCCAGGCTGTGATCTGCAGGTGCCACCTTTGCAGGAGGAGAGGTCATTCCAAAGCTGGAGCCGTCTTCCCCTTGCTTGCAAGGCTGCACCTGACCCAGTGCTTTCTCCCCAGAAGACCAGAATGTGCACCCAGTTACACATCTGGCATGCCCTTCCTTCTGCATTGTAGACTTACTCTTTTCTACAGACTTGCAGAATTTACATAGGAGAATTCAAATGCATGCTATCAGGATGGAAAAAAACCAAACTTGTTAGCTATTCATTGTGCAGACAGAAGTGGCAAAACCTGCATTAATAATACAACAATGTCACAATCTGGATAGTGTAAGGCAGAGGGTAAGGCTGTAGTGCAGATTTGAGGGAATGGATGTTGTGTCAGGATGGCTAGAGCTCAGTTGCTTCAAGCTGTCAGGTATGTTAGAGTGTGCTTTGGATGTAGACCCACATGTGCCTTTCAGGTTGTGAGGAACTGTGTTTTAACAGGTCATTTTCTTGGGTTCTGCCCATGTTCCCAGTCTGCAAGTGCACTCATAATATCCTGATTACTTAGTGCATTAATGCTATAATTTGATAGTGTCATGTGCTGATCCCTAGATGAGACTATTTAGTGTTAAGATCTAACTGATTTGGTAGTTAATATATTTATTAGCAGTGGTTAAAGGTCTAAATCAATTAGTAGGAAAAAGTTAGAAAAACTGGTCAAGTTCAAATCAGCTGGGCCTAAAGAAATTCACTCTGGGATACTTAGAAAACTGGAATTGTTTCCAAACATCAGGAGATTGGATGAGATTCTGGAGGACTGAAATTCAATATCTACTTCTCAAAAGTGGAAAAGGACTAGCTGAGGGAGGATTATAGGTTAGCTAGTTTAACACAGTTCCCAGGGAAAATATTGAAACAAGTAGATCATTAAACTTGAACAGTGACCAAAGGAGAAAAGGCTAACACAGGTCAATTAATCACAGCTTTCCATTGATTAAACCCCCCTTTTTTTATCTGACAAGGCAACAGCTCTTCTGGGAGGGGTGGAAAAGCAGTGTCAAAGCTTTTAAAATAGTGTAGCTCAGTCTGTCTGACCCTAACTTACTATGAGAATGTCATATGAGACTAAGTTACCAAAAATGATAACTTGCTGAAAAAACATACTCAGTAACAAAATTTAAGAGACTCAGTGGATTGGAAAACAGATTTAAATAATGAAAAAAAATGTATTTGTCTGTATTTGGATACTACCAGTTCATGTTCTTAGTCAGATAATCTACGTGTTAGCAATTATGCTATTAAATTTGAAGTTAAAAGCAGGAGCAGCTGGAAAAGGAGTTTGAGTTCATCAGAAGACACTGGATTACAGTTGAAATTATCTTGATGGGAGAACTATGCTTTAAGAAGGATATGAGTTTGAATAGTGAAAAATACGGAGCATGATGTACTGGAAGGAATAATCAGCTGAATAAATACAGGAGTAATTATGGCTGGGCAGCAGTTCCATAGAAGAGTTGTACAGATGACAGTGAATAACCTGAATTATGTCCCATTTTACTCAGCATTTGAAAAATTTTGACCAAGTCATGGTTATCAACTGGAGAGAGCTCATAAAAGAGCAGTGTTCTAGAAAAATAAGGTGACTGACTTCACATGGGAGAGATTGAAGAGACTGTGGTCAGTGAGATAAGAGGAGTCTAAAGGAGGGAATCAGATAATGTTCCCGATGGAAAAAGGAGAGGGGAAAACAAAGCTGATACAAAGAGGGAGAAAATGTCCTTTTTTTCTTTTTCTTTTTTTTTTGGGGAGGGTCTAAAAAGTTGCATGTTCCTGCTGTTGATAAGGAACGTATATGGTGGCATCCTGAGGCTTCTGGCCAGCCATGGATTCTTTCAGTTTCACTTTACACATCAAAGAAGGCACATTCTGAAAAATTAAAATCTTCAAGCAGTTAGAAGGACACTCAATGACCACATTTTTGTCAACATTACTGTTCAAATTCTTGTGCATACTTTTTACTAAGCTGTATATCTTTAATTTGCATTACTGACACTGGCTTTCAGGCAATTATTACTTGTAACTTGTTCCAGCTTTTCAGGTAACAGAAACAGTATTCAGAAGCACAACCTTTTTTACAATCCGAACTGAAGCCACAGACATATAGGGGTTGACTCCAAGCTGTGAGTTGTTAGCTCGCTGAAATTGTACTGAATGTCACTCACTGTGCTTACTCAATATCAAATTCACTGTAGTACGTAATTAACAAATTACTTAGTTATTAATTCCAGTGCTGATGTGACCTTAAATGTTTTTGCCTCTGCAGTGGTGCTTTATTGCTGGTAGGCAGTGGGATTGTGTATTTCATGGTCTTCTCTTTTGTTGCAGGTTTTGGGCTGGATTCGAAATGGAGAGTCAATGTTAAATGCTGGGCTCATCACTGCTAGCTCTTTGCAGGAGGCAGAACAGTTACAGAGGGAGCATGAGCAGTTTCAACACGCAATAGAGGTAAAAGCACCATTTTAGTGACCATGGCCTTGTATTTACAGTTCTCTATAAATAGCGCTCTTGGAGTCGTGCTACAGCATTTTCAGTTTAGGAACAGCTGTTGAACTCGTGGCAAAGAGACGAAAACACTTACTGAGAAGGTGGTTTTTGTTCTTACTTATTTTGAAGCTGCAGTTCCAGGTGAACATCATCTTAGTGCCTTTTTGCATCTTTATAAAGTGTTAGCTGTTCAAGCAATTTTGCTGAAAATAGTGTTTTCATTTGTTATTCCTTTCATAAAACATAACCTGTAATTCTAAATGTAAAAAATTAAGAAAAAATGAACCAGGAAGCAGCAGTTTTGTGTATTCTGAGGTCATCCTTAAGTATTTCCATTTTTGTTTGAGAGTAGGCTTCAGTGAAACTTCTGTGTGGTGGTGTGTCAATCCCCCTGCCATGCCTTCAAGCTAAACTTGTCTGATTGGTCATATTGCTGCAAAAAACATAGGCAGTGTTCTTAAGATTGGTTGAAGTACAGTATTATTTACTTGCATGGACTACTGAGTAACTTAGTGATAATATTAGCAATATTATGATTTATTTTCAGAAGTACTCTGCCTTGCAGTAACTCTTTAATGTTCTTTTCCTGTTTGGTAGAATTTTATGCTTCCCTCTCTTTTTTTTTTTTTTTTTTTTTTTTTTTTTTTTTAATTAAAGTTTGCACTATATGCACCCTCATTTTGAGGAGCTTTGGTAACTCTCAAGTATAAAAGTTATGAGACCTCTAGGTGTTTTTCAGTTTAAGAATAAATTATGAGGAAGCTTAAAAATCTGTGTTTCCTAGGCCATTCTTTACTCAGATATAATAATACCTAGTAGTATTTAACCCCTTAATATTTTCATATTACTTGGTTTTAGGCAAATGTTTCTCTGCACAGAGAAATACGGTTTAAAATATTTGCTTACAATCAATAGACAGGTGTCTTTTTTATTGGTCTGCACGCCTGCACCTTTCTTTGCTCACTACTGATGTGCAAAAGACTGAAGTTAAAGCTGTAAAGATTGCCAGAACAAGACAGATTTCTGTCATCTTTTTTCTCACTGTGAAGGGAAAGAAAATCAAACTGAAATTCATAATTGCAGCAAGATGTAATGCAGCATAGATACATCACATGTAACTTAATGCCAGACAGTTACTGTTTGTTAAGAACTGCTATTTAGTGTTGATTTGATGATAAATCTCTACGGGATTTATTTCCTTTGTATTTACATGGAGAAGTCACACAGTATCAGACAGTCATTTTTAGTTGATGGGTGTTGGTGCACGTATAGAGGTGTCATTGACACACTGGAAGTGTGAACCTCTGAGGTCTCCGAGTAAATGACCTGAAGTGCTCCACTGAACTCCTGACTTTTCACCTCTTGCCAGAAAACACATCAAAGTGCCCTGCAGGTTCAGCAAAAGGCAGAGGCAATGCTGCAGGCTAATCACTACGATATGGACATGATCCGGGAGTGTGCAGAGAAGGTTGCTTCGCACTGGCAACAGCTGATGCTGAAGATGGAGGATCGTCTCAAGCTTGTGAATGCCTCTGTTGCCTTCTATAAAACTTCTGAACAGGTACAGAAATACAGTAGGTCTGCCTTGGCTAATTCCTCAGTGTGGCATAAAACAGCATTACTTGAAAAAATGGTTGACGAGGTTTGGTTATGTTTACTCATTTGATGGCTAGTTCTGGTTTTTGTGTGGGACTCAGAGAAAAATCAGCTTAATCTGCTTGTCCACAGAAATGTTTGGGGGAGGTTGGCAAGGTTGCCTCCTCTGTAGTTGTAACTTAAGCCCATCCAGAACTATGCAGTCAGAGAGGCAGAGAAAGGTGGACAATTTTAGGGACAGCCTCTGAGCGCTTCCGAACCTACAGCCAGAGTTTGTTGCCTTAAGTCCCAGTGAAAACATGTCAGAAGCTAGGGGGTACATATAAGGGGTAGATGGGTTTTCTTTTTTTTGAGGCCTGAATTTTGATTTTTTGCATTACTGAATTGTCCTCCTTTTTCCTGAAAGGTGTGCAGTGTGCTGGAAAGCCTGGAACAAGAATATAAGCGAGAAGAAGATTGGTGTGGGGGAGCTGACAAACTGGGCCCCAACTCTGAAACAGATCACGTTACTCCCATGATAAGCAAACACCTGGAGCAGAAGGAAGCATTTCTGAAGGTAAGGTTGGGGATTTTTTGTAGTCTCCTGTGTCTTGGGAAGCATGAGAGCAGGCATACAGCTCTTACAGTGCTGACATGGCTGTGGAAAGCAACAGTGCCCGTTCCAAATTACAGGTATGTCCCCAACTGCAAAGATGTGGGAAGTGGCATGTTAACTGCTTCTGACAGTGATTAAGAGAATACTGCCAAGTGCATAAAATAGTAGCCAGTTTTAGAAATACATTTCCTGTTGAACTTGAGTAGATGTCAGATCTCCCAGTGTGCCTGAAGAGGAATTGGAAGTCACTCCTTTGAGCAACTGTCACTCTAAAGAATGCTTAAAGGCTGCTGCTTTGGAAGAGAAGTGAAAGTCACACAGTGCCATTGCTGCCTGTGCATCAGAGCAGCTCTCAGATGTACTGGGACGACGGAGGAATACGGAAGG
Source organism: Pyrgilauda ruficollis (assembly GCF_017590135.1). Classification (NCBI taxonomy): domain Eukaryota; kingdom Metazoa; phylum Chordata; class Aves; order Passeriformes; family Passeridae; genus Pyrgilauda; species Pyrgilauda ruficollis. Next base: position 8,006,039 of record NW_024525156.1, read on the forward strand.
AGGAAATGGCTAGACCGGCATCTGGGAGTAGTTGGTTTTCTGTAGTAGTCTTCAGATAAATGAAAGATTTTTGTTCCAACTAATGTCCTATTGAAGAAGATTATTGATCATACTGAATTAAATGTGCAGCATGTGCTTGCAGAGCAGTATAACTAACTTTGTTATCCAAGGCATTTTCCATCATCACCATGAAAGACTACTAAGAGAATAATACTTTGTTAGAAACCTTCTTGTTCTCATTACGCGGATTACAACACTCAAAAACATATTAACAGAACTCAAAGTACACAGCCTAATAGATCCTTCTGCAGCTGGCATGAATTACTAATCTTTGTTTTAAAATGGTATGAGAAATGACTTAGTGTCTTTGTTACTGTATCAAACCATTCTACCTTCATCTAACCTTTTAAAGCAGCGTTCTATAATTTGCATGTTAAAAATGAAGCAGACAACCCATATGTAGTATTTGATATTTGTTAAGATGAAGATGACAACTGAGCTGAGTGCTTTCAATATAGTGGCAAGGACTGAAAGCTCTCAAGGCCTTGCCTTCATATTTTAAGAGCAGGTATTACTGTTTTAGCACTTTTGGTTTCACTTCAGCAAAACATTCGCTTTTTGTTTAAAGTACTAATGGATGTTTCGGAATATGCGGGTGGGTACATAAGCATGTGCACTGTTTACACAGTAAGCAGCTTCAGGTGGCACATGGCACATACACTAAACAAACTTCTCTGTGAGATCTGAGTCATGCTGAAAGCCATAGAGCAGATAATTGCTTTTCAGGCTCTTCAGAAAAGAGGAATAACATTTTATTAATTTATTTTATTTGCATTTGTTTATCTGCTTTGTTTTTTCTCTGCCAGGTAAGGTGTAACTGCTATTCGGTGGAATATCTATTTTAATAATTGGGTTGGCTTGGCTTACTTGTAGAAAAGATTTAACATGAAATGCTTTCCAAAACTGAAGAAGGTGACAAATGTACAAAAAGAGAGTTAGGAAGACCTTTAATTTCTTCTGCATGTTTATTTTTGCATCTTCTAATAAAGTTGTACCTCTGACTCTCTAGGCCTGCACACTGGCTCGGAGGAATGCTGATGTCTTCCTGAAATACCTGCACAGGAACAGTGTCAACATGCCAGGGATGGTGACACACATCAAAGCACCTGAACAGCAAGTAAAAAGTAAGGGACTTCTTGTTCTCTTTCTTCTCACAAGAATTGATCATCATGTGCTGTGGTATGTGTTGTGATGGGGTAGTGAAGCCTGCCCAAGTGGAAGGAGTTCTGTCAGGCTTAACAGGAAACAAATTGCTTGCACGCTTTGAAGGCACTGACAGTCTTCAAAGTCTCTTATACTCAAATGAAGTTGCTTGGAGTTCTTTTATCTGCTACTTACACCTAATCTTCTTTCTATTTGAGACCCAAATGTGTTGCTTTTATTGAGTCAATGAGGTAGTAAACTTCCACATGATAATGTTCGGTCTGAAGCCAAATGGGAACTGATCAGTGTAAGCTTATTCAATGTGTTGGTGTCAGGCATTCTGCAAGTTCCCTGGGAGTGCCAGAGTGATATGAGGTTATTGCTTGTACGATGCCCTTGAGCTCTTCAGATAGTTTGAATCAGTGTTGAGGAACTTCATGAAGTGTGGGGTAACTTACATCATGTTTAAACTGGATGTGTAGACAGGTAGTAGCTGATGTGAAGCTGGAAAGAGCTACTAGGTGAGGCTTGGCTTTTGCTAAGATTAATAATATGTAGTACAGCTTTAAGGGGTAAGAAGCCCTCTAGGGAACGGAGAGAGAGAGACCTGTAGGGCTTTGAGGGACAAAAGTGCAAAAATTAATAGGGTATGCATAACTGCTGGGTGTGGTAGCAGAACAGAGATCAGAGAGATTCAGAAGTAAATACTGTATTTTAATAATTTAATTGCCAGTCATATTCTGCTCTATGCATTTTGAAGCTGTGACTGAACACTCTGGCCACACTACAGTCTCAAAATCAGAGAAGTCTAATTTCTAATTAAATGCTGTTTGCTCCTACCCAGAGGGGAGTTATGCATATGATGTAGCCAGACTCAAGAGGAGCATGGCAGTAAGTCCAGAGAAAAAGTTGCAGCAAGGAAAATTCTGCATGGGAGAAAGTGTTACAGCAAGATGCATTAGAGCAGGTAGCCAGCCCAGAGAGGTAGTAGGATCTGTACTCCTAAGAATTTTTTAGACTTAGTTGAACAAGCCCCTGGAAAACTTTGAAGTTAGTGGTGCTTTGAAGAGGAACTTGAAACAGATGGCCTGCAGAGGTCACTTCCGCACTAATTTACTTGATGACTCTATTAGGAAAGGACACTTTCACTGGTTCACTTGAACTACAAGGGGTAAACAGCTCGTTGTTTTTCCTCTGTCCCCAACATTTATAGAACTGTACAAAACAAAATCTCAGCACAAATGCCAGCAGTATCAATAACTGAAGCTGACATTTGTCACTTAGTTCTTCTTTCAGTAAGAAACAAGGAAAACAGAGCAGAAGAAAGCAGGAAGTTGTAGCTACCACACTTACTGAGTATTAGACATTTTTTTTTTAATTCAGTGTTGAAATCTGTATAGGAACAGTCATTCGGAGAAAGGTAAATGTGCTTATATGATGAAAGAATAGAAAGATCTCTACTAATGTCTTTAAGAGTGATAATTACATATCAGAACCATAGTGTTATGCATGTTCTGCATACATTTAAAATACTGGATGAGTGATACATGTTTGAAAAGCAACAAAAAACCAACAAAAATCCCCAAGTAGAAAAAAATAAGCTGTTCCCTCCATAAACCATGTAGTATATGCTTCTGAGAATTAAACATGAGTTAAGATAGAGCTAGTGGGGACTCCTTCCTGTTAGGTCTCAATGGTATGGTAGTAGCTGACCAAATGATAAAAAAGTTTACTCTGTTCTTCCTGTTCAAATATATGTGTCAAGAAAAAAAGAGATCTCCTTTCACCTCTTTTCTAAATCGAGAAAAAAATGGAGTGTTTATTTTAGTGAAAGAGAGGTTACATGTGTTCTAATAGAGCATTACAACTCAGGTGTATGCTTGAGACTGGCAGACTGCAATCAGAATATAGTTTATAAATTAATGCCTTAAAAACTTGAGTAACCCTTGAGTTCATGCAGAACTGCTGAACATTTTTCAAAAACCTCCTTCAGTGGCATACTTGATCCTTATTCCCAGATGCAGATTAAGTTATCTGGAAAAGTGATGTCTTAACCTATGCAAAGTTTAGCTAAGCATATGCTTCATGGGGAACAGGAACACTGAGAGGTGTCCTTATGTCCCTGCATACCAGCGTAAATAATTTCTGTGATATGCAGTTAAGGGTACCCAGTCATTTTCTCAGGAAGGGACTGTGGCCTAAAACTGTGCTGTGGCAGGTGGATTGAGTTGGTGACAATTCCTGTCAGCTCAGAAATGAAAGCATCTTTGTCTTTGTTTTGGCTGCTGAGTCTGTGTGCATCTGTGTTACCTGTCTGCTGTACAGGCTGTGACTGAGCACGGTTCAGGAACTTGCCCAATGGTGCTTATATTTTTAGGTAGGTTGATAGAAGGATGCATAGAGACAGCTGAGAGCTCTTTGAGCCTGGAGAAGAAGCTGAAACTTTAGGGAACAATACTAACAAATGTTGGAATCAAAGTAAATGACAGCAACAGGAGCTGTAGTTCAGGTGGTTTGAGATACAAAGATGCTTTTCCAAACCTAGTTTTAAATATTGATGTTGTATAACTTCCTTAGAGTAGTTTATAGAATATTTTTTCTCCTCTTTGTCAGTCCAAGAAATTAATGGCACTAACACTAACAGTGCCCAGCCAAATATCTCTCACTGCCTTGCCATCTGTATCATGTCCTGACAGAACAAATGCTGCTCCAATTTGCTAAATTCACCTCACTTGCTCTTTGTCAGAACTACTTTGCTTGCGTCACTATCAAGATGTCTCTTTTTATATGGTATGTCCAGTTGGGTGTGTTGCATTGTATAATGATAATTGTGTCCCACCCACTCCCCCTCCCTGCCTCCTGAAATCTGGCATATACTCTGAGCAAGTGTTTTGGAGGTGACATAAGACAGAAATTAAACTGAGAAAGCAGGGGAGGCTCACAGCAGATCAGCTCATAGCTTGGCATATGAGGGGAGCCTGACCAGAAAAAAATGAAACCTTGGCCACACTGACCACATTCCAACCAAAAGCAAATTCTGGGTGATCTCAGCACCCTGTGGCAAGTGGGAATATGGTGCTTGTATGCAGAAGGATGTTGGCAGTGATGCTGACAGGTTTCATAATCCTCAGGGAGGCTGTGACAAGTGGTTGTGTTTGATCCCAGATCTCTGATGAGGTAGACAAAGATGCATTTCCCCTCCGCCTTCCTGTTATTTGAGCTTCTCTTGTAAAACTGTTTCTTGGAGTTGTTAGCTTTTGGGATGTAAAGCACGGTGGACCTGCACAGTGGGAGAGCAGAATGCAGAGACCTTAAGACACCTAGCATCTGATAGCCTTCATTCGTCATTATGGGTTATGGAAAATAGCCAGCTCTGGGTGTAAGTAGAAAAGCAAGTAGTGTTGGTGTAAAGAATAAGACTTTTTTTGTGGTCTCTTCTGCTGGACCTCTCTTTTGGCTCTGTGCAATTGCAACAGAATCTCCTGGTGGAGACATGGAGTGTCCCCATTCCCCTGTGCTCAGCTTGCCCTCCAGGTTTGCTGTAGCTACAAGCTACAAGTAGGACTGCTGCTCTGGAAGCAGCAGAGGGTAAAGTGAGCTTCACAGGAAACTGCTAGAATTTCTTTTTTTGGTGGAAAACCATAAGCATTAAAGAAGCAGAATTCAGATAAAGTCTTCTGCATATTGTAAACACAAGGCCTTTGCTAGGAAGAATTTAAAAGGTTGGTCATGTAGGATTTGGATGTGAATTTTCTGATACTCAGGAATAACAAACTGTGGAGTTAATTATTTGATTACCTGGAAGTTCTGTCAAGGTTCAGTGAACATTCATATTTAACAAGTCAGCTTACTTATGCTGCATTTGATCTCGTGGTGACTTAGGGTTGTACATTTGTTTATCTGTATTAAATCATTAAAATTCTTTACAGGAGACTGATATATTACAAATTCCCATTTTTACTAAAATATAATATGTTAAGCATGTTATGATCACTTTTGCATGCTTATTCTTTCTGAAGAAACCCCATCAAGTGCCATCTTTATCAGCCTACGTTTTAAATCATGCTGTAAGCAGTGGCAGTCCCCTTGTGAAAAATATTTGAGAGGAAAAAAACACATCAGCAGTAAGTTTTAATTGCATCTCTAGTTTCTTTAACCAGCAGTTCTCTAAGTAATGAAAAAGGAACACTCTGTGTTTCATTAATATCAGGGAAAAAAGTAAAGCAAGGACTAACAGAAGGAGTAAGTGTACAGTAAATTCTACAATGTCAAGTACTTTATTCCCCTGATTTTATTGTGATATTTTAAATTTGGTTGTCATAAGCTCTGTTTAATTTCTTCAGATATCTTGAATGAACTCTTCCAGAGGGAGAACCGTGTGCTGCATTATTGGACCATGCGTAAAAGGCGTCTTGATCAGTGCCAGCAGTATGTGGTGTTTGAAAGAAGTGCCAAACAGGTGAGGGTTTCATATGAAAATCCTCTTTGGTGTGGTCGGGGCTTGACATACACTGTCTTCTCACAGTAACAAATTTGTCATTCACTTCGATATTTCAAATAGTTAAAACATCAGAAGGATAGAAGAAGCCAAATGAATTCTTTGCCTTCCCTTTAATACAGAACAACTAAATTTGGTGAGGCAGTGTGTCTGTAACTGTTGTAACTTAAAGGTGATGTTTTGCTTCTGCCAGCTTCATCTGGTACTGGCAAATCTAATTTCTGCAAGCTTGTGTTTGACAAATTGTTATGCTTGTTAACTTTTACACACACACACCTAATTTGTCTGGGGAAATTACAGGCAGCAGCATTTTTCTCAGATGTTGGAGGAAAAATATCTAATTAAGTTGATTGGCAGTTCTGGAAATCTGACAAGTTGGATAACTCATTAAACAATAATAACTGAATTACTTTGGTTTTTCAATTCTTTGTGTTTGGTTTCATGGTTTCCTGCATGATAGATCCACCTCTTGGTATTTTGTTGAGTTTATCAGTCTGAAAAGAACTATTAAGTAACTACCACACATGCAAAAAAAAAATCTCCTTCACTAAACATAACACATGCCTTAAAAATATGTAGGGGGTTCAAGGTAGAAGTGGTAAATAGATTGATCTGTGATAGTTTTTTAGTTGTTGTTTTGGTTTTGTTTTTTGGGTTTTTTTTTTAACTGGTTGTAAGACAAAGAAAGGAAGCTATCTGTTTCTGTTCTGTGGAAAATGACACACTGCCCATAGTGTAAAATATAGTCGGATCCTCTTTAAAGGGCTCAAAAACCTAATCTTTTATTTCTTTCTGACCGCTAATTTAGACAAAAGTTTAAATACTATTGGTCTGGTTTGCTCTCTTGAAAGAATTCTCAAGTCTGTCTTTCATGCTTTCACAAAGAAATTAATGCAAGATGCATCTTGGAGTGAATTTGAAGTCTGATACTTCTTTAAAACAACACCACCATCCCTTCCCTGCCCCCCTGCCCTCGCCTCCCCACTCTACTTTTGAATAACCTTAATTTAAAGCTCTGACAAGCACATGATCTACTTGTTTTTGTACAGAGATTAGTAACCAACAGTCAAACACTGGAGATAAAGATCTGTCAGCATTTTCATTGTAAATCCCATTTTTCATCAATCACCAGTTCAGTCATCAAAAAGCAAAGCGAACCAAACCATATATGGGACTCCTCGGTGATTAGCCAAAAAAATGGAAGTGTTGCTGTCTTCATTTAGATGTCTTTCTGGAATTTGGCAGAACCTGTTCTTTGTGCTTTCAGAACGTGATGCCCTTGTGATGGAAAAGATACCATACCAGTTTGTGAGAACAATGTTAGATTCTCAAATCCTTTCAGAGTTAAGGGCTTACCTGATCCCTAAACTGATTCCTCCAGTTCTTGTAGTGATACTTCTGGTGAAATGAAAGCTGATCTAAACCGTAGGAATTAAGATCAAGTCAAACTTGATCAAGTCAAACTTTTGTCATACTGTGCCTCTAGAGAGCTGCCAGCCAGTTATGAAAAGACAACATTTCATTCTCATGGTAGGGGGATTGGAACGACATGATCTTTAAGTTCTCTTCCAGTCAAAACCATTCTGTGATTTGGGGAAGGGCAGCTTTTTGTTTATCATTCATTCCAGCATTATGTAATAAACCCACTAAAAACAGGCAGAGAAGTATTAAATGTTGTTGCTAATAATAGGTAGCCATGCTGTGCCTGTCCATATCAGTCTTCACTTGCAAAGACTGACATTAGAATGACAACATGTGTCATAGAGGTGGTTGGTTGCAATGTTACTTTTTTGACCGAAGTCCAACAGTTGTTCCATCAGCAACTTCTAAAAGTACAGGTCCATCTTACCAGGCTTGCACCTGCACTAGTATGTGACTTAGAAAATGGTATCCTGGCATTCACATTCGGTGTTGAATTTTGAAGGCTTTCTACTCTTTTCTGGTTTTGCACCAAGAAGGAAAAGCATTTGAAGTGGAAGTAAGGGAATCAGCGTTATTGTATCACAGCTTTGATGAGCTTAAATCATTGGTGAAATTATAATACAGACAATGCCTTTTGTGATTAATTGTAAGGTTATGTGTGTGAAACATACATATCTACTGTCCACCAAAATAAATCTTTTCCTGGTCTTGCTAGTGTGGATAGATAATGCTCATAATTTCAGTTTATCCTTTCAAGGGAAGAGTGAGCACCCACCAGCAATCTACTACTTTTTCTCTTGTAGTATTACATTTTTGTCTAGTGTTCTGTGTATTTACTGAAGAGACAGAAGCTACACATTTAGTAATAAGGTGGTTCTAAGCAAGCTGTGTAAAAACTCTTTGAACATCTGCTATTGGCTTTTTCAGAAACGAGAAGTTTCTAAGATCCCATCCCTCTGCCTGCTGCTGTAGGAAGTCTGTATTGAGAGCTGCAGAACAGATGTCAGTTAGATTTTCACTGTTATGCAGCAGTTGGAGACAGCTCTTGCTTTTTCCAGGAGCCAGAGATTCCTCACGACCACTGAGTTATGCTTAAAAGGGCAGCAGGGAAAGCATAGATATGTGGGTAAAGCATAGATAATTGCAAAGATCAGCATTTTTCATAATAGTGAGCCAATAAAGTGTCAGGATGTGGAAGGGAAACAGTCTTGGTTTGCAGTTCTTCATTCTTGTTTTCTTTCTACTTGCACATACATAAATTGGTTTAACTGAGGCATCGCACTGTTCCTTCTCTGCTGCAGGTTTTATTTCTAGGAGCACAGACCACCGCACTTCGTGAGGCTGGAATACATGTCAGCAAAAGAGTGAAGTGATAGTTAAATCTTACGTGCTTGGAAAGTTTAGCCTGCACACTTGGCAGTCTTATATACATTTTTACAAGTTGGAGCATGTATATTTCTAAGTATCGCTGTCCCGTGTGGCACCAAAGAAGTGATTTTTTTCTTTTTCCTTAGCTGGGGAATATACTATCAAAACTGAGAACACAACTAGTTAGAACCTTTCAATAGTGGACTGCTGTAGTCTTGCAGTAGTGGACTTTGCTGAAGCGTTTGGATTCATATGTCATTTTTAATTCTCTAAGCATTGCTTCATAGTCTATGTGAATTATTTCAGAGCTATGAACTATTTGGTATTATAGAGGTATTACATGATGGCCACAAGTGACACAGAGTAAAATTTACCTGTGGCCAAACTGTGCATGTGAAATACTGACTACATATGTTTTCTGTTGGCAAAAATATATTGTCTTTCTCTTATTTTTCTTCACTAATGCTTTATTTAGGCTCTGGAATGGATTCATGACAATGGAGAGTTTTATTTATCCACACATACTTCCACTGGTTCCAGTATCCAGCACACTCAAGAGTTGTTGAAAGAACATGAAGAGTTTCAGATCACAGCAAAGGTAAAATAAAATTTAAAAATTTTCACAGAATACTTAGATTTGGAAGGAACCCCTGGAGATGAGTTAGTCCAATTGCCCTACAATGGCAGGGTCCCCAAGAGCAGGTTATGCTGGGATATGCTCAGGTGGATTTTGAATGTCTTCACAGAGGGAGCCTCCATGACATCCCTGGGCAGCCTGTTCAGTGCCCTGCCACCTTCAGTGTAAATAAGTTCTTCCTCATGTTGAGATGGAACTTCTTGTGTTGTAGTTCATGGCCATTAGTCCTTGTTCTGTCACTAGGCATCACTGAAGAGTCTGGTACATCCCCTGACAGTGAGATATTTTATATTTTGGTGAGATTCCCTCTCCCTCTTCTCCAGACTAAACTGGCCCAGCTCCCTCAGTCTGTCCTCATTAGAGAGGTGCTACAGACCCCAAACCATCTTTGTGTTGCTCTGCTGGACCCTCTCCATTAGCTCCTTGTCTTTCCTGCACTGTGGAAACCAGAATTGAACACAATACTCCAGATGTGGCCTCATTAGGGTCAAGTAGTGTGTCAGGGTCACCACCCTCGACCTGTGGCCACACTTTCCCTGATGGATCCCAGGATACTATTGGCCCTCCTGGCCACGAGGGCACTGCAGGCTCATGCTCATCCACCAAGGCTCCCAGCTCCTTGTCCACAGAGCTGTTGCCTAATAGGTCAGCCAACAACCTGTGCTGGTACTGGGGTTATTTCCCCCAGGTTGCAGCACCTGCCTTAATCCTTGTTGAACTTCATTAGATTGCTCTGCCCAACTCCCCAGCCTATCGAGCTCCCACTGACGCAGCACAGCCGGTCCCCCACTTTCATATCATCAACGAACTTGCTGAGGGTGCATTCTGTTCCTTCTCCAGGCTGTCTATAAACAAGTTGAATACAAGTTGAATTATGTGAAATTTCAAACAAAATAAAACAACTGAATTCCCCTTGCCCATCAAAAAATCCCCCCAAGGATGTGTCCATCAAGATCTGTTTACTTGCAGTGGCTTTCTGTCTATATTTCTGCTGAGAATAGAATAAACCAGAAGATAGTGAGCAAATACTCATTGTTACTAAAGCTCCATGAGCCCTATGTGCTGTTGACTTCTCATGACAAAATCATAGTGAGGTAGCTTAAAAATGTTTTCAATACCTACAAACGTTTCAGGGCCTTTGATTTCCACTTTCATATCTTCATGATTGTGGATTACTGAAAGTTCATTTAGATATAAAATGCAACAAGCTGTATTATTATTCTGATCATTAATTAGAAGACATTAGAAAAATTAAAGCTCTATTTGTTAGGTAACTCATTTTATTAAAGTATTCTGTGCTTCTCCTGTAAATCTTTTTGAGTCAGGCAGCAGAATGTTATTGTGCATCTCTGGAGGCCTTTACAGGCTTGAGGCTGTAAAGTTGTCACTCCTGAGGCTTTCTAGTTTTCACATGTGAAAGACAGACAACCATTGCATGACTGAACCACCTGAATTTGTAACATTGTCTGTCTCTGTTTTGTTTTGCGACCTGTTCAAACTGTTACCCGTTTCTCCCTCTGGCTCTCCAACCTTCATAGAGAAATAATCGAGCCCAGGAAAGTAAGCAAGTGTTCATTTGTCTGAAGGATCACCTCAGAAGAGACTTGGAGATGGAGGTGGCCAAGAGACATGTGGGAAGGGAGAAAAGAAAATACAGAAAGAACAGAGATCACTTTTCATGTTCAAACCTGGATTTTCTTCTGTTTGATCTTTGCTTCAGACTTTGATTTCCTGGATCCCTTCCAGTATGCAGAGCACCACTACTCCTCCTTATTTCCTCTTTCAGCCTGCAGATGACATTGGTGCCCTTTGTGAAAAGATGTTGCTTATGTCACTCCCTTGGCATTTTGCTACCTGCTGGGAGGATATGTTAGCCCTTGCTAATTCCATACTGAAAAGAATTAGCATTGGATGAGGGACCATTAGGGAGCAAAATGAATGAAGATAGGACAAACTTGATTTTTTCAATAATGTAAGAGTCAAGTTTTTGTTGACTCTTTTTCTTAACTCCCTGCTAGCAAGGGCCCTGACAGTACACTTCACTCATGACAGAGAGAGAGGTGGATGTATAAACTCATCCATTGTGGATGATTTATGATTTACATGAAATAAAGTGTTTAATCTTAGGCGGCTTGTCATTTGGGAAAAGCATTTAGAGATTTGGTGGTAACTGCTTGTTTCTCTTAGTTTCTCTCAAACAGCTCTGTGCCAACAAAGCATAATACAGCAAATATTTAAAGAATTCAGTCTTCATGCATTAAAGAGTAAAGCATATAACAAGACTTACTTCCATCTCAGCATTTCTGTGGTGTCTAAAGGAGGTAGATTCTTGAGACTGGGGGCCAGGTCTAATACCAGTGCTTCAGTGGTAATGAACAAAGTACCCTCTTTGGCATCAAAATGCCTTTGTATTGATGCAAGTACCCATGCTGAAAGGCTTGCCTAGCAGAATTTAATCTCTGGGTTAGATATGAAGCACATTTTTCAAAGAAAAATAATCTGCTTCTAGTCATGTAATAATAAAACCCAAGGAAACCTACATTAATCTTGTGCTATTTTTAATAAGTAAAAGGTGACTGTTTAAAGGAGTTCTGGGAAGAGAGCGGAAGAAGGTAGCTTCTTCAATTCCTTCTCTAATTGCACTTAGTAGCAGTTAAGCAAAATGAACCTCTGCATGACAGGTAGAGCTTGTAACTGTTTGATATTTTCCTGTTTTCATAGCAAACCAAAGAGAGGGTGAAGTTGTTGATACAGCTGGCTGATGGCTTTTGTGAAAAAGGGCATGCTCATGCAACAGAGATTAAAAAATGTGTCACAGCAGTGGATAAGAGGTACAGAGACTTTTCCCTGCGCATGGAGAAATACAGGACCTCTTTAGAGAAAGCTCTGGGTATTTCCTCAGATTCCAATAAATCGGTAAGAGAAATTTGAGTGTGATGACAGACAAACAAGATTTACTTGCGTTTGATTTAGCTACCTTTTTCTCCTATCTCCTTCCTTAATCAATTCTTCCTTTCTTTAATAAAGAGCAAAAGCTTGCAGCTGGATATAATCCCAGCCAGTGTCCCTGGGTCAGAGGTGAAACTGCGCGATGCTGCTCATGAGCTTAACGAAGAAAAACGAAAGTCTGCCCGCAGGAAAGAGTAATATATTTATTTCTTTTTAATCAATGAGAATGCATAAATCAGTCCTGATAATGAAACAACTGCCTTGGCTTGTCTGGCAGCTTAGAAATCATATAAATGGTAAAAAGAGAATGGTAGTACTCAGTATCTCTTATTGCCATTTATTCACATGCTTGTTCTCGTAGATAATTCTAGCATGACAGAATCTTAAACTTTCAAAACTGTTAGACTTCTTTTAACATGTTTTTTTGTTCTTAGAAATAATGTGGAATAAATGTGTAAGCGGAGGAAGCAAGACAAAAGTTAAATGACTGTAGCAGTGAAAAGTGTTAGAGAAAAAATTCCATCTCCTTCCCCATTTCTTTTTGTCCTGGTTAGTAATGGAGGGATATTACCTCGTATGTTTCCTTCCTCTGCTGTCTTTCTTCACATTTCACTTCTCAGATTTTTCTTGCTGCAGTGGAAAAGCAAAAGCTGATGAGGAGAACGATGTATTCTGGTTATTATGCATTCGCAATGATCTAACAGACTGAGATTTGATTATTCTTTCTGTTGTCACCTAAGGTTCATTATGGCTGAGCTAATTCAGACAGAAAAGGCTTACGTAAGAGACCTCCGGGAATGCATGGATGTGAGTTTTCTTTTTTCACTAATCTTTGAAGGCAGGATTCAATCCGTTGCTTTGTGGGTTTTTTTCTGCTTTTAACAGCTGAGCATGATTGGTTTGGAATCATAGGATCAACTTAAGTAATCTTACTGCCATTAAGAAGAAACTTAGAATTATGTCTGATAACTGCCATTTCAGAATTCACCCTATATGTTTTGCTTTTGTTGGTACTGAGTTTCAGTATTTGTTCCTTTCCCAATTCATAATCGTGTGTGGGGGTTTTGTTTTAGAGAGAGGAGGGAAAAAGGAGGGGTTTACTTTATTTGCTTTGCTAGCAATAGGGGAGAGCTTGTGCTAATTCTCTTATTATCTGTATCACATGTTCTGCTACTAGCTGACTTTTTGAATAGAAATTCAGTGAGATTCCATGGAAGAGTGCCCAGTAATTGTTATGCTGAAGTAACTAATGTTCAGTGGTAGCTGTTGCACAAAGCATGAACTTCTAGACTGCAGACGTGACCTTGATAAGGAATATCCTGAAGCATTAGAGGTTGTCAAGAACACTATGCATTTTAAATTATGAAGTCTCAGGGACTATGTTAAATTGTCAGTTTTAGATCTTGTATTTCACTGTCAAAATCACAAGGTATATGTGACACAACAGGCACTGTCACAATTGGAGATGATGCTGCTGTGTGATCTTTGCCTAGTTTCTCTCCAGGAATGCATACTTACAGATACCTGGCTGCATCTGTTGGGAGTTTATCATCACTTTTCACACATCTTTTTTTTTTTTTTTTTTTTTTTTTTTTCTGGGCAGACATATCTATGGGAAATGACAAGTGGAGTTGAGGAGATCCCACCTGGTATTGTAAACAAAGAACACATTATCTTTGGAAACATGCAGGAAATTTATGAGTTCCACAATAAGTGAGTGACTTATCTCTCATTTCCATACTACTGCTAAATCCAAATGATGACCTGCGGGATTTCCTAGTGAAAATACTGTGTATTTCAATGATAAATGCTTTCCCATTATAAAAAATGCAATATTTTCCTCTTGCATTGCTAAATTATTTCAGCTGTTGCTTTTTGCAGAGAGATACGTACACCATTAGAAATTATATTTTTCAGTCTCAGGCATCTTTCAGTGTATAAGAGATTTTTTTGGATACACCAAAATTTTGTTGTAGGTTTATCAGTTGTTCTAAAGAGATGAAAACCATTGAACTCAATAAAACACAAACATAGCACAAACATTAAGGCTCTGACATTTTTTCAGAGCCCTTATTCCCGATTATCCAAGTGCAGCTGTTAGTGGGAAAGCGTAGGGCTCCCAGCTCTTCTTGGCTCTTCTTAGCTTCTGTGGAGATGCTCCAGCATCATTACATTTACTGGAGTACAGAGCATAAAAGAGACTGTCCACTCCATTTCTTCTGAATGGAGTGGTTCCTAGGGGGATTTGTGTACGGAAGTCTTGCTCTGAATCTTCTTTCTTTGCTATTTCCTGGTTATGTCCACATTTGTATTGGGTTATGATTCTTTGAAGTAATAAAATATACCTAGCATATCCCATACCCCGATTTTACAGTTCTTTCTATGCTTTGTGTTAACTTGAGAACTTGAGTATCCAAAAAGCAACGTTTGGGGTTTTTTTTTTAAATTGAGATTAAGGTTTTTCTTGAAACTGAAAACAGTAGGAAACCTTCTTGATAGAGAACAGCTGCAATTACTAACTTTTTGTGTATTCTTACGTATCAACTGCATGTCCACTGGTTCAGTTTCTGATCTTCTCATCAGAATTTTTATTGAATTATATTTTATATTAATACTTTTATTACATATTTTTATCTGTTCATTGTCTTTATTTCCTTAGCTCATACATTTGGTATTACTGAAAGTTTTCTAATGGCCTTTGTCCACAGACAATAGATCCAAACAAGTTGCTGTAATGAACATGTTTCATATGCCTTATTCTGCTTGTTTCTTTTCTACCCACAGCATATTTCTCAAGGAGTTGGAAAAATATGAACAGTTACCAGAAGATGTTGGACATTGCTTCGTTACTTGGGTAATGAAGTCAGAAGTTTAGAAGTAGAAAGGGGGATAGGATGCATGATGGGACAAATTCTTGCTCTCAGATCCCTTTTTGATTTGTAAAAGTACCTCTTCCTGCAAATTTAAGTAAAACATGTGAATCTTTAACTGAGAAAACAATAATTAGGGCACTCCTGTCAGATGCCAGTCCTTAGCTGCTCTTGAAGTGTATGCAAGTTGCCTAAACCTGTGTGCAGATTTGGTTTGTCTTAGCTTTAAATAACCTGTTTTTATATACATTGCTGTTGTTTTCAGTCTTGCTTGCCTGATGTGTATTTTTATGCTGCCAGTTTGAGTAGAAGTATAATTCTGTACAGCTCAGTTTCTTGATAGGGAAGATAAGCTCTCTGATAAATGCCTAAAAATTTTGAGACAGGAATGAGGCTCTCTGATAACCTTTGTAAATTTGCATTTTGTTCTGCAGGCAGACAAATTCCAGATGTACGTTACCTACTGTAAAAATAAGCCAGATTCCACTCAGCTGATATTAGAACATGCGGGAGCATACTTTGATGTGAGTACATCGTGTCCATCTTAAAAGCTAAAACACCTTGGCTGTTTGACTTATATTTTTGGTTCTGCTGAGTGCCTAATTTGTTAAGAAAATGCAAATTCCTGTTAATAACGCTGCAATTTATTAAGCTTTCAGCTCAAGAAAATCAGTCCTGTATCTCACGTGGCTAACTTCTATTGCTCAGTTGGTGTTACAGAGCTGTCAAATCAGATGTGAAAAGTCGCTGTCAAATATCAGAGCAGTTCAGAACTGGAAGCAGGTTCTGGCAACAACAACCGAGACATGAATCTTCAGCTCACACAAGCACATCCTGCAAATGTTAGCATTTTGATGTGCTTACTTTGCATTGTATGTAATAGAGATGGAAATGTTGGTTGAATTTTTGGAGTGCTTTTAAACTGTAATTGTATGTAGTGGTAATTCATTTCACTGCTGTTATTCAGAAGTGCTGAACCTCCTTATTCAGTCCCATGGTTGCATGGTCTACACATGTAATATTCTGTATAAGAAAGCAGCAAAAATGTAGGTGTGTTAGAAGTTTTAGGGAGAAATATTGGCCACGGTGACTAAGTTTCAGTATCTTGTATTAATAAATTATTCAATTAGAGTGCTGTCTTTTTCCATTTTTTTCCCCAGCTGAGCCACTAGCAGTGTAATGACACCACAATTTTTTTTAGAATTGTTTGTATAAGTAGAGGGAAGTAGAGGAAATCCCTGAAGCCCTTGAGGTTAATGTCAAAAGTCTAATCACTGAGGAAATGAGGTTTCTAAACATTGTAAGGCAAAGCCTTTCTGTGAAGCCTCTGTTAAGTTTTCAGTGTTTGAAGAAAAGCAGGTGAGTTACAGAAAATCAGGTAGATGTGACTAAAAAAATTCCAAGAAAAATTTAGTAAATACCATTTAAAAAAAAATAACACAGGGCTCTGATAAAACTATTAGAAATAAATTTTTGTCACCACTTCCTTTGATTCATCTGTTTTACCACTATATCCAGAGCTCTCCATCCCCTAATTCACCTAAAGTATATTAGAAGTGTGAAGACTTAATTCTGTGCACAGAGAACTTGAGCGCTTCTACTGATGACAGCCACTGGTCTATGTGAAAATATCGTGTATATCCCATTTTGGGAATTTCTGATACTGTAACCATGGTTTGATGGCACATAGCTGTGGGGCATAATTTGCTGTTTGAAATTGCTCGGTTAAAATAGATCCAGTGCTGTGATAAATGGCAGACACTATCAGTGGAGCTCAGCCCCAGTCAGTACCCGAAATCTGTAATCATCCCATTTAGCTATCAGGTAATTCTGTTTTCCACCTTTAGCTTCGTGGATGTCATTCCTTTTTCTATTTGTAAGTGGCTGTTTTCTTTTCAAGTGCTTGGTAACCTCAGAAACTGTTACTCGGTGCTCCCTCTGGTGGGGGATGAGGCCGTCTGTGGCTGTTGGCACTGAAATAGCAGGGGATGCTGAGAAACCTCTACCTCAGCCTTCCTGGTACTCCTGCCTCTTCCCAGCAACATAGAAATGTGAAGGGTTTTTCCTCTCTTGCAAGCAGCAAAAGAAGTACAGATCTTAATGTTTTCTTAAAAAAGGTGTGACCACATATTCTGTGTCCCTAATCATTGCTCTTTGTATTTAGGTTTGTTGAAATGTTTCACATTTACCACTCTCGGAGGTAATCGTCTGTTTGTACCAAGTGAGATGCACAGCATAATGATTCATTGTGCCTGGAATGTCTGGTTATCCTGGTTTTTTTTGTTTGTTTGTTTTTGGGTTTTTTTCTGCTAAAATAGAGTTTGTAGTTAATGTATATTATTTCATATCCCACAAAACAGTTTATATCTGAGTGTTGGTGCTCACAGTCCTCAGATGTTTGCTTTTTCCATGTAGGAGATACAACAACGACATGGACTGGCCAACTCTATCTCCTCTTACCTTATCAAACCTGTCCAAAGGATAACAAAATACCAGCTTCTTTTAAAGGTCAGTATTAATTCAGAGTTCTTCATCTGATTCTGCTGGTAGAAGAAGGCAAAGCTCTTGCTAAAATCAGGAGGGTTGTTCTACTCTAGTCTCTAAGACTCCAGCATCCTGGGCAGCCACAAATACTGCTGCAAAATTTCAGCTGAAAATGAAAGAAGGCATAAACAAGCAGCTTTTTGTCCAGATCTCTGTAAACCAAAAAAAGATTACGTGTCTACTGATGTTTACTTAGAAAATATAATTTGCATTTCCAGGGTAAAAAAGTAATTCATGGCTATATGGCTATAAAACCATTTTTATAATGGTTTCTACAACAAATTTTGGCAAGGCATTAGCTATGCTGATAGTATTAAATACTGTAAAATAGATATTTATATATCAAACTGTAATACAAAATATCTATAAGGCATTTAAATGTCTGTGTATCGGTAAATATTTACACATAGCGACTGTACCTGTAGAGCTGTTGCACAAAGAGTTTTTATTGTTATGTTGCCTGGAAATGTCAAGTAAATAGTAGCTGCAAAATAAGCACAGCTTTTGGATCCCTATAGTTGAACTTTCACTTAGTGGACAGATGTCTTCTGGAGTGAGCAGCAGTGTTCTTGGACTGTGCTGGGTGGCTGTTAGGTGGCAATGCTTGTTTTGTTGTAGCAGCCTCCAAAAGCGCTGTAACTGATCTGTGTCTCCACTTTTTACTTGAGAGCAGCCATGTGTGATTGCTTTTGACATTTCTGAAAAAACATTAGAGGCTATTTCAGGTCACATTGGGTGGAAACAAATCTGTCATTTTTGACTGAAGTTTAGTGTCTGTTTTCCACTTGAAAGGAGTTGCAACTTAGTCAAGTTATTATTACAGAAATACTCTGGGCTGTGCTGTTTCAGAAATTCTGAGGAATTTATTCCAACAATTATTATTATTTTTAATATTAATATGCTTTAACCTGCAACTTTATGGAAGTGGTGGGATACATTGGTTTCACCAGTGTTTGCAGAGCCAGATGTCTTTGCTGTGTAGTAAAATGGATTTGTCTGGTGGTTGCTGGGTTTCTGGGTTGTCTTTCCTTTTTTTTTTTCTTTTTTTTTCTGTAATAGGAGAGAGATGTATAGCACAGTAGGATTTAGGATTAAGAGCCTAAAACTTGAATGATAAATGAAACATTTTACAGTTCTGAAAGTTTCACTTGTTTTTCCAAAGGGTATTGAAGCTGCTCCTCTTCTGTGTCTCTGAGAGATACTTAGTTCTCTCACTGTTCTGTGGAGTTGTCATGCAAAATTTAGGTGGGATCATGTAGTGTTTTGCTGTAATGGTGGTACTGGCAGTCGAATAAAAATATTGTAATGATCATAATAGAAGTCACATGGCTTTCTCTTTAAAAAGGGGAAAAGGAATGTAACCTGAGGGAATTAATTAAGTGGGCTTTTTGCATAACAGAAGGAACATAATATGCCCTTTTGGTTACGTAACCTACATTTTATCTTGATACTGTTCAAATGCTTGAAAGCTGCCAGGAAATTTGAATATCAGCTCAGACACTGTTACATTAAATCTATGGGATGTTGAATGGACAGAGAACTGTATGCCCTAAATTCTGCTACAACACTTCAGCATGTAAAATTCTCTAACTTCTGTCCATTAGTTAATGCTAGTTTGTACTGAAAGGTTTTGTCTGTAGGTTGCTTTTAACTGTGTGAGCACAGCATAGTCATTCATGGAATACTTAAAACAATATAAATTCTCTTTATCAGCAGTTGTACAGAGCAGGTTTTTGGTGCAGTGGAGCGATGACTGACATGGGAGGTGGGAAGGGTCCTTTTGTGCTGCCCTGCTTTCCCCCATCTTCATGACTTGGCATCTGCATTGTTCTGGGCCTTGATGTAGCACAGCATCTGAAAACTCTGTCTGTGCTTATCAAAAAAATTTTGTTCTTAACATAACTTTTAAAGATTTCTTATTAAGCAGATAAACCTGTTTAAATTAGAAGTGGTTAGCTGATAGCTTGGGCTGCTCCTTGAAGATCTGATGATTATGATAGAAACAAAGTACACAGTCATGTCATTGGCAGAGTAAGAAGTTCAAAAATGTTTTATGTGTCAAAAATGATTTTTGATTTGTTATATTGGTGTAAAAACTCTTGGTTTGTCTGTCATATTAGTGTAAAAACAAATTATAGAGAGTAATTTTGTCGGCTTGTCTTTTGCAGGAGCTGCTCACGTGCTGTGAAGAAGGTAAAGGTGAGATTAAGGATGGCCTGGAGGTGATGCTTAGTGTGCCAAAGCGAGCCAATGATGCCATGCACCTCAGCATGCTGGAAGGTAGGATTCAAGCTGCCTTTCCAATTCATTTTGTGCTGCAGATTAACTTTGTTTTGTGAACATGTTCTTTTCTCGGGGTTTGTATTTTTCATACCATTTTGGCGGGGCTATATGAGATGAAAATGTATTTAGGAAAATAAATTGTTACACTCAGCTGCTAGAGTTTTAGTAATTCTTGAAGTGTTCTTTCACCTTGATCTATAGTTGTGCCACTACAGATGTGAAAAACGTGTAGGCTAATGAAGTAGTCCACTACTCACCCAAAATGCAATAGGTGACTGGTCAGATATGCTGGCTTTGGCTGTGTTTTCCAACCTTAGCTTCTTTGTATGGGGCTCATAACTGTATTACTGGTGATTTTGATGATTTATGTATCAAATAATTGTCTTCAAGAAGTTTGTCTTTTTCACATCTGTTTGCTGCCTGTTCCATAACAGACTTCTGGTTGAAATTTATCTTCTGGCAGTAAAATGTCAACATAAGCCAATTTAGCCCAAGCTTAAGCCAGCATAATCATGTTCATGGCAGACAGTGGAGGTTGGATGTAATGCATCTATGTGCTTAGAACAACTTCATGCCAAAATCTGTTTTGCAATTGGCAAATTATCATTTATAATGGTGCAATCATACATTTAGTGATAAAAATGTTTTCCTTGCGTGTTTAAATTTTTTGAGGAAAAAGCAGGGCCCTCTTAGCCTACAGTTGCTGAATAAATACTTTTAAGTGCTTCTAGTCAATATGCCTTTTCTTCCTCTCTGCCTTCTGGTAGTAGCATGCAGCTTGTTGTGGAACTTCCAATATTGTAGTAGGTACTGTAAAATTTGCCTTGGTTTGACATGTGATCCTTGATCGTATAAATGCCCCAAATCACCTCTGTTTCTTGATTTTAAGCAGTAAGGATGTTGGTCAGTTTACAGGATCACTTCCAAATGCTTGTCCAGGAGGTGGTCTTGGTATAAAGGCTGACATTGGGAATGTGACTCTGGAGAATATCCTAATCTTTTACATAAGTTGGTTTTACAACAAATAGTGCGTGCATTGTTGAGTCATCCCATGTTGGACAAATACAGTGAGTGAGCACATTTCCTCTTTATGTCTCCGGAGGAATTTGAATGAACATCCTGGCGGAACTTGCCTCTGATCCTCTCCATACTCTTTCCCTGTTCAGGATATGAGAACTGGCAAGCAGTATCTATTTAAAATACATTTTGATACCACTCAGAAGAATATGGTAGACAATTTTTGTTATCCTCCAACTCTAAAGCTGTGTATTAAACTGGGCGAGCATGGTACCATCATAATGGAAGTAAAATTGTTGGCATTTTCAGTCTTCATCTTTTTTTCATTATGTCTCAATACAAGTGATCCAGCTGGTAATTACTTTACTGTGGATCAATTCTGGCGTGACCAATGGCAGGCTGATTGTATTCCAACAGCTCCAAGCTGCCATGTTTCTCCATCCCCAGTTGGAGCACATTTCTGTGCTCATTGCCCAAATGGTAGAGAAGGTGTACCTCCAGAAAAGGTGGCATTTGGGAGCTTGCGTCTCTCAGAAGAACCTTATGTGCTCTGTGTCTTTGCAAGTTGCTTACTTTGTACAGTGGCAGAAAGCTCATAAGAGAAATAATTTTCATCACAGAAGAGGTTACCAGAAGTTGACAAAGACCGATTTGTCATTTGTTGGTAAAATACTGCCAGAAGAGTTGATTAAGTTCTTAACAGTTGGGTGTCTAAATTTAGAAGTGCATTTGAGCTGCAGCTACATTTAGTGTATTGCAGTGTTAAAATCAAGTCTTGTTTCTAGTATTGTTTTCTTGGAATCTCATCTTTTGGAAATTGTGTCAGGGAGAAAAAAATCATATACTTTAATGAACAGAAGCTGTGCTTTTTATGTTACTTGTATTACCAACTTTTCATGGTGAATCTTCCCTTTCACTCTGTTTTTAGGCTTTGATGAAAATATAGAATCTCAGGGAGAGCTCATCCTTCAAGAATCCTTCCAAGTGTGGGACCCAAAAACTCTGATTCGAAAGGGAAGAGAGAGGCACCTTTTCCTTTTTGAGATGTCCTTGGTTTTCAGTAAAGAAGTGAAGGACTCGAGCGGAAGGAGCAAGTACATTTACAAGAGCAAACTGTTTGTAAGTATGGAAGAACAACTGATCATATTTACAAAACTGTCTAGATAAGGCTTCATCTAAGCTCAGGTGATTTAAGTGTGTCTGAAAAACTTGAACAACTGTTAGAGAGCACTGCAAGAACAGCCTTGGAATGTATAGACTGAACCTTTAGAGTTTGGTGCTTTGTCTTGCTTTTGAGGAGAAAGGATAGACTCAAAGCAGCTGCTGAAGGGTACATGTCAGTCTTGGTGTGTCAGGTCAAATGAAAATGAATATTGGGCTAGACTGGTTTTGTCTTAATTGTGTGTTGATTGCAAATTCTTTAGCACTTATTTGCATAAAGCAGAAGGATGGAAGGAGTTGATAAGCTGCCTTCAACTTTCTTGTTCACTGTTGTGTTAAGGATTTGTTTTAGTGGATATTCTACACCTACTGACTGGAGAAGGCAAGAAGTTTGTTTTGGAAAAGTTCATTCCAGAATGTTTGCTGAGACCAGTAGTCTTACGATAAAGTTCTGCATATAGAATTGTAGTACTTATGGTCTACTGAAAGGATGTAAAGGTGGAAATGTTTTTCTTCCCATCTTTAAAAACAAACAAACAAACAAAAACCCAACCAAACAAAAAAAACCCAACCAACCCCAAAACCTCCACTCTTGTTTTCTTTATCTCTAGCATGCACGCTTTACAAAATGTGACTCTGGAATTCATATCCTTACCTTCCTATCCTCTTGGATGACTTGGGTGAGAGCAGTATTCACACTCCATAAATTTAGGTAGCCAAGTGGCAAGACAGTCTCCCATGGCTTGCTCTGCATCTGTTGAAGGCAAGATTAGCATTTATACCAAATAATTCAGAGCAAGTAGTTGAAATTACTTCCTGTTTCAGAACTACACTCTAGGAAACAGTATTCTTGTATCGATCCTATTGGAATATATAACTAAGTCTAGATGGTATAAATACTGAGTCTTTTCTCTGTGCTTCTGTTCTTTTTCCCTCATTCATTCCCACTTCCCACTTCTGTGTCTAAACTGGTAAAACAGGTTGGTGAAAAAAAAAACAAAACAAAACAACCTCTTTTTTTCCATATTTTTCCATTTTTTTGCATATTCTGTCACTCCATTTCCGACACTTGCTTTCCTTCCTGATACTAAATAGCTAGCAGGTAACACAGCTGCATCTGTTTGTTGATCACACCTTTCTTTGCTGCTCTTAAGAACCCAAAATAAAAAAAAAAATGCTGGTGTATTGGAGAATAATAGCTGCCAAGGGATTATGTGGGAGAGGCGACAAAACTGGAAAATCAGTCCTGTTAAATTGTCATATCAGTTCCTCCAACAGGAATTTAGTAGTAGCCTTGGGTCTTAGAGCAGCTGCTTGAAATCTTGAAGACTCTCGTTGTACCTCATTTTTTAAAATATAAGGATTCTTTTTGTTGTCATATTCTATCTGGCAAAATATCCTGTAGTGCAGCTTACTATTATAGCAGCTCTTATAATTTGATCTTTAGAAAAGGCATGTGTTGAAAGCATGCATGTTGATTTGAGCTAGAGATCCTTTTTGTATGCTATCCTGTGACTTCTGGAAGGTGGCTTTATAAAAATGAGGTCCTTCTCTTTGCTTTGGGCATGATGACCATCAGGGTTTCCCCAGCAAAGGATACTCAATGGCACGATATATACATATACATACATACATACATATACATATATATATATATACACACACACATCTATATATATATAAGCACACACATCTATATATATATAAGCAGAATGTGTTAATGAACTCCTTTGGCAAGAGATTAAGTGTCCAAGAGCAAATGCTTTAGGAGGGCTGTGGGGAAAAAGGCAAGCGGGTGTTACTTTGACAGAACACTCTCCCAGTCACCAGTAACTGGATGTTTGGGAGTTTCCTCACCTCAGTCCAGCAACCCATAATGATTTCTGTTCTGTGAGCCTGTCCTGGAGAGCCACGTGCAGACTCAGCATCCTTTGCAGAGAGCCAAGTTGCTAAACTGCCTATTGGGCAAAGACAGTTGTGTGTGGAAGGGTAGATGTTGGGATGGGATTACTTTAGAAGAAAAAAATAACTAAACAGCTTTCACCCAAAAAAAAAAAAGCCAAGTTGGTATCCAAGTGAGACAAGAAAAAAAATACTTTTACTCAGGTATTGGGTATCCAGCATCCCATTTGTTGTGGTGTGTATGTGCTAATGATGATGTATGATGGAAAAATACAGCTTCTAATCATGTGAGAATACTTAGCAGCTGTTGGGGAGTGAGGGCTCTTTTAGTTTGAGCTCTATTTCTTAGTTTGTAAATTTTTTTGGAACAGAGCCTGTATGAATTGTTTAAAGTGGAAGCCAGTTCACATGAGTGAGATGTTCCAGTTAGAAAGTGAAAACATTTTGGATGATAATTAGCTATTAAGGTCTGACATTAGAACATTCCCAAAGACTGATTGTTCATATAGTTGTCTCACAAAATTCTCCAGGGAAACTGCATTTCTGAATTATTTCATCTGTTTCAGAGGGAAGGAAACACACTAGGAAAGTCTCATTTGACTGAAAAGAGACCAGAGTTTTAGAAGATATCAAGAGAATTCTTAAGCATATCTTATCTGAGAGAGCATAAAAATCAGTAAATAATGAGTGTTCTCCAATGGAAATTAACAGGGAGAGAAGCCAAAACTTACTTTTTGCCGAGCATCTTCTTTAGAGTTATAAGGCTTTTACTGTCAAGTCCAAAAACTAAAATAAGCAATTCAGTATTCAGATTGTGAGTGTTATTGTTTATTGTCACTTTATAGAAAAGACTGTTAAGCTTGTAGTTCTTCCTTTTTTGAAGAGACCTCACACTGCCCACCAGAATAAAGGATTCTCTCTATCATGTGAGCTAGCCTTAAGCTTCTGAAAATCTCTTTAAATAGTAGTGCTCAATTTTGTAGATTATTAGCATGCCTTCATTGGCTTCTGAGAAAAAATGCTGTGTGGTCCTAACAATTTTTTCTTCATTCCAGACTTCTGAATTGGGTGTCACAGAACATGTAGAAGGAGACCCCTGCAAGTTTGCTCTGTGGGTTGGAAGGACACCAACTTCAGACAACAAAATTGTTCTCAAGGTAATTTTAGCAGATTTGTTTTTAGTCTCTATAGCAAGTCTTGTAGTTGTTGTTGTTGTTATTTGTTGGGAAAGCAAGGAGTGATTTCCTGCTTTGAGAGGGACAGCTGCTGACAAATAATTTTCTTTGGGTTTGCAGAGGTGGTGGTGTATATATATCTAACTCATGTGGCCAGAGAGCAGAGGGGAGTCTTTGCAGCCTACTGAAGAATTATACAAACCTGCTTTCACAAATCATAATAGGGAGAGGTTTGATCCCATGGACTTCTATAAGCTTGAAGACTTCAGCAATTAGCGGGCAGGGAACTGGTGTCACAAAGAAATGATGGCATCAGTGTTACCTTTCACACTCAAGTCATCACTGCTTGTTGGCAATGCTGTTTTTCATGACCCGTATTTTTATGCAGAAAACAAACATTGCAAAAGATTTTTATGTCTTTTTGTGGGCTACAAGTTTTTCTGAAACTACTTGCCTTTGGAAGAAAGTGCATGTAATGCCTATAAATTTTGTGTCTGGGCAAGTTACAGGTGTCAGTAGAGCTGTTTGCCTAGCTAGAAGAATGGCTAAATCAGTGTTTTCTGTGATTATGGTATGTAACCTGGGACTCCTTCTACTGAAGAACCTGTTTTATAATACCATAAGCAGCTAATGGGTAATCTGGCATGTTTTGAGGAGCTCTGTTGAGCTGAAACAAAGTTCATGTTCTCATTTATAGATTAATGCACCTACTATTAAACTTGTTTGTGATTTCACATATATTCACAGTGAATACTCAATAATGTCACTTAAAAATGGCCTCTTCAATTCACATGTCACACTCTTCCTTGTGAATTACAGGCTAACAAAAGCTTACATTAGCTTTCTGGCAGCATTCAAGGAATGCAAGGAAATTAAATGTAACATTAATGCATACTAGATTTTCTTTCAGTTTTTAATGTTCCCATAATTTCACAGACAATGCTTTGCAGCCTGAAATGATCCTCCCAGGGCAGAGCAGAGCAGAATAAAAGGTTTTAATTAAGGGTTGTCTACATAAGATCGCTTTAAGGTGTTTCTGTTCTGTACTTTATTTAGTGCATAGGATATTTAAAAAACTTCTATGATACATCAAGCTCTTCCACAGTTTTGTGGACTGTGTTTGTTTCTTCGGTTTTGAAGGCTGGAAACAAGCACTTCCTTACCTCATTAATATTAGAAGTAAATTCCATGAAAAACTAAATAAAAGATTTTTTAAAAGTTCATGTTTAGCTTCTTTTCCTAAATGTTTTTGTTTGTAAAAGAAAACAAAATTCTTTTTCCTACCTGTCCATCTGTTCCTACAATTTTCTTCATCCCTTTGGAATTCCTGGTTATTATATATTTATAATATATTAAATATTTATAATATATTTGAAGCCAGTTATTTCAGGAGACAGCAATTAAGAGAAGTAGTATATAATTAAGGAAACTATGTATAATAATTTCTTCAGATCTTCAATAATATTTATATTTAGTAGCATTTTAGGTGCAGGGTTAAATTGGGCTAAGCAATCAGATTACAAGTCAGGCAGGTGGATATCAAGTCATTTCTGGAGTTTAAAAAAAAATAGATATGTTGCAGGCAGTAATTAGAATACAATCCCTAAATCAGCTTTGTGCCTCGAGATATGTATCAAAATGTGGGAAGAGTAATACACGAAATGTGTTGCAGTAAAAGTTAACTTCTTTTGCCAGTAATAGTAGGTTATTATTCTTTCAAGTTAGAATTGACCTAAAATGTAGGGTGAGTTTAAAATACCAGCATTCAAGGTGTTATTACTGGAATTCATCTAATTCTCATGAGATGCGTACAGGGCTTTAGTCATCAAGTTAAAAAAGTAAACTTTGAATTAAGGTTAAAATGGTTTTTAAATTACCAATATTAATAATGTTGAGAGGTGTAAAGTAGTGTTGGCAATTCAAAATTAAGACAGTCAGCTAGAATTTCCTTTTCTCTGTTCAAGTTTTCAGAAATTTTTCACAAAGTCATTCTTTATGCGTTCCTCTTTGTGTTTATTAGCTGACTGCATGTGTGGATCTACTCAGCCATAATGGTCCTTTGTGGGGGTTTTGTTTCTTTTGCATATCAAAGGCATCCAGTATAGAGAATAAACAGGACTGGATCAAACACATCCGGGAAGTGATACAAGAAAGGACTATTCATCTGAAAGGAGCATTGAAAGAGCCCATCCACATTCCCAAAACTGCACCAACAACAAAACAGAAAGGAAGAAGGTAAGTAGTATTTCAAATAATCAGAGATCTCTAAGTATACAACAGTGCTCTTTCCCCTGTAGTGTTGAATTTTGTATGCTTTTAAGTGAATTGGACAAAAGCAAGAGTCATTTTGTCCACTTCTATCTTATCATTAATTTACAGTTTCCTACAGTGCTGAATTTGTTGAGATTTCTGCTCTGAACAGTCCCTGGCTTGTGTAAATGAGCCATTACAGAAGGGATTTCAAACTACAGTACAGAATAGCTGTACATTTTAGATTTTCGCAGTTCTGCATGTGTTACTCAGGTCCTTCATTTTCCTTTTATGAAGCTTGAAATGTGTCACCAAGTGTCCTGCTTGCTAGCTTTGGCTAAGTGACTGGGCAAGTTTGTTGCCATATTTCTGGCTCACTGGTTGTTGCCTTCTACATGATGTATACCTTGCAAATTAATCTCTTCTCTTACAGTTGAGAACAGAATATTAAGTACTGAGTGTTTGATTCTTGCATCAGTGAATTTGATGTCTGTTGCCACACTGGGAGTGTCTCACTTCCTTAACTAGCATGTTACAAACACAGTACCACTCTTGTAATGAGAACTGAATTCTTTGCAGAGATGGCGAGGACCTGGACAGTCAGGGAGATGGCAGCAGCCAGCCTGATACTATTTCAATTGCCTCACGAACCTCCCAGAACACGCTAGACAGTGATAAGGTAAGTTTCCCAGGCATTGCTCTGTGCTGAGAGCGGGTGATTTGTCCCTTAGTGTGAATTAGCACCCAAGATTAGTCCTTAGTACCGTCAGAGAAGAGGCATGGAAATACTCAGTCTCTTAAAAATAGCTGTCTGCAATAGAGAAAATACCTTGATACGGTGAGAGAGCAGGAGTGATTGTTTAATAGGTCATGAAGAGATTGTTTGTGCCAATTTGAAACCATTTTGGTCCCCTCTGTTCTGGAGTTTGCTCAAAGATTTGACCCAGTTTAACATGAAAGTTTTATTTTCCATAAAATTTGATAGTGATGCACAGAATTTTTCTTGATGTTCATCTCAGCTTTCCTGAAAGCATACCATCTGCTTTTCATGTTGGCTTCAGGCAGGTGATTGCCACAGAGTTACTGTTGTAAAGGAAAAGTACTCTCCCAATGCTTATGGGTTAGGGAGTAGGTGTTCACTCTCTGCACGAAAGCTGGTGGAATTGTCCAGAAGTAACCCACCACCCATCAAACTGTCATTTCATACTAGTGCTGGTGTTTCCTTTCCTCCATCTCTGCCTGTAGATTCTGGCTGGGTTATACCATAAGGATACACAGCCAGAGTTTCCCCTGGATGGAAGTTAGATAATTGTCAAAAGAATAAAATTTTTTCTGAAATGTGTTTGTTACTTGGAATTGAAGCAAAATTTTTGGCAAGTGAGAAGTGTTAGGACCCTGGAGGGAGGTAGAGATGGATAATAAAAGTTTATCAAACAGAAGAATGAATTAAAACACTGAAGATGCCTAGCAAAATACTTTAAAATTTGTTTAGGGATTTCTGATCTATTACTTCCTTGTGTAAAATTGTTCTGACGAGCCATTCACACTATGCAGATAAATAACCAGTATTCTTCAGGGTAGCTAAATGAATAGGTTCTCAGAATAGTATTTTGACCATTCCCAACATTACTAAACTCAGTGAGTTTTCTCTATTTTCTCATGTTGTTCAAACTGTATGGTTTGATTTTTCCATATAGAGAAGCAGACAGGAGGAGGGAAATATTAGATGCTTAGGTTGCTCTTGAATTTTTCAAGAACAGCCTATGTTTGGACTTTTTGCATATGTACTGAGGTTGGTCTATAGTTTTGGTAGTGGCTTCTTCTAAAGATACCTGTGAGAAGAACAGTTGGTTAGAGGAAGAACTCTTTTGATGACTTTTGTTTTGCTGTCTTATTCTTAGCATTCTAACTTCATTATTTAGGGATTTAAAAACATTGAGTTTTGTATGCTAGCAAACAGTTCTTAAGAGTTTAGGTAACCTGTGACACTCAGAAGCAAGACATGCTCTCTGTGATTTCCCTGGTTGTTGGCTGAGGCACCAGGCTGAGTGCATGCAGGCTGAAGGTGATGCAGTCCATCTCTGCCGTGCAGAGCCAACACCCTTCTGTTTGTGCACTAGGGTGCATAGCACAGTTGTCTCCTGGTGCCCCTCACAGGAATATTTCATGCATGGTGTGAGAATTGCTGAGAAAGGTGGCCAAGCAGAATGCCCTCAGGATTGTTTTCCAGTCTGACATGAGGAGGAGTCTTACCAACAACCTGTTCAACAGGAGTTAAAAGGAGGAAGAATGGAAGGAAAAAGAAATGGAGAACACTTTTCAGTATTTTACTGACAGGTTTTAGGTGTGATTAGTGACTGTACTGTTGTATTTAAAGTATTTTGAGAGCTTGCATTTGTGCATAAAATTTTTATTAGACTTTCCTTTGCCAAGAAAAACAAGTTGATGACTCTCTGGAAGTTACTTGTGCTGTGTGTTGTATGTCCAAGGAAGGAATTTACTATTATGCACTTCTGAAAAGTGTGTGAATTAGCAGTGTAGCTTTGTTTGATGTTTCTATTGTATGGTTTGGTTTGCTGAATACATTGAGAAAATCTTGAATCTGTTTAAAAATACAAAATAAAAATTATTAAGGAACAGTAACAGGAAAGTGACTAGTGAAATCTGCAGCGTGTCTTGACGCCATTGCCGAGTCTGAGGTAATCTCTCACTTTGGATGTTGAAAATTTATTAGCTGCAGTCGATTTGGGGTTTAAAATCAACTCTGCTTTATTAGCCTAGAAGCTTGAAGTATGTGTGAATGTCTCACAGAAATGGAGTTAAAACAGTTGTATATATTTCAGGTGCTGTTGATGTGGTTAGCCAGATGAAGCAGTGGAACTCCTTGGTCAAATTTGGAGCATGTAGCTAACTGAGATGGGATTCCAAACCAAGAAACATTAAAAATATCAAGCAATTAAAACCAGTAATAATTAAGTAGTAGAAGTGTTTAGTGCTATATTACTTATTAAGCTCTTCCTGAACATTTTTCTGTTCACATGTATATGTTATTGAGTTGAAAAAAGACAAAAAATATCAAACACATTATATTAATCAACAGCCAAGTAAAACCATTCTTTTACTTCCTCCAATTATATGTTCAGACAGTTCATTCTTGTAAAATAAATGTTTTGGTTAGAAGTGCTAAACTGTTATACAGGGAGTATATCAAGAATGAAGTCCTTTATCCAAATGTCAATATTCTTTCTCACCTCCTCAGAGATACACTTTGAAAGAGCCTGAAAATCCTTAACCTTGGTAGTACGTGCTTGAATGTTGTCCAGATGAACTTCTTTCCTTGCATCCTGTTTTCTGACATAATTGTAATTGCCATAACAACAGAGAATAACTTCATGATTAGCGTTTTTCTTCTCCACCCTCGCTTTTTAGGCTAGAATTTTAACTTTTGATTTTTGGCTCCACTGTTGTAATGCTGCTTTTCAGTGATGACTGGGATGATGCAATAGACCATATGTTTATAAAGCTGACATTGACATCCTTCCCAGCCTCATGTCATCTGAAAACAGTGCTGGAAGGCAGAATTAGAATTCAGAATAATCTTGGCAATAGGAAAAATTAACTGGCAAAATTCTGTGCAATTTAATAGGAACACATTTGAGCTTATATGAATAGGTACAAATAGTTAACAAATGAAAACAGCGAGAATCTGAAGCAGTTTTTGAGAGGATGATTGAGAAGCTACAGAGGTTCACAAGATGTTTATTATTTAGCTGTGTGACGCATCTGGGAGGGCAAAGAAAGCTGCAATATATTGGCTTGTAGAAATGGGTTGTTGAGGACACTAAGTCCTCATTCTTTACTCTGAACTCATAAGGCTTACATTAGGTACTGCATCCAGTTTTGAGTACAGAATTTTGGAAAATCAGTGGTCCATTGGAAGAACTCTGAGGGAAAGAAGAAAAAGATTGATTAGAAGTCTACTAAACCTAACTTACAGGGCAAGGTAAAGAATTGGGGCTAACAAGTCTAAAGGGAAAACAAAGGCAGGAGGAAGAACTTCAGGTCTTCTAGTGGGGAAAAAGGCTACTGCACAGAGTTACTAAACAGGCTTTTACCTATATTTTAAGTGGATGGGATGAAATCAAATTACTTATTTTTAAAAAAGATTGCAATAATACTTTTTATGGGTATGAAAATGTGAAAACCTAGAGCAGAGTAATTGTGAAGGCTGGGGAATCTCCGTAACTGGAGTTCTGTGAGAACAGTTTGGATAAATGTTTAGGATTCATACAGATGTGGTCAATCACACTCTAGAGGAAGAGAATAAAGTGGACTAGGTAATTTAAGATCCCTTTTTGGCCTTTTTTTATTATCATGGGATGTATCTTCATATTGCAAGACAGGCTAAATATTTACATCAATAGCACTGACCCATCCTGAAGCATTGGAAGGTATAATGGAATCCAGCATGAAATACAGAATTTCTGAGAGAGAGATTTCTACTCCATCAAAGCATCTCAGTTTTCTGCATGAGTGCTCTCATTGTACCCTTCTCAGTAAATATTTTGCCCTTCACCTTTCACAGCATTCCTTCCATTCACATTCTGTAGATGTGTAGCCAGCATTTTAGGTGGCTAACGGATAAAAGAGATTCTTGGACCACTCATTTGGCCTTGCATCAGCCTTGTCTCATTTTTAACATTGTCTTTTGAACTTGATCCAGCACACAGGAAATTAAATAGGGAAGCTGAAGGAAACAGTGGAGGTCTGATAGGTTTTTTCATGCTTCTATTCAGTGATCTGGTAGAAACATAAAATAATCCAAACTAGTATCTAAGAACATGAGAGGCTTTCAGAAGAAGAGCTGTCAGAGATTGCTATCCTAAATAGTAGGAATCATGCTAGCTGCTGTGAGTGGTCAGTAGAGCAATATTTTATTTTTAAGAAATTGTCTTTTGTGCCCAGCTGGTAACACTTTGTATTACTGTCTATGTGAAGTTGTATTTCATTTTCATGCTTCTTTAAGCTTGTGTGTAGTTCTTTGAAAGACAGAAAAAGGATTGAAGCAGCAGGAGACAACCAAGTATTTAGCTCTGCCAGTTGAGTCTCCAGAAGAGAAAAGGCACCAATCAGTAGGAAAAAAAAAGACCAAAAAAAAAAAAAAAAAAAAAAAAAAAAAAAAAAAAAAAAAAAGGCCTCCGAATGGCTCTGAGTACACACCTCTTTTCAGAGTCAGAATCCAAGTCTGCACAGCCACCTGGTCAAACCAAATCGCTCTTTGAGGCAGAACTTTTGTACTGTCCCATTTATTTTCTGCCAAAGCGCACTTGTTTCCATTTTAAACAGGGATTAAAGACTTTTATGCTTGAAATAATTGAGAAATCTTGTTAGCTTCTTTGCTTTCCTTTCATCTTAATGTAAAATTAGTATGGAAAATTAAATTTCATTTGCAGTCCTCAGAGAATGTTATATGGCCTGATGTAAAGGCTCTTGAATATCTGGACAGTCATGGTGTTTGCAGGTAGTGGTGGCAGATGGACTTAGTGTGGTGTCTCTGACTTCAGCAAACCTATGCTAAGAATGTACTCAGTCAGTGTTCACTGTGTTTGTGTCGTTTGGTTTTTTCTTTCTCTCTACAAGCAACAGTGACTAAAAGGCCCCAGAGAGGTGAACATAGATGGTTAACATTAATTTCAGCAACTGCAAGGCACTATGTCCCATGATAAGCTGTTTAATTAAACCTTGTGCCTTTTTGTAATCTGCAGTTCTGTTTCTGTCTGGCTTTTGTGTCTCATCTCGTCTGTCTCTCCAGTTTCCATGTTTCAGACATAGCATCATTTATTTTTATCATGCATGATTAATTCAGTTTACTTAAAAGCTTTCTTGAGGAGGATGGATAAAGTATATAAAGCCTTTGTTCAGCCTAAATTTGGATTTTGATGGTTTGCAACTCTTTTCCCTTCAGTGCAAGTCAGTCTCCCAGTTTGTGCTGTGCCTCTCACTCTTCCCTGCAGCTAGCCTGGAGAGCCTTGCCAAAGCTGTCCAACAACAGCTGTTGAGCAATACTCTTAATCACAGACACTCCCTGCTGTCCAACTGCATTTAATCAGTGTGAAAGATGAAACTGCTTTCAGAAAGTGTGCTATGGAGAGAAACTGAGCAATGAAACAAAGAGGAAAGAAGTGTTTCCTAACCACTACTGTAGTGGACAGAAAGAAGGGGAGTTAACCCAAAGGAAGGGAAAATTGGTAAATGCTTTTTTTTTGCTCAGCTCTCCAAAGTGATCTGGTACAGAAATCATGGTTTTTGGTGTCCTAGCAGTGGTGGAAAAGTTCTGCACGAAGTTGCATGTAACAGCATAGGTGATGTTTGAGGATGGTGTGGACTAACAGCCCTGGGCAAGAAGTGTCTTACATACTATACTGAAGTGTGAATGAGTATTGAATTTCAGTGGAATACTGGCCAGCTAGGATATCTGATTATGACATTATCTGAAAAACTAGGAATTCTGTGTACTTTGGCCATCTGACATGGCCACTGACAACCTTCATTTCCTTTTTTCTTTAGCCTAATGTTATATTAATATTTATTATTAATATTATAAAATACTCAGAAAACATAAAATCTGAGATGCTACTTTTTTGTTTTGTTAGGGGAAAGAAAAGAAAGAACAACTATATTACCAAAATATGTGGCCATTGCACCAGTCACAAAAAAAACACCTTAATCTCTATTTGTTGGAAGTGAAGGCTCAGGAGAGCAAACAGAGCACCAAAGCTATGTTCCTGGAGGTATTTAGGAGGAAATATAAGGATGAGATGCAGTTTCTGGAAAGTGTCAGCTTGTTACTGTGCTTGCACTGGATGGGATATGGACTCCTGAGAAAAATTTGGTCTGCCCTGGACACCTTGTGAAGTCATACTTCATCAGCTTTTTGTTAGTTCCCATCAGGCATACAGATGGTTTCAATTCTTTCTGAGTTGGTCTGACAAAGGCTGTAACATAAATCAATACCAGAAAACAAGAGAAAGCTCTTTACTTTTTCCCCTTTGCATAGCTTTGCATGAACTAAAAAAGGGAGTGTAAGGGAACAGGAAACATTTTAATGAGGGAGGAGGTTACATGTTTTGAAGGTGTAACCCCCCCCTGTAATTTGTGTATTGGGGCTGTCCGAAGAGACAGCGTAGAAGCAATTTTTAGCCTGTATCTAAACGGGTACAACCTGATTTATCTTCCTTAAACACTAGATGTATGGAGGTTTTCTGCCCTTCTTGGCCCCATCATTCCCTCAAGAAAACTTCTTCTCCTTTGCAAGCACACACAAGCAATGCTAGCCAGTGAGATTAGCAGGCAGATACCATGGGAAAGCTCTGGAGTTACTGCAGCCCATCTGCTAGGAGTTATGTTCTGTCACTTGTTGCAGACTTGAGGAAGAGAAGGTTGGAATTGTCCTTTGATTCTTACTGGGATTTTGCTGGTTTTGTCATTTACTCTGAAATTCTTGCTTGATAACAAATAGCATTTTCCTAGAAAAGTTTCTCCAGTACGGTTTCCATTCCAGGCTTGTAACAAACACTAATAAATAAGAAACAATGCAGTCTCTTATCTCCTATTTCTGAAGCTCATGAGATGTAGCTGGCAGCCATGAAACAGTCAAAAGCAATGTGGCAGGATCTGTGCAGTGTGTTGGTGTGGCACTTGCTTGTAGATGTGATGCAGCTGGAACTCTCACAGGGTATTGGTCCTCCTTTGTCAGTGTAGAGCATTGCAAGATTACCTCACTAAGCTGAAGGAGTTCACTGGCTTGGTTCAAAATTACTGAATTTACAGAAGTTGAATACCAGCTGAGATCTGGTATGAATGTTGCACTGAAGCAGCCAGAGCTATAGAAATGCTCACACAAGAAAAACTGAAGTAGCCTGGAATGCTGTTGCTGTAAGGAAGAAGGAATTCTAGGACTGCTTGCTTAAGTTGGATGGGTGCTTTGGCACTGAGCAATCTTGGGAACTTTGCAAAGTTCTGATAATAATTTTCATTTCACATCAAAGCAGATGAAACAATCAAAGAGAGGAAACTAAAGCTTAGGCAAAGTTATTCTAATTAAGTGTTTTGAAGAGGGAGAGGAAAACCCTAAGCTTGCATGATTTTAATTCAAGTTTATGCAGTTTTATTTGGGGAAACCAACAAAAACATGAAAGTTGTAAGCCTGTGTGAATTTTCTGTTAAACAGTTGAGTATTTGGGAATGTTTTGTGAAGAACTTTATGCTGACTTTTACAATTGTGTATGATGTTATAAGATTGTTGTAAGATTTTGTGACCTGAGTGTGTAAACTCTGAGTAGGGTGGCAAAAAGGCAGCAAGTGCATTTGAAAACTACCTCTTTCTCTCTTGAATTTGAAAGATAACATGGGTAACTGTATTTAGTAATATCTCATCTTCTTTTTTTTTTTTTTTTTTTGCTAATTATAACGCATAAAATATATTCAGAAGCAGCTGCTACTTCAGCTTTTGGGATACGGAGCAGTCTAGCAAGAAAAGCTGCTTAAATCCTCCGCCCAGCACTGTCACAACCAGTGTGCTTTGAACAATAGGCAGAGACAAGCAGAGTTAGAAATCTGTTCTAAAACGCCAGAACAGCCTGATTTTGAAATGCTCTCTTCTTGATGTGGAAAGTCCTAGAAGCCTGCTACCTCATCCAAAATACAAATCCTGCCAGGAGCCCTAAATAGGTACCGGTGCGTGACGGACGGTTTGATAACGAGCATTCATCTGGCTTCTCCTTGTTTTGTCCCCTCGCAGTTGTCTGGTGGGTGCGAGCTGACTGTGGTGATCCACGACTTCACCGCCTGCAACAGCAACGAGCTGACAATCCGCCGTGGGCAGACAGTGGAGGTCCTGGAGAGGCCCCATGACAAGCCCGACTGGTGTCTGGTGCGAACCACAGATCGCTCCCCAGCTGCGGAAGGCCTGGTCCCCTGCGGGTCCCTCTGCATCGCCCACTCTCGCAGCAGTATGGAGATGGAGGGCATTTTTAACCACAAAGGTAAGGAATGATGGGCACAAAGTCTAGACAGCAGCAGCGTGGGTTTTGGGCAGTGGAGAGTACCGTGCATATGGCAGCTTCGGTGTTCTGCACTGCCTTGTTTTCAGCAGCCACTTTGTCTTTTCCAGGAATAAGCAGTTGGCAGTTCTCAGCATTGAAGGAAAATGTGGCTGGAGATAGGGAAGAGGTTTAAGCAAATTATATCTTGATGAAGAGTTATATATCATATTAGATCAAGCTGTAGTGATAGGAAAATCTGTACCTGAGAAGTGCTGAAAGTGGGGAGGAAAGAAAATCTCTGGCATGGATTATCAGTGTTTCCTGAGAAACCCTGCAGTAAGAAGTCATGAAGGTTCAGCAATGGAAAAGGTAAATACACTCCTTCATATGCCCTGGCACAGGAATTGTTCATTTGGACTTCTGTGTTTTACTTAACTGAGCTTTTCAGAGTAGCACTGGCACACTTTTTCCCAGAGCATCTCTGTTTTTTTGAGATTTTTTTCAGATGCATGAAAGAATATTCCCCTGAAGGGTGCAAGAAAAATCTGATGATTTTTTGAAAGGTTTTAGGATTTTAGTGTGCTCTAATCTTTTGCCTCTGTAAACTATCCAGGCTCAAAAAGTAGATTATTATTAGAGAAAATGCCTGCTTGCCTCATTTGCAGCTACTTGAGTTTGTAGGCTGTGAACAGAAAGAAATGTGAACTTACAAAAAAGGAGGAGGGGAAAAAACAGAAAAATAGTTTATTAGAAGGCATTTTGTCACATGCTATGGGAAAAGATGCATTTCAAAGAGTTTGTTATTGCAGTTAATAAGGTTAGCAGACAAGTGACGTGGAAAATTTGTCTTCCAAAACACAAAATTCTAGTTTTTGGAAAGTTTTTCATAAATGTAACCACAATTTTTTGAATTATTCAGTCCATTCCAGCTATTACATTTTTTTCCCATTTTTTTTAAAGACACTGTATAAATATGCTTGACAAAAACAGGGGTGAGTCTGGTTTTCTTACATTAGGGGCAGGCACAGCAGGAACTTCCTGAATGCAGGGCAGTTAGGGGCTGGGGGGCAGGGGGAGTTTGAAGGACTGAGCTATATAGTCGTAGTAGTCTTTTGTCATTTTGTGTCCTACAATAATTTGGATAGGGAAAGCTTGCAGATGTTTTGATGAGAAAATTGGAAAGTGTAGTTGAGACTAGGGGGTGAAATCTGCATTTTTTGTTTTTAACAACACTCACAAGAACTGATAAATCCAATTTCCTTTGGAGCTTACGGACTTCATCTTTGAATGCAGAGAATTTTATTAGGAGAGGCAGATTGTAGTGGACTATATGTATGTATGTGTACATAACATGAAATACCTTGAGCCTGTCAGAATCCCGAGGGACAGACTGAGTTGATTTTGTGTTTGAGAAGTTACAAAACTTCTTTAATCAAACCAGTGAACATGACCTGTATTCCTTTTTTTTCTTTAGAATTTGTTTAGGGAAAATGAGGCAGAGCATTTCAAGGATACTTTACTTTGTTTAACATGGTGCTTTGAAGTAAAGAGCATTAATTAATTATATTAATCACGGACACTGAAGAAGAAGAGAAAGCCATTGCTAGAATGAGCATAATTTGCAGGGTTGAATGCAGCCCCAGAAGTGCCTTCTGTCCCTGCCACAGGCTTCCTACGGGATGTTATGGTATGCCATCCTAATCCCAGCTGATAAGAAGCAGCTGTTAATTGTTTATTCCCACATTGCTGGGTGTCAAGCTTTAGGAGATGGATGTTTCATTTGTAAAGTTTCCCCTGCCTGTGACTGAAGCGAGTGTGAACTGCCTTGAACATGCAAGCTGTTATATAATGTTAAGTAGTCTGGAGAGGGAAAAAAAAGGGTAGACAAGGCACTTGAAATCACTGGATTTGTTTCACTTTGGTCCCTACCTCATCTTTCTGTTGCTTGAAAGAGGTTGATAGTCTTCATTTCACTGAGGGATTATAAAAATTAAGCAAAACCAGTGGAGTGCTTTGATTTTATTTTTCCCCCCATAGTGAAAATCAATCCCACAAACCAATTATTCATTCTCAAGTGCTGCATTTGATTAAATAAAGCATCAGGGAATATGCTAATCAGAAGAATGGAAAAACAATTAGATGATCCTCTCAGAATTGTTCATTGTGGGTATTGATGGAGGTATGAATTCCTAAAAAACACTACTAATCCTCTAACAAAGAACAAGTGAGTGACTAATATAATTTTAAGTCAGTCTATGTTCTTGGGTGGACAATTTTTCATGTACTCCCTAGATTTCTAGTACTTAATAAAGGACCTTCAGTCTTTGCAATAGAGATTTTCTTTTCCTTTTTTGACATTAATTCAGTAAAACTTTCAAGAGTTTTTGAGAGATTCAACAAATTAGGATTTTTTGGTCTGAAAATACACATCCTGTGTGAGGCTCACAGTGTGAGCATCAAGTCTGAGTAATTCTATATAGTTCATGAACTAAGACATGAGTCTGGAATTTTTGCATGTCTCTCGTGACAGGCTCTTGGGAGAGGCTGAGGGAAGGAGAGGGTTTATGTATTGCAGGGGAAAGAAGGAGGTGATCACCATCAGAAGTGGTGGGGTTGGTTACTTGGGTGTAAAGTGCTTAGCTTACACAGATGGCTTGCTGAAGAGTTTTATACTCCTTTCAGTATCTATGGACCCTACAATTTTGATCTTCTCTACAGTGTTTATCAGTAGCACCACTTGCCAACAATACAGAAAAGAAAAATAAAGGAAAAAAAAAGGAAAGCTGCAGCATATCAGAGGTGAAATGAGCTTTAAAGTTTTGAAATGGCAAACTTCTTGTAATTGACAGCTGGTTCTTACGGTGTGTCAAACCACATCTCATCACTGAGTACAGAAATGTTGGGTGATATTGAATGCCTTAAATAATCACAAATTATTATCCAAAGTAGGGAAACATGCATGATTATTAAAAAAGCAAATATGTTTAGTGAAGCCTTGTTCTAACAGTTGATCTTGGTCATTCCTTGTCTGTCCACACATTATCTGTCAACCATGAAAGGTAATGTTCTTTTATTCTCGTGTTAAAAGACTGCCTCAAAAATGACCCTCATCAATTGCCTACAAGTGTTAGGTATTGCTTCTCCTCTAAGAATGTATATTATCTAAAGCATCAAATCATTTAATGAATGGATTAAAAAGTACATTTATAATATCTTCCATCTGTAAAATTTTGTGGTAGTTAAGGTAATAAACACTTTGTTAAGAATATGAGGAAAGCAATGCACAGAAAAGATGCTCACTACATGAATAGTAGCTCAGGGGGAGAGTTGATTGTGGGTTCCTGACCTCTTGCTTGCTCTGCTGGACATCAAATCTATTTTTGCAAGTTATTTGGGTCATTCAGTCAATTTGATGTGCAGTACACAGATGAATACATTTTTTTAAAAATCTAAATCCCTTTTATAATAGGGGGAAAGAGAAACAAGGGAGTAGTGAAGAGGCTGAATAACAGTTGGTGCACTCTACAAAAATAAATCACTAGCTCTGGAAGAACATGTTTTTCACAAGTAATGCATAAGGCAACATTTTTTTTGTAATGATTTCCCACATGTTTTTGGGTGTGGGGGAGAAAGATAGTTCCTGTTGTTTTATTTGGTGCTTCTCTGTTTTTTAACATGGGTTTCTTTT
Source organism: Pyrgilauda ruficollis (assembly GCF_017590135.1). Taxonomy (NCBI): domain Eukaryota; kingdom Metazoa; phylum Chordata; class Aves; order Passeriformes; family Passeridae; genus Pyrgilauda; species Pyrgilauda ruficollis. Next base: position 8,046,050 of record NW_024525156.1, read on the forward strand.
CCTTCTAGGGTACATCCTATCTCATAAGTGCAGTCCTCTTTCTTTTCTTTGCAGGGCATTTACACTACCACAGAGCTTTGGGTAAAGGGCAGGGGACAGGATTCAGTGTAATGAAAATGAACATGTAAGCTCAGAAAAATTGGCAGCTATTTAAAATTGTTTGTGAATTCTTGCCTGTTTAGCTCACAAGTTTACTGTATTTTCTGAATCTATGACTACTTCTGAAGAATTTGTGCCATCATATCCATTCTGTAGGAGCTACTGTTTGGAGAAATACAAAGGCTGCAACAAGCCATTGCTTATGAGGCTTACATTTATGTCTCCTTTAAGTGACAAGATTTTGGGGGAGGGACCAGGTCTAATTGCCAATTCACATTCCTATATGTTTGTTTAAAAACTTGGCCACAGAAGTCTTTTGTTTACCTGAGGGTGCAGGGTTTGTCTGTTTTACACCCATCACGTAATCCGGGAATCTGTGTAGGTTTGTTCAAATATGAGAGGTAGGTGATGTCTTTGTAACACGGTGCCAAACCACACACCACTCACATACTGAATACTGATTTTACTCTGAGGATACTGTGCTGACTGCAGCCATAAACACAGAAATGTAGTCTCTCTCAAAGAATCTTAATAAGGCAGATCAAATGCCTTTGCAAGACAAAGGTTGACAAATTTGTTCAAATAGCTGTGTAGTAAGCCATTTTCTATATCTGCAAGATGGGAAGGACTGATGTAGGGCAGGTGTCAGAGCTCTTCTTGAATTGCTCTAGGGACCCTCTGTTCAAGAATTAAGGAAGACAGAAATTGTGTGGGTGACCTAGAGATATTTCCCAAGAAGAGAGAGATATTTTATGACTGAGGCCACAGAATGGGCTAAAACAGTCTTGAATTTGTTACATTAAGTAAGCTTGCTGTCACTGGATCCTATTCAGAATACCAGTTTTCAATGAAAGGAGAAGGGAGAGAGTAAAGGTAAAAGTCTCATGTGTGACTGAGATCTTTGAAAACTATGCTTGAGAAAGGGAGTGTTTCGTGTTGAGTCTAAATACTGTTCAATACAGCAAGAGGAAGCTCTGTGTATCAGCAAGAGAATTTGATCCAGCAAAATGGGCATCCAGTTTGAATAATTGAAGAAGGACTCCTGGTTTGTAGTGGAAGAAAAGGATGACTGGACAGCAGCAATTGTTTGCTTAGGAGCAGAGGGAGGCTGTGGAAGGGGAGGATTTGCTGTTTTGAGACTGCAAGCAAGTGAAGCATAGGCCATGTGCAAGGAAAAAGGATCCCCACCCGTGGCTCAGAGCCAAAGCGCTGCCTGTGAGACTGCCTGACAGCGTTTGCAGCTGCAGGAAATGAGTTACAGCCCAGGCCAGAGGGGAAAGTAACTCCTAACAATGAGCTGGTGGGGTACGTGCTTTGCTGTGCTGCCTGGGGGCCAGGTGGCAGAAGGTGGGGACTGTAGTTTCCAGGGCACCAAACCAAGAGGGATCTGCTGCTGCTACACAGACGGATGTGATTGCATGCAGAAAGTGATATAGAGGAATATGTTGGAGTTGTACAAGACACCAAACCTTAATCTAAAAATCCTGTTCCTTGATGAATCAATTACTTCCCCATAAAACTTCCAAGTAACAGGTTGCTCATCCAGATAGCCAGCTGATAGAAAGCCTTTCAAGGAGCCCATGAGAGGCAAAGCTGAGCAATCAGTCTAATTTGACAGTCCACATGTTTTGATTAAGAAAAAAATTGTAAAGGCTGTGCTGCAGTGTCAGTTCAGCTTATTTATTGGCCAGACTTGAGCTTGAGCAGAGATGCATGCATTTTAATAGCTGAAGTTCAACTTCACAATTACTATTTGTTTTGAAAGAGTAATAAATCATAAATTTTCATTTAGTCACAAATATTTTTCCCAAAAGCACTGCTAGCCTAATAGTGGCAAGGATGGTTTGAATTTAGGTTGTACGTGTGTGATTTTTCAAACATGTTCTCATGCCTTAGTCGAGGTAAATAAAGTAGCTGAAGTATAAAGTAAAACAAGAATTCTCTGTCCTGACTTTCCCACCTTGTGGTTTTAGTTGCGTTTGCAGTTAAAAACATCATCTGAGCATAAGTAAACTTAAGTAAAATGTCATCAATTGCCTGTGGTCCATTAGATAATAATCTTTGCATTGAGTTTTATAGCCAAGCTGTGCCAGATAGTCGGAGTTAATAGCTAAATTCCAATTGAGCCTTGATAAATAGTCACGTCTCTATGAATTGCTTCCTTGGCATTGTGCAATCTTAAACTAGACAAGGAGGTTCAATGAATCTCACAATTTGAATTTCTAGATGAGTTCTCGCTATCAAGTTCACATGTACTCTGAAACATTACAGGATTGATTTCTGAATAAACCTACCTCTAACTCCTGCATTATTCTTTTATTATGATGCAACCCAGGAAGACTTGTAAGATATGTCAGTATTTCCCATGCTGACTCTATTTGTGAGCATAAGTGTGTGGTTAATTTCTCTCTGGAGGTTTTGTACATAGCTAATGAAAGGATTTTGCCCTGTTTGGGAGCTCAGTATTACAGCTGAGAAAAAGAAATTTTTATAATACTGACTTGAATCTACATTTGGTCCCAGGGAACTGCCAAATATATTTCTTTTATATATTGTAGTTGGAAAGGAAGTCGGGGCATAAAAAGTATCTGCTTAGAACAGATGTATTTGCACAGCTGATCTTTGGGAGGTAGAGGGTGGATATAAACCAGCAATTCTGATGGCTTTAGGTTTCCCAGGAGAGTTGTTACTTTGCTTGCAATTAGCCTTCCTTTGACAGCAGTTTCTTTTTCTAACCAAGGTTAGAATAGAGTACAAACTCAAATCATATCCTGCAAACGTTGTTTTTATCTTGCAATTGAAGAAAACCATCCTGAAGTGTAATGTTTGCTTTCTTAACTTGTCCCTCTTCAGTTCTAACAAACTTTTAAAATTTGTGGAAGTGTTGAGAATTACTTTGTGAGGGTGCCTTTGTTACCCATAGTTGCAATGGCAGCAATGCTTGCTGCTTCTTTTTTTTAAGGAGCAGGCTAGAGCTTGTGCACCTTTTGGGACATCCTCACATTACATTACATCACATCATCTGTCATCATCACTGCCTGCAGGTGGAACCAGCAGGATTTAGGGTTCCACCGACTTTCTCCAATTCTGTTTTTTTTGAGCAGGCTGCTGAATTTGTTCCATTGACTTCATTTCACTTTTCCTGCAAATAGTAAAATAGCATGCTAAACTAGAAATGTTGCATCACTTGTAATCTAACTGTCAGAAACATTTTTACAGATGCCCTTGACATGTCTTAAATTGATGGCATTATTATGCAATGTTTCACTTCTATTTTGAGTGCATATTCACTGACATAGGTATAATTACAATTCAGGACATGCTGGTGTTTTCACCTAGTTTTGAGCTGAGTACAAACAATAATATGTTTCCCTCTATCTGAAACAACTAGTGAACCTAAATTCATTATTGTCCAACAAGGAAGCAAAAAAGCAATGGAATTCTTAGAGCAAACTCTGTAAAAGAGGCTGTTGTGATAAGTTAATAAAAACATTTAATGGTCCCAGGAAAACATACTGATAATGCTTTTCAGAAATTTGCAGTCTGCATTTTCTAGGATGCATGTATAATGGTTAATTCCTATAGCAGCAGAAGCAGTTATTTGAATAACTGACATGCAGGCATAAATAGTAAAGATCATCTTAGGTAAACTTGATACCAAATTATCCTTGATAACCAGAATCTTCTAATTTTTCCCTGTGTTGTAAGCCCACTGTGGCCAACCTCTACTATTCATTAACCATTTACAGTGCAGCAGAAATAGTCTCCTTACAAGAAGAGCTTAAAAGTGTGTCAGGTTTTCAAGAGCAGACTGGACAACACCCCAGGTATGCTGGTCTGATGTCATAACTGACCCATCCCATTTGAGCAGAAGATTGCATGGGTTTTTGAGGCCACTTGGAACTTGAGTTACCCTGTGATCCTATGCTAAAAGTTAGAACTGCTAGCAGAGACTTGGTATGTTCTAAGTATTTCCTGGACTCTTGGACTCCTCTTAGTGCCTTTGGGGCTATCAGAAATGCTGAAAATTTTTGCCCCCAAATACGTTTATTCCACGTAAGAAATGGAAAGGAATCAAAAAAAGTATTTCTCCTTGTGAAAAACTCCGGTTGTGCTTGTTGCACCATGCTGGGTGTGGTCATAGCCTAATTTAAATAATAGGTTTATGTTCATTTTTTAATATAAACTTCAGAGTATTAGTGATGCGGAGATGCTTTAAACATGGAGTCCAGGGAAATCTAACTGCGTGTAAGAACCTACAGATATGCTGAAGGTAGGAAAGCTGCTAGGGTTTAAGATCATCAAGCCTACCTGTTAACCCAGCACTGCCAAGTGCACCACTAACCACATCCCTTGAAGGAAGAATCACCTCCCCATTGGTGAATTGCACTCTGGTCTCCAGCATGACAGGTGGGCACTGATTGACTAGATTGAAGTATTCTTTAGGCGGTATTAAACAGGAAGAACTTGGCTGGTGAAAACCACCAAAATTTAACCACACGTCTTAAAAATTTTTTTTCAGTAGCCAGTCTATTTTAGGTAGTTTATTTGTCATGGCCTGACTTAGTTGTTGGCTGGTTCTAATGCATTTTATGCTGACTTCTCTCATTGTCTCACGAGTAACAAAATACATGTATTTTAAATGCTGGTTGATATGGTAGAACAGGCTTAGGTGTGTTCATCCTTTCATCCTAAAGATGTGGCAGGACTACATATAGTCATGCCAGAATCAGTTTGGAAGGCACTGGCTCAGAACTCTGTTTACAGTCTCAGAGTAACATCTGAAGAGCTGGTGTTTACAGCAGGTGGTACCCTGGAGCTGTGTGGTGTGTTCTCTTTGTGTCCTGATTTCTTGCTTAAGTAAAAGCCCAGGCAGTGGGATTCGGTGCACATTCACATCACTTTCATAAGACCATGTGAAGTTACAGTCCTCAGAACTGGAGTAAATTAAAAGTAGCAGCATTTGACTGTCTTTTGCTGTTTGTGGAATAACAAAGCTTTGCTCTGTTATTGTTAACATTATTTGCAATCTAAAACTTCTACCATGGTGGCATGCTTTATTCAAGAGGAACTAACTGGAAAAAGAGAATGTTTAAATTGACACAATTTTTTCCCACAATTTTCTGGTACCTGAACTTTAGTTGCTGTCCTAAAGGAGCATTGTTGTCTTAACTGAATGTAGTAACTTGTTGTAATATCTAAAGTATAGATTTAGAGTGGCTGTTTCATAACTGCATATTCACAGTTCTGCTAAGGGGTGATGATGTAATTTGTAGGAAGTTTGCAGTTTTCCATTTTGTCAACGGTGTGATCACATTAATTTCTTTGGTTCAGAGCTAATTTTCTTTCAAATGGGTACAAAACATGTTCTCTGTAACCAAAATAGAAATGTTTTACATTTTTCAGGACTGAATTATGCTACATTTATAATTCGGAGTAGATATAAAAAAACCCTGTTAATTACAATACAGAAACGCTCACATTTGTGGAATTGTTTGACACTATACGATTTCAAGTGTTTCTGTGTTTTATCATCTGATTGACAAAGTATAATAAGTCCCAGTCCTGTGGATTTTTTTGCTCCTCTTTTCTATTGTCCCTATGGTAAAGCTAGCCTCCAAATGTACTTAAACATACTTAGTAACGAATCTGTGTTTATAATTTACAAAAACAGGGCATCTGAAATCCAGGCTTAGAGCAAGAGAGAAAATACCCATTTCTGATTTTGCTCTCCTGTTGGATGCAGTGCAGAGGAATTGAGGAGGTTGCTTAATTTTGCTCAAGTATCTTTTAATATAATAAAGGAAGCTGTGAAAGTGTGTAAAGGTTTTTTTTGTGTTAAATGCTTCTCTCTGCAATCCACTCAGGTGCTTTCAGAGCCCATGTGCTTTTCCTGCTTTCTGAAGCAGCAGGGTGTTGGATTGTGGCTGTTGTCCATCTGCCACATCTAGGAGGGCCATGTGACTTAACCTGGTCTCTTACGGGGACCTGTGCTAGGCAGTACTGAGCAGATGCAAAAGGAGGAGAGATAGTGAAGTAAACCTTTGTAACTCACCAAATAGCATTTTTACAATTTGAACTTAGGAGAAGTAGAATAAGAAAAGTGTTTTGGTGAATAATACCAAGCAGCAGGAAGAAGTAATTTGTCCAGATGCATTTGTGTTGAACTTCAGCATCAGAACTTCTTACAGGGAGTACGTGTCCCATTTTAAAAGCTTTGCTTTTGTTGTTTTGTGTTTTTAATGACCTGGTTTGACCTGGTAGAACTGTTCATTTTCCTTTCAAGTGACTTAAAAGAAATTAATTTTAAGTCAAGAGTAATTCAGTATTCTGAGCACTTCTGATGAATATATTCTTTTGTCTTTGACTGCATGCATTTTTAGTTAAGATAATTACCTAAGAAATTTATGCTAAAAAGAATCCAAACCCACTGTATGTGCAGCTAAAACTGGTTGGGAAAATTAAACCTTGTTCTGACCAGATTTCTTTTTCACACCAAGTGGCTGTTTCCCCTTGTGGAAATAAAGAAAAAAATGAATGATGAAGGGTGACTTGTATAATAAAATTAATATGAAAAAACTGAGTGTTTCTTCAATATATCTCATTAGGACAGCAAATATTTCTTGCTTGGAACACTTTTTGTATTTTCTCCAAAGTACAGACGACACATGGCCTATTCCTTCTCCCCCTCCTACCCCTTGCTAAGTACTGAATGTATGTGAAACAAAATTCCTTACACTCATCCAAAAGATTTTGTTTGAATTATCTAAAGCTGGTTTGTTGTGGTTTTGCTGACAGTGGCTGGGATTTTTCAAGCTGGTTTGGCATGCTGCAGTGGTGACTGTGTTGAGGAGTCAGAATTTTCCCAAAGCTTTTCCAGATAAACAGAAGACCAGGGACACTGAACATCTAACCATTTCTTTGAAAGGCTTCTTCATTCCTGCAAGTGGTATATAGGCTCCAATCCTTTGCTACAGCACAGAATAGAGTTAAAAACTAAAGTAAATAATAGCCAAATGATTAACATGGGAGAGAATTTACTGTGTCATGTGCTTTTTGATATTCTTTCTTACTGTAGGCATGAACAACAGCTAAAGCATGTTCTGCAAAGCTGGAGACAGGAAGGACTTGTTTAGATCCTAGCCTGGATGACTGAATAGTTGGATACATGATTCATTTCCCAATATTTTTAATTAAAGCCTGAGTACTTCAGTGTCCTGCTATCAGTTGCTTTACCCAAGATATAGAATGGAAGGCTATAAATCACCCAGATGAAAATATCTCTTCGCCCTCAATCAGAAAATTTTCTCATGTTTGCCGGCTGGTGGGATAGCCAGTGTGTTTTGTTGGAGGTGGCTATTGGTTGCAGGTTTTTTGGGGTTGTTTGTTTGTTTGGGGTTTTTTTGTTGCTGAAAAATACCAGTACTTTGAAGGGAGCTTTTGGAAATTTCAAATTAAGAATGTTCACACAATTCATTGCACAATACAATTTCTGACTGATTGAGTTTAAAGTGCCTCTGGCAGCTGGCAGCAGGGGTAGTAAAGAACAGGAAGCAACACTCTGAATCTTAAGTCCAAAGAGCTGCTGCTGTAATGATTCCGCTCCTTGCACACTGGCAGCGTTATTTATCTGAGAGACTGAGGAGCAGCGAAGCTATTTTTTGGGAACAGGATGATCTTTGTGTGTGGGGCTAAAGAAACCAGATCCTAGTGGTGCAGCTGTACCCCAAGCAGTTAAACTGTGCACACATTGTACACTGAGGAAAAGGCAAAGTTAGACTCCTCTCAGAATTTTCATGGTAGTGTGGGAGCTCACCTTTGAAGTTTCAACCTCAGGTTTATTTATTGATGTGGTTTTGCTGTCTACAATTTCTTGATTGTGTTAGAGTATTCTGGTGTGGGGCAGCGTGCCTAAGCTGCCAAAGATAGGATTTGTATGGAAAGTCAGCCTGATTTATTTTTTTAATGCAAAACGCATATTGTAAATAAAATTCCTATTGATTTGTGCAATGTTATTTAGTTCAAGAATTTTAATAGTTATGGATTTATGTCTAACTTTGGCTCCTAGGTCTGGGTGGTCTTTGGAATTTTTAGAAGCACAGTTCTAGAAGTCTGAATCTTTTCTCTCCTATATGCAGAAATGTGACTCCAAATTGTAAGAACTGTGCAATACTAAATCGTGGAAGCATTTGTCTCATAGATGACTTCAAAAATTGTTTTGAAGTTGGGACATTTAGATCCTGGCAGAACTGAATAAAGAATTCACTTCTATTAATTTCAGTTATCTTATATAAGTTTCTCCCCTCCTAAGATGAACAAGAATTTTTTAAGTAACTTTGTAGTACTGATTCCAAAATCTATTAATTACTTTTTAAAATGGAATGCCAGGAATATGAGGAGCAAGATTCCAGAGAGGACAGATGTATTTTTGCTTGAGAATGATATTGAAGATGTGTTTTCTCATGTTATAATCTTTCAAACACAGACACTTCCCCACTCTGCCAAGATAGATATTAAGGAAGAAAAGTTGGCTCTTTAGCTTCTTGCTCTCAGGCAACTCAGAATAGGTATTTAAATTTGGAATTTCTGCATTTTATTAGGTTCCCTCTCTTGTTCTGCTTGTTTTCACTAAGATGTTGCAAAATGTAATGGGGCCTTATAAAGATTAAGTTGGAATGCTGTTTATCTATGTTTTAATATAATTCTATTATATATTGCTATTGCCATGTGAATATCTTAGGAGTATGAGAAATGCAGTCAGCTTAACTCCAGTTGTCCTGTTAAATGAAAGAAGGGATGAATGTTTCCATTGTTACATGCAAAACTATTAATAGAAGCCTCGCACGAGGTAGCACTTCCATAAGGAAGTTAATGCAGTGGCAAATGGTGGGTGCAGATGCTGCAGTTAAGAGCTAGGACCTGTGAGAAGCTGAAGCTGTAATGAGATAATTTATTGACTGTCAATGGAAGAAACATAGCAGAGACTGGTGAGCTGTTACATCTTTGCTGGGGTGAGCTGGCAAAATGTTAATACATTAAAATGGTTTTGGGGGGCTGACTTTGTCCATCAGTGATCCCTGAGATTAACTGCAGAAAGTTGATCCCATTCCTTCACTGCAGTTATAGATACAGGCATCTGATGCTTCATTTAAGTCTATCATAAAAAGTATGTGCTACCTGATCTACTTGGGATGTGCACTGAGTGCTTTGCTATCTGGTTTTTTTCCTATTTAGTTTCTTTGTTTAATCACTGGGATGTAGTCTTTCTTACAAAATGCTGTCTTACAAAATGAGTGGGCTCTTTGGCTGGGAATTTTAAAGTCTTCAGTAGACAACTTTTTTCTTCTGGACATTTATTTTTTCCCTGTTCAAAGTAACTGAGAAATATCTTAAATTGCTAAGGGGCTACTTTTCTTTTAGAAATTAAGATAGCTATTGATTTATTTTAAAGAATATTATATAAAGTGTATAACTAAGAAAACTCATTTCAGATTTATGCAGGTAAGGCAAAAAATGAAACATTATGAAAATGAAAGTTAATTTTACTTTAAAAAAAAAGAGCCACAACTATTCCAACGTCAGCTGGCACAGATCAATATATGAGCTTTTTTTGTCAGTAATTTCATCAGAGTTTGTTTTCCTGATAGCCTCTGGTCTCAAATACTGAGCAGCAGATGAAGCAGGGGCAACTCACTGCCGCTGTGCAGCACCCCGTGCAGTCCAACCTCTTCTGCATTGAGCTTGTGCTCAGTGCCCAGCTGGGTTTTTCCTAAAGATGTTTTTCATGTAGACATTCCTGCCTGTGGAATTAAGATTACCTGACGGGTTTGTTATTACCAAGGATGAGTTGCTACAAAAAACTGCTGATGCAAGGAATTGCAGGAAGAGCCATCTAGCAGACAGGGGTAGCTAATGCAGGATATGGCACTGGAATACAGAAAACCGGATGGAGCTAAAAGACAAAGAGAGCTTTGTGGTAGAGCCTGAAGTAAACCATGGAAGGACATTAATAGGCTGCCTGTTTGGGCATAAAATTACATGTATTGATACAGGTCCCTGTCTCGGAAACTGAGACTTCTGATACATCTTGAGGTGTTTTAAGTGAGATCTCAGGTGACAGTGGTACTGCATAATGATCCCTCCCTGTTAAATTAAGAAATGTTGGGTTTGTGATATAGAAGCCATCTGTATTTTGCTTACATTCAGGAGAATTTACAAGTCTGAACTCTCTGCCTTAGACCATAAGGAAGTTGTAGCTATTGTTTCAGTATATGCATTGAGATGTTTCTCAACCAAATTCTTACCTAATGCGCCCAGTGGCTCTGTACCACGTTCATGTGGGATCTGTTGTCTCTGCTCCAGTGTTGCTGTGAAGCAATTGCGTTTTACAAAAACTAGGTCATCCAAGAAAACTGTGTATCCATGATACTTTCTTCTTAACCATTTAACCTGTGAAATATGACTCCGAGACAGTCCATGTGGTCATTCTCTCTCCTTCACCACCTTGATTTGCTTGTCAGATTTTTCTCTGAGAAGGGGTCAAAGCAAAACCTAAAAATAACAGTGTTTGCTTTCAGTAGGAACGGAAGAACTTTTTTCAATAGCAAGCTGCAAATGATGCGGTTCCCAGAGCATTTATAATATCTTCCTGCATATATTATCATTTTTATAAGGGCAGTATTCATGCAGTTAAAAACAAAATAAAACCAATCTAAAAACAGTTTTATGTATAAGTGTAGTTCTCTTTTGGTCAGAAGTTTTCTTACATATGGAAATCACTACTTCAAAGCTGTATTGATAACCTATCTAACCAGGCGTTGGTTAAAGGTGTGAGACTTTTGTACTGCAACAAGAGTGGCTGAATATTCTTGAGAGTGCTCAATGTGCATGGGAGCAGTTGCAGAGTAATAGAAATGGATCGTTTAGTTTATTTCATTTTTTTTTCTTACTCAAGTTGAAACTAGAATGATTTTCAGATATTCCACAATTTCATGATGATTAAACTAGCCTTAGTGGAAGTCTCACTGTAGGTGGTAAACTAAAAAGATCACTTACCCTGGAGAAAGAGAGGTTTTTTTTCCTCTGCCTTGCCTGCTCCCCTCGCAACACCCCCACCTTAGGAATTCAGTGTCATTTGAAAGTTGCTTTGGGTCAAAAGAAAATTGATCAAGAATGAGAATTAATGGTTTCAGTGCAGGAGGCTATGAAGGAAAAAGTGATTCAGAATTTAGATTAGCTGTTCTTAAAAATCAAAAGATTATTCCTAGGTGCAGGGTGACTACGACTCTTCAGCACTGCAGACAGAATAAGGTATGTGTACCCAACTTGTGTTACATGATAGTGATAAGCTTGCTTTGACTCTGGGACCCTGTAGACTGTCAGTTCCACATAAAATTCCTATTTATCCTTCCATTACATGCATTTGTTTGTACTAGTGTCATTGGCCACCCCTTCACTGCTTTATTATCTTCTTACCCTCTCTACATGTTTGTGTACTATATAGTATTTGTTCAATCTCATGTTGGGACTTTTTTTTTCCAATGATCATTTACTATTAGAAATAATTTCCTTTCTTTTTTCAAAATTTAAATTCTGGCTTTGGCTGTTTATCTAGCTAGTGAATGTAGCTTTATGTAGCTCCTTGAAAATTAGCTGATACTGTGTTCAGGGGAAGAAACCAAACATCTCTTCTAGGTATGCATAGCAAAAAAAAAAATTAAAAACATAATTTAATATTTATAGACAAATGCTTTTGTGGCATGTTAGGTGAAGAATGCATGTACAAAACCTAAAATACATGCACTCTCAGATTACTGAACAGGAAGACAGCTTAATGAACTAGAAATATATCTTGCAGAGTAAGAGCTCAGAGGTGAAACAGATCTGCAATGTAGTTTAAATCAGAGCAAGATCTTTAATTTATCAAATGGTGTGGATTTTCCAGTATTGTGGGGTTTGGTTGATTGATTGATTGATTATCACAAACAAGGCTCAGGAGAAGGTGAAGGTGAGGACAGAATCTGTTGTTTGTCAAGGAAAATTGGAAGTTCCAGGGAAAGCACTGCATGTTGTAGCTGACCGGAAAATGTCTGTCTTTTTTTCTGTTTATGCCTTTAGCTAAAGCATTAAAAACGAACTCTGCAGTGTAAAATCAAAAGAGATGTTAAAGGTTCAGTTTGTGCATTCTGGTTACTATAGAGCTTTGGGGTACTAGACTGCATCTTTTCTGAAAGCTGAGAGGAAAAATCGCTGGTTTGCCGTATTTTTTAAGATCACCCTGAGCCTCAATTAGGGTAGTTACGGTAGAGTGTAATCTGCTGCATCTGGCTATTCCCACATGTGAATTTAAAGACTGGAATTGTGTTCAGTGAGTCAGAGGAGAGCATCCCTGCTCTGAGGAGAGAGGAGCTGCTCTGTTGGCAGGCGGGGGTCTAGACCAGCCTGAGAAGATAAGAGTGACTTCCTCGTGCTGATGGCATTGCCTGTAACGTTATCTGGGTGAACACTTCAGGAGAGGCTGTAACCCATCCCGGGCTGCAGGCGAGTAGGTTCTTTGGAAGCTGTGGGTATCGGAGCAGCTGACTCCTCACCATGCCGAACAGGATTAAACAGATTGACACTCTGGGATCTCTTCACTCAGTAAATCCTACCTGCTGCGGCAACGGGCAGCCCAGTGGCTGTAAATACTGGATCCTGGATTTAGGTACAAATATGCACAGTATAGATACAACGGGAAGGGGGAGGCAGGCTGGTTGGTTGGTTGTGGGATGTTTTCAAGTTATGCATGTTTAGTAGGATGCTTTTTTTTTTCCTTTTTCTCTCTCTACTCTCCCCTCCATCTGATCTGACCCCAGCCAGAAAACGCAGAGTGTTACAGAAAGGACCTATATGGGAAAGGGAGCAGTGTTGGAATTAATCTTCTCTGTAAACTACTGAGATGCTGTACAGTAAACTCTTTCAGAAAAAGCTTTTAAGAGGCATGTGCTACTTTATGGGTTTTTTTTAGTTGATCTAGAGAAATGAGAAATGGTAACTCTTGCTCTGTGAAATGTTATTAATGGTAGTATTTTAAGAGATTAGCAGAAATTTTCTTAGAATGTTGCTGCTAAACCAAAGAAATCATAGATTATTCAATATGTGTCACTTCTGTTAAATTGTTGTTGAGAAATAATGTTTTTGGGGAAGTAGAGCTTGAAAAGAAAGGGCAGTTGGGAAATAAATCGGTCTGTGAAATTTATTTAGAGACAGCATTGATTATGAAATGTAACATGGAGGTAAGCCGTGTTCTTTCAGTCTCGACTGGAGGAGCACAGACGTAAGAGTAAGGATGTTCATGTTAAACTCATTCTTGTTGGGTCTTCTCCCATTCCTCCTTTTTAATTTTTAACAGGAAACAATATTTCTGCTTGGCATTTGCTCTATTGCTACTGAACAAGTTTGTATGATACACATTAAAACACTGCAAATATCTCCAGGACAAAACAGTGCTAACCTTTAGTGTCTGGAGCTGATGCACCTGTTGAGATGCCTTCTTACATACCTCTTGCTGTATGCTGTGTGCATATACTCAAAAAAAGCAGCAAAAGGCAAGTTATAATCAGTGTTATTTGATAATATCCAAACTGCATTTACAGATGGATGAAAGGAGAAGGAGGTTGGTAGAAAGATTGCAAACATGAAATTAAGGATGTAATGGGAATTAATCTTATCAGAGACCTCTGAAACAGGGTCGTGTGTCAGTGGATCGTCGTACCTCTCAGCAGATCCTCAGAAGGTAACGGGGTGTTGGAGTTCCAGCCCGTGGGAGTTAATGTTAGCAGGCTGTCATCTCTGATCCAGCAATAGAGCTGTGTTCTCAAGGCTGCTCTGTAGCCCCCAAGTGCTGCACAATCGCTTCCTTAAACAGCAATTACTCCAGTTTTTAGAAGTAAGCAAGTACAGGTTTACAGTACTTCTTGCAGGAAGGTGGGAGTGAAAGGAGTCAATTATAAATAGTAGTTGATAGGCAGAATGTTCCACAGCAAAATATTTTAGAGCAAGTGCTCGCTGAGAGCTGTGACTGCCTAGACTGCTGGAGGTCTGTTCATGGCACGGCAGCAGTCTTCTCGCCTTCATGTTGCTTTGCATTCTCCTCCTATCTTTGCTGTAGCTCCCTTGCTTCACTTTTAAACTCTTGGTTGCAGTGGTTACTTTATTTCCAAATAATTTTTACAAAACACATTTTATAAAGTGCTGGGTGTAGTCTTTTCCTATCAGTGAGATGCTTTCCATTATGATCATAAATTAAGATCATAGACACATATGAAGTCTTGCTTGGCAAACATACATGGTTTCACAAACATTCTTCATTGTTCCCTTTCTGTTTCTTAAAAACAGATGTCCATGCACACAGACCATGCCGTAAGGAGGCTCAATAGCCTTTCATAATAGGGGAACAAAGCTTACTTGCATCCCAGCATAACTGTAGCTATGCCATCTCTTGAACTGGAATATTGTGTGAAAATTGTATCTGTAGTATCACTGGACACTGAAACTTAAAACTGGTTATGTGGGATTTAGGCTTAATATTCAGAATGTACTCTAGTGCATGATTTTATTTGTAGAAGACTTCGACATTGTTTAAGATTTTTTTTAAGGAATTACTAAGTTTGGTACATTTTTCATTAAAATGTTAGAATACATGTACAATTAATAATTATGTATTCCTGCATAATTAAATGATCTGAGGTTTTTCCCCACTTGTGCATCAAGTCTGAAGAAAGAAAAATGTGTTCAGATATAGGGAGAAAGAAAATAGGGCTTTGAGTAATGAATTGGCAAGAAACTTCTAAAACTAATGTGTAAGTATTGTATTTTTGCCTTTATCTGACATCAGTTGGAGAAAGCAGTGGTGTTGGTTGGAGGAAACCAATTCTCATGGTAATTCCACCCATTTCTGTAACTTAAAAATGCTTTGCATATGAGACCAGAGAGACAAGATAAATACTAAAGTTGTTTATGGTTATCTAGCTGGAGAGATTGTTTCAATCTGGAACTGAATATTGAAAATAACATATTTTTTCAGTTACCTTATGAGCTGGAAGAAACAATAGCATGTATGTGTTTTAGTCCCTAAGTGGATCATGTGAGTCTATATTTCACTTGGGAAATTTGAGAGGCAAATCTCATGGATAAAATCCAGGGAATAAATGTACAACCCCCAAATTATCCTGAAGTTATTAACCATCTGGGAGCCGGGTTTTGAAGGGGGAAAGGTGGTTGTAGGAGTAGAGAAAGAATAGAGAATTAGCTTTGAAGAAATACCTTTATTATATGTACAGTAGATCGCATAAAAGAA
This sequence comes from Pyrgilauda ruficollis, assembly GCF_017590135.1. Classification (NCBI taxonomy): domain Eukaryota; kingdom Metazoa; phylum Chordata; class Aves; order Passeriformes; family Passeridae; genus Pyrgilauda; species Pyrgilauda ruficollis. Next base: position 8,061,486 of record NW_024525156.1, read on the forward strand.
TGTATGTGAGTCAAACTATCTTTATTTTTTTCCTCTTTCATAACATTTTACGATATATCAAGCCTCAGAAATAATTCATCCATAAAACAGGATGCTTTTACTGTAAAGTAATTGTTAGCAAATGGTGTCCAAGAGAGGATAAGAATCTCTGAGGACTGAACTCAGAGGATGCAGTGGGAGAGTCCAGTTATTACTAATGGGTTGGTGTAATTCTTGGCATAGATTCACATATACACTTTGAAAGTCTATTCTTTTAGAATACAGATGGAAGCTGTTAAGTATGTGCTGTGTGTGCCTTTCTATCTCCACAAAGAGCATGCAACAAAAATCCTCCTTAAACTGAGCTCATGTAGCAGCTATAAAGTTACACATACAAAGGTGCTGCTCTCCTGACCTCTATGTCCTTACTCACTTGTTCTTGGCTTTTCCGAATCATTAAGCTGCAGGACTTGCCAGAGAGTTAGCTGGAGGTGCTGTTTTCTTGGTTAGAAAAAAATGAGCTACATGTCAGGTACTGCTAGTTTATTTACCTTGTGCTTGCACATATGATCCAGCTGCTTCTTGTGCATCGACACCAGCAGTCACACAGACAGCCAGACCTGGGAGTAGATCCTGTAGAAAATGCTACACCATTCCCTCCTCCTACACTCCGATATGCCCCTTGAAAAACCACAAACAACAAAAACAATAACAACAGCAAAATGTTATGAGGTATAGGAGTTTAGTAAGAAAAGTACTGATGTCCTTTCGTAATTGCCATCTCTGCTTGTAAACCTGAAGATCTGAGACTCGGGGTTTTTTGCTCTGAGTGAGCAGATAAGATCCACAGCTATCCACATTTTTGTCTCAACTGCTTCTGACTTTTTTCTCCTTTAATTTGGATATGTTGGACCGGACTTTTCAGTCTGTTGAAAAGGCCATTTTTGTAGCTCTTAGGTGGGTTACTTGCTCTTTGAAATAAGCCAAGACTGAGCTGCAGTGTGGATCAGAGGTGTGTATGGAGTTAACCCCAGGGAGCCTTCAGCCTCTAATCCTTCAAAGTCTGCTCCCTCCACTGCAGCACTTTCTACTCAGACTTTGTATAAGTACTGCATGAAAACAGAATAATTTAAAATGGTTCTTTTAGCCCAGCTCATTCTCAAACCAGCTACTCAGTTCTGAGTTTTAACTTTATTTTAAAGATATAAAAAGAAAATGTATGCTTTAGGTTTATAATTCAATCTTATAATAAGTAATAAGGAATTGTAGCTCCATTTCTGTATTAGGAAGAAAATGTTTATATAGAAGTATTTTTTGATTTTGCTAAGATGTCTGTATTCCTGTGTATTGCTATTGAAGCATAATGAAAATACTTAAGGAAGAATTTCTAGACTTTTCTTCAAAAGTATGATGGAACATCCTATGAGCAGTCAATACCAAGAGATTTAGTATTTCCCAGAGAGAGACCAGAAGGAATATTAATAAAACTTTGGAAAGAAGAGTGGAATTTGATTTCATACCAGAAATGTATTTGCATCTTTACCTCCTTGTCAGCTGTCTGAGAGAATACCTGTATCTAAGCATGTGATGCATATGGTTTTGTATCATGGTCAAAAATCTATATTGAATTGATGGGCTTAAACTGAGCAAAGAACAAATGTTCCAACTTGTAGTTCAGCTTAATTTCCCTCTTGCTGTGTTACAGCTCTCTTTCAAACAAATTACTTCAGTGAAGCAGCAGCATAAGAATGGTCTGTCACCTTACATAATGAAAGTTTCCTCTAGGTGCTCATTGCAAGACTGGTAATGAGCAATGTGTTCATAATCTGCTTTCAAGCAGAGCAACAAGCAGCTGTAACAATCCATTGAATTTCCTCATCTAGGCTTGCACTGACTCTCCTTTAGCAGAGATAATGAGAGGAACAGAATTTGGGTGATAAAAGTATATCCATCCTGCTTTGAAAAGACAACATCATCAACATTAACAATCCTCCCCTGCGAAGGTTGGCTTTTCCTCACAGAGAATAGTTAAGTATGCTTGCTAAATCACTTAACCTAGTTTTTTGGTTCCTTGCATTTGGACATGGGACTGGACACCTCCAGTGAATCTTCTTGAGTGAGTGGTTACAAAAAGACACCATCCAACTTATAGATTATGAGGAGTAGTTTGCCCTAAGAAGACTTTCATAGAGATCAGCTGTCTAGAGGCACTGTAGGAAATGCTGGGGACTTGATGAAAAGAAGAAATGTTTTTTTCAATAGAAAAATTAATAGAAGCTAATTAAATTTCATAATTTCCACCAGATAACTTATTTACCCCTAAATTTAGGCTTACAGTTGAGTCTGTAACTTAGAAATGCAGTAATTATTGTTTTATAGAAATTATTGCAGATTTCCTTCCCTTTCTCTGCTTCGTGTCTAATTAAAGCAAGTAATAGGAGTTCTGGTTTATTGCCTTTTAATTGCCTTTCAAAAGAAGGTCAAAATTTTTTTTAACTTTTTTTTTTTCTTTTGTTTCCTACATCCAAACCAATTTTGGACAGCTCTCCCATGATCTTATCACATAATTTTCCTGTGGCTACTTAAGTAATATTAGATGGATGGGAGCTGGGGTATGATGTGAGGAATTGGAATTTAGGTGACTTGGTGAACAAAGCAGTTCACAGCATCACCTTCCTCCTGAGGCTTTATTGGAAAAATTTAAGGAAATAAAAACAATGGAAAATTTGCATGACAAAATGTAGCTTTTCGTATGTGCGTGATATGGGCTTGATCATGCCAAAGAAAATTCAGCAGTGCATATGTTATTCTTGAAGAGACTGTAATCAAGTTAACAAACATGGCAATGATTCTGTTTTCAGTATTCAGTGTTTTATTCCATATTCCATGTATTTGAATTGCACACTGAGATAAAATGTCACATCTTCCATTAATTTATAGTTTTAAAATATTTTATAATATACTTTATACTGTATATACACAATGTATTTTTATATACTTTATAACTATATATGTAGTTTTAAAATACTGTATACCAAGGAGTTATCTTTCCCCTTTTAACTCAGTCTGTATTCAAAATTGATGAATTTGTCGAGCAGTATCTTCCCCTTTCCTAATCCCATAAAACACTTCATCCTGAAAAGGCATCTCTGCAGCAGATAGGCATAATGACTTTCAACAGCTCTCTGCTAGTCAACCTTGACAGTGAATCTGTTTAAAAAAAAACCTTGTATTTCCAGTGTGACCGACATTTATTAAAATCACATGTGCTCTCATTGTATTGCTCAAGTTACATTCCCATCTGAAGAGAAAAAATATAAAACCAGTTCAGTTTCTAATCACTGTCATCTAAGTCTGCTCTTGGTAATGTAGGTATTGAGGTGGGATTGCACTGGGAGGAAGTTGTCTGTCATCACCTACAGTCATCTCATTACACAGTGGGGAGGCTGAAAGCAGTGGCATGGCCACAAGGGCTTCAGTGTGTGCACCAAAAAGGTCAACATTTTACGATGCAAAGTAATGTTTGTGCAATTAATTTCTATCACTAGTATCAATTAATTGGGTAAGGGGCAAACATCATTGTATAATGAATCCCTATCACCAATATAATTATTTGGATAAGGAGGAAACATAATTTTTTATATATAGGAATTTTAGAGGACCCATTTTTATCACTATTTTAGAAATTCCATCTTGGTTCCCAATTCCCTAAATTTCTTTCTCAATGTGTTTTTTGAGGACTACAACAGAATAACATTTGGAAAGAGAAAATGACCGAAGTTACTGTAATAGCCCCAAAGCTAAACAGTGTGAGTATATTATTATTGAGCTTATGGCAGAGTTCCTAACTTGAGATTGGTGTGTTTGTACAGCTGTTGCTAAAGCTGTGGCTCCAAACAATTGCTAGTTGTTCTAATGAGCTCTTCTGCTTTGAATCAAGAGGATGGGGGGAAAAGAAAAAAAGGCTGTTAAAATTGCTGTTGGATTATTGTGTGTATTTAGGTTAATGTGTAACTGCAGTAGGTGAACAGGAAACAAGTGTTTTTTTAGTACAAGTAGTTTAAACTTAGGGGTTTAAAACAAATGAAATTTGCTAAAGACATTATTTCTTTAAGTTCATTTGTTTTTGTAACTTAATACTAACACTGTGTACCATCTCTTTATAAACTTTACAAGTACACTTGAAGGTATGCTTAGCAATTGTTAATAGTATCTACCCTTTGTGTTTTAAAGTGTTTACTGACTCATCATATATTCTGTCAGTTTTACTAGAGAATTTTTGGAGGTTTTCTCATGTGTTGGAATTTTTTAAGGCATTTCAAGAGAGAATAAAATGCATCTACTTTCATTTTCTAGAGGTTGCGCATTTGTAAATACATGGCAGAGATTATACTTGCTCCAGTTTTTTTTCAAACTTCTGGACAAAGGGAAAAAATACTTTTGGCTCAGCATTTATGCAGATTTTGTGTGGAATTAGTTTTTGCCTTTGGGGACTTGTTTATATTGACTGTGTAAAGCAGTGGAAGCTATTTTCCTCCCTATCTGTGTGGACATTCTCAATTTCAGTAGTACAGCAGAATTGTGTCTCGCTATTTCCTTTGGAAATCAGACTTGCTGAAACTTGCTTTTGCAATATCTTAGCAGTATACAACCTTTCGCTTGACGTAGTGGGGGCTGTTTTAAAATCTGCGTAGGATAAATTCCTTCCATGGGGATGCCCTGCATTGCTGAGCTTTTGCACAGGAAAGCATGGCATGTGTTGCTTTAAATAACATCTGAGATCATGAGTCTTCCTCATGCAAATTCTGCAGACTTGCTTCTCTCCCTCCCTTCCTCTACAGCTTTCTCTGCTTTCAGTAGAGCTGAGGGTTTGCTGAATGCATCCTTTTCCACCCGCTTTTGGTTGGCTGTTCTGTTATCTGTATTGATATGGACATTTTTGTTTCATGTCTGGTCATAATCTTCCTCTTCTGGACTGATGCACAAGGCGTATCAGATAAGCTGCTCTGCTGCTTCAGAGCTGTATTTCTAGGACTGGAGTTTATTTTTATCCACTTCTGAGCAAAAATTTACAGCATAAATTAGAGTAGCAGATGATAAAACCCCTACAGCTCAGTAACAGATGAGCAGAATTAATTGTGCAGTTGCCCCAATTAAAATCTGATACTGCTCATCACGAATCTTGTCAGGAGTGGCTCCCATTTGTAGCGTGTGACGCATGGCTCTTGGGAGGTGGGTTGCACGTGGCGAGCACGAGGCCAATGGATTGTCAGCAGCCAGCTAAACTCCATCTATTGTCTTAAGCACCAGTGCTGCCTGTGAGGCCCAGGCCCAAAGTTTCTGCTTCCTTCTTTTCCGTTCTTTGCTTCAGATGTCATTTCTCCGCACTGGGTGGCTGCTTTTTTTTTGTCAGAGGCGGGGAGTGCTGTGCCATGGAGCATTTGGAAGGGAGCGAGCGCTGCCAGCACCCGCTGCTTCAGTAGCTGCCTTGTGCCCTCCACAGCTTCGTGTGCTGAGGTCTTCAGCTCTTCAGCAGCAGCAGTGCTGGGAAGCATGGGGAGCACCTGTGCACAGCTCCTTCAGCTCAGGATACTGAGGAGGCAGCAGCCCTGGGCCTGGAACAGTCATTCCTGTCCATCCATTCTTCTGGAGGGAGGAGTGATTGAGCCTTGCCTTCATTGGATCTTCTACATTGGTCGTCCTGTAGTAGCTGGATATATACCTGATACTGTCATCTAGCTCAAATAGCATATACAGACAGTTTAAAATATTAGTGTCTCTGTAGTAAAGCTCAAAAATGCCTATGCTTTGGAAAAGAGTAATGTAGTAGAGTCTTTGTGAAACTTTGATAAATTTGATCTTACAAGCTACTGTATTTAAAGCAAAATAGGGAAAATACATTGGTACTGCGGGAAAACCTGCTTGCTAATATAGAAAAGCAGTATTTCTCTAATTTTCTTTCACTGTTTACTCTGAACAGCTTTCTCAACTATTTAATCAAAGAGGGGTGTCACCTTAATTTTCTTACATTACGTGGTATATGTCAGCACCTATGAGGGAGTTAACTTAAATCTGTCACTGAAAATCTTGCCTATTATAGGTCTGCAGAGAAAATAATCTTCTGTGCTCCTTCACACTGATGTAAAATGATGTCCTGTAAGGGGAGGCACAGCTGAAGTGCAAGAGATGAGTAACTGGATGATGGCTCCAGTTGGCCTGAGGGAACTTGCTGGAGGTGCACAAAAAGGAGAAACCTTTGCCTGAAAATTCGAACATGTTTCTGTTCATTAACTCTTACATAAAAGCATACAAGTGCCTGTGCAGTTAGTGTTTAGGGGAAATGCACCCTCCCTTCTATTGGGAGACAGTCATATTAAAATAATCAGGCCGCTTGCTTTGATCTGTAAAGAGGATGGCTCAGTACACAGACACAGAGTGAGAACTTGACTGAGAAATTTTTATGCTAAATTACATAAATCTGTTCTTGGCGTGTCCTGCCAGGCACATGGATGTAGCTGTCTTTAAATCTGAACAAACAGGTGGCCAAAAGAATAGAGTTGAAATCCAGACACTCTCTATTAAAATATAAGTGGATAGAGGAAAGTTGAGATTTAATCTATTAAGAGCTTGTGGTTTTCACAAACAGGGAAACTAAACTTCAGCAGTCTAAATCCTAATACTTCCTACTTGTGACACAAAATGTATTTGTCTCCAGAAATAGGAGAGAATAGCAACTTAGTGCAAAGAATGAAATGGCCCACAAAGTCCACTCTCCCTTTCTGCAGTGCTGCCTTGTGCTTGTAGCAGTACACAAGATTTAGATTTGAGGTTTTATTTCCCTGTAGTCTGAATTCCAGGAAGCACAAACAGAACTACTTTTTTAACCTGGGAGGGCTTTTTTCTGGCACACTATCATGCCTTCTTCCTGCCTAAAAACCCCAAAAAACAAAAACACAAGTGTGGGATGCAAAGTTGTCCAGCAGTTCTAGGAGGAGTTTTTTTCCCCAATGAATTTTCATGGTGTTTAGCTCACAGATAGCAGTTGTATTTGCAGCTCTCTCTGTGTACACTCTGTAATGCATGTGAAACTAGTTAAAAGCTTGAATGTAAAACCTTGGAAAACCTTGGTTTACAAAAACTTGGTTTTAAATGTGTGGGGTAGGAAGGCAGGAGAAGATACTAAGAAAAAAATAATAACATGACAATAATATAAGTGTGTTAAACCTTTGAGGCATATGCCACTAATTTTTAAATTCAAATGAACAGTGCTCTTTTTGCTCTTAATCAGAGATTTTCTTGATTCTTTTCTCTAGAGCAGTTGCAAATATGTCTGCTGACTGACTTTTCTCAATATTAGAAACACTTTTGGAAATCATTAAGATGACAATCTTAGGGGCAGGGTTGGGGTTTTTTTTAATTGCTTGTTGGGCAGTTTAGGATCTCATTAAGAGAAGCTGAAGACTATCTAGCCTCAAGGTTAGAATTCCAGTCTATTTGATGTCAAGATAATCAGCTTTTGATGACATGGAAGACTTAATTATTGCATACATGTAAATCAAACTGCTCCAGACTAGTGCCTGTATCAGTCAAAATTAAAATAGGTAATTTATTAATCAGGGAAGATGTGCTAAGGAGTTGAACTCTTTTGTCTATTCACATACTTAAAAGATTACTAACTGGTATTTCAGCGTAGTGCATAACTTGAAATAAATGACAAGAAAGGGTTGCTGACCAGAAATGAAGGCTCTGTTTGTTCCACTCCAGACACAAATATGATTGAGGGATTTTCTTCTGTGTATTGAGTACTAGCTTTCTGCATGTTGTGATTTTTTTAAATTATCTTTTTAAGAAACTAGTTTTATGCAAGTTATACCACTCTTCCTTGCAAGTAAAATCTGTGCTTCCCAAAGGGCATGGTGGAAATGCCCTATTTGCAAGGCTGATAATACTTTAAGGCATTGTCTTTAAATGGTAACTGCTGTTATCAGGGCTTTTTAAAAGCTGAAACACATCTAATGCCTTTTGATGTACAATCCAGTACTGGTTTGCAAAAAATAGGCAGCAAGGATATTTTTAAGGTGATTCCCAGCAAGGAGAGAAGTGAAATTCCTGTCTCATACAAAATTATCTAAATGGTCTTGTTCATGGCAGATTGGTAACCTCTTATTGAAAAGCAGTTCCCAGGCAGAAAGTACACTTGTGTCTATGGCTAAAATAATCCTTGCACTCTTTTTTCTCCATGCCTCCCTCATCTCATCTAATAACAAGTGATCACTGTGTATGCAGGCAGGCTTTTATGAACTTTTGTCATCAGATGCTTGTCAACTCCACCTTGTGTATTAAACCTTAAAGTGCATCGCCGTAGATTTGTGCTCTCTGTGTTTTGTACCAAGAAACAGCCTTTTCCCCTAACACTCATAATGTACCTGCAGCAGATCTTATTGATCAGCTGATTGGTTGGTTGGTTAAATTTTTGTTCCCTAAAGTCCATGGTGTATGGCAGATCTGCAGTGGCAGAATGATATACCAGTCAGGGTTACTAGGTTTGCTTTGCTCCATTTTTCAGTCTTTGCCCATCAATGTTTTAGAGTCCAGAGACTGTGAAATGTTCTTATTTTTAATTTTGCAACATTTTGTGTTTAGAGGTGAAGAGCGTCAAGCAGATTTAGTTTGATTCTGTAGGTAAAGGAGCCATGGGTTCTGTAGCCCCCTGCAGTAAAACTCAAAAAAACAGCAATATGGAAATAGTTAATATGAAGCAGAGTCTTTCAAGTCATCAACTAGCTTAACATGGCTGATTTATTTTTTAGGGAAAAAAGCAGTTTATTAATCACAGATGTGCATGTTTCTAGTGTTAAGAAAGCTGGGACTAGAATGAGAATTCCCATTTCCCTTCCCGTTTCAAAAATTTGCCTGTTTTGTTGGAGGTAACTTTATCTTCTAGTTTGAGGGGGTAGGAACCCATGCTGCCTGCCCTTTAGCTTCAAAAATATATTTATGGACTCTGAGTGAACTCTCTGACCTCACTACCAGAGCAACATATGTGGGTTTTTTTTCAGGGAAATGGCAGTTAAATGCCTTCTTCTCTTATTGTGGCTATGAATTATAAAACAAAGCCCATCCATCAGGGCTTTACTTTATTGAACTTTATTGAATTGCAGAACTTTCTCTACTTGAACAAGGAGTGGTTTTATTAAATTCGATGGTTTCTTGTTGGGTTGGTGTTGCTGTGTGTGATCGCTATATGTGTGTTGGGTTTTTCGTCTCTCCAAGATGTCCATCTGTTTCATTTATCTTTTTCTAAAAGGGAGTCTGATTCTCACTAGAAAGTTTACTGTACTTGAAACACGTTTGGGGTTAGCATACCCCAAATTTATTCCATCTGTTTTGGTTTTAAAATTCCAAGTTGTTCTCAGTTCAATTTTGAATACTCCTTTTTTCCTCTTAGAGAGGAAGTATCTTAGAGATAAAATATTCTTGAGCAATGCTAGAAAAACAATTTTCTATGTAGTTGTAAAGGAAACAAAGCTGATTTAGTATAAACAATCCTAAGCATGGTAATCAATCAAACCAAGTTTGTATCCCTAATTATATAGATAGAAGTAGTTTATAGTGATGGGACAGGGAGAAATGAGACACTCCCATGGGGCTGTTCTCACAATGAAGGTGAAAGGTCTTTCTGTGATCTTGAAAACGCTTGTACTGGATATTGATATTCCCTAATGCTTCAATGTGGCAATGCCTCTACATAAATACATGAACATGGGCACCCAGGTTTTGTACATGACTGTGCTTTAGTATTGTTACTGGGGTTCTGAGGAGACAGATGGGAGCAAGTAAGTGTAAAATCTGGATGCCTCTTGGCTGGGATGGGAAAATAGATGATATAAGGTCTCACTGGGAAGACACTGACATGGAATATTTCTAGTAAGTGTTAACTCAGCTATGAGGTTTTATAGATGTTTTCTGCAAATTTAAGGAAGGGCAAAAAGTCAGATCTGATCTCTGAAGAGACCTAGTGGGCTGGTATTCTTTTCAGGTTAACACTGATGATTTTAAATCTCTATTTTTAATGCCCTGTTTAATAAAATTTGATCTTTGGGCTGATGCTTCTATAGCAGTGAAGTATTTTTATTTCTTTTCTTTTCAAAAGAGGTGTTTTCAAGGCATACAAGTATCTTAAGGGTAGGTCTCAGGAAGATGGGTCCAGGCTCTTTTCTGTGTCCAGTGACAGGACAGGGGGCAGTGGGCACAAACTGACACATAGAAAGGTCTGAATAGAAGAAAGAGCTGTTTTACTTTGAGGTTGGCAGAACACTGAAACAGTTTGCCTTGAAAGGTTGTAGAGTCTCCTTCGCAGGAGATACTTAAAACGTGCCTGGAGGCAACCCTGTAAACTCTGCAGTGGGCATGGTCTAGCTGATCTCCAAAGGTCCCCAACCTTTGTGATTTTCCTTCTCTCTGAGTGATTTCAAGCTTTAAAGAGCAAAGTGGAGCAGTGCTATCATTTCCGTGTACTACTTACAAGATGTCCACTGTTGTGATTCCCTGAAGCCCTAATGATACTTCAGTAAGGATTTCGTATTAAGTCATGCAGAAGGGAAGATAAGAAGCACTTACATGCTGCACGCCAAATGAAAACTAATGTTGTCTGGGAGGATATGGCTGAAGTATGTGCTGCGGAACATGTCTGGTTTACATTGTTTTGTCTCTTAGATCCTCTCTGCTTGAGTGCAGTCTACTTACTTCTCTGTGCTCTTTTCCCTCCTCCTGCCCAAAAACTCATGGCTGACTTGGGTTAAGAGTTAGGAGTGGTACAACAGAAGTACAGTCGGACAAAAATACTTGTCCTCCACAGTTTCAGGGCCACTGTCCCGTACTGCTTGGTTTTACAAGAAATTCAGTAGCTGCTAATTGTAGCTTGTCAAAAGGATGTGTGAAAATATGAGGAGGTGGAACACACTTTATAAAAAGGAGGGGTTTATTAACTGGAGGCATGTTACATGATTTGGAATAGGCATGTTTATGTAAAAGTCAATTGTATGCAATCAGTTACTGCACCACCACACTGCCTTTTTGTTAGAAAGAAGTAATTGCAAAGGAAAGAAATGCAACAGATATAAAAATACAAAACAGTACATGGTCCACTTCTGCAAAGGCTTTAATTTTTTCTTCTTATGTAAACGAGTGAATGTTCTCTATTTTACTTGCTTGGAAGGAACCTTGTATGAACTGTTAATAAGAGGAAAACTATATACAAATGAAAGAAAAATTTGGCTGAGTAGTTATAACATCTTCAAGCTTGGTGTTTTGGAAACAAGGCATTTAGTTTATGCTTTAAGAAACTTACAAGTACACCACCACTGTTTTCTCATCTTCTGTAGTCCACTAGCAGAGTAGCAGAAGATTGTTTATTGGAATACCCATCAGCTGATGTTTGATGTGATTTCTGAAATAAGGCATCTGATTATAATGAAAATGCATGATGCAGTAAAGATAAGTTTCATGAAAGAGCAGTCAAACTAAATTCTTACAGAGCTTTTATAGGGGATTGTTTGGATTCCTGTGCAGAGATTGCAGATGGTTGCAAGTTTTGTTTGGAATTTTTTTAATAAGCAGATCAGGGTTTTTTTAATAAAGTCAAAAATCTATCATGATGTGGATGCTGATGGCTAGTAGGCTTGCTTTTCTTGCATATGTGCTGAGAACCCTTAAGCAGTAATCCCAGTGCCTTGAGGGATACTCAGATTGCAAGTTGAAAACCATTGTTGTAGATAATTAATTTCTTCCTTATGCTTTCCACTTCAGCAAGAAAATAATGTAGCAGTTCTTAGCACTGCTTTCCCAAGATTTAGAGACAAAGACAACTAGTGTTGCTTTGCATCTGCTTTTTTGCTGATACCCATTACTTAAAGCCTTGAAGCCAGGTTAATGGCACCGTGTGAACTCTCCTTACCTATGCTCACAACAGCTACAGCTTTTGCTGGAAGATAATTCTGCAGGTGTGACTTGGTTTAAAGAGTTAGCAGCTAGCTTGTTAGACTGAAAGTATGCTTTATAAAGTTTATCTTCAGCTTTGTGGAAACATGATGAAAGTGGTGGTTAACAGCAATTATTATGTGTGTGTTCATACAGTATAAGCTACAAATGTTCTTGGCACCAGAGCTGATGTATCTTAATGGTGACATGCCATGGGTTTTATTGGAACAGAGAAACATTTTCATAAACAGCATGATAGATCACATTTTGGATTCCTAGGAAGGGGTGCCCTTTGTGAAACAGCTTGAACATGAAGGAAAAATAACAAGTCCCATCTTTTTATAGCCGCCTTTTATGTCTCTTTCCCCATCTCCATTCAAAACCATCATTTACTCTTAGTGCTCCATGGAAATGGAACAGCCTCACATATTTGTGTGTGGATCCAAGCATTTGGATGTTTATGATTAAGTGTCTTGCTACATCAATGTGACCATGTTATTCCCCAAAATTCAAACTATCTCTGGTGAGACTGGCAATACACTGCTTAGGGAAAAGCTGCCAGAAGAAGTGACCTGAACATCTGTGTCAAGCTTCAAGAAGGAGCACAAGCACTGCATTTAATTCCCAGCAGTAGAAACATTCAACAAAACATCATTTATGTCGTCCTTATGTAAACTATCTGTCTGCAGAAGTGCATACACAGGGGGAAAAAACCCCCATATTTAACAACCTAGGATAGCTTTGCTAATACACGAGTGGTAGGCAGTATTTCTAAGAGTGGTGTTACAAGAATGTTTCCAGGCCCCCACTTCACCCCCGCAAAAAAGTGTATTTTTAGGAAAAAATAATTCCTGGGGGAAACAACATTGTGCTGCATGGGGAAGAAAAGAAATCTAGCCTCACAACAGCTAACCAGTGGGTGTTCATCATAAGCATACAGTCCTGGTCAAGTGACAGGAACCTTGGTGGGAAAGTGTTTTTGACCTCATGCACATTTAACTACGGCTTGAGAAAAGGTTATCCTTTGTTTCATTACAGAACTTCAAGCATGTCATGCTGAGAGCTACTGCTGATCCTGAGATTTCAGCAAGTGGGCTTTTAAACATTGCCTTGTGCCTTTTTAAGAAACAAACAAAACAAATCCAAAACTCAGAGAAAATTTAAGCAAAAGACAAAACATTTAACTATCTTCTGTTTTCTTCTTCCCTCTGTCCCAAGGGTAGGGGAAATATATAACTAACGGAAGTAATTGGAGCATTTGTAATTAAATTTGGTGTTTGAAAAATGATTTGCTTATCTCACTGAGGCAATTATTGTTACCCTTCATCTTTGCTCAAAGCAATAAACATTGAAAGATAAAGCAAGCATATCCTTCCATAAAGTTACATGACATATGGAAAGTATAATTCACTATCAAATAAGTATCAGCAGTGGGAAGAAGGAATTATAGTTGAGGCAGGAACCACTTAATGAAGGTTGACTGTTCTGAACACATCAATGGTGCTTATGCGTGGATGGCCATGTGCAGCATGAACACTGATAGCTGCAGTGTCATTAAAGGCCAGGTTACCTCAAAAAAATCCCATTGATTTGTCCATAAATTCAATTCCATATCCATTATTACATACATTGGTTCCAGCCGGGCGGTGCCCGGTGGACTGCCATTTGCCTTGTTTCTCCCTTGCTTCAGCTTTAAAGTGCTCCCCTTGTTCTTTTTTCCAGACTCCCTTTCGGTCTCCAGCAATGATGCCAGTCCTCCCGCTTCCGTAACGTCACTTCAGCCCCACATGATCGGTGCTCAAAGCTCCCCGGGCCCCAAGCGCCCTGGCAACACCTTGAGGAAATGGCTCACCAGTCCCGTGAGGCGCCTGAGCAGTGGCAAAGCAGATGGGCACGTCAAAAAACTGGCCCACAAGCATAAGAAGAGCAGAGAGGTGCGTAAGAGTGCCGATGCAGGCTCTCAGAAGGACTCCGACGACAGTGCAGCGACCCCACAAGATGAAACTGTTGAAGAGGTAAGTGCTCAGTGCAGCTTCCCAAGACTTGTGTGTATGTTTTTCAAGGAACTAAATGTTGTCAGGTGGAGGTTGTCTCCTCACCTGACTGTCCAGCAGTCAGGAGCAGAGTGTTAGGTGCCCTATGCTCATCCTTGATCCCTGTACTCTGCACCACTCCTGCACCAGGGAGTTTGTGCCCTCTGAGAGTGTTAGTGAAGCTTTGTGAAGTGCCTATAATTTAAAAAGAGAAACTGGAGAATAAGAAGTTGTTCTTTGGCTTTACTCTCTTATGCTAATTAGGAAAGTGGTTTCATGAGTAAAGGTGCTTCAAGGTCTGGGAATAATCAGGTAATTTTGTATTTCCTTTGCTTTTCTTGTTGATGGATCAGGGAAAGTGTAGGGAGAGCTGCTTAACTGCTTAAAGCTTTAATTGCACCTTGCATAAGAGTCAGAGCACAGAAAAATTATTGGCTCTACGATCCGGGCCAGTTACCACTAGTCAAATAATACGCATGGCAGTTTTCATCGGAGAGAAGGAAATTGTGAAATGTTCCAAATTTTACCACCAGGGATGTCTACTGAGGGCTTCCCTTCTTCCCACAAACATCTCCCTCTCCTTCAAAGTCTGGGACTCTTGTATGAACAAAGCTGGCCTCCAGTTAGGTGCAGAGAAGAGCCAAATTCTCTGTTACAAACCTACAGTTCAGGCTGAAATGAATGTGTTGTTACTGCTTCCAAGGGCACAGCTGGGTGCATGTTATTCCCTTTTATTAGATTGACTCTGACTATTGGTTTTGGTACTTAACCATCCAGAAAAGCGGTCTCAGTTGCCCAATTTTTTATTTATTGCTGCTTTTTTTTTTCTTCTTCCCAACATACTTTTCTACATGCTTGGAACACTAGTGAAGATCCACAGTAAGTGTAGGGAAAGGGAAGATGGAAGATTTGGCAGCATGATGAATTGAGAGATGTTGGTTAGGAATGAATACTGGCCTCTGACCTTGAATGTCAGGCTGTAGAAAGAGACCCTCTGTGCTGAAGTTGTAACATCGTTTTGGCAGTATCTGTTATTGTGCAGTTCTGTGAGTGAAGGGAAAAATTTAAGGCCAGTGCCTTCAAGTCAGGGGAAAAAAGTAACCATCTATGCTGTCTTCCTGTAAAGGTAGATAAATTATTCTGTGAGATCATACATGAAACTTTGAGTACTTGAAATCAGAGTTCCTTGTGAGGGACAGAAAGGATAATTGATTAAATACTTCATGTTGTAATAGGGGTTTTTTATGTCCTCCAAAAGTCTTGCTGTGATACAGAGCAAGATACATATTTCAGAGAGATACAGATTTCTCTTTGCAGAACTGAATTTGGAAACCAAGCATGGCTTTCATAACACTTTCCTGTAGTAAATTTCAGCTGAATGTCTTTTTCTTAGTATTTGAATTCTTTTGCTTTTACCAGACATTGAAAACTGTCTTTGGCATCTGCATTTTCCCCCTCTGTTAATGATTGTTTGTAGGAGCATGTTGACTTGTTGGGAGAGGGCTGAAACTACAGGATAGTCTTAAAACGAGCATGTGATAACAAGCTTCATGCTGGTGAGATAACAGAGCTTGAACATCTTGATGTTACTTACAGAGAGGTCGGAACGAGGGGCTGAGCAGTGGCACTCTCTCCAAGTCATCCTCTTCAGGCATGCAGAGCTGCGGAGAGGAGGAGGGCGAAGAGGGAGCAGATGCTGTGCCACTCCCGCCTCCCATGGCAATTCAGCAACACAGTCTTCTCCAGCCCGACTCGCAGGATGACAAGGTAGGAGCAGGACGTGGGGGAGGCTTCACGTGATGAGATAACCTCTGTTTGCACAAATTTTTTCTTCTGCTTCCAAAGGTCTCAAAACTGTACATAATACAGCTTCATGGTAGACAGAAGTAATCACTTTTGCCCTCTAGACAATTTTAAAAGGGTGTTCTATGATGAGAGCGTGAATTAAATCCTTCTCTATTTTAAAAGCACAAGTGTAGAAATTTTTCCGCTAGCACTTTACATGTGGAAATGAGCTGCTTTGTGTGCTCACAGGATGATTTACATCACTTTGGGTGATGCCATATTTAGTGATTAGAGTCTAATTGTTTTATAACCATACTTTTTGTTGGGGTGGGGGCGGGGAGGGAGGGGAGGCATGCCTGAAAGAAAGGAATTATCAAAGAAGGGTAATTGTCATGGTTTAACCCCAGCCAGCATCTAAGCCCCACACAGTGACTGTTGCACTGTCCCTGTGAGAATCAGAAGCGAAAGAGTGAAAAAATTCTTGGGTTGAAGTAAAGATAGTTTAATAGGTAAAACAAAAGCCATGTACACAAGCAAGGCAGAACAAGGAGTTTGTTCACCACTTCCCATAGACAGGCAGGTGTTCAGCCATCCCCAGGAGAGCAGGGCTCCATCACATGTAGCGGGGACTTGGGAAGATAAACGCCATTGTTCCAAATCTCCCCCCCCTTCCTTTTTCTTCCCCCCAGCTTTATATGCTAAGGAAGATGCTATATGGTCTGGAATATCCCTGTGGTCACTTGGGGTCAGCTGTCCTGACTGTGTCCCCTCCCAGCTCTTTGTGCCTCCCCATTCTCATTGCTGGTGGGTTGAGAAACAAAAAAGGCCTTGGTGCTGTATGAGCTCTGCTCAGCAATAGCTACAACAACCCTGAGATATCAACACTGCTTCCAGCACAAATCCAAAACATGGCCCCATACCAGCTACTGTGAAGAAATTTAACTCTGTCCCAGCCAAAACCAGCACATCGTCCATCTGTTTTTCACAAACAAAGGCACATTAAAATTGACAGTAAAAATTTCACACCGGTAATAAAACTTTGGATGTAGGTAGTAACTGCATGATGCAAGTCTTACTTGCGTATGATCTGTTTTTCTTTAATGTTATGATGATCAGACATTGAGAGAGTTTATTTCAATTTTTAACCTGGATCAGACATTTAAGGGACAAGTATCAAGTCTGGAAATAGAGCAGTTTTAAAATAGAAATAATCTGGACTTGTGCAGCAAATATGCACATTGTTTTCTTGCCATTTTGCTCCTTAAGATTTTTAATTTTGTAAAATTGTAATCTACAGCACTGAATATTGTTAGTGAATTTTGTGGTTGCTTGCTGTCTGTTCTCAGTGGTGCAGATGCTATTCATAACTTTAGTGGTTCTTATTTATTTTTTCTCTTTTTTTTTCTTTTAAAAACACTGTCTTTCAGTGGGAATCTCACTCCTTCCTGAAGCTGTTGTTTGTAGGGTCAAAATGGCTGGTTCTTATGATCTGTGTGCATTCAATTCCTACGTGCCTTCTGAATTGACAAAGTGTAATATATGAGTTGAAGAGTTAATATATTGGGAAATACTCCTGAAACAAAACAAGCAAAAATAGACCAGCCTTCAGAGCTGAGAGAATGTTTTCTTGCTAGAACAATCTCAGTTTTAGATTTAGAAATAAGATGAAAATAATGTTGGTGAAAATGTTTAAGCTCTTGCTGATGAATTGCCATATTTGCATGTTTTTTCACTGACAGAAAAAAACTGATTACAAATATTCTAAAAAGTTCTCCACAGAAAAATTAATTTCATTATAGACTTCTTTACATAGCAGAACACTTATGTACAGGAATATGCTTGTAAGCTAGTGTCTGCTTACTTCTGTATTTCTGGTGCAAAGTCAGACCTGTACCACAGTAGAGAAAGACTCTTTAAGTAGCTTTCCATCTCCAGTAAATTATATTTTCACTGCTGTTGTGGTTTAAACCCAGCCAGCCACCAGGTACCACCCAGCTGCTTGCTTACTGTCCTGCCAGTGGGATCAGGGAGAGAATGGGTCGAGTAAAAGACAGAAAACGTGTGGATTGAGATTAAGCAAAAGCCATGCACACAAGCAAAGCTAGACAAGGAATTAGTTCACTGCTTCCCATGGGCAGGCAGGTGTTCAGCTATCTCCAGGAGAGCAGGCCCCCATCAGGTATAATGGTGACTTGGGAAGACAAATGCTGTCACTCCAAATGTCCCCCCCTTCCTCCTCCTTCCTTCCACTTTATACTGAGCATGATGTCACATAGTCTGGAATGTCCCTTTGTTCAGCTGGGGTCACCTGTCCTGGTGAGACCCCTTGGTGTCTCCTCCCAAGCACCCCCAGCTTCCTCACCAACAGGGCAGTACAAAAAAGCAAGAAAGGCCTTGGCTCTGTGTGAGCCCTGCTCAGCAATAACAAAAACATCTCCATGTTATCAGCACTTTTTTTAGCATAAATCCAAAATGCTGCCCCATACCAGCCACTGTGAAGAAAATTAAGTCTACCCCAGCCAAAACCAGCACAACTTCTTAAAAGGTTAACATGCACCCACATCAGTAAATGCATGGTGGGACAGTCTTTAAAGTAGGTGAAACTACATTTAGAGGAGACTTCAGAGAAGTTAATACTTGGTAAAGTTAATATTATACCATAATTTTTCAAAGCGTGTAAGCAGTGATTCTTCTGCAATGTGTTGTTATTATGCAATATTTATCCTTCATGGTGGGAGGCAAAAGGTCCCCTCATGGGGCATCCTGGGAGGTTGTGTGTGCCTCCCTGCAGTCCACACACCACCAGCTTCTATCACCTAAAGTAAATGCTTTATTGGAACACAGAAGTGAGAAGCCAGAGCAAAACTTTACCCAGGAGAAGGTATTTGGCTCTCTTGTAGAGTTACTGATCAATAAAAGGCTTGCAAACAAGTTCCCAGTTGTCTGCCTTCTGGGTGGAGTCCTTCTTCACATTCCTGCCATGCTGGGTGGTTTCTTGGGTTGCTCAGCTATTCCGGATCTCAAGGAATGTCTCCTCCTTTCTGTGACCTCAGAAACTTGGCAATCATCTCTGCCTCCCTGCAAGCATTTCTTCCTCTCCAGAGCTCCTGCTCATTGCTGGAAGCTCCCTGTTTGCTGGGTTTCTCCTTCCCTTCCCAGCCTGCTGTGGGCCCTTAGCAGCATCTCATATGTACTTGAGCTCAGTTGCTCCCTCCAGCTTTTCCTTCTTTTCTGTGCAAGGGATGTGTTCTGTTCCCAGAGTGCATCATCAGGAAAGTCAGCAAGAAGTTTTATCTATGCAGCTCCTTCTTTTTCAGATTATAGGTGCTATAACCACAGGCACTGGAAATCACAGTTCTGAAGTTTTACCTCACATCTCACATACCACAACACAGCAATAAAAGAGACCATAACCAGAACCTGATTTCAACACTGACAGTGTTTTTTAAGACTAAGCTGAACTCTGCATCCAAAGTGGAAACCCACATGCAGGCACAAGCTGTGGAAAACCTGGTCAACAGTCAGATCTCAGGAGCATGTAAATTGCCTAAATGACAGGCCAGCTTGTGGGATTGCTCAGTTCTTGGTGTGCATGCAAACATCCTGTGTTAGGCCATGCTGATTCGTCTAATAGCACTAAATAACACAACCATTTTCTCCCCTAAGAGCTCATCTGCACACTATATGCATTCTTTCATTCAGCAGAATCATTGCGCACGTCATGGATTTGCATTTGGTGGCAGTTTAAAAGTTGTTTGCATTTAATTTTTGGATAAGCACTATTAAAAGTTTCAAGATCAGCTGTATTAATATGAAACTAATTATTTTTGCTTTTTGTTTTCTCTTTTTGTAAATTCTGATGCAGCATTATGTTGACTTGTGTTCTGTCTCTGCTTTGGCTCAGTTCCCGTATCTTTCCGTTTAAAGTTATCTGTATTTCCTTTGCTTACCCAGCCCCTGCTTTCCTTTCCAAATAAGGCAAATACGAGGCAAACTACCTAAAATCTGTGTATTCTTTTTTTTTTTTTTTTTTTTTTGGTGTTTACTTACAAGGAGTCTTGCTACACCCATGCTTGGTTTGAGCAGAACCTCTTGTGTTGAGTCATTATTTGTGCCGCTTCTTTGTCTGGTTTGTTGGAAACGTTTGCAGGACAGCTTGCCCTGTGCTGCATGATGCTCACTGTGCTGTTTGTAATATGAAGTACAGTTCATATTACACCCTGTTTCCACTTTCCAGTTACTAAATGATAAATGTAATGTGCAAACAAGTCTGTTTGCAAATTACTGAGGCTGAATTTAATGGCCTTCTCCCAGAATCCTTTACTGTGAACACCTTTTACCTTCAGTTGTATCTATAAACTGGCATTTTATAGCTTATGAGGCCAGAGATCTTCTGTGCTCTACACATACCATTGGGAAAAATGGATGGCACAAGGAATGGTGAGCTCAATTTCCCATCTGAATCTGGGCAATATACTCCAGCTCTTTTAGAAAAGTAAATGCCCCTGAGTTATTGGTATATATTTTCTTAACATAATAATGCTTCCTCCTTTATTTCAAGTCTTCTTGATTTCTCTTAGTGTTCTTCAGCTGTTGCTTTGTTTAAGCAGCAATAAAATAGGTTAACAAACTGTTGTCCATTGGGTCAGCTCAGGCAATTTTCATAGCTATTTGCAAGGAGTTTTCAGCAATTATATTTCCTCGACTTCTATTGCATGTAGGAACAGGAATTTTTATCCCAGCATTTAACTTCTATGGGGTTTACTTGAAACTTCCAACTCCAGCTGCTCAGGTTGGAAGGGATGATCTTAGTGTTATATGACACTGACAGTACATGTCAGGTACCTTTGTCTGACAGAGAAGTGAAGGAAGTCACTTGATCATTAAGCAAGAACTGGGCTAACTCTGGGGTTCTCCTTCCTTTGTGTCCTTGCACAGACATCTTCTCGACTGTTGGTGCGGCCAACAAGCTCTGAGACGCCCAGTGCTGCAGAACTCGTCAGTGCCATTGAAGAGCTCGTCAAAAGTAAAATGGTGAGACTGACCAGCAGATGCACCTGTCTAAAGAGCTTGTGTCTTCAAGTCCTAGCTTGCTATCCAAAGAAAACCTGCATGTTTTACATTGACTTGTAAAATTTGCTGTCTGTTTCAGAAGTCACTTTGTAGATTGATGTATGGGGTCATTTTGTACGCACTCTTTTGTAAAAAAGCATTTGCTGAATAGGTAAATGGCACTGTAGAGGTGAAAAAAAGCAATAAATACGAGGAAGAGAGGAGATGGTGGAAAATTTACTGAGTATGTCCTGTTAGTCAAAAGAAAATGTCCTGTTAATAAAATGAATGCAAAGACCCAGGGTCTTAGACTAAAACTTTAAAACATGTCATTGACATGTTTTAAAGTTTTCATGTTTCTGAAGATTCTCATTATATGCTTAATTCCAGGAAGGCCTTTATATTCAAAATCCAGCTTGACCCAGTTTGGGAAAAACTTCTTTGGCTGATTCTATTTGAGATTGGACTATATAGTCTCAGGAGGTCCCTCAGCAATTCTGGATTTCCTCAAAACCTTTAAATACAGTTTTTGCAGCATAGCCCCTCTTGGGCTCAATAGGAAGTGCCTTTGTGAAAAATGCAAAGAATTGCAGCATGGAAGCCCTGTGTTATCAGAGGTTGATATTTTCTAGGTTCACTCTAAATTGAAGCAGCTTTGACTTTCAGAACTAGAAATTCTCTTTTCTGCTCTCTCATTCAGAGTAAATTACATTATTGCATAAATAATTACTGTACTCTCTTGGGTATTAACTTTGCTTTTTACTTCTCTTACAGCAGTAGGGTGAATACAAAGTAATCTGTGGGAAAATTCAACAGACTTTTGTAAAAGGAAAGTTTGGTAGTCCATGTGTCTTTCAGGCTGCCTAGCAGTGGATATAACTTAATGATCCATGCATAAAGTCCTTGTGGGAGATGTTCTCATTTCACAGTTTTAGCCAAGGTTCAGCTTCCCCTGGGTTTTGGGCTAGTCATATCATTATTGGTTTTTACTTTTTGTGAGGAAAGAAAATAGATTATAGCTGAAGCCCACCCTGGTGAAGTAAATGTGTCTTGCAATAAGGCTGTATCACATGCAAGGAAAATGTGAAACATAGATGTAGCTTGATCCAAGATGATGGGCTTGAATTAGAGAAATCCAACAAATACTTCATAGAAGATATTAGTATTATTTCCTCCTATTGCTTTTTCATCTTTTATACAAACAGAAGCCTGTGGAGTCCATGCAAGGGAGATTGTGTATCTAGCAGAGGATACAGGGACTTTTTTTCTAGGATCTGAACAAGCTCATAAACAACATTGGCAGTGTAGAAGTCATTATTTTCTTCACTGAGATGCTACTTTGGCTTTTTATTAAGATAACCAAAACATCTGACAGAGAACGCCACTTCTCTTTAATTAAAAATGTAACATCATAAAAATCTCCTTTAAAGATGTCCCATTTATTGTTGAAAGTAACTTGTATATGCCAGAAGTCAAATATGACAAATATAATTTAATCCCTGGCCGCGAGGACACATTTGTGCTGCTCCCACCATAGAAGTACTTGCGTCCTGAGCAGGAGAGTCCACCTTTTAGCCATTGCTGTTCAAACCAGTTCAGCTCCTTTATTTTCCTGTGAAGGGAAGACTGTCATCTCAGATGTGCTTCTCAAATGGGCCTCAAAGGCTCAGTTGTCATGGAAAGCCATGTTGTTGCCTGGTTTCCTGGAGGCTTGTGACTTGCTTTGCCAAGATACATAAAAGTAATTGATCTCCCATAGATTGCTATACAGCAGCTTGTATTGTTTCTGTGAATGTGAATAAAGGAGAAACAAACCATTGTTCCTGACTGTCTCGAATACCTTCTCAGGCTCTGGAGGACCGTCCAAGTTCCTTGTTGGTAGATCAAGGTGACAGCAGCAGTCCGTCCTTCAACCCTTCAGATAATTCCCTTCTATCCTCCTCGTCACCCATAGATGAGATGGAGGAAAGGAAATCCAGCTCCTTAAAAAGACGACAGTAAGACCAGTTTTTTACAATTTTCCTTTTTTTTTTTTTTTTTCTTACAAGCTTATTTTGAACTGGCAGCAGAATCTGTAAATCTCAAAATGGGAGGACTTGTATTAGATGTCAAGCATGTGGTCACATTTCTCTGTGACATTCAGTCTGTGATTTTTAATTCTAGTCATACCTGTGTTTGACTTGTGCTGCATGTCACTGTCATTTATTTGGGAAGATGCTAATCTTTAAATGTCCAAAGGTCTATTAGGCTTGAAAAAAAGGTCATTCCCTTCATTCTAATCCAATCCAGGCTTAATTTCTCTATGTAGTAGTAAACTGTTACCATGGTAGAATAAAAACATGCCTGGTTTCAAATTTTTTAAACTTATGTGTGGAAATAACTGTCCGTATAGCTAAGAGACCATGGCTATAATAGCTATTTTATATAATATATAATATTTTATATTTTAACTATTGTTTAAAATAATAGCATTTTATTTTAAACAATAGTTAAATGTTTAATTTTCATGTCATGGTTAAGAAAACATCAGACTTTAGATAAACAGAAGCAAGCCTTGTCCAGTTTCAAAGTTGAAGCAGTATCTTGCTAAGAACCAATGTACATTAATTCTTCCATTTCAGTTCTGTATATCAAACATACGTGACTGCAAATGTCAAAAAAGTTGTATGCCATTAATCCTCTTGAAAAATCTGTTTCATTTTTTAATATTTGTTCACCTTTTTCCTTCCACTGTAGCTATGTCTTACAGGAATTAGTGGAGACAGAGCGAGATTATGTGCGAGATCTGGGCTATGTAGTTGAGGTATGATGTTTTTCATTCTCTTGATTTCTTTTTTTTTTTTTTAAATGTGGTACTAACCACCTTTGTGGCTTGAACCTCACTATGTTTTTCAAAATGATACACAGGAAGAATCTAAAAATGTGAAAGTTTACATTCTGAGTTTTCCCTTCTGTAAGCTTTTAATGTATAAAAATGCTACATCACATTTTACTCCTTTTTCCTGTTATTGTGTTCACCTTGTTCTTTTGAGGAGTGTCGTTCTTTGTCTTTTTTTTTTTTTTAATCCCTACATCTGGCCTAATGCTATCCTAGTAGATAGTGGGTTTATTTAGCACATCTAAATTTAAAAAAAAAAAAAAAGTTGTACCTCAGCATACAGAGCAGCTATCCAAGATTTGCAAGTCCTCCTTCCTCTCCTACCACTAGGCTTCCCTTAAACTTCCTATCTTCCCCAGCTGTAAAATGAGATAACGTCACATATCTCCCCTCAGTCTTCAGCTACCAGCAAATGGCATTTGGAAGAGTAGAAGGAATGAGCATGACAGTGAATTTTAGCCTAATAAAGTTCAATTCTTAAACTCTGTTTTGGAGGCAGGGAGGGAAAGAAAGATCAGTATTGTGATAGTGTTTTTACAGTGTTTCAAGGATGCATTAGGAGTCTGAATAGATGTGTTTTTGTAAATAATAACATAATTTCTGGTGAAGATGCTGGACATCAAAACATACACTTGGCAAACCAAAACCAGACCTGGCTATTTAGGAATAGAACTACTGAGGGCAAAAAAGGAATAGAGTTACATTAATTCAAAAACATTCCCAATTTAACTATATGGTAGAACTGCTCAGTGAGACAGCTGTGTAAATACCAAAACTAAGATGGGACTGTGGGAGAATGTAAGAGGAACTTTATTGCAGCGAGAATGCTTGCTAACAGAATTGATTTTTAATTTTTTTTGTGTTTGGTTTGCTCATACTGCAAGCAGTAGTCCATGGCGTGCAGTCCCATGGGCAGTTTCCTCCTCAGTGCACTTTGGTGTGGGGTTAGTGTGAGTGAAATAAGAGACACAGAGCAAAGCAGCACAGAAGCCACTTCTGTGGCTCTGACATTTCAGGCAGTAAGGGGAAAGGCTGTGGAAGTTTCCTTCTTGCTCCGAGCCCGTTCACACAGGCTAAATTAGAGTGAATTAATTTTTCTAGCACTGTTGTGTAGACAGCCTCACCTCAATTTGTGATACTTTGTATCTGTGCTTTATGTTGTGCTGTGTTATAGAACAGTTTTCTGGTTTGGCTTTGTGTCCCAAGCAGTTGTTGCCATTGGACATCTTCTGGGAAAAGGGGGACTAGAAGACAACTCTCTTTTTTTAAAGTAAGAATGTTCACAGTGAATTCACTTGGACTGTTGCAGGGTTATATGGCACTTATGAAGGAAGATGGTGTACCTGATGATATGAAAGGCAAAGACAAGATTGTATTTGGAAACATTCACCAGATTTATGACTGGCACAGAGAGTACGTATTGTACCTAAAAAATATTAGATTGGCTTTCAGGAATTATTTCCTCAGATACTCAGATACAAGGCAAATGCAGTTGATTTTGTGCTGTGAGTTGTAGAAAATGTAACTTCAGCTTACAAATGTTAGTGTGAAGATTTACTTTAAAGAGGGATGCCTGTGTATATATATATTTATATATATATAGCAAGTACTTCAACTGAGGATCTCTTATATTGACAGAACTTTGTGCGTTGCTTTCTCTCTAACAATACAGCCTTAAGAATTTGTTAGGTGTGGTTAGCAAGACAATATTAGCATCTCAAGCATTCAGATTAGGAAGGGCAAAGCTTTCAATCAATATAAATGAAATTTAATCATTTTATTAGTGAATGCCAGGTGGTTTTTTTCATCTTGGCATGGATTCAGCATGTCCTTTTAAAAAGCTATGTTGAAATGTTACACTGTTACCATTGTCAGTTTGGACATACATTAATATCTAATGCTGCTGATAGGGGACACAAAAGTGTCTTGCCTTGCAGTAAGACCACTTTGCCGTGCAATTACCTGTTTCTATAATGTGTGATGTCAGAAAAAAATTGTTTATTCTGTTTATGTTCAGCTTCTTTTTAGGAGAGTTGGAGAAGTGCCTTGAAGATCCAGAAAAGCTGGGATCCCTGTTTGTTAAACATGTAAGTACAAATGTCTTTTTTGGCAAACTCTATTGCTGCTACTGGCCAACATGAGTGACTGTTAAGCACAGCACAATTAAGAAAGTGCTGTACAATGTTCGTCACCGGTAAGAGGTGGAGAGATAACTTTTAAGAGCTTATAAATAGAAGAAGTAAATGTGCTAGTCTTTGTCCCCAGTACCTTCCTGTACCTCCCTGAGAGGGAACATGAATGTGGGCCCCATTTCTCTATTCTCCACCAAAGTTACACTTCGGTGCAAGGGAATCATCATTTCATATGACACCTGCCTTCTAATTCCAGGTATCCGTGCAATAGCATGGAATATAAGATATAAAAATAGGAAAGAGGCTCATTCTTGTTCCAGTCTGAGTGTGTTCTAGTTCTGTATCCTTTCCCCTTCTGAGAATTTGTCCATGGTAAAGTGGGAAACCTGTAGGAAGTAGCTCTCCCTGTTTCTGATTGCTGTTTTACTTTCTCCTGGTATTATTTGTAATTGAGTTGTCTTTAAAAGGCACCTTTACCACTCCAGATGGAAAGGCAAGCTGTGATGCCATTACAGCATCCTCTAGCAAAACCCTATCAGACAGAACACAATGATTCAGTTCCTGTTCTTAATCTGTGTCCTGTGTCCTTTCCAATCTCCATCTTATTTTTTCATTTCTTTCTTACCATTTGTCTTCTCTGGTCAGTACTCGTAAGTCTCTGGGAAGCAAAGCCTCTAACCCCAAACAAATCCTAGCAAAATGATAGGAAAGATTTTGGAGTAGGTATGTCTGTATTTCTTAAACAGCAATGTCAGTAATGAAGAATAAATCTTAAAGGCAGAAGTTATTTCCTCTCTCTTTTTCTGTTGCTTTGA
The DNA here is from genome assembly GCF_017590135.1 of Pyrgilauda ruficollis. NCBI lineage: Eukaryota > Metazoa > Chordata > Aves > Passeriformes > Passeridae > Pyrgilauda > Pyrgilauda ruficollis. Next base: position 8,088,139 of record NW_024525156.1, read on the forward strand.
TGTTAAAAGCACATGCACAAAATAAAGGATCAGAGTTAAAAAATGCCAGTGCCTCCATTTCCAGGCTTCATCACCTACATCCCTGTCCAGACTCCAGCAGGACAGCCAATAATAAATAAAAGACATGAAAGTTTTCTCCTAACTGTTCTGTACATGTAAACAGGAGGAGGTAATTATTCTAATACATTTCAATAATAGTCACGTTATTGAAATAGAATAAAAAATACTACCTTTCAAAGGCTCCATTACAGAATGATGGAATGGGTAAGGTTGGAAGGGATCACTGTGGGGTCATCTTGTCAAACCTTCCATGGCTCTTGGTGAAAGAAAAATAGAACTATTTTCATGCTTAACTTTATTGTGGGACCTGCTGAGTTATCATCTCTGAACACTTGTCATTCAGGAGGATTTATAGCTGTGGGAATTTTTTTCACTTGTGTTGCCTTTCTAAAATTATAACGATGTTCCCAAATAAATGTGTTTTCAGGTATGTATTTTCTGCATATGTAACTGCTTCTTTTCCTTTAAGGGGTCTTTTTAAGTGCATACACATGAACTGCCATACTTCTTAAAATAATACTCCATTTTAATCTGGCATGTGTTTTTCTTGATAATGATGTATCATTTTGTGTCTTTGTTCCTCTAGGAGAGGAGGTTGCACATGTACATAGTTTACTGCCAAAACAAACCAAAGTCTGAGCACATTGTCTCAGAATACATTGATACGTTTTTTGAGGTAAGTTCATGAGAGGGGATACGTGAGGTGAAGGATTATTAAATCTGTTGGTCAAACCAGAAAAAAAACAAAAAATGCAGCAGATATTGTTGCTAATGTTTTAAATTGCAATTTCTTGCCATTTCTGTTCTGATTTCTCAAATCTGATACAGACTCCTAGAGATGAAAACTAAAGGTTAGGTATAAGATAATTAATTAATCTGTAGGGTCTTATCCTTAGTAGCCTTAGCCCAGGCAGTTACCAGTGCATTTTATATAGCAATAAATAGCAATTCTGGATAAGCAGAGATCAGTGTTGAAAATGGGCTGTATACAGCCTGTGACTGAAAAATTGCAGTTCACTCTGAAGCCTTGTCAAGAAAGAGGTGAAAGATGCTTGCAGAAGGGAACACCTTGGGAGCAATAGTGATTAGGTGAAGGACTCCAGCTTTTGCTAACTGAAATTAGATTATTTTCTAACTTTCGCCAATTTCTGATGTGATAACAATTAATACTGATATATCCTTGTTTTTTAATATATATATTTATCTCCATATACTGATACATATGCTGTGTTTCTAACTCAACAAAACAAAGGTCTTTCTAACTGAACAAACAAAAATGTTTGTTTTACAACTTTCAGGATCTAAAGCAACGCCTGGGCCACAGACTTCAGCTCACAGACTTGCTAATAAAACCTGTGCAGAGAATTATGAAATACCAGCTGTTACTAAAGGTAAAGTGATGTTGAGATGAGTGTGTTAATAGATATGTTATAGATGTGTTAACAGATAGGTTTTCTTTTTTAAGAAAATTTTTAATGCTGATGTTTTCCCACCCCTTTCTCTAACAGAACCCAGATTTGTAAGCAATGTCATGTGATTATTTTCTGAGCACATTCAGGTAGTTATAAAAATTGCAGTAGATGGCTTGGGCAGAAATTTGTTTTTTCTTTTAACAGTTAAAGACCAAATGTTTAGGCCATGGAAATGTTTAAAGTTTGTTCCAGTGTCATAGGAATGGGAGAAGGAACGCTCAACTGTTTTCAGATGTAAACATGATACAAGTTGTTGGGACTCATCACAGCTTTTCCAGCTACACCTGCAATCATTTTAGTATGACATAAGTGTTTACTGAAGAGCAATGCTGTGTAGCACAGAGGTCATTGCCTTAGCATATGTTTTTTGTATGAGTTAAATCCAAATGGTTATCTTCTGCAGTCATATTTTGACAGAGAATATCAAATTCAGATTTTCTAAGATTTCTTGTTGATGATTAATGAGAAAAGAAATATTACTTGATTTTTTTTTCTTTTTCAGGACTTCCTCAAGTATTCTAAAAAAGCTAATCTTGACACAACAGAACTAGAGGTACTTGAGACATTTTCTCTTAGTGATAGGAATTCTTTTAACTCAGAACTTCTTTTGTTCTGGCAGAGTCACTTTCATTTTCTAGTCTTCCTGAGAAAGTGATTATAAGTGTTTACTTCTTGCATTTCTGTTCTAAAGCAACCATGTTAAATGAAACAAAATTTTATCCTGCTAACTCATTTGGAAAATAAAGCTTTGACTTTTTATTTGTCTTGAACAGAAAGCTGTAGAGGTCATGTGTATAGTACCAAAACGGTGTAATGACATGATGAATGTTGGCCGCCTGCAAGGATTTGATGTAAGTTGGCTGGAGTTTTTCTTAGAGATTTTGTCAGGTTCTCTAGAAATTAATCATTAATATTGTGGGGAGAAATGTGTACAGTGCTTCTTCACTGTATGGTTAGCTGGTGCAAAAAGCAGTCAATGAAAAATCAAATCTTAGCCCTGCCAAGGACTTTTTCCTGGGAAACATTACCTGGTGTATCAGTCACACTAGGTAAAGCCCTTCTGCAAAATCAAGAAAGGGCTTTCTTACTACAGTTCCCTTGTTGGCTAAAGGGTTGCAACACAGTGAAATAACCAGTTATCAGCAGGTGACCAGACCTGACTTCAGTAGTGTAGACAAAGGAGGAGACACTAAGGTCCATCATGTACTTGAGGCAACTGTAGCTCTCCTTGTTTTGTTAACTCTAGAAGAGAGAAATTAGCTACTGAAGCAGGATGCATCAGTCAGGCCACAGTCACATGTTCTACTTGCAAAATATTTTGTATTCTGTGATGCAGACATGAACTCAAAATCTGCCCCTACTCAGCACCCTGGAAGATTATATGAGTAATTGTTGGAGTTATTCAGAATAGAGAAATGAAAGCCTTAGTGTTCCAAGCCTCAAAATGCAGGATGAATTGAGAAGGGTGGAGTGGATTTTTGGGGTTTTGGTTGGTTTGGGGGTTTGTTGGTTGGTTGGTTTTGGTTTGGTTTGGTTTGGGTGGGGTTTTTTTTGTGTGTGTGTGGTTCTTTTTTCTTTTTGATGCTGGAGTTTTTTTGAGAAAGAGCACAATAATATCTTGTGTATAGGAGGAGAAGTGAATATATAGTGGTCAGTAACAGTTGGAAGGTGGGAAATACACAAAGCTATTTGTCATGAACATGTGCTCAAAAAGGCTGATTGAGGAAAGAAGCAAAGAACTTCACTAAATGTGTTTTTTCTTGCCTCTCTGTTTAGGGTAAAATTGTAGCCCAGGGTAAGCTCCTGCTCCAGGACACATTCTTGGTTACAGACCAGGATGCAGGACTTCTGCCACGCTGCAAGGAAAGACGGGTCTTCCTGTTTGAGCAGATTGTAATTTTCAGTGAGCTGCTAGATAAAAAGAAAGGTTTCTCCATGCCCGGATTCTTGTTTAAAAACAGTATCAAGGTAACTGTTGTGTGTGAGTCTTTTGTGTCCCCTGCACAAACTCTGCTAAGGTAACATTTCTCATTCTGTGGGCAGTCACGAGTGACAGCTAGGTGTGCAGCCATAGAGCACAATGAGGTCTCAGTCATTTCCTGAAATTACTTCCTACCAAATTGGTTCTCACTTCAGTGTTAAGTGGAGATCTTTGGATCCCAGTACTCTGATGCCTTCTGCATGAAGCATATCAAAGCAGGACTTCTGAACAAAGTACTGAACAGGTATTCACAGAGTTTAATTTTCAGCACTGTGCTGTATGTACACCACATTGCAAAGTCATTGCAAGTAGAGATAATAACTCTTTTTGTATCCTTTCTGATACCCAAATATATAGATAATATTTGTAAGTAGTGTGACCTTCTTAGATATTCCTCAAACAAAATAAGTGTTTCCCCACTTCAAGATTTTCCTGAAAAAACCTGATGATACTAGAACTCAGCAGCCCTCATGAAGTGTTTTGGGTGGACCCTGCTTCCCCTAATTCACCTTGCTCCTCTGCCTGCGACCTGAACCTGTTTATGTTTATAGCCCTGGCTGAAGAGCTATTATATATATATATATATATATATATATGTATTTATATATATAAAGAAAAGTGAGGGATGGAGAACATTGGACCATGCTGTCCTGCTGGAGATTGTTCAGGCACAGTGTGTCAGTTAGCTGTACACTAATTCTTAGTTTACTGGAATTAAATAACTTCATTTCATGGTATTATCTTACTACAGGAATGCGTGGTTATCATTTGAAGATCTGACTCTACACTCATAAGAAAGACATTTTAAAGATATGTTTCCCATAAAATACATGGTTTTTTGTTTTTTTTTTCGTGAAGGTGAGTTAGATTTCTCTGGAGGAAAATGTGGACAGCGATCCATGTAAATTTGCACTAACATCAAGAGCGGGCGATGTCACGGAGACCTTTATTTTGCATTCTGCCAGTCCCGGAGTCCGCCAGTTATGGATCCATGAAATTAACCAAATTTTGGAAAACCAGCGCAACTTTTTAAATGGTAAATTATTTTCTTTTACTGAAAGTTCGTAATTGGATGACTTTTCTCTCATCTCTTTTTTCTTGGCTTTGAAATGTTTTGCAAGTTGCCTTTCTCCTGAGCTAATACAGAACAGTTGGGTGATATGTGCCGCATTTCTGCTTCAGAACAGATGCTTGCATTTATTATAAGAGTGGTAGTCTGAATTTACATGGTGTTCTCTTGGTGAAATTTTCCAAATGTTTTGTAGGAGTGACTCAAGATAGGTGCCATCCGTTGAGAGCTTGTGTACCCCTTTTAAGCAACTGCAAGCCTTTAAAGGCTAAACCCAAGTGGAATTTTAGCCATCTATTCAGAATATGTTTTGCTTCTATTATTTTGGTGGCCATTGTTGTTGCATCTTACTCTGGTACCAACATTCAGATTCTGCAGGAGAAAAGTAGAAGGTGGTATCAGCCTCTGTGACACTAAAAGGTTCTTGCTCTGTTTTTCTGTCTATCAGTTGTTGTCCCAACCTAGATTTTTTAAACAGTTGTTATGAGTAATAACAAGCAGAGAATGTGGAGTGACACCTGTTTTTTCCCAACTTGGCTGCTGGCTGACAGTGTGATCCTAGGGGAAAACATCATCTTAGTTTCAGATGTTTAATCTTTAATACAGTAGATACAGCAGGTCACGAAGGTTAGATACAGAAAAGTGACTTGAAGTATGTGGCATCTTTCCACTGGTAAGGAAATTTATTTGAACAGCACTCCCCTTTTTGCCAGTAGACATGTCTGTTTTAAACTGTTCCTGTTCCCTTTCCTGCCCCCTTTCCCCTGACCGCCTCCCCCTCGCCCCCGCTGCAGCCTTGACGTCCCCGATCGAGTACCAGAGGAACCACAGCAGTGGTGGAGGCGGCGGCGGGAGCAGCAGCGGTAACAGCGGTGGCCCCAGCAGCTGTAGTGGCATCCCCAGCTCCAGCCGTAGCCGGCCATCCCGGATCCCCCAGCCTGTCAGACACCATTCCCCAGTCCTGGTCTCCTCTGCAGCCTCGGCCCAAGCAGAGGCAGACAAGATGTCAGGTATGTCCATTCACAATCACTCCCTGCCACACTACAACACCTCTTTAGAAACTGGCCTGAGCCAGCCAGACAGGCACCCTCCCAGTGCAGAGCCGGATGGTCCTCAGAGAGAAGCTGAACAGATTCCCAAGATGAAAGTTATTGAAAGTCCCAGGAAGACAGCAGGAAACATTTCTGGCTCAGCTGATGGAGCCCAGAAAGACTCACGTGGAATCTCAGAGGACAGTCGAACAAGAAACAGCATAGGATCACTGACGCTTGGGAAGCCAAGGCCAGGAGCCATATCTCCAATGAACTCTCCTCTGTCCACGACTTTCCCTTCTCCTTTTGGCAAGGAAACCTTTCCACCCAGCAGCCCCCTGCAGAAGGGCTCCTTTTGGAGCTCCATCCCAGCATCCCCTGCCAGCCGCCCTGGCTCCTTCACTTTCCCTGGGGACAGTGACTCCCTCCAGCGGCAGGTCCACCGCCACTCTTCACACAGCAAGGACACAGACCGCATGAGCACATGCTCCTCGACCAGCGAGCAGTCAGTTCACTCCACCCAGAGTAATGGGGTAAGAGCGGAGCACCTCTGTCCTGCGAGCTCTTCTAAAACCTTCCATGCTCCCTTTCTGTGCGTTGCCATCATTCTCCGTACTAACTTCTGGCTCTCCGGTGCTGCACTGCTCTGAAATAATCAACTGTTCCGGTATCTTCTGCGCATTAAAAATCCAAGAGTGTCTACCTGTGTGTGTGTATATATGCAAACATGGCTATGTATACAGACACAAAAGCAGCTGCTAACATTAGATGCGATTTCTGCCTCTGCTGAAAACATCTATCACTAGGCTGATACCTACTAACTTCCTGTCCTTGCTTTTTTCGTCTCTAATTTGAAGGCACATTATTAACATGCTGAAGCGTGGCAGCCAGAGCACCTTGGGGTATGCATTGTGCCAGCACTTAAATCTGACTTAAGGATTTTGGCAGATTGCCTTGGGGCTTTTTTCCCTTTCACACACAGATTTCCCACCATTATCCTGTTGAGTTTTAACTTCGTGGAGATATCTACGTTCCTTGGGCTGCTTGAGTTTTATTTTTTTATTAATGTATTTTTCCCCCCCACTCTCCTTTCAGCCTTAGTTGTTATACATCAATCTCTTTTTAAATCCTGTGTTTGATCAAGGAAGCTTTCTGCAATCCACTCAAAATAGGCCAACAAAACCTAGCGACAATAATCCTACTTCTACTACAACCGAAACGATTACCCGCTCCACTTGTCTTTTCTCCTTTGCAAGAAGAACTGGTTTCGGTTTTCTGGAGATTCAGCCTCTTAGTGTGCACTTGGTGTGTTTGTGCAGAAATCCAGGCTGTCAACAGAATCTACGTTATCCCTAATAACATCCACCAGGAAAGCAACACAGCCAGCACTGGGGCACGTGCAAATATAAAGCAGAAATGTTGAGGCATTTGCCATGGAGGCAGTAGGCAGGTTATGGTGCCTTTCTTTTTAAACTCACATTTGATTTTTCTCTCACTAAGCATTGTGTTCATGAATGTTTGTTTTTCTACTCTCTCACAAATGGTATACAATGCCAGTTTTGCAAATCACCTAACTTGCTGGACCTTTTTTAAATGCATGTGTTTCTTTATAGAACTGTTTAACATACAAAGCTTTCTTGACTTCTTAGTTCTTATACTTACTTTTATAATAGCTTCAGAAGAAAAAAAATTAATGCTTTGCATGTTTTGTAATTTTATCCTGATCTTCCTTCAGCTTTTTATTTGGTTTAGCTGTCTTGTCTTTATCTTCAGTCTAGCAAAATGTGATGTGATGTAATGTAATGCAAAATCTGGGGTAATTTGAATATTTTGCATTTACTGCATAGTATATGAATTAAGATGGTGGTACTTGCATAATACTAATTCAGGTTGCTGCATAAAAAAAAAGAGGAGAAAGATGGGATGGCACTGAGTTTCCAAAACATTTGGATTTTGATACTATCTCAGCAAAGACACAATTGCTTGTTTTTATCTCACTGTAAAACATAATGTTGGAATGCATGTGTTCTGCTTCACAGCTCTATGTTTACAGCTATATAACTCTTTTATTTGGTAATTGAGATGGGCCATAAGTCCTCATTTATAACCTCATTTCTAGACCAATCATCAGGATTCCACACCACAGTGAGCAAGTTGGAGAAAAGGGGTTGTGAAGGTTTATTTTAATTTAACTATTTTTGTATGTATATACACATGCACATATGGCTATGGTTGATTACTTAAGGAAAAATTACTTCTAAGAAGAAAAAGAGTAAGTTTTGCTAGTTGAGGAATATGGGAGGAACTTTATATATTTTGTTTGTAGATCCTCCTCTAATCCCATAGTTGAGGTCAGTGACGGCCAGAAGTACTTTCAGTAAGAAAACATTACTGTGCAAGAATAATTACTTCCTTGGAAGGCAAAAGGAAAGGCTATCTCCCCGTGGTGAGAATGAATTCTGGTATAAACACATTCTCAGGAACATTTGTCACTTAGTAGTTACCAGACAGTTGTTTATTTAACAGATTTAACTGTCCCCATTGAACATAAGAAATATTCAGAGTTTATTATGATCCTTCAAGACTTAAATGTCAGAAATAAACATTATGTTATAGAAAGGTCAGTCTTGCAGTTACACAAATTTTGCTGCATCCTAAGAAACAACGTGTTCAGGAATAGTGTGTGGGGTAAGGTTTGAGGCTCAGGTTGATATTGCAACTTTCCTTCATCTTTCCCTGTAAGTCTAACAGGACGAGTCAACAAAAGCTGCTTTTTTGAATAGAGTAGTTTTTCATCTAGGTAAAAGAATGTAGCAAGTTGTCATCCTAATTTAAATAATGACCGAACATGAGACTTAATTTCTTTGATTCAGCTGTTCCCAGTTTGCCTGAATCATAGAAAGGTCTTAATAATACAAAAGGCCATGCAGGCCATCCTCTAAATGAGAAAAAACTAGTTCTCCCACTGGAAAGACAGCATCTTAAACTAATGTAAATATCCTTTAGTAGAGTTAAAATCCACAATGAGATCTTTCTCACTGAGGTAGCATATGCTTCATCATTCTAATATGGCAAAAAAGAAGATTTGAGTCACTCATTTGAATATAACAATCCAGCTAGAATAAAATGTACAGAGCCACTGGCACTCCAAGCATCAGGGTGTTATACGTGCTATGAAATTAGTAATCTGAGAGTGTTCCATTCCAAATGTCTTGGTTTCTCAGCCAGAGTCCTCAGGGAAGCACAGGCACAGAGGGATGGAGTGACTTGTTCAACGCCTTTAGCAGATTGCAAGGGAACAGAGTGTTCAGGGCTCCCAGTGCACCATGCTGTTAACTGAACCCCTCTGCATCTCCTCAATATTTGAGAAATATTTCACAGTTTGAGGGGGAAAAAAATGATGCTGTTTTAATCCTGTGTGCCAAGTTTTCCACTGGCTACTAGCACATGATGGTACTAATGGGGTTCTGCTCTATAAGCAGTAGGAGTACCCAGGACATGGGTACTCATTTCCTTCTTTCAGCTGAGCTCCTACTGAGCCACAGTGAGCCCTCACTGGCACTGAGTGACCTAAAACAATTTGAAGTAAGAACAGAGACAAAACAGAGGCACACACACACTTTGTGCCACATCATTAGTAGGCCATTCACCTTGGTTTTAACTTGTTTCAAGAAAGAAATAATTACTGACAGAGTAGATTGTGTAATCTGATAATAGTTTTCACACTTCCATTTATTAAACCTCATATGAGGAATAGATGCAAATTGACAAAGTAAGCCTTACTTTTAAAAAATAATTTCCAATAGGTTCGTTGTCAGGAGTAGGCTTTTTGTTCTGCAAGTGATGTGATTTTGAATGTACACCTTCTCAGCCATAATTATCTTTCACAAATGCTTGCTGGGGAAATGAACAAGATCATGAACAGTAGTTGAAAGTGTATGATAAACAGGTAAAAACACTCAGCTAGTCACTGATCAATTAGAAAGGATTCTTACAGTGGGTCTATTTTGACAGTCAAATAAATAATTTCTTATTTCAGTAATGTACTTCATCCTCTGCATTTAAAATAATAAACCTGATCATACAGATGCAACCAGAGATAAGTCTTGTGGTTTCGAGAGATGCTGTCAAAACCCTGTTTTGTTCTTTTGTAGTTGTCATGTTTTGTGTGCACAAGGGCAGTGTCTGAGTTCTGACAGGTAGTGTTAGGAAAGACTACATGTATTTTTCATTGTTGGAGTTTCCAATTATTATGAGCTAATGACTGTGATTTGGAAACTGAACTTAAAAGACCATGAAAAACTGTCTTATATGCTTGTACTATAGTTTTGATGCCTAATGAAGATTCAAGGTTCAGTGTCTGAGCTTGAAAGGAAGACAAGTTGAGATTTATTAATAAACTGACTCGTAGTTAATGGAAATTATATTGAGTAAGTGTATTGGGTATAAATTTGTGCAGCAGCACTACATAAAGATGTTCAAATATCAGACTAATGCACAAGATAAACAGACACAGGCAGCTGTAAAAGAGAAAACATTGCTCTTTTCTTTGACTACAGTTTAAACCAAGTGGATTAGGTAGGTAATGTAGCCGGCCAAGAACAGCCTGTCTTCTTCATGAGTTTTAAACTTGATTCTCTTTTTTTTTTCCTCCTGCTCTCTCTGCTTCTGATTGACGCTTGCAGAGTGAAAGTAGCAGCAGTAGCAATATCTCCACCATGCTGGTGACACACGATTACACGGCAGTGAAGGAGGATGAGATAAATGTCTACCAAGGAGAGGTCGTGCAGATTCTAGCCAGCAACCAACAGAACATGTTTTTGGTGTTCAGAGCCGCCACCGATCAGTGCCCCGCAGCCGAGGGCTGGATTCCCGGCTATGTCTTGGGGCATACCAGTGCAATCATCATTGACAACCCTGATGGAACCATCAAGTGAGTGTCTGGGTGTGTGTAGAAGGAGAGGAAGCAAGAAAACTTCCAATTTAGAGAAGACTTTGAACCTTTAAGGCCAAAAGTTGATGTGATCATGGAGAAATAAATGAACAACAAGTAGAACAAGTACTAGAGAGGTCCCTTAGCTACCGTCAAAATAAAGCTAGTGAAAAAGATCCCAGAAGCACATATTCTTTATTAAAGAGTTTCAATAGCCTAGTCTTCTGGGAAAAGAATGCCTTATCTAAAACCAGAAATCATTTATTTTAACTTGTTTATTTAATAGTATGAGTTGCCAGTCTAGACACCTTTGTCTAGCAAAACAGGGAATGTTTGTTCAAATAAAACAAGATTTCAGAGTTCCTAGATATGTGCTTTATGCCACAAACCTATTAAAATTACTGTATGCTAGGAACAACTCTCTCATCTCTGTGATGGAAGAAATTATATCAAAGTTCAGTTTGAATTTTATGTAAAGCTTTTGTAAGGCTGCATTTGGTATGGGTTTCATACTGTTTGTTGCTTGGTTTGATTGACAGTTTGCATTTTCATATAGAAAGTTTACCATTTGAGCAATGACTTCAAGGAATACTGAACTCCAGAGTACATTACTAGCTTTTCACAGTTTTAGCCAAGGGTGGCATCCCTTATGGAATACTTAATGCATTTCATTTTACTGTACTATAATACATAGAAATAACATTTTGACATACTTTTCCAATTCCATGTGCAACTGGATAATATGGGACATAACAGGGAGTTGAACAGAATTGATCAGAGTTGCATGTTCTGTGTTCAGGAAGTCAACGTCTTGGCACACAGCACTCCGATTAAGGAAGAAATCTGAGAAAAAAGATAAAGACGGCAAAAGGGAAGGCAAGCTAGAAAATGGTTATCGCAAATCCCGAGAAGGACTTGCCAACAAGGTTTCTGTTAAAGTAAGTGTTCAAAGATGTCATTTCCAAAAGAAGTTGGGTTGGGATTTCTTTAAAAGGAGCTTCAGTCAGAACTTCACAGGAGGGAATCAAAGGCAGCAGTGACTTTAGTGGACAGTTTCTGCCAAATCTGAAAACAGAAAGTTAGAACCTTCGAACCTGAAAGCATCATACGAAAAAAAAAAAAAAAAAGAGGATACCGCAAAAAGAATAGAGTAATGTTCAGAAATTGTGGTATTCAAATGTTTCTTGGATTTTTGTGGGTACAGCTAATTTGATTCATCTCTGTGCTTGGTTTTCTACCATTCTTTAAGTTATTATAAGATTATCAGGACATTAATTCTTTAATTTCTCCTTTCCAGCTTCTCAACCCCAATTACATTTATGATGGTAAGTTGTTTTAATTTTTAAAAGTTTCAGTCAACGAATTTGATTAAAACATTATTTGCTTGATATGAATTATGTCAGGAACTGAATGCTTTCTACCAAAATATATATGGGCTCTTTACAAATAAGGTAGAATGAAATACATCATACTTTTTTTTTAGGATGCAAGAAACACTTCTTTGTTCACAAATTCAAAACAACATAAAACACAAGGACCATATGATGTGTTCTGTATGGAAGTGTGACCTTGCTGAATTTGCAAAGTAACAAGGCCAGGAGTTGGAGCTACTTTATTTTCAATATTGCACCCTAGGGAATATTCAGGACCTCTCCAATGCAGAGGCAGATCAGGATAAAGATGGTGGCCCATTGGGGTCAGAGCCAAACGGAGGTGTTAGTTTAATAGACAGAAACAAAGGTTTTGAGTTTTTGAGTCTGTGGAAAAGGGAAAGCACTACAGTGCTTCAGTGGATGAAGTGTTTTTTGCAAACTTGGCTGGATGTGAAGATAGCCTAGCTGAGCACATCCTTAAATCCTTTTCAGTGTAGACTTTCCTCACTTACCATAAACTGGGTGTTTGGTTCACCATGGTAGGCTTCAGAGTTATCTGTGGCACAGCAGTAGTGTTGTGTCCAAGTTCATGTAGAGAAAAATTCAGCAGCCCTGTAGAGTCCCAGCAAGGGGCCTAACCATGGATGTGCTCCAAGGGCACGGGATATATATACCTTGGGAACCTAAAGTACTACTTCATCTAATAGAAAACAGTGTGAGGAATAGAAATTAAATGTATTTGCTTCAGTTTACCTAATGCCATTAATTCTCTTTTTCCAGTTCCCCCAGAGTTTATAATTCCATTGAGTGAGGTAACATGTGAGACAGGAGAGACCATCGTTCTTAGGTGTAAAGTCTGTGGTCGCCCCAAGGCTTCAGTTACTTGGAAAGGTCCTGATCATAATACACTGAGCAATGACGGTCATCACAGCATTTCCTACAGGTAATTTGTGCCATGCTCAACAGGAACTCCTGAAACTGTTACGTTTTTAATTTGCACCCCTGGTGCGGGACAGCGTTTGGCTTCGAGGCATGAGGATAGGGTTGCTCTCAGACAGAAATATATCATCACTGAGATTTTCCAGAAATGTTGTGTCACTTCTGCGTATGGCTAGGGTAACAAAATGGTATAATCAGTTGATTCTTAAAAACAAAATAAAATTAATCTGCTCTTTCTCATTAGCTATTGCAGAAACCATTGTGGTCTGTCACACTGACCTGGTCCTTGAAACAGACCAGTGTGTTGTGACATGCCAGTTCTGTGACAGACCCTGCCAGTCCCTTATTTCCATTAGTGACTTTCAGATCACACTGCTGTGTTTTGCAAAGAAGCCTCTGCTTCCTATTGGTGGGATGTCACTCTTCATTGTTGAAGTGTGGATATTAACATGTTTCTCTGTTTTTAGCTTTGCTATGATAGAGCATAACAGAATAACTGGTAACTCAAACACCAGGAGAAATTTTTCAGAACTTGTTATTTTGGAGTAGGAAGCTGCAGGTTAAAAAATACCTTTTTTTTTTCTGAAAAAACATCTTTTACATACAGAAAATGTAGTTTAATTTGTAACTTCAGTGTGAAGAAATGTCGTATTTATGAATTATACTCTTAATTCAGAATGAAGGGCTCTTTTGTGAAAACTTGATGGCATGTTATACTGTTCTTTACTTCCTGGTGCTCCTGCTTTTTCTTTTCATTAGGTTTTTTGTTTCTGTTTAATGGGAAGACAAAGGCAGTGTGGCAGCTTTACTCCTGCATCCAGGGCTGTCGTGAGATGTGCAAGAGTTAAATTTGCTAGGTTTAATTCTCTGTTACTCATTACGGAATTATATCCAGTGAATAATCTTGGCTGTGGCTGACAGATATTTAGAAATAATCCTGAAATGTTCTTTGAGTTGGGAAAAAGTGTCATCTTCCTGTGTTCCTAAAATTTACCTTCTTTTTTTTCCCCTGAGATTGTGTGGTGAAGACCATTGCAAATAGGTTTAGGTCAGTCAGTAAAATGACTTGTAGCAGCTGAGATGAATCCTGACTCACAATGGAAAGTCTGATAAAAGATCTTGAAAATATGCATTATATTGGGAAAAAACAACACGATATCAGGATTGGTTTGAGCCTAGAGGTGAAAGGTGTAGGGAGGACTTACCAAGTATTCACATTTTTAAGAGACTTGCAAATTAAATTATCTGTTGTTCATGTCCATGGCAGATAGTAAAAAGACTACTAGAAATTTATTGCACAGAGGAAACTTTAAGCAGACTTTTAAAGACAAAGCATCAAACAAAAAGGGTGGTTGAACAGTGAGAAAAGTTAAGGAAGAGCCTGCAGAGTCTTTCTGCTCTGGTATTATCTAGCTTAATGCTGTCGCTGCCCTGGAGCAGAGAGTAAACTTAAGTCCTTTCTAGTTTCCTTCCATCCTCATTCTCCCAGATTCTGAGGTCTCCAGAGCTGTGATGAAGCATGACTTTTGTGTTAAAGGGCAAGCCTGCTCTTACAAGGTGTGAATGCTCTGAAAGCACAAATGACTGATCAGCTGACACCTCCTGGGAGTCATGGATGGAAACGAGGCTTTCAGAAAGAACAAGGATGGATATTTGTCTCAATATGGTTTCCAAAAACTTGAAGTAGGTAAAGGAAGCAGGAAGAAGCAGGGGAAGCACTTGATTTTTCCAACAGTAAAGCCTGAGACATGGTGAGACAGAGTGTCAGTTGGGTTGTTTTTCTAGTGATTTGTAGGACTTCCCAAGATACTGAATGAACACAAAGTGCTCAGGTTCTGGTGGACGCTTCTGATATGGCAGGGCAGGGTTTTACTGTGTTCATCCAGAGAGAGATAAGAACTGGAGAATAAGAAGCATAAAGAATATCAACCTCACTTTGTCTGATTTCCACAGCTTAAGGTCTATGCAGTAACTGTAAAGTTAACAGCTGCCCTTGTGTTTTGCAGTGACTTGGGAGAGGCGTCGCTGAAGATCGTTGGCGTCACTGCGGAAGACGATGGTATCTACACGTGCATAGCTGCAAACGACATGGGTTCGGTTTCATCCTCCGCCAGTCTACGAGTTTTAGGTAGGCCAGCCTCTGCCTTCTCCTAGAGCCTAGGTGCAGTTGAAGTGCCTGGTACCCACAGAAGAGTAAAAAGCAAAGCTCAGCTCCTGGGTGCCCCTTTGTTAAAGGAGTATTGATAAGGACCCTTTTTACCTGTAATATATTATAATATAATATTCCTGTTTCAGCAGGAATAGATGCAGTTTTAGGATATAACAGATTAGAGGTTCATGCACACATTCCACAGTACTGTCAACATGGATTCACTTTGCCAGTACAAGTTCAAATACAGTGATAAAATCATATTTTATCATCAGCATTCTTAGTTTAGTCTCAGTGAATGTTATGATGCTCACATAATTTCTAAAGTGTACAGATAAGAAAGGAGTAGCATTACTTTGTAATTTATTTTTCTCCTTTGCTTGAACTGTAAAGCCACAATTTTTAGGAGAACATACAACTAGTTCTTGTCTTTGCATCATTGATCTACAGTTGAACCATTTCAGTACATGAAACAAGGCAACCTGAATGTGAGGAATGAAAAGGAAACGTGCAAAAATAAAAAAATGCCTTTGTTCTGCAGGCAGACAGCAAAGGGAAAAAAAAAATTTTTTTTATGTGTTTGATGACATAGTGATAAGTTTTGGGGTGTGTTCGTACACACACTTATTCTTGTCCTAAGTGTTCATAATTCTCCATTTTTAGAAACAGGGAAAATATAGACAGCAGGATCACAAATTTTCTTACAAGGCAGTTCATAACAATTGATGCCATCTGGGTCCTTTAGTGTATTGTGAGGTCCATATATTTTTCCACTGATGAGAATTAGTTAATAGATTCTAGCACAATGGCTTTGTCTCAAACTGACTCACATAAAAAACCCCAAGACATGAAGTGTCTCAGCTGATACAGGGACTTGTCCCATACCTCTTCAAAATACAGTCTTTCTTCCTTTTTTTCAAAGAGCTTTGCTGCTTTCCTGGAATTTTAAACCGGACTGTGAAAGATATGTCCCTTCCAAATCTCATCTGAAATTTTGGAGTATTTATATTCAGCCTCTTTCAGCTCTGCCTGTTGGTAGCTATAGTAAGTGCCTTACTGACGACATATTGAGGTGGTGATTATTTCAGGCACTTTCTGCTCACTGACCCAAGACAGACAGTAGCTAAGCCCTTGGATGAGTGTGTTGCAATATATAAAAGAGGCTGAAAGGGAAATTTTGGTCTTTATACTAGTGTTTCTTGAAAAGTAGGAGTTGCTCTCTAAGGTAGCTGCTACACTGCCTGGCCACTCCTTTTTCTAGTGGTAGGTGTATTATGCATTATAAGGTATAATGTAAGATGTCTTTTCTTTTTACTGTTTCCCTCAGCTTGCTAAGGTTACTCATTCCTGTACAGACAGTTGCCACTGTAACCTGAATTGTTTCCACAATAGAATTGGTTCTACTGCATTGGCTGGGCTGCCTTGGTGTATAATCCAGTTTGTTCTGCTGCCACCCTGTGTCTCATATGGGGATTAATAAGATGGGGTGATTCCCCTCATAGCCAAGGGATCTGAGTGTATTAAATCTTGGACATACTGTCCTTCTCTTTTTTGTTTGTTTGTTTAGGTCCTGGAAGTGATGGGATCATGGTCATCTGGAAAGACAACTTTGATTCCCACTATAGTGAAGTGGCTGAGCTTGGCAGGTATGTTCTGTATGCTGATCTCCAAAGCTGTCTGTGTCAAAATACTGACTTCTCTTTCAAAAATTAAATTCTCCTTGATAAATACTTAATGTGTGGATTTAATAGACGTGAGGAAGCAAAACTTTTACCAGCACTAGATGGCACTACAGAAACAGAATGCAGTTAGGGTGAAGTGGTATTGTAGGGATTTATTTGAAGGGATATATTTTTTGAGCATCCCTTACAGTGACTGACACTGCTTCTGTAGTGAAGTTCTCCTCAACCTTCTTATTTAGGGAATGAAAACTACAGACAGAAGTCTGAAAATGGGCAAGATAACTCCTGTAGAATATACAGTGGGCCAACTTAATGATGACCTTTGAAAGCTGGTTATTACTCTGACAGGCTGTCTGCAAGTATGATATAACAGATCTCTGTCAAGTTTCTACAGACATAATTTGTAGTAGATGCATGCACTGAAAATTCTCATACCCAGAACCTTCCTCTGTAAGGGTAACTTATTAGAGATCAAAAGCAGATCTCTTGGCGTATATCTTTCAAGTATGTCCTTATTGCATCTCTTGGTTAAATCTTTCCTTTCATTGTTGTGTTCCAGGGGCAGATTTTCTGTCGTTAAGAAGTGTGACCAGAAGGGAACCAAGCGAGCAGTAGCCACTAAGTTTGTGAATAAGAAGTTGATGAAGCGAGACCACGTTACCCATGAACTTGGAGTCATGCAGAATCTCCAGCATCCCCAGCTCATTGGCCTTCTCGATACCTTTGAGACCTCCACCAGCTACATACTAGTGTTAGAAATGTGTGTGGACTCTAAATTATCTGTAAAATGCAACTTTACAGCTGACTTTCTGGGGTATTTATGGTGGTTAATGAATAAGGAGCTCTAAAATTTCATAGCAGTTTGAAAGTACCTAAGTAAAATACTGCAGTTGTCTAATGCTGTTACTAAAATGTTGAGTTTAACACTCAGAAGACAGAAAATAGTGATATTAAATTTACATGTGGATGATTATCTTAGTCTGAAGGTTCAACAGTATTTTTGTGTCAAATGGCCACAAAAATGAATGAGGAATGTTGTGATCTGGTAGCTAGATATGATACCTCCTCTTCATACCCCAGTCCTTTGTGTTGTAAGCTCTGCAATCTGCAGTTACTGCTGTAGTCTGTAGCCTCTTGAGGTATTTTTCAGTTGTGATGCATGGATTAATCGAAAATACAACCCTTGTAATTCTAACAGGGCTGACCAGGGTCGCCTTCTGGACTATGTCGTGCGATGGGGAAACCTCACAGAAGGGAAGATCAGACTCTACCTGGGAGAGATTCTGGAAGCTGTGCAGTATCTTCATAACTGCAGAATAGCACATTTGGACCTAAAGGTGAGGTGTTAATGGGATTCTGGGCAGTGTGCATCATTCCGGGCATAAAAATCTCCCTCTTCTAGAAAACTTGCAGCTGGGAACAGAGAGCTGTGAAGTGCTTTGAGAGTCATAAAGGACTCCCCAATGGCTTGGGGCTTCATTCCTAAATGCTTTAGGTAACTCAGGCAGCAAAGCAGAAACTTTCAATTCCCTGTGCTTTCTCCTTATAGCTTGCTTGCCCTGTGTGGCCCTTTGTGCTGGAAATAATTGCCAACAGGAAGTTTTGCTTGATTATTTTTTTATTTATTCATTTATTTATTTAATTTCTGATAAACTTGCACCAGAAATCAATTTCTTTCTCAAATAGCATAGAGTTTATTGTGAAAGAGACTGCTTTTCCTCTTTTGCTGCAAAAATGTTTCTCATCTTTGCACTTTGACGGCTGTAATACCTAAATTAATGGTGCCTCTTTGGGCCTTTGTTCTTCCATTTGTGTGTTACTTGAACCACAAGGGTTTTATGCATTCTAGTTTAAAAAAATATATGAGAAGGTCCCAATGTAAATATTAATTAAAAACTTACTCCTTACACTTTTTTTTTTCACGTGTATATGAATAATAATTTTAGCATTGACAAGTCATCTTTATAGGCAGGGTCTCTTTAGCCAAATGGGGTCATGGTGAGAAGAAGCAAAAAGCCTGAGTTTCTTCCCTCCATGTACTTCTGTTTTCCAAGCAGAGCCAGTTTTGGGTCTTCATCCCATTAAATTTTTTCTAGTGTGCTATAGAGAGTTCACCAGTAATTTTTCTGGTCTCACATACAGATGAACTAATTAAAAACTAGTTGCAGGTGTAAGTTGCTCTTACTTTGCAGAGATTACAGCTACAGCAGCGTTAGCTTTAGAAATAAAACAGTAGTAATAAGTCCATTTTCAGCTCACCAATAATGGGGCAGTTCTCTTGAAGTCATATGCATCCAACAGGATCTTCTGCTGCTGTAGTCTCCTAACAGGGTTTGTCTTCCATCTGTACAGCTGCATTACATGAAAGAGTTGCTAAATAAAGCTGGATTCTGTTGAAAGCATCATGCAAATATTTACAAAGTCTTCCAGTCTTTAAATGCAAGGGTTTTGTTTGTGTCTGTTGTAAAACAAATGGAGCAGTTGCTTTATTCACCCTCTATACATAATTGTTGTTCCTTAAGCTTAAGTTTTGAAACACAGTTCCTGTGAAGCTTTGCAAAGCTGCTGTCACGAACAACTGAAGTATTAACTGGCAGAGCTATATTTCCTGCAAAAATATAGTGCCAGCAGCTACAACAGCTAAAGCACATTCACTGCATGTTGCAGTAGGCAAGAACCCACCTGCTGGTTGGTCTGGGGAAGCCTTGTTAAGACTGCCTCAGAGCTTTGCAGAGCTGGCCTTCTGCAGTGATCCTTACAGAGTGCAGCTGTTTATGTTCTAGGGCTGACCACACTTGCTGGGAAGCAGTTAAATTGGAGCATTAAATGTGTGTTAGACTGACTTGAAAAAAGACATTTTAACTTCTGCTTTTATGTTTTCTAGCCTGAAAATATTTTGGTGGACCAGAGTTCCACTAAGCCAACAATAAAACTGGCTGACTTTGGAGATGCAGTCCAGCTCAATACCACATATTATATCCACCAGTTACTTGGAAACCCAGAGTTTGCAGCTCCTGAAATTATTCTTGGAAATCCTGTTTCACTCACTTCAGATGTTTGGAGCATTGGAGTGCTAACTTATGTCCTTCTTAGTGGCGTCTCTCCTTTCCTGGATGAAAGCGTAGAGGAAACTTGCCTGAATATTTGCCGCTTAGACTTTAGTTTCCCAGATGACTACTTCAAAGGAGTTAGCCAGAAGGCCAAAGATTTTGTATGCTTCCTACTTCAGGATGACCCAGCTAAGCGTCCCTCGGCTGCACTGGCCCTCCAGGAGCAATGGCTGCAGCTGGGGAATAGCAAAAGTGCTGACAGCATTGATATATCCAGACTGACTTCGTTCATTGAGCGGCGAAAACACCAGAATGATGTTCGACCCATCCGTAGCATTAAAAACTTCTTACAGAGCAGGCTCTTGCCAAGAGTTTGACCTTGCTTGAAGTTCTCTCTCATTCTCTTTCACCTGCCAATCAATCAGACTGGAGATGGACTCCTCCTGCCAATCAATCAGACTGGAGATAGACTCCTCCTGCCAATCAGCTGTTGACTTGAATTTTGAGGAAAGCAAACCCCAAGCCAACCAGCTGCTAGTGAATGTTCGTGTGCAAATGCATTCCACAGGGACCCGCGCAGGGCGGCGCGGGGGACTGGAGATGCAGACTTCACGGGGGTGGAGGACAATAGCACTGTACTCTGCAAAAAGCAGTCACAAGCGATACAGCAACAGTATTTTATTCAGGTTTCTGCAAAAAAAAATAGTTTTTTTAATAAACAAGAGTTGAATTTTGCAAGTGAACTTAGCTACCGTTTTCAAGATTTATTCAAGGAAGAAATGCCTATGTTTAAAGCACTGGTGTTAAACAAAAATCAGATCATGCCTGGAGAAGACTCACTAAAATGGCTGCCCATTGGTACGGCCTCCATTTATAACATCTGATTTTCACTTGGTCCTAGAGCTTTCCAGTTGCCTCGCCTGTATGTATCTCACGTAGCAGTGCACTGAGATCAGACTCTGCTTTTAAGTGCATCCAACCTCAAAAGATTTTGCATACAAATAGAATGAATTGTTTTGCTCTGATAAAATGTAGGCCTTACTTGTATATAGACTGTTACCTGCCTTCGGTCTGTAATTTTTTTTCCCTCTCCTCTCATCCTTTTTTCCTCCCTCCTTCCTAAATGGTGGTATACCACTGTGCGGGTCTTCAGTTTGGGTCAGTAGTCACTGTCCCCCTAGAAAAGAACTTTGGGTTGGTGCCCAGCTTGCTGACCCAATTGTCAAGCAGTATACAGCAGGATGAAATACTGTAAATGCACTCATTTGGGATTTTGTTTTCTTTCATATCATGTGCAATGTTGTGGCTTTAACATTTTATGCAACTATTTATGAGGACCTCTGTTGTAACTGTAATAAATATATAGAAAAAGCACATAGTACGGCGAGCTTTATGGTTTTGTTTGTGTGACTGGGGGTTCTGGGTGGGCATGGGCGGGTGTGTTGTACCACACTGTCATTATTAGTTTAAGATGAGGATTAGCATGGAATTTAGTCAAGACTAGTCAGTTTTAAGGATTGTTAAAAAGAAGAAAAATTAAGAGAGAGAGAGAGATTAGTATCCCAAATGTCAAACTGGTTAAGAAGTAGAGTGACACTTTTTAAAATTATTACTATTATATTTAAAATGCCAAAGTCTGACTTTCCCCAAATCAGTCTCAACACTTAACTACTTTTTAGAATTTTCAAATCTGTTTTTTTACTTCTTTCTGTGAAATGAACAAATTAATCTTGTGGTCTTTGGTGAAGAATACATTTGGCAAGTAGCAGTGAGATGAGGAGAATTGGACATGTAATGTAATTGTCTTAGTAACTGTTTTTAAGGTTGAAGTAATATTAGCGTGAGATATTTAAAAAGACAGAGATGGTTTTCTGTGCATCACTGAGTTCATGTGGGTGTGTTGTCATCTTTGTTTGTGTGAAATGCCATGTTTAAGGAAACCAAGCCGACATCCCACAAGAGTTAGATATATGGGTGTTAAGCCATAACCTAGCTTGGGTTAGTTTTGAGCTTTGTGGCTTCCACTGAATCCTATTTATTCTTTTTTTTTTTTTGTTTTTTTGGTTTTTTGGTTTTTTGGTTTTTTTTTTTTTTGTAAAGTTGTACAGAAACTTTTTAAAAGAAAACAACTGACTTCGAAACTGGATGTGTATTCGTTATTCGTACCAACCTCATATCATTATGTTTGTGTATTATTTTCCTTTATTGTTTTAGTTAAATTTTTGCTTTATTTTGCATGTATATTTCTTTGTACAGTGATGTTACATGTTTACACAGTATGACATGATGTAAATATTTTATTTTGCCATCAGTTATTTTGAAAAAAATTAAACATATTTGACATAATTGTCTGATCTCTTGCTTTAAGAAGTTTGACGGTTTAGGTTTGGCTATATTTTAATTTGGCTCTGTTATTTTTTTAAAAAGTATGTTCTTTTATTGCCATAAAATTCATTTTAAATTGCAATGATGTATCTTTCCTTCATGCCTTACAAAATAATATTTGCCTTTGCTTTAAGTGTTGATTGCTTTGTAATGTCATGAATGCTTTTATATAAAACATGCGTAACTCCCTAACTGTGGAAATGTATTCTGGTCTTTATTAGCTAGTACATTTTGACCAGTAGAGTTTTCTACCAGATGTTCCCAGTTAAAGACCACAGGATTGTATTTCAGAAGAACAGATTTCCCATGACTTTTAGGCATTCCGGATTCATTATGAAGAAAAGTTACTTTCAAGCATAAAGATTTGGGATTTGCAACTAAACTTATAAAGCAGAAAAGTTTCTTATTGTGTATATTTATCTTCCTCCCTTTTCTGCTATCAGTAACCATTTACAATTCAAAATTAAGTGAAAGGTCAGGGAAGAATACAGAGTGTTTGTGTTTGTTGCTGCATTGTATACAGAATTATTTTTTCCCTGCTCTTTTCCACTATTCCCTGTCAGGTGATAAAACAGTCCCTTTATTACTTACTGGGAGAGACAACTGAGAGAGACATTTTATGTATAGAAAGACAGAGGATATTCAGGAAGGACCTCTTCACAAGTATGAGCCAATGGAAGCTTTTTCCAGGACAGGGAAGTCATGGATGAAAATGGCTTTGTGGAATGATTCTTGTCTGAAGATGTACTAAATTAGGGATAAGTTACCCAAGTGCTTTACAGATAAATAATGCACTCGTAGGTGTTTCAAGTAGCAGAGATGGATTCTTTGGCTCCCATGTAAACAGGAGCGTGCTCTTTCCAGTCTTCTCCATAAGCCCCTTACTTGAGACAGCCAACATATTTCAGCAGAGTGGAATTTTGCACAAAAGACTGCAGTTTGGTGCAAGAGCTTCCAGCTGCACAAAGCTTGAATGATGATCTTGAGCTTCAGATCTACTTGTTAATCAGTTGAAATGCTTGGAAGAGATAATATTTATAAGGTCCTTCTGTTTTGCCAGACTGTGTAGTTGAGGCTGCAAATGCCACGTGGACTTGTTTGGGCGCAGTTGTTGTTGACTGTCCTGCACACCGCAAAGCAGCACTGCAGGCTGATAGAGAGCGGAGACCAAAAACATGGGTCAGAGCAGCTGGTGTGAGGCCCTGATGTGGGAATATTGTAGGACATAGGGAATGGCAGTCAGTGTCACAGCTGAAAGGAGGGGAAATAGCCGGAGAGATTCAAGAGAAGACTCTTGAGTGTTTCTTCTTCATAACATATACCCCAATCATTTCTCACTGATAGTTTAGGAAGAGAAGACGTTGGCAGACTTTAAAGTCAGTGCATGAGATAGTACTTTTGAAGTTGAGTTTGGGAGCCCCATTCTTCTTGCGTGTGTAATGAACACTGATTAACTTGAAGGCCATTGTGCAACTGCTAAGCATAAAGCCTGACTAGATAATATTTCCATGATCAGGGAAGCAACCTACATTGTCTTCCTAACGGGCAGAGGCCTATTACATACCTGCCTATGCTGCTGTTGACTGTAAGTCATTCTCACATGGGACTATTAATGTGTTGATGGATAGAAGAAAAAATAATTGATTTCTTCTTACTCCAAATCCAAAAGTATGGTCAGGCCAGGGTGCAACAGAGATCCTCCAGAATGACACAGAAAAAGCATCTGGCTTCTTGAAAATATTTCAGCAACAACGCAAACCTGACTGGTAGTAGAAGATGCCTGAAAACATAATGGGATGTTCTTTCATGAAACGCACTGCATGACATTGCCAGGAAGCTTTAAAACCCCACCGCAGAGGGAGTCAGTGTAGGACTCCATTTCAAAGGGGGCTGGTGAGTATGAAATGGATGTTACCAAGGATGCCTTACTTGAGGTTAAGCTCCATGGCTCCCAAAGATGATTAAGAGAAATGAAGAAGGAATATTCTGAACTGCCAGCTGTGGGTAGTAAAGTCTTGGAGTAGTTGGTATTCGGTGAAGTATTTGTTCAGGCAATCTTTGCTGCTACAGCAGTGTATCCACGTGCTAGGGATTAGTGTAGGAAGTGCTGCCATGTCAGCTCCAGTCCAGAAAATCCTTTAGATACTTTTTCCATGTATGAATAGACTCAGTGTGGAGATGTTGCTAATGTCTCTGCTATAGGCATTCAGGTGCACATACGGAGGTAGGAAGAACCAAAGAAGACTTAAGATTCTCTTATTTGTTTAAATGAGCTCCAGGTATTGTGGTGCTTTTGTAAGAACCACTGCTTTATCCCTCAGGCAAACACAACCAAAGAAGACTTAAGTTTCTCTATTTTTTTAAATGAGCTCCAGGTATTGTGGTGCTTTTGTCAGAACCACTGCTTTATCCCTCAGGCAAACAACTTCTGAATTTCCTCCTTTCCTAAAATTAAATCTTGATGAAGGTTACATTGGAGAGTAACAGACAGGTGTTCCATCTGTAGAATTTTTACTTCCAGTACTTCTTGTACATTCATATCACCTCAAGCTGGCAAAAGACAAGAGGCTCTTTCAGCGTGCCTTATAATGCAGGAGCATGATGATCTGTGTTCTCTCTCCTTCCTGGCAAGTAGATACCCAACACCCTGCTTCACATGCCTGGTGGTCACCTCAGCATTTCCCAGGTAACTGCACCCCGTGGTCCTCAGTGCCACACCGTAACACTGAGCATCAGCACAGGAATGGCATCTCCCATTTCAGTGACCTGCCACAGGGACTAGGAGCCTGAAGTTAGGAGCAGGAGAATATACTTCTCTCATTATGTTGTCCTCAGAACAGGAACACTTCTCATCTCCTCTAAGTCACTGCCCTTAGCCCTTCCCAGAAGTCTGGGGGAATGGGTTTGGAGGGGCAGTTGGGGATATTGAGTAGAGCAGTCTGCTCTCCCCCTAGGTAATGTCAGGAGAGCCAGCACCAGGACTGCTAATCCTAAACTCCCACCAGCCAATCTGTGCCTTCCAATAAACGACAAAGCCAATATCAACCAACTCTAGTATGAGAGGAGAGCACAAGCTTCCAGTTTTCTTCACTGGTTGTAGGTTAAAATGATGAAACAGGCTAGAGATACATTTGAGGTTTAATGCATAGATTCTTTGAGCTCTGTACTGGAATCCTTTCATTGTCTAATTGTCATGAGCAGTAATCTGAATGCTGCTTTTTAAATGAGTTTTAATCTTAATATATGCATTTTCTTGACTGCTGGAGGGACTTCTTGTCTTTGTTGCTCAAAGAAATGTGAAGATGAGGTATTTCAGACTGCATCAGTTGCTGCTGCTGAAGCTTCAGCTTCCATCATTATGCCTGTGGTAATATATTGGTTCTCAAGGTTCACATTTTCTAAAGGAAAATATCTGCTATCCAAAGAGGACACATAGCTATAGAAAGGACAAAATCTTAACACCAGAGCAACACTTCAATATCTGCAGGCTGAGTTTTCAGCTCCCAAAAGACGTTCTGTCCATTATTCTCATCTGTCATACTCAATGGTCTTCCTACAAAATCATGACTTTGTATCTCATGGATGAAAAGTCCATTGAGATTTACTTAATGCATAATTGTTGGTTTAGAATAGAAGTAAACCAGTGATAGCCACAAATTTGTGTAGCAACAGGTTATGAAGTTCAGCTATATATTGTGCCAAGAACCCACTGACATCTTCCTTTGATATCTCTGAAGCTTTTAATGGACAGTTCATCCCCCCAGCTTTTGTGTCCTACCTTTGCTTTTATGTCTGCTACTTACCTTTCATTTGGTCATCTGTTTACCAAGCTGAAGAGTATCAGTCTTTTTACTCCCCATGGGAAGCTGTTTCTCATCTTAATTGCCCTTTTCTGAACCTTCCCTAGTTCCAAGTTGTGTATTTTCTGTGATGGGAGGAGGCAAACCTTGTACAATATTTATGATACAGGTGTATCTTAACTTACACAGCTGGAAAATGGCATTTTGTTCTCCATTCCTTTTCTAAAAATTCCAAGTGTTTGACTTCTTTTGAGCTGATACTTTGTAGAATAATACATCCTGAGATCATGTTGCCAAGTTGAGCTTCAATGGTTCATTTAGAGTCCATGACCATATGTGTAAATCTTGAATTACCCCTTCAGCACATCCCCCATGAATAGTAATTTTCTTTTGTTGAGCCACTTTATTTCCTAGACAAAGCTGAGGTATTCCAATTGCCTTGGGGAGCAGTTGTTCTGATGGAACTGAGTATAGAGATCTCTTATATTAAACAAATAGAAGCTGACTACTGCCAGCTTTCTTTTACTACTCAGATAGCCAGCCTAGCTTCCCTGACTTTTTCCAAGTACTTTTGCAGGACTTTTCTTGCCAGCTCCTGGAGCCATTTTTTCTTGTCTTGAGAGATGGAAATGTAACCCGACTTGGACTTGATTAGTCTGAAACTCTGCCCCTTTCCCATTAAATGTCAAACACTGATTTTAGTGACACTAAGCACCTCAATTCAACAGAAGTATTCATTTGGGTCTCAAGCAGGAGGCTTGTTTCTCCAGTGAACTCACACATCAGGAGTATCTACAAATATTACTTGCAGAAATTTCACATTAAGTTTCCTGAAGACTCCACTGGCAGTAGTCAGCACCAGGAATTCAGCTGGCACACCCTGAACTCGGTGTCTGTGAGGGCTTACAATCCCAAGGGTTATTGCCAAGGCTGAGGAAGAGCTGGCAGCAGCTGAAAACTTGCCTTGTTGTACCACTGGAAATCTGTCTAATTGCTTTTGGTCAATTTACATCATGTATCCTGTCTGTTTTCGCATGTCTTGCCCATGTGTCACTGAAGACCCTGTGATCCCTTGAGATGGATGGCTCCTCGAGCTCTCAGACTTTCCCTTCAGTGATGCCAAGATCCACTGAGTATTTGCAGAATGATGTCATTTAATTTGCCATCTCTCAAGACTGATGGTGAAAGAGTGCTTCCTTCTTTGGTGATAGAGTGTTCTCCTGGGCCTTGCCCGGTTCTGGACTCTTTGCTTGCCAGTAAAATTCAAATCTAGGAAGCTCTACTAGTCCCAGTTAGTGCATTTAATGCAGCCATTGGTGTTCTGATTTTGTTGCTGTTGTTGGGAGTTTTAGATGCTAGTGGACATCCCTGGCTGATTCATGCATGGAAAAAAAATGTTATGATATATCATGAAACATTAGGGGGAAGCTTTTAGGATGGGGCATCCTGAAGGTAAGTTGATCACCACCAGAAAGTGCCTGAATGTCAAAATTTCTCATTGCTCGTGGAGTTTCATGGAGGCCAAAACTCTTTTCTCCCAAGGAACCTTCACAAAGAAAGGCAGGGTGTAAATCTGGTGGTGATTGCTGCCTTTACCCTGGTTGCTGATTGTGAGTGACAGCTCGGAACTGTACATTGCTTTTCAGACCTGCTTGCGAAGAACACGAAGCTTGTTACTGTACTTCATCCCTCAGCTCAGGTGGGTAGTGGTTCTCCAGACTAAAGTGAGTCTAACTGTTATTTGTCTTTTTGCATTAAGTACCGATTTTTGTAAGGACACCTGATTTTTCATTTAATATCCAGCCATCCATTTCCTTTTCAAGACCTCTACCTGTTTAATAGTCTATTATTTTTTAAAATGTAAATATGATATTTTCTATTTAATGAAGTCTGGGTATAGTATAAGTAATTTGATATGTGATACAGTACAAGGTTGCAATGTAGGGGTCAGCATCTCTACTGGGGAAGTCATCTGCTTCTGGTAAGAGGTTCTGTTTTCTCTCATCCCACTCTCTGGGGAATTTTTAAGTATGAAAATCCTAGCTGAGTTCCTATTACACTGGTAGTCATTATATGGATGAGGCCATCACCTGTAACAGCTTCACCTTTTCTCAAACATTTTTTCTTCAAGGAATGCAAGAGAACTTCCAGTCTATTAACTGTTCCTTCTAATGTTTTCTTCTTCCAGGTAATTTATCAGGGGGGTTTTAAGAGCTTATGTTGGGACAGTGCTGTGTATTCTGTCTGCCAAGACTCAAGAAATTACTGTAATTGTTTTCCATCTAGCACATTTCTGTGGCCAAGGGCTTGCTTCATAACTCACACAAAATGTTATTATGCTGAAAATCAAACCTTTCAGGGCAGCCTTGATACGTGGTGATTGCCAAAACTAAATGATCTGATAGTGTGACCCTGGGGAAGTAGTCTCAGTGGTTATCTGATGGTTTCACGCCTTGCAGCAAGATTGCCAAGGTAGATCCACAGCCTTTGCTGAGAGCATTCTTTGCTGCAGCTCAAGCAACAGCAGTGAAATGTGTCCTTGTGCTCGTGATTTGCAAAGTCACCTTTGGGGAGCTGCATTTGCACAAAGGCACTGCTGTGTGCCTTGGTTTCCATGTCTGATGGGTCTGCTGCTGCTCAGTAGAAGTCTGAGATACACTCTCAGTTACTCTGTGAATGTGTGGTGGTGCCTGGATGCGTCACACAGCGTGCGGCAGGTATGGGGGCACCCACAGGAGAAAAGAAAACTGGTCATTAACTCACACACTTTGAGATGTGTCCACCATCTGTGGCTGTTTCTCCAGCCATCCTCCTTCTGACAGATCATCACATGTGAGATAAGAAAGGATGTCATGGCCACAGTGCCAAAATACTTTGGCACATGTGGATAATGATGTGGTGTAAGAAGGGGTGGCAGCTGCAATGGAGTGCATTCATGCTGCAAAGACTTTAAACAGATGTATACATGTGGAAAAGTATATGGATTTCTTCCAGATATGTTGACTGCACATACAGTTCTTGGTGGTTCTTTTTTCTGAATTTCAGGGGTTGCAAACTAATGTCATGCATAAAATGCAATTTTCCCTTCCTTTGCTTTCTCTGTAAGTAAATATATAGCAGTGATGAAAAGAGGCATAGGTGGTTATTTATAAGCACAAAGAAATCCTTATTTCTTAGGATCTGCCTCAGAGTTGAATTATGTAGTGTTTCATGGGAAAGAAATTAAAAGCTTTTCTGCAATCTGAGTTAGTTGTGATAACAGCGAGACATGGGAACAGCATGAGCTTCTTCTGCATGATCTCTTGGAGAAGCCAAGGGTGCTACCTCAAATTCACAACATTTGGCAATTCAGAAAGTGCTCAAGAAGGCCAAGACAGACGGAGACTGGTGAGAAATAAGTGAAAGACAGCAGGCAAACATAGAAAGGAGGTGAGTGCACGTGACTTTCTAGCATGACACTAGGAGTAGGAGTAGGCGTGGACAACACTGGATGTTAACTGTGCATCTGACTCCTGCCGCTGCCTCAGAATCTGGCCAGGGGAAGAATGGTGCACCTGCAGAAATCATGGCATGGCTGCCTACACATTGTCTGCTTTTTGATATGGAACTTTGCAGCAAATATCTAATTTGCTTACTGTCTTTTTCTCTGCACTGACACAGTGCTGCTTGCTACCTCTTTGTACTGTCTGTAAGTTTTTTGCTACAAGGTCACCACTGCCTTTAGAGAGTGCACAGCAGCTCAGCCACAAGTAATGCATTGCAGACAACTTCCAACATCTTTGGAGCAGGATGGGAGAAGTACTGAAGAGGATGGTAATCCCTGGAGATAGGAAAGAGGAGAATTGAGTTGGAAACCTGCTCAATTATGCAAAATAGTAATCAATATTTTTACTCTAAAGAGTATTTCGTTATTTCTGATAAGCTAATGGGTCTAGTGGAGGAGAGATAAGAGCTTACTGAAATTAGATAGTATCCCTTCAAAACTTTTTAACAAAAGTTAAAAGCATTTCCCTAGAAGTATCTGCCGCTTGTCTTGGAAAATACTATCCCAAAGAGACTGTAGAGATAAAGTTCAGAGAGAGGAAAATATCTTTATTTGGCATTTAATAGAGATACTAGAAGTATATTTGAGTAAGAATGCTTTGGGATAGGCAGTACATGGTTGATAAGCCTATGATTCCCTTTCATCCTCCGAAGGATTTATGCCTGGGTAAGGATGGTGTTTGTTTGTGAAAGCCAACATCTGTTTCTGTTTGCATGCTGTCCCTTTTCCAGCCATGCGTGATTAGGTGAGTAGTGCAAGTACTTGATCAAAGTTGAATCTTCCTCTGCGTTGGTGATGTTTGGTTTGACAAATAATCAAGAAATGTACTTTTCTCTGTTAGTCAGTTGCAAGGGTTGAGAAGAGTAACATTTTACAAGGCCTAAACTCCATCTGTTGGTTTGAAAAAAAATTATGAGGCAACGGTAACACTCTTTTCCATTAGTTCAAATGTCAACTGCTTCTGTACTCAATTGCTCCATACACGCTCCTTATCTGCTTCACAAATCTATTCCCAAATATAACTTGAGTATTTTTTCTAACAATCTCACTTGTATAGTTTATAATTTCTTTCCCACATCCGTTGCTATATTAGCAAGTAACCATTGTGATTTAAAGAAAAAAAAAAAAAAAGGCATTGAAACTACATGTATATACTGTGGAGTCTAACAGTGTGGAAGTTGCAGCTAAAGTTGTAAAGTTTTTCAGAGCCTTGGTATTACTGTCCTGTTTAAAACAGGGTTTTATTTTCCATGGTTAAATTTGCTTGGTGTCAAACACTGACTTTATGCCCACGTCAGAGAAATACTTCTACCACGTTACTTGAGCCTCCCCCTCTGTTGTATTTTAGAGGTGCAAAGGAAAAGCTTTCCCATTGGATAAAAGGGCATTCGATGAAGAATACTTCTCTGTGTAAATATTGGAGATCTTCTACAACAAAGTAGTAAAAGGGTGGATTGTCTTAATTATCAACAACTGCTGTACTTCTCTTTTATGCTGTAGTGCTGTCATGGGGCATCTGCCATCCTGCCTTATTGCAGCTGTTTCTTGTCAACAAGGTGGTTTGGGGTTTTTCCTGTACATATCTGCATTTCTCCAGCCACTGGAAGTGAAAATGATGTTATTTCATTATAGAGAAGTCTTATGCTGAAAGATGTTACCTTTATCAGGAGCTGCTGTTCTACTGTTTCTGCGGGAGAACACAATTTCCAGAACTTTGTACCACTCTAGGGAGCTCTGCTCAACCTGCTCTCTAAAGTTGTCATGTATTTCTTCAGCTTCTTCCCTTCTGTCCATACTTACAGATTTCCTAAATCCAGCACTTTGTGAGAGGGAAGGTGAAAGGGCTTTTTGCTAATTATGGAACAGTTAAAAATATCTTTCTGAGCTGCTCTTGGTGGAGGGGATGTAGAAATGCTTGTGTCAGGGGGAAAAAGGAAGAGTTACAAATGGCAAATCATGACAGCTGTGTGGGAATTCCTGCTCTTATGCTGACTTGTTATCCACAGTTATGGTGGTGAACATCCAGCAGACAGGAGGGGTGTATGGCCCACAGGGACACAAGGAAACACATGCCAGGGGGACACAGATTAATGCCCAAAGTACTCTGTCCTAGAAACAAAGAGCTCAGGTGTAAAGGGTTTTGTTGGGAGGAATCTATGCAGATATATATGAGAGATTAAGCACTTAAGTTATCTATAAAAATTTGTGTGTACCAAAGTTGTTGCCTTGCAGACTGTATGTCCTGGGCTCCCTTTGAGGAGCAGGAGTTACATCCTAAATCTGTCACTGTGACGGGCACACCTCAGCTTCCTGTTTCCAGCAAGACAGCTGACCCTATGATCCTATGCAAAAGTCAAAACTGCTTTAGCTGTTTGTGACAATCGTGCTTGGCAGAGCAAACCTGTCACAGCAGTC
The DNA here is from genome assembly GCF_017590135.1 of Pyrgilauda ruficollis. Lineage (NCBI taxonomy): Eukaryota > Metazoa > Chordata > Aves > Passeriformes > Passeridae > Pyrgilauda > Pyrgilauda ruficollis. The sequence goes on from NW_024525156.1 coordinate 8,120,022, forward strand.
AGGCAGTGGAGGGAGGGTGGTAGCAGACATCTTTGCTTGGGCTACACTGTGAAGTTCCATCTTTGGTTCTGATGAGGAAAATACAAGGTATGGCACCTGTCTAGCATGTACTTGCCGTTCCCTCAGCCACACTTAGGCTGCTTTTCAAAAAAGTTTTGATTTATTCCCTAAATAGGGCAAATCTAATGTTACATTTAGGCATGGGGAGGGGAAGGAAGGGGGAAAGCTCTCAGAAGCTATAGGTCCATGCATGGAGACCCAGCGTGTTCAGTTTGCAAAACCTACTATCACCAGTTCTCCCTTAACCTTGGCATTTTAGGCTCCTACTAGTTTGGCTATACAAATGTCTCAGCTCCTCTCATATTGCTCATTTGCAGCTGACATATTGCCACTTAAAAGTAGTGGCTCAGCTCTGGCTGAGCTCCATGTTGGACTTTATAACATCTCTCCATATTTGTTTATTCAGCACAAATTATTTTACTACTGGGTGTAGCTTTTTATGAAGCCTGTCTCCTGGAGATATTGCCAGAGGAAGGAAGTACAACTATATGGTATTTACCATGTTGCTGTTGTAGTCACACTATTTGACTCATGCTAATACATTCTGTGTTAGAGTAGTACTTGAAGGTCAGTGGAGGAAGGACTGTTCCTATGCTCACTTGGAAAAAAACAAATGGAGCAAAACACAAAGAATCATCTGCTTGGGAGTTTTTCACTTGTAATACACAACTGATGGCAGACTGGGGCCATTTCAGAGTTACATTAGACCTAATAAAAAAAAACAAAAACCCAGCAACATTATGTTTGTATCACCTGTAGAAAAGTGCTCCAAGACCTCCTGGAACAACTTACAGAAGATGAAAAAGAAAGCATAATACCCTCATCTGATTCAATTTTTGTCCTGAATATGAGGTGTTTTGAGGACATGAGACACCTGTTAGCTGAAAAGACCCCAAGAGCAAGGCTCTGCACTGCCTCAGAACTGAGGATCTATAATTAACAGCAGCGATGGCTGTACATTCTGTTCCTCACTGGTTTCCTGCTGTGCCCGCAACATGTCAGATTCCTTCCCTCACAAAAATGAAAGTTTAGATGGTCTCCTTTTCATTTCTCCTCCAAGGCAATTTGTCACACATTTGTGCTCTCAGTGCTAAAATAAGTTTATTGACATACGTAGACACCATTTGAGCTTTCAAACAAAACCTGTAACATAAGGATCCAATTATAGGATTGTATAGTTAATGATCCTTTTAAATGTAAAACTCCCTATAAAAAAATTACTGGAAGCTTCAAGAGTCTTCAAACTGTCATACTGAATTGCCACAGAAAGTAGCATTTTTCTGCTGTAATGTAAATCCAGATTGTTCATAGGAGATTATTAAATCTAGAAGTAGTTTTGAGGAAATGAAAGCAGAATCCAAGACACAGTTCTCCTAATCACAGGAGAAAAACCTCTGCTTTGTTCTCCTGGAACTACTCAAAACCCCATCTTCCTTATGTAAATGGATGCAAGAAGCTGAAATGAAGCACCAACTCCTGACTCCTCTCACCTGTATGGATCACGCTTGGATTCCAACATGCCAAGCATGGATCCAACCTCCTGAACTATGCTGTGCTGTCAACTCAGTGCACACCCATGGGTGGCATCTGGGATCTCTCTGCATGCCTGACATGAGGAGGGAGCAATTCCTGCAGGGCCCTGGGCTCTAGAGATATCCTACAAGCATGCAGAGGCAAACTCTACTGAGACAAAATTTCTGTGGTGGAAGGTGGGTCCAGGGAAATTTGCATGTACATATATATTTGAGAAGAAGCCATATGGGAACAGTCAGGAAATTTCATTCTTGCATTCTCAACACAGGGAGTTTTTAAAAGAAAATATATCTCATTTATTTGCCAGAAAAGTAGAAATCCTAGTAGTCACTGTCTAAATAGCAAAATGTCAAAAAGGGTAAGATCCACAAAAAAATTACAGAAAGAGAAATCATTAAATCCTTTGTCAGGAAGGTACTGACATCCCTTGCAAGCAGAATTCTGTCTTTATTGTCACTGACTGCAGAGGGAGATGAGAGTGCTGCTTTTTATCACAGCGGGGGCTGCGTATTCAGCTGAAGAGTCTCCATCACCATGGTATTTTCAGCAGCTCTCAATTTTAATCATCAAGCTTCACTTTACAGATGGAGAAAGCTTTTTCGTTCCCTTCCCCCTTTTTAACAGGTGGTAAAAGGATTTGCTGAAGATATGTAAGATTCTGGCAACTGCAAAAATAGATGTTCATCCTCTGAATTCCTGTCCTGTATCCTAATTAAAAGAAATTGATGTCATCCTTCCTTCTGTGTTGTGAAATACATAGTTAAGTACAGCCTATATTAGGTTAACAGCAGGTTGTTTTTCTGATAAATGAAGAAATACATATATTAATTTTAGCTGTCAGCATGGATGGGGATTGTTGGGGAATGGGGGACAGAAAATGATGAATATAACTAGGATGTTTATCTTTGTAATTCTGAATAAGCAACCAGCTGCACAAAGCATCTTTCAGAAAGGAACATCTTCTGTTTCTGTTAATCAAAAAGCATTTAGATCAATAAGCTGCTTTATCAAGGAGAGCATGTGCATGCTCAAGCCCTTTTCTCTCCATGACTTTTCCATTGTTGTTCCTATGTGTACAGGCTACTGCTTTGCCTTAGTTTTTACATGGTTTTTACATGTATTTTATTTTCCCGCTTGTTACTAAGTCTCCATCTGAAAAAAGCTTGTTCTTTTCACTGTTGGCATTTGATGTTTTTGGTTGAAGTGACTCCTTCCTCTGAAAAGAATGAGCTGCTTTCTTTCCCTCAGTGCCCCTTTTTTGCTGTTCCAGTACAAAACAAGCCATCGCTGGTGACTGCTGTGGTTCTTAGGGATTGGCAAAAAGCAGCTGCTCCTCCTGCTTCAGAGGAAAACCCCAGGGACGGGGGTGCTCACGTCTTTAGTCCCAGTGAGTCACTCATGGCACAAAAGTCTTAAAACACTAGCTTTGGTTTGCTGCTATGCACTTTTGGCAGTGAAACATAAATATTTATTCACTGTTGCAAAGCCAGGGATTGACACTTGACACAAAAAAAAAAAAAAGGAAAGTACCCACAAATTGGCTGTATGTTGCTTCTGGCAGTAACGTCTTTCAGCATGAAGGAGAAACAGCTGAGCCTTTGCATGTTGACTTCTAAATAAAAATAAATCATAATATGGACTCTTATTCCAAGTAAAAAGTATTTGATTTTAAAAGAATTGTTAAAAAGCAAGGTCTATCACTGATTTTGAAATAGGGATTCTTCTTCTCCAAGAAGTTGAGTTTCTGTGCCCAAGCCCAGGTATTAGGAGGCAATTCTGCACTCACAGTGCATTTCATGCTTCCAAAATGCAGAAAATAGACTGTATTGAAGCTGTTCCCTTTACTAGTCTTCAGAAAGAAAATGTTACCTGTTGAACCACTAAGTAACCAACAAGCACCTGCCTAGGACAGCACCTCTTCTGCCCCCACCTATCCAGCTGCAGCAGAATGTTGTCAGCAACAATAATATATTGCCAATAACAAGAATAATAATAATTGTTCTGAAAAGGGCGATTTTTCTTCCAGGTAGCAGATGAGCTCTTAGGACAATCTGTTACAGCAGAACAAAAGTGACTACATGCAACTGGAGGTTGGGGACATTTGTCTCTGTAGCCTTAATCTGCTTCCATAGAGAGAAAGCAGGAAGAAAGTGAGAAGTTGGCTCTAGGGTTCAGCAATGGAGATGGAAGGGGCTGCAACTCCAGGACAAGCTCGGGGGGCCATCTTGTGTTTACAGCTTTTAGAGGGCTGCGTGATGTTGTGCCATGTCATGTTTGGGTTTCCCAGCTGCTGCTGAAAGCCAAGAGTTCTCCTATCACTGGTGAGCAGGGGAACAACCACACTGAGCTGTGGTGAAGTCAAGTGCAGAGCTCTTTTGCTGCACCTCACAGAAACACAAGGGAATGTCACGGGTAGGAGAGGCCGTCTGATAACACCCACACAGAAGTGCGGGAGTGGACAAAGGAAATTTCCTTGTCAGCTTGTGAATGTGATAAAGAGTGCAAATAGGCAGGCATGCAAACAAACACCAACTATTTAGTAACACACAGCTACTCCTAGCTTGTGGATTCTGTCAGCCCAGGTGCCTCCAGCATACCAAACTCATCATCTCTGCTTCAGGTTTGTCTTTCTCTTTTCCCCATAACCTTGCACAGACCTCTTAGCTGTTCCTAATTTAAGAAAAAAGACTCATGGCATATGTGGGGAATTCATTTTGTATTTCTTATCACTTAGTACAATTCCAAAGCTCAGCTGTGGCTTTCCTGCAAGGAAGGGGTGCAGAAGGTCCTGGTTTTTAACTCTTCTCCCTTCTGGAGCCCTTATTTGCCTTTCACCTAATCCTGTTGGAGCAAAGACATCATCACTTTCCAAAACTCCCTCAAGCTCCCTGCCACACAGAGTGTTCAGATGTCCCAGAATTTTCACCATGCCCTAAAGATGCTCACTGGGCTATGGAAGAAATTCAGATCTTGGGCAATTATTTATACCCTAGCACAGCAGGAAAGGGAGGTAATCCATGCTCTTCCTACTTGCATAAAGCCTAAGGAGATATTAAAGAGTTATCCAGGTGAACCAGCTATGCCTTGGTTGGGAATTATGGCATATGAGCTAAAGAATGTGGAAACTGCAAGAGGAGATGAAGAGTAGGAAGTTTTAAATATCCAGAACTATTTATGGCCAGAGCAAACCAAACTACTCAACTAAAATCAAGTAAGAAGTACAATAGAGGAATTTAAGGTGATTAAAGGGAATTCAATGCAGAAATGAAAGTTAATTTTCACTGTAAAATTTAAACTAAACAGCTTCGGGTTTTTTGCTTTATTAAAAAAAACAAACAAACAAACAAAATACAAACAAACAAAAAAACCCCAACCAAAACAACAACAAAAAAAGCCCAAACAAAAATAAAAACACAAAAAAACAGTGAACCAAATAGCCACTGCTGAGCAAGGAAGGCAAAAGAGGGCATGTGCAATGTTTCTTTCTTCTGTCCTACTAATTTTCTTTCCAGATCTTCCCTTGGAGATGCATTGCTCCTGTAGCCAGTCTGCAGTTTTTCTGCTCTCAGAACTATTTTGTTCTGCTAATGGGAATGGAACACAGACAATACAAAATTATGCCTATATACACATAAACGTGTGTGTGTGTATATACACACATTTAAACACTGTTTTTAAGAGTTCACTTGCTGCCTTTGGATGCTCACTGGCATGGGGCATGAACAGCATGAGAGCATTCAAAGGCAGCAAGTGAACACTTTAGGAAAGAAAATTCTTTGTTGTTCCTCTCCCCCTTCCTCCACAGTAAATGGTGAAATAAGAAGTGTTAGCAGGCCTGAAGTCATGGGGTCCAAGGCTTGGATTGGAGCAGGGAGAGCAGATTGCACCTTCAGCTCCTGAGGTGCCAACAAACAATAATAATAATAATGATAATAATGTAATATAGGTAACAGTTATATCCCCAACACCACCTTTCATTTTTTGAAAAATAAACATTCCTGATCCTAGGTGATTACAGAAAAATAGCATTTTAGAACTAAATTGACAAAAATACTGCAATAAAAGGGGTAGAAAGGGAAGCTGACATTCTAGTGAAAGGGAAAATGTGAGTCAGTAATTGTACTGTTTTTTTTAAATGCATGTGAAATGTGAAGCAACTGTTAACAGAGTATGAATCTCTGTGAGGCAATGGCAAGTAGCTGTTTCTCCCTCTGAAACAAGAACTTGTGGGTATTTTCAGACTGGGAGACTAGATTTAGTGAACTTGTAAGATGTGGTATTGTGATGTATCTTCCAAGAGCATATTTAAGAAGGAATTAATAGTCTTAGACTGTAACAAATCATTTTTCTCATTTAACTTAAAACAATGATATAGGAGGGAAAAGGAAAGACTGTCTCGAAGGACCCTTTGCTTAAAAACCCCATACCTATGAAGTGATTTAACCATATCTGTGTAAACTTTGCTTTTACACAGCATGGTGTATAACCACAGGAAAGGATGTTTGTGTGGACCACCTGTTTCCTCTTCACGGTCCCACTGTTTCTTCAGGGAAAGAATATTGATTGCATGCTAAGTAATGTTAAGAGCTTAGCAATGAAACGTGACATTGGAGCTGAAAAGAAGAAGCTGTGACTCTCTGTGGACTACCACTAAGATAGAGACCATGTATGGGTCAGCTACGTCACAGTCTGAAAAGCACCTTGCAATCTCCATCCCTCCAACAACTTGGGAGATGCAGGGGGAGATAGCAATGTGACCTTTATAAATAGCTGAGTTATGCTCAATTTTTTTTTTCTTGTGGCTTGGATATGGAGAAGCACAGACAGCCTGTGTGACACTGAAGACTTCAACGGAAATGAAACAGGAAGCCAGATCCTTTCACAGCTTGTTGATCTGTGAAGACAAGCTGAGTCTGTAGGGACTCCTCTTCTAACCCCAGAAGAAAAGCAGCCACGGCAGAGAAATCCAGCTGGGGTTGATACTCTGGAGAGGAGATGCAGAGGCAACATGACAGAAGGGTCATCAAGAACAGAGACCACTTCACTGGACACGAAAAGCGAAACAGAATTAGCTCAGAGAGAAGTGTTGGTAAGTTCATACCACTGTGCTATAAATTTTGGCATGTCAACAAGCTCATGATCAGCTAGAGAAAATCCTGTGCTGCTGATTGCAGCTGCATGGGTACTACTTTAACCTATGTGTCGGACTACCTGACCTTGATTGTAGTAATAAGCTACAATAAACAAGGAAATGGTTCTTGACTGTTAAAAATGGGCTTGAAAAACTGAAGGAGGAAGCTGTCACCAGTTCTGCACCTAGGCTTGCCACTTCTACTGGGTTGGATGCTGTTGCCTTTGTCTCAGCACTCGTTTGGAATTGCTTACATTCTTTGTGCCATGATTATAATCATGCTGCTCACCTGCACATGAGCACAGCAGTTGCTTTAGCTACTGATTTGTGGGTTTAAACAGACCGGGTTAAAATGTCTTCACACTTGCTTAGCAATGGCTTTCAGTATAAGCTTTTGCTGTAATTACTGTGCACTCTCACTTGGGTACAAGCAGAGGGAGGTAGTCACAGTCATGACTGCAGCTTGGAAATGCCATGACCCACAGAAAAACCTGGAGGTTCATGTTGTGGGAAAGTTCATAATACTCCCCTAAAGAAAGAAAATGCCATAAATATGCCTAAGCAGTAGAACTTTTCCATCCATACCAACCTTCTCTGAGTATCAGAAACATATGCAAAATGCCATGACCAGGAAGTCTGGAGGAAGAGAATCCAATTTAGACTGCTTCCAGTCTGAGCTCCCTGGAGTTCCCCTTGTCCCTGCAGAGCTGCTGCCTACTCAGAGGCAAAGCAGAGAATGCATTATTTCTGCTGAAACCCACTGAATGCATGGACTCTGTAAGGCCTTCTCTGTCTCCCTCTTCTGTGGGAGCAGGTCCAGAGAAGGACCATAAAGTTGATAAGAGCCCTGGAGCTCCTCCAGGAAGACAGACTGAGAGAGTTGGAGTTGTTCAACCTGGAAAAGAGGAGATTATGTGCAGACCTCATAGCAACCTTCCAGTATCTGAAGGGAGCTTGCAGAGAAGCTGGAGAGGGACTCTTTGTCAGGAGCTACAGTGATAGGACAAGGAGTTCAAATTGAAAGAGGGGAAATTTAGGTTAGACATTAGGAAAAAATTCTCTACTGTGAGGGTGGTGAGACACAGGAACAGGTTGCCCAGGAAGGCTGTGGATGCCCCATCCCTGCCAGGGGGAGTGGGACTAGATGATTTTCAAGGTGCCTTCCAGCCCTTAACATTCTATGATTCTCTGAAATATTTTGGAGAAGTTGACAATTTCTGAAGCTTCCCGAACCTTTGTAGCAGCATGTTTCCAATTCTGCAGAGTCTGCAAAAGAAACTGCCTTCCAGTTAGCTGCTATTTCCATTTCTGCTGATCCCAGCTCAGATCTGGATCTTGCTTGCACTCTCCAGGATTATCCTAACCCACATTCAGCTAACAGGAACAGCACACACAGACCAGCCAAACAGTGCAGGAGGGCTGTGTGTTACCTGGCTTGGTCTTACAGTGGTGTATATATCCAACATCAAGGAGGGAGGCAAGTAAGAGGCTGTCCCATCTCGCTCACAAGGAGGAGAGACAATGTTTTCCTGACAAAGCCTGCAAATGGAAAAAGGTCCTAGAGAACTCTTCTTGACTCAGAGAAGAGGTCCAGAAAGAGCTTAAGGAGAAAGAAAAGGCACTATGGACAGTGTTAATTATAAAAAGTATCTCAAGAGGTTTCAGGTAAGAGATCTCTGATTGATTGATTGATTGATTGTCCCAGGGCTTTTTCCCACGCATAGAGGCTCAAGGCCATGCTCCAGATTGCAAATGCATGGAGGAGAGAGCAGAGAGCCATGAAGTGGGAAGGACTCACTGATACAGGGCTTGACCTGTAGCCATTGTACTGTACATTTCATCTCTCTCCTCTGATGAGTCAGCAGCCAGATAAACATTCACTTTCAAGCCTGCCTGCACAAATAAATCACCAATTAAACCCTAAGATCTTAACACAGGTTGAGAAAAGGTAGAAAGATGCAAACCTGGATTTAGCTGCAATGCTAAACCATCTTCTGCCACCAACACTGGCCTGCCCAAGGCAAGAAAAAAACTGGAAAGGGAAGCTGAAGAATGTGATAACTGCAGACAAGATGTGGAAATAAAATAAATAACTTCCAGCCACCTTCAAGCCTTTGTGGGTGGATGCCATGTGAGCTATACCCTGGCAGCATCTCTCTCGGCTGCAGCTCCTGAGACACAGCCACATTAAACAGAATCTGCGAGTCCAGACAGAAAGCACCAGGTAACCGATGCTGTGGAGAGGCACAGAGGTGGCACTTAGGAAATTTTTTCCAAATTGATTTTTTGATGGAGCAGCACACAGTGCTACTTACACAACTGACAGCTTTAGGCCTCTAAGTCAACTGTTTACTTTTGCTATTTTTAGCTGGATTATAAGCCTAGATTTTCTTTTACTTGGATAAATGTGTCTATGACTTTCTGCAAGTGCAACTAAGTGAATGCTTGGCACACCAATATTTAGCAGGTTTTGCCTGTTTTGTTCCTTGCCCAGATTAACTGAGATAGAAGGAGAAACAATCTGATATTCATGCCAGGCGATACAAATCTCTGCAGTGTTTCATGAAAAGCCTTGATCTTCAACCACTTTAATATCTTGTGGTATTTTTAGGGGAAAAAATCCAAACACACCCAAACAAAATCCAGTAACAGAAGACTGTATAAGTTTGTCTTGGCTCTGTATGGGAGCAAACTCCTTGTAACTCTGTAAAAGATTTAAGTCTTTGTTAGGACCATCACAATTCCTTTCTGTTTTTCCTGCAAAGTCCTTAACAAGATGGAAAAATACTAGTCTTTAATGTGTAACCAGAAAAGAAAGTATACCTGTCTATGCAAATTCTCTATATACCTCTAGGAGAAATGACACATAAAAGTCTATTATAAAGGAAGGTACTTGGCAAAGGGGAATTTTTTTGGATGAATGCACACCATCTTGTTAAAGAGTGTATTGATGAGGAAATCAACATTTAATGACAGGGGAAAAAACAAAAACAAAAAACAACCAATAACTTCAAAGTTATTAAGTTGTGATTACATGTAATGGCTATATTTCATGGTGTTGGTGTCCATTCAGGGAGCTGGAATCCCTAGAAGTGTTTCAGGCACCCCTATCCCTGGAAGAGTTCAGTGCCAGGCTGGATGGGGCTTTCACCAACCTGGTCTAGTGGGAAGCATCCCTGCCCATGGCAGAGGGCTGGAAGTAGATGATCTTTAAGGCCCCCTCCATGCCAAAGTATGGCATGATTCCATGCTGCTATAAAATGTAAAAGAGCGTGGTGTGACACCCAAGCACAAACTGTATCCCACTGGCGGAGGAGCGGCAAGGGTTGCGTGGAAATGGAGAACTCCGCTGGGAGTCAGGCCGAGATACGGTGACAGGGCCATCCCTCCTTCCCGGTTCCCGGGCACGGCCGGGTGGGATCGGGATCGGGGCGGCCCCGCGGGATCCCCGCCCCGGGCGGTGCCTTTGTAGCCGGGTTGGATCCCGGGAGGCGCTGGAGGAGAGCGGCGGAGCGGGTGAGGCGCGGCGGGCTGGGGGCGGTCTCGGAGAGTCCCCGAAGTCGCGGCGAGGGTTTGGCTTTATTTGCTGTTTCTTTAATTTTTTTTTCCCCCTGTTTTATTTTCCACTTGACTCTTTGGGGGCCGTTTTGCAGAAGTGGCGGTAGCCGGAAAACTGCTCCTAGGGCCGTCCCGGCGGGAGCGCCCGGCTGTGCCCGCCGCCCGTGTGGGGCCGGGGTCTGCGGGCACCGCCTGGGGAGAGGCGTGAGGGGAAACGCCGGGAGCGCCGCGGGGCTGAGCTGCCCTGGGGAGCTGCTGTGTCCTGAGGGCGGGATTAGCGCCGACCTGCGTGGGGATCGGGCTGTAAAACAGCGGCGAGCGCCGCTTTCAGCTCGGGCGTTCGGCCGGGCTTTGGCTCTTTGGTTCGGGGGTGGTAATTTTTTTTTTTTTTTTTTTTTTTTTTTTTGTGTGTGTGTTTTTTCTTTACCGGGGGGGGTTTTTTTTTTTTTTTTTTTTTTGGTGTGTGTTTTTCCCTTACCGTGTGGAGTATGAATTTATGTGTTGCAGACTGCAGGTGTGATTCAGGAGGAACCAGAACAGGGCCAGCTGCAGGTGATCCTCGGTGTCAGGAATGGCTGAACATGATCCAGAGTGTGCCTGGTGGCCAGGAAGGCCAAGGGTATCCTGGCCTGTACCAGCACTAGTGTGGCCAGCAGGAGCAGGGCAGCGATTGTGCTTAGCTCTCCTGAGGGCACGCCTGAAATCCTGTGTCCAGTTCTGGGTCCCTCTCTGCAGTAAAGACATTGAGGGGCTGGAACGTGTCCAGAGAAGGGCAGCAGAGGTTGTGCAGGGTCTGGAGCACAAGTCCCATGAGGAGCAGCAGAGGGAACTGGGGTTGTTTAGCTTGGAGAAGAGCACGGTCAGGGGTGACATTTTTGCTCTCTACAACTACCTAAAGGAGGTTGTAGCCAGGTAGGGATCAGTCTCGTCTCCCAAGTCATACCAGGAGAGATTTAGATTAGATATCAGGAAAAATTTCTGTGCTGAAATGGCGTTCAGGCATCAGAACAGGCTGCCCAGGGAAGTGGTTGAGTCACCATCCCTGGAGATATTTATTAGGCATGTGGATGTGGCACTTGGGGCATGGGTTAGTGGTGGGCTTGGTAGTGCTGGGTTAACAGGCTTGATTTTAAAGGCCTTTTTCAGCCTAAACGATCCTGTGATCTCTTACGTCACTGAGAAGTGGTCGTTTAGACTGAGGGTACTGTGCCCTACCAACTTGCTTTTCTGCTGTACGTTCTGTGGTACGTTTCTGCTTTGATGGGTACTCATCCCGGTCTCATTTTGCACTGCCTTTCTTACTAAACCAGCTTGTTTTCTCTTTGGAGGAGCTGCACAAATTGCATGCAGCTTATACTTTCATTTTTGCAGTGGAGAAAGAACCAGATTTCTGTGATATTTAGTGGGTGAGTTTAAGCTAGCACGGTGCTACCTGCTCCATTGCTAATACGTGCAAGTACCGTTATTCCCGCTTCCGTCCTCTGGCCCGCTCCAGTTTCAGCAAGTGGTGAAACAAAGGCAAAATATGCAAAACAGGAAGTAATGACAGCTTCTTTGTAGTCACTGAAGTGTGCCTCTTTAAGAATTTAATTTCTTTGCTAGTGGACAATTTGATTAGAAACTGAGGGAATCTCCTTATGCTAGGAGGAAAAGATGCCATTTTCCTATCGCTGTAAAACACTACCAGGTGAAGGGTATTAGAATTGATTTTGAAGGGAAGAAACAGCATGAAAATGCTGGTCAGCATTTAAATCTAAGTTCTTTTATGGATAAGTATCTGTATTTGGAATTTTTTAAAAAATTAATTTTTGTAGTTCTGAGATTTTTTTTTTTGCCTTTTTGGATACAAGGGTTTTTTTACTTTAACTGTTTGGAACATGTTAAAGTGAAAAAAACACCACTGCCTGCCTAGGTGGTGTTCATTTCCCATTCAGCATCACGACTGTCTGTCCACCTTGTTTCTTAGATACAGTTTCCAGTTGAATCTTCACATCTTATCTACCAAGGATCAGACAACAAACGTGAAAGGGTTTTTCAAAAATGTATGCAGTTTTTCTTGAGCTTAAGGTTTGAAAATGTTTGATCTTGCATGACTACCCGGGCAAATGAGTTTGAGATTGCAGAAATACTTCTGCTGAACCTCCTGACCTCACACAGCTGTACTGTGGGAGTCACAGTGCCAGACTGTCCTAGGGGAGATGATTATGGTTATAATTTACTTGTTTTAAAAACACAGGGAATAACCAGTGCTTAGGAGTCAAAAAGTAATATAATTACTGCTTTCATTACACTTGCATAACTAAATTTGTGTGAGATTAGAATGGCATAAGGTTTACCTTAAGGAGCTTCTTAATCTCCTCTTGTTTTAGGCTGTGAAATTATTTTTTTTTTTACCTTTGGGCTGCCTGAGTCATATTCTAATGGCATTTCATGGCAGTCTGACTTCTAAAAGCGTTATAGTACTCTTAAAGTGAAACACTAATCTGAGTTGCTGTCTGACATCTGGCCCTGAATCACCTCAGGATGCTTTGATGGAATTTGGGAAGGCCTGGTGAACACAGGGCACCCTTTCCTCACTCCTGGGCTGATGCAGCTGGCCTGGTGCCAGCGTGTAGCAGCAACAGGGAACTCTTCCCATGTGCTTCACTGCTGGGATTCCCAGCAGAGCAGATGCCAGTTCCTCAGTGCATGGTTCCAGAGCTCTGGATCAAACAGCAATGCTGTACCTTTCAGAAAGTCAGGGAAACAGCTACTTATTAGTGAAAAAGTCAGAGTTTCATGATAGGAAACATGAGTTCCACTTCTTCAGCTACAGCAATGTGAAAGCAGTTGCTGGCAGTTTTTAGAGGAGTGTTTGTTGCTAGGGAGCTTGTACCCGTTCTGAGGTGTTAGAGTGTGGTTTGTATATTACAAAATTTGGTTTGATGAAAAGTTTGATTTTTTCCCCATGAATGTAACTCATGATTGGGCTATCTGTTGCCTGATAACATAAAAGCGTAACAAAGAATCCCATAACAGTTGTATCCCAGCATAAATGAGGACTTAATGGAAATAAAGAGACTATTGTCCTCTTCTTAAGAAGGCTCCAGTGAAGGCAAACATTGTAAAATACTTCAAAACTTCTACCACTGTCTTCATTAATTTTCTGAGAAATTTTGAAGTCAGTATTCTTTTGGTTTCTTTTCAGCCTTACGCTGTGCTTATAGCTTCTTCCTATTTTTTCACTGCTCTGCACACTATGCATTTTTGGCATCTTCAAGATCCAGACCCAAGTGCTTAGGATTTCTCTGTAGCCTACGGGGACATGCTGGAAGCTCCTGGCAGAGAGAGGAAGTGTGTGTCTCCAGCTCCTGTACCCATGTCACCAGTGAGGACAGATGTCACTATGTACCTGTGCAGAGGGATGTGTCAAGCAAGGCAACTGGTACTGCCCACACTTTCCTTTCAACAAACTTTTTTCGAAGGAGAATGCTGTAGACTGAGCAGAAGACATGAGATGTTTTACTTGAGCCACATTCGGTGATGGTGGAGGGTTAAAGTTGTGGCAAGATGTGGCTGTATGTGTTCAGTCTCTGGTCCTTTCACTTCAGCAGGACCCCATCTCAGGTGCCTTGTCCATACATAATATGTTGCTGAGGTAGAGTGTGCCAGGTGGCCAGGAAGGCCAAGGGTATCCTGGCCTGTACCAGCACTAGTGTGGCCAGCAGGAGCAGGGCAGCGATTGTGCTTAGCTCTCCTGAGGGCACGCCTGAAATCCTGTGTCCAGTTCTGGGTTCCTCTCTGCAGTAAAGACATTGACGGGCTGGAGTGTGTCCTGAGAAGGGCAGCAGAGGTTGTGCAGGGTCTGGAGCACAAGTCCCATGAGGAGCAGCAGGGGGAATGGGGGTTGTTTAGCTTGGAGAAGAGCACGGTCAGGGGTGACATTTTTGCTCTCTACAACTACCTAAAGGAGGTTGTAGCCAGGTAGGGATCAGTCTCATCTCCCAAGTCATACCAGGAGAGATTTAGATTAGATATCAGGAAAAATTTCTGTGCTGAAATGGCGTTCAGGCATCAGAACAGGCTGCCCAGGGAAGTGGTTGAGTCACCATCCCTGGAGATATTTATTAGGCATGTGGATGTGGCACTTGGGGCATGGGTTAGTGGTGGGCTTGGTAGTGCTGGGTTAACAGGCTTGATTTTAAAGGCCTTTTTCAGCCTAAACGATCCTGTGATCTCTTACGTCACTGAGAAGTGGTCGTTTAGACTGAGGGTACTGTGCCCTACCAACTTGCTTTTCTGCTGTACGTTCTGTGGTACGTTTCTGCTTTGATGGGTACTCATCCCGGTCTCATTTTGCACTGCCTTTCTTACTAAACCAGCTTGTTTTCTCTTTGGAGGAGCTGCACAAATTGCATGCAGCTTATACTTTCATTTTTGCAGTGGAGAAAGAACCAGATTTCTGTGATATTTAGTGGGTGAGTTTAAGCTAGCACGGTGCTACCTGCTCCATTGCTAATACGTGCAAGTACCGTTATTCCCGCTTCCGTCCTCTGGCCCGCTCCAGTTTCAGCAAGTGGTGAAACAAAGGCAAAATATGCAAAACAGGAAGTAATGACAGCTTCTTTGTAGTCACTGAAGTGTGCCTCTTTAAGAATTTAATTTCTTTGCTAGTGGACAATTTGATTAGAAACTGAGGGAATCTCCTTATGCTAGGAGGAAAAGATGCCATTTTCCTATCGCTGTAAAACACTACCAGGTGAAGGGTATTAGAATTGATTTTGAAGGGAAGAAACAGCATGAAAATGCTGGTCAGCATTTAAATCTAAGTTCTTTTATGGATAAGTATCTGTATTTGGAATTTTTTAAAAAATTAATTTTTGTAGTTCTGAGATTTTTTTTTTTGCCTTTTTGGATACAAGGGTTTTTTTACTTTAACTGTTTGGAACATGTTAAAGTGAAAAAAACACCACTGCCTGCCTAGGTGGTGTTCATTTCCCATTCAGCATCACGACTGTCTGTCCACCTTGTTTCTTAGATACAGTTTCCAGTTGAATCTTCACATCTTATCTACCAAGGATCAGACAACAAACGTGAAAGGGTTTTTCAAAAATGTATGCAGTTTTTCTTGAGCTTAAGGTTTGAAAATGTTTGATCTTGCATGACTACCCGGGCAAATGAGTTTGAGATTGCAGAAATACTTCTGCTGAACCTCCTGACCTCACACAGCTGTACTGTGGGAGTCACAGTGCCAGACTGTCCTAGGGGAGATGATTATGGTTATAATTTACTTGTTTTAAAAACACAGGGAATAACCAGTGCTTAGGAGTCAAAAAGTAATATAATTACTGCTTTCATTACACTTGCATAACTAAATTTGTGTGAGATTAGAATGGCATAAGGTTTACCTTAAGGAGCTTCTTAATCTCCTCTTGTTTTAGGCTGTGAAATTATTTTTTTTTTTACCTTTGGGCTGCCTGAGTCATATTCTAATGGCATTTCATGGCAGTCTGACTTCTAAAAGCGTTATAGTACTCTTAAAGTGAAACACTAATCTGAGTTGCTGTCTGACATCTGGCCCTGAATCACCTCAGGATGCTTTGATGGAATTTGGGGAGGCCCGGTGAACACAGGGCACCCTTTCCTCACTCCTGGGCTGATGCAGCTGGCCTGGTGCCAGCGTGTAGCAGCAACAGGGAACTCTTCCCATGTGCTTCACTGCTGGGATTCCCAGCAGAGCAGATGCCAGTTCCTCAGTGCATGGTTCCAGAGCTCTGGATCAAACAGCAATGCTGTACCTTTCAGAAAGTCAGGGAAACAGCTACTTATTAGTGAAAAAGTCAGAGTTTCATGATAGGAAACATGAGTTCCACTTCTTCAGCTACAGCAATGTGAAAGCAGTTGCTGGCAGTTTTTAGAGGAGTGTTTGTTGCTAGGGAGCTTGTACCCGTTCTGAGGTGTTAGAGTGTGGTTTGTATATTACAAAATTTGGTTTGATGAAAAGTTTGATTTTTTCCCCATGAATGTAACTCATGATTGGGCTATCTGTTGCCTGATAACATAAAAGCATAACAAAGAATCCCATAACAGTTGTATCCCAGCATAAATGAGGACTTAATGGAAATAAAGAGACTATTGTCCTCTTCTTAAGAAGGCTCCAGTGAAGGCAAACATTGTAAAATACTTCAAAACTTCTACCACTGTCTTCATTAATTTTCTGAGAAATTTTGAAGTCAGTATTCTTTTGGTTTCTTTTCAGCCTTACGCTGTGCTTATAGCTTCTTCCTATTTTTTCACTGCTCTGCACACTATGCATTTTTGGCATCTTCAAGATCCAGACCCAAGTGCTTAGGATTTCTCTGTAGCCTACGGGGACATGCTGGAAGCTCCTGGCAGAGAGAGGAAGTGTGTGTCTCCAGCTCCTGTACCCATGTCACCAGTGAGGACAGATGTCACTATGTACCTGTGCAGAGGGATGTGTCAAGCAAGGCAACTGGTACTGCCCACACTTTCCTTTCAACAAACTTTTTTCGAAGGAGAATGCTGTAGACTGAGCAGAAGACATGAGATGTTTTACTTGAGCCACATTCGGTGATGGTGGAGGGTTAAAGTTGTGGCAAGATGTGGCTGTATGTGTTCGGTCTCTGGTCCTTTCACTTCAGCAGGACCCCATCTCAGGTGCCTTGTCCATACATAATATGTTGCTGAGGTTTTCCACATATTTGAAGTGTTCAGCATTTATGTTTCCAGGGCAGGATAGTCATGTTGGGGAAATGATGCTATGAAAGTGAGAAATGTGTACCTTAGCATCAAACTAGTGCCTTGATATGACACGGTGTCCCTGAGGCTTTGACCATCATCAAGTCTGCCTTTGTATCTGTGCAGAAAAGCAGCATCAAGGCAAGGTGCCTGGCACTGCCTGAAGGTCACCTGCCACCAGGAAACCACAGAATGGTTTGGGTTGGAATGGACCTTACAGTCCCTCTGGTTCCAACCCCCTGCCTTGCACAGGGACACTTTTCACTAGACCAGGTTGCTCAGAACTCCATCCCACCTGGCCTTGAACACTTTCAGGGATGGGACGTCCACAGCTTTTTTGGGCAGCCTGTTCCAGTGCTTCATCAGCCTCACAGTGAAGAATCCACCGAACATCTAAGGGAAGCATGCTCTCTTTCAATCTAAAGCCATCACCCCTTGTTATGTCACTAAAATCCTTTGTAAAAAGTCCATCTCCATCTTTCCTGTAGGCCCCTTTAGATACTGGAAGGTGCTATAAGGTCTTCTAGGAGCCTTCCAGGCTGAACAACCTCAGCTCTTTTAGTCTGCTCTCATAAGAGAGGTGCTTCATCCCCCTGATCATCTTCACGGCCTCCTTCGTGGGCCTTGCACCATGAGGTCCGCATCCTTCTAATACCGGGGGTCCCAGAGCTGGATGCAGTACTGCAGCTGGGGTCTCACCACAGGGGAGGGCAGAATCGCCTCCCTTGAATGGTCAGTGAGGTTTTAATTGCCAAGTTTGTGCAAAATCAGTCTTTTGCAAACTTAAATACTTGGTTCAGGTCTATCTGTACAACAAAGAAAATCCCTACCTGTTTTGCCCAGTTTTGCTCTGAACACAGCACCACGCCAGGGGCTTGTCTGTGAGCAGCTTGGAGATATGTTCATTGTCCTTCAAATGTGGTTTCATTTTGGGTCATTTCCTGCACGTGGATTTCAGCTGTGACATTCTTGCCAGAGGTCAGGGCCTTAAAAAACAGGGGGTTTCATATAAATTAAGAACTTTAAAAATTATACTGCTGGGTTCCATGTCAGAAACTATCCAGTATTTCATTTTCTTACTTTGGAAGTGAAAGTAAGTTGTGCCTCTGCCAAGTGACAGTCCCTCAAAAAGAGCTCAATATGAAGGTCACACTTCACTGTATTTTACAGGAGTACATGATTTGTATTTTATTTAGTCCTTCCCATGTAACTGTCTGGTTTTTAGGCAGTTTGAGCAAATGCAGAGGTGTCAGGGAGCTGTGGTCTATTGATCCCTGCAACTGATGTCTGGAGTGCTTCACTTGAAACTTCTCTCGCATCCAAATGTCTGTAAAAATACCAGCTATGCATTAGCAATGACAATAATGACAGTGATATTATTATGCATGATAATACTAATACTACTAATAGTGTGCTTTTACAAGTAGAAAGCTGTTACACAGGATATTCTGAGTTCTTGAATCACATTTTTATGAAATGTTTCTGTTAGCTATAACTTTGGTATTACACTGAGCGATAACTTAAATTTCAGTTTCTATCTTGATGCAGTCAATCTTACCTTTCAGTATGCTTTTTTTTGTGTAATATTTTAGGCTAGAAGTGTCTAGTAGTGCACTCTCACAAAAAGGCAGAGGACTCGTGTGTGCTTGAGCTAAATAAAATATGCCAGTTTGAAAGTGCTGCCCTTGGAATGATGAAGAGAGAGCAGGGTTTAAACACTCCAGCTACTTCCATACAAGTACCATGAGCTCTGCAGAATAAAGCTGAAGTTTTGGCTTTCGTCAGACTGGACACTGAGAGGGCAGAGGGGGAGAGATGCAAGACCAATTTCTGCCATTTGCATTCAGAGTGATGACTTTGATATTTTGCTTTCTTTGGCCTTGCTTTGTGCTTTTAATTGATCTTGAAAAGAGGGCAAGACGCAAGTAAGACACTGCTGGAATAACCTCTGCACATGCCGGCTGAGGAAGCACAGGTTTTGTGATCTGGTGCACCACCAGGAGATATGAATAATTTGTGATTATTAATAATAAATTATATGTAATTACTAATCCACATGGAAAATACACAGCTCTGCACTGTCTGCACACAGATTCAGGTACATTCAGGAGAGGGCCATGCTCTGAAGACAGACACAAAATCTGTGTGGGGTGCAGCAGTCAGACCCTGTACAGAGATGGGGTTGGCTTTCTCCTTGGACAGTAAACAAGCTCAGAATAGTTGATTTTTTGTTTGTCATGGGTTACTTGATCCTGCTGTTTTCCTGGGTATCAGTTGGAATAACTTTTTATCAACAGATAGCGTAAAATTCCTTGGACTGTCCTGCATTGTGTGCTTACAAAGCATCCAGGAAGAGCCAGGGGCACTTCCTGCACTGGGAAACCCCAGGAGTGGGGCGGCTGCCGCTGGACCTCTGCCTGGAGAGACCAGGCAGAATGCTGTCTGCAGTATCCCCAGCCACCTAATGACTGTGCATCCTTGCATGGTGGGGTGGTTGGTGCAAGTCTTGTGCTGTCCAGTCAACAAGGTTTAAAAATCAGGAGGAGGAGAATTACTGTTATTGCTAAGTAAGACTTCTTTTTTCCCCCTAACCAGGTTTCAGTTGTCTAGACATATCAACATAAAAAACCCCAAGGTATTTGTACTTAAGATGTTCAGGAGGAAAGTTTCCTTTATTCTGTCAGTTTGAATTCAGCATGGCAAAAAGAAAAAAAAAAAAAGGGTTCTGAGAATTGTGAAATAACCATGACTGGCATTAGGGGTGACTCAACATGCAACTCTGCAGCAGGCAGAATAAGAATTCTTAGAGTGGGCTACTTTCAAATAATAGATTTAGTGCATTTACGTAAGTTCTGTTTGAAATGTACAGGCATTAAATAGCAATTCTGAATGGGAACAGATTTTTTTCCACATTAAGAAAAAAACAGTAGCAGATATTTTTCATAGGCTCCTTCTTTAAAAGGAGGTTATTTTATTTTTTCATTTTTTAAAAATAGGAGTAAGAGTTTTAGAGAGATTCATGTTTCTTTAATGGCATGAAATGCTTTTCATGTGTTTCTCGTCCAGTATTCTGGACTGTAAATTCTTAGAAGGCTTCTGTCATGCTTTTTCTTACTTAAATGGAAGCGGGGCTAAGCATTATTCGTCTTGGATGAAGCACCCTGTGCCTTAAAAAGGAAGCTGAATTGTACAGGAAATGAAGAACTGAGCTTTCCTTTTGTTCTCGTAGGCATTTGTAGAGAGAAAATGGTATGTGCAGGCTAAGGCATGCATTAATATCTTGATTATATAGCTGAAATTGGTTTTGTAAAGGTAATTCTAGTAGGGTATATTTTAGATAATCACCCAATAGGTAAGAACACATTATGGTTTTTGTTGCACAGTAGGAAAAAGTTGTGTCACAACTGGATAGATACATTAACACCAGCAGTTCCTGCTGATGATCAGGGAATCTGAAGAAGGCTGCCAGCTCTATATTCGCTATATTTTTCTGAAAAAAAAAAAAAAAAGACTGAGGGAGCTAAGAGGGCACTTGGGAAAGCCCTATGCAGAAGAGATGTGTAAATAAAACCTTTCTTGCAACTGATGGGCCTCAGTGTTTCCAAAACTATTCTGTTTTCTAGACAGTTGTGTGATTCTACTTGTGGTTTGGGGCTGGCATTCTCATTTGTTTTTTGGTTTTTTTTTTGATTAGAAAGTATCTGATGAGCAGACGTGGTTGAACTTTTGATAAGTCATTGACGATAACCATCTTTGTCTGTAAATTATTTTCTTTTTCTTATTATACCAAGGAGAGATCCTCATCTTTCCTGTTTGTTAGAACACGTGAATGTTGCTTAGCAAGTTGACATGCTTTATTCTGTAAAGGAAGGGGTTTGTAATGAAATAATTATTGGATTAAACAGTGCTTCTCACATATCTTGGTATATGTTTGATCTGTTTTCAGTTTTGTTTTTTTTTTTGTGTGGTGCTGATAATAAACTGGGAAATCAAAGAATCTTGGCACCACTGAAAAAGGCATATTTCTCTCTTCTAAACTGTAATGTGATGTAATCTTTTGTAGGTATGGAATTTGTATAATTAGTAATTTTTCTGTGTCACCCTCTCGGTTCATTCAGTTGAGGGGTCTATGTACACATGTGCATCATGTTGAGCCTGCTCTATGAGGGTAAGTTTGTTTGTTATCCCTTAAAAGAGAGAGTTAGCCTTTTCTGTAACATACCTTGGTGCTGATGGTGTATAATCTGAGAAATAGCAAGGTGCAACAACATTAAGAGAACTGCATGCACACCTTGAACTCAGGCAGACTTGGACCTCCATGCCAAGCTTTCCATGTCTCAGTTGAGGAGTCTCTCCCTTCCTACTCTGCATCCAGCAGAGGAGGGAGAAGGAATGGTTCAGATGGGGCAGCATAAGAGCTGGCACAGAGGCGTCCCACATTCTGCCTCCCTCTTTGAATGAGGGTGTACCTGCTTTTTGGTAATTAGGAACATAATTTTGTGTGATGGGAGTATGAAACCTGGCCACTTCATGGTGACAAGTGCTATGTCCTGCTTTCAGTACCAAAAAGATGGTGAAGAGGAATGTCCCAAAAGGAAATCATTCTGTCGGGTTTTAATTTGGGAAGAGGCTCTGTTATCTCTCTGATGGCCTTGTTAATAGTGTGGAGAAAAACAGTAAAGGGTGATTGGGCCATCAGACATGCTGGGATATTCAGTAATGTATACAGTGATGCCTGCTAGTTCCCAAGCTGATCTCTGACATTTTGCATTTCATCAATTATGCGTATTTAAGGTGGCAGCCTCCAAAAAAGTTGTGAGGGCGTCAAACGTGAAGCAAACCCTTTAGAGATTCTTCCTGAGTTACTTGAGAAGGAAACAGATGTTGCAGACGTCTCTTACTTATCTTTTTTTTCTGGCCCTTTGTGTTGGTTTTTTCCTTCTGTGTGTCTCTCCTGCTGACTTTGCAGGGGGTAAAAGCTTAAGGCTTGGCACTAGCAGGAAGCTGATGTGGCATGAAAAGAAAACATGGTGTGCTACTTGCTCTGTAAGATAAACACTGCTATCAGCTCCTGATCAACTCCAGCACTGCTCAGCCTCTGTTCTTCCAAATTTATGCATGGCAGGAGTCAGGCCTCCCTGTCATGCTGATGCTCGCAGTCAGTCTTCAAGAAGATGGGAGCCCAGCAGCTGGTCACAGCACCAACTGCTCCTGTCACTCCCTCCTGAGGAACAGGATGAATTGTGCCAATATCCCAGGGGATGGATTTGGTTTAAAAATCTGTGGGTTTATTTTACTCCCCCCACTAATGTGCTATTAATTTAATTGCTCGTTAGTTTCTGAAGACTTCTGAAAGGTGCAGGGAGGGGGTTGGCAAAATCTATTTTAAGCTACTGGCTTCTTTAATTTATGCTCATGATGTTTTTTTACCAGCAGCACTTTGTGATCCAACTGCTACTTCTAAATGTCATTTACTTGAATAAAAAATGTAACTAATTTCTAAGTGTGACATAAGCACTGAAATTATTAACTCAATCACAGAGTGCTGTTCAAACAGCAGCTTTCCCATGATAGGAGGGAAAGTTCCTGAAGTCCAAGGTATGCTGCAATACAAGTGTAGCAAAAATACTCCAAATCACTTGTTTGCAGGTTTTCCCATTGTCCATTAGGCTTTCTACTAGGGAAATAACCAAATAATGCTCGCCCATTTTTATTCAATATGGGTATCTCGTGTTCTCTGACACTGATTTGTGTTTCTGATGGAAACCAGTAATCCTGTGTTTCCCAGCACTCCTTGAAGAGCAATTGCTGGAGCAGCTGAAAGAGAGATTGTTGAACTCCAATAGCCTGAGGTTTTTTCTGGATTATTACCATCAAAAACTTTTTCAAAAGATTGCTTGATTCAGTTTAAAAACTGATGCAGAGCTGTCATCTTACTGCCTTTAGAAAGGGGTAAGGGAAGAAATTTTGCATTCACGTGTATTTCTTGGTTCTCCGTAATGCAAAGTTTGGCATTTTAACAGATGGACCAGCTCTTGATTTTTTTTATAGAGCCAGTTTGTTCAAAATCAAATGTGGGAGTGGACCATACAGTCCTTTTACGTAATGAAATTAAAGTCTGCTGCAACTTTCCTTTGATATTGTATATTTAAACTGGTGCTAATGTCAGTCATCATTGGTTTGCATACAACAGTGTAAATCCAGAATACCCACTGATCCATGGGCTGAACATCTGTGAGCCATCAGGTTCCATTCTAGTGGACAGAAGATTCAGTTATTCAGAGTCCATTGAGCTTTTTTTCCAATGCTGATGCCTTTATCTTAAAGAAGAGAGATAAAAAATTGCTGTTGCTTGATTCTGCGGGGATTGTCATTTCTCTAGGTAGAAGTTTGTGTGCTTATTGAGAATGTGCCTACCAGTGTCCCTCAGGAGGAAGTGGGAGTGTGTTTATATGTGCGTGTGAGCTGTAAGTGGGAGTGTCTGGTTTTTCTGTGAAGTTTCCCATTTTCATACCTTGCAGCTGATGTTTTGTTGTGTGTTACTTGGCATCCAGTAATAAACTGGAGTTTTCTGGAGCTTCAGAACTAGCATCCCAACCCCACCTCTGATTACTTAAAATTTATGGACATCTTTTCATTTACAGCTCTTAACCTGCCTTTAGTTCACAGGAGAGTCAAGGTCTCTGTCTCACCACCAGATGACTTGCATACAAAATCTTGTAATAAAGCTTCTTCAAACAACAGAATATTGGGAAAGGCCAAGTATCAGCAGTGCTCTGATCAGTGATATGCATCACTGCTCATAAAAATGAGTGCATCACTGTTTGTCTTGTTGCTAAGGTTAGAATTGATACGTAACTCTTTGACTGGATTGTTGTCCACAGTGCATGGGATTAACTTCCTTGGAAAACTTAAGCCCCTCTTAAATTTCCTGTTAAAGCCAGGAGGGCCAGAAGTTCAGCTGACATAAAACTATGTGATATGAGTAATCCCCTCTGCAGACTCTGGAGAAGGATCTTTTCAACCTTTTCTGTGGATGCCTCTATTGAAAGTTGGGTTCTTTTAAGGTTTTGTACTAAATCAATAAATAAGTTAATAACAGAGCAACTGTTCATCATGAACTCTGGGAATTTCCTATATTCAAATTTCTTCCAGAGGACAAATTTCTCACTTAGGGAGCAGATACTGCCTTTGTCAGCTGTTCAGTCTCCAGGCCCTCTCTCACTTGTAAGTCTTCTTATCAGCAATAGACAACCATAACCTTCCCTAATCTTGTCTGTAATGCCAGGGGAGTGACAGAATCTTGTCCTTGTTTATGTCTGTAAAGCGGGTATGTACCCCCTCTGTGATGATCTCCTGAGCATTCTACCAAATCCCTCATCTTTCAGGTCTTTCTCCTCCAGAGAAAGGAGGATCTTTCTCTGGAGTTTTATGTTGACCCTAAACTTACCCAAATTGAGGCAGGAACATTCCTTTAATTCCCCAGGCAGTCATATGATGCTTAGTCAGCTAATATTGCCTTATATGGCCCATTTGTTGACTACAAGTAAGTCCTACGAACCTCTGGTCTTTAAAACCATGACTTAGAAACAAAATAATGACAGTACAGGTCTCTAGATCAGCACATCCAGAAGTAAAAAAAAAAAATAATTTTGGGGTGTTTTTTTGTTATTAAGTAGTGTGTTTAATACCAGTCTTCCTGTGACTCCATTGTAACTATATGTAGCCTTCACTATATGCAGGAAAGTGTGGAAGTGTGAACTATGTGCACCCAAGCGCCTAGAAACTTGAAAAACTTAAGTATTAAGTAAAATATATTAATCTTTTGCATGTCATGTTTTGTGTTTTATTTGAAGTGATGTCATGTTTAGATGATCTTTCTTTTTGCAAGAAAACAAACAGAAACAAGTACTTCAAAACAGTGATAAGATTATTCCTCTCTCTCTTTTGATCCCTATTTTAGGAAGGCATGAGGTGTGGTCCTGGAAAACAGCCAGCAAGGAATCGCTTTGTCTCATGTGGCAAAAAGTGAAAGTGCAGCTAACGTTGAGCATGTCCTTCCTTACCACTCTTTTTTGGTATTGTAGAAGGCTATACAGCTTTTTAGCACAGCTGCTGAAACGGTATGTTTTTATTATGCAGACTTCAATCTTCCACATGGTTGCTTATTTCAGTAAATACTGACCTTCAGCACCTCCTCGCTGACACCTGTTCTATCATTTGTGTTTCAGGTGGAGCAACTACCTTCAGAGGCAACTCATAAGTAAGCTTTTTGTTGTCGCTGCACATTCATTAATGACTCTCACAATTTCCCTTTAGATGCAGAACAGCAGAACGTAACTAATCTGTGAATCAATCTCAATTTAGGGAATCTCAGTGTGCTGCCAGAAGTTGATCTACTTGGTTATAGTGCAAGAGAATGGAAAGGAGAAACAAAGCAGGCCAAACAGATAAGGGAGGTAAGAGTTAAATTTTAATCTCTGTATGAGGACAGGGAGAACCAGCACCTGGAAAAGGAGTAGCACTCTCAGCACAAACAGCTGCAGCAGCTATCAAAGCCTGCTGCACTGGCCAGTCAAATGAAAAGCAAAAGGGACAGCATGAACATGGGTCTAAATAAAGAGTGCAGCAGTGCAGGTCAAAATGTAGATCAGGTTTTAGTCTTGTATATATTCTAAATTCCCTCTTTCTAGCACCAGCTACCTTAACAGGAAAAATCATCCCCAGTGCTAAAGCCCAAATAACTGTCACTTGGCCAGCCTGTGATTTAAGGTAAAAACTCTTACTCCAGGGAGGAAGGAAACACCACATCCATTTCTCTTCCAAGCTCCGAAGGTCCGTGCTTGGCAGCCTTCCCCTCTCCAGCATCATCAGCTGCGGCTGGTGGCAGGCAGGGCAGGAGCTGGCATCTAACCTGTGCCAGCTTGGGTGCTGCCCAGCAGGCAGGGAGCTGGGGTGCTGGATGGTGGCCATCCTATGCCTTTGGCACAGTCCCTGTGCTCCAGCTGTGCACCCCAGCCCAGGTGCTTCTGTCCTGGTGTCCTCCCCTGCACAGGGCACTGCTGGCTAGACAAGGCAGTTCAACTGCTCCGGTGTATTTGACATGTGTTGGCTTTAGGTCATGGCATTGGAATCTCAGAGCAAATGCGTACCAAGAAGGGCTTAAAGGGTAAAAAGAAGCTGATAAGGATAAACAGTAGCATAAAGGGGCTGTAGGAAAAAATAGTTTTCAAAAAGCTGGAATTGCGTTCAGAGTGATGAACAGAGAAAAGATCCAGTTTTGCCACGTTAAATGCAGAAACACAGCAGTGCCAAGAGTTCGCAGAACAACACACAAGGCCAAAAGCTATTTGGAGGAGCAAGTAACAAAAGATAGCAAAACTTCTAATAAATTTGCAAGTCCATACTGGGCAAAAAACCCTTCAGAAAATCTATGAGCTTTCTGGATGACCAGTCCTGAACAGGAGACTCCTGTATATGGAGCAGTCAGTGGATGTGTGGTTACATCATGTAGAAGTTGCCATGGTAAGGAGCACATTTCAGGATGAGGTCTTGTGAGATCCAGCATGCTGTCTCCAAAAGGAACAGTCCTATGTTTGTCTTGTCTCTCCCTTTCTCTCCTTGCCCTAGCTAAGCAGTCCCTCTCCCTCTTTTGTGCTGGCTCCTGTCCTCTTTTGGATGTGGTACACCTAGATGGTGAGCTGAAAAAGCAGGTAATCTAGAAAGAGGCTTCTCTGAGGCCCTCAAGCTTGCTGAAGCAGCAGGAAACTCCCTCAGCAGAAAGAGTTTAATAGGCTTACTATCTCAGCTGATACAGTAAGGGTAAGGGGACAGAGTGCAGCTGAGAAGTGGTGATGGGATGGGGTGAGGGAGTATCCAAGATAAACAGAGGATGAGGAATTGAGACCATCCTGCTGCCCCCTTCAGGAAGCAAACTGGAAGTGATGGAGCAGCCTGTGGGACTTGTAGAGTCCTCTCCCTAATTCTCTGCCCGTTTATTGCTCAGAATTGTCTCAACAAGGGCTCAGATGGCAGCCAGTGGTAATGCAGAGTGTGTAGCTGGACCAAGGGCTGTCCGCCTCAGCACAGAGCTGCCAGATCTGCTCTGCTCTGCCTCAGAATTGCATGATGGATTTGGGTCAGTGTAAGGAGATGTTTTTTGCCAAAAGGAGTTTTTTCCAGATACTCAGTCCTGCCCTTTTCCTGCTGCATCTCACATGTCAGCACAAATTGTAAAACAGTTGAGGTTAATGCTGTTATGGCACAGAAATCTGTGCTGGTCTGCACTAATTTGGCTGACCATGTGAATGTTTACAGTACCAACAGTGCAGAGACTTGAACGAGTTTCTGGGTTTGGAAGGAATGCAGAATCACTCTTAATGGGCAGTGCCAGTCTAAGGTGTTTACAAAAACATGCTGTTTAACATTTCTCTGTATATGAATCTTAAAAATATACTCTCTTGTTCCCCTAGCTCCCTCTTATGAGTAGTTTGGAATTGGACTTCAAACAACATGGGGGTTTTTTCCAAGGTTTAATATTTTTTATTGTTAATTTTTCTTGGTCTCTTCCTAGGCATATGAAGAATTGTTTAGGAGCTGTCATATCAAATACCTGAGACAAGTCAGGAGGGACAACTACAGTGTAGTAAGAGCGGTGCTTTTTCAGATATTCAGCCAAGGCATTCCTTTTCCTTCATGGATGAAGGAAAGAGATATATTGAAGGTAAAATTAATTTCCTAAATAAACACATTTTAGCTATCCATGCACAGCAGAAGGAAGCTTTGTTCAGTGTGAAAAGTGGTATGCTGGGTGTCGAAATGGAGAATTGTTATCAGAATTCAAAGAGAAGTTTTTCAAACCCATTGAACTACATTTAATTGAAAAACTGTCCCTAATCTAAATATACCAATGTAAACATGAGTCTAAATGATGTAAAAAAAAAGTGGATGGACGAATGTTACTGCCATCCTGCTAGATGTCACTCCCTTAACACAACAGGTTATTTGCATCCTCCCCATCCACATCCATGCAAAGTTCAGTGGCTCACTTGGGAGCTGCTGTGTTGCTGGAGCAGCAGGAATCCTGCCCTGAGCTCCAAGAGCTTTGGCAGGAGATAGTGGCAGGGAGGTGGGGCCTATAGCTTTTGCCTGTAGAGATGCATGTGCAGACTGAAAGGTGTCTGTATTCCTAAATATCTCACTGAATTTGGAAGTATCCAGCTTTTCCAGAGGGTGGGTTATAAAATTGTCTGAGAGCATATTTTCATCTTTTTTTGGCTGGCCCTGTTTTAAAAGTTTCTTAAGGACTTCGCAGTTAAGTGGATCCTCCTTCATAGCATTTGAATTGTGAGGTCCATTTACTTTGTTGTTTGAACTGTACAAACAGCTGATAGAACCACATCATAAATTGTAGACAAGTTTATATAACCTTATACTCTGCTTCTTGTTATGGTTATGATTAGCTTGCCTTTTGTTTTTCTCCCAGCTCCCTGAAAAGCTTTTGTATTCTCAAGGTTGTAACTGGATTCAGCAATACAGCTTTGGGCCAGAAAGATACACGGGTCCCAATGCCTTTGGGAAGTTGCGCAAATGTATGGAGGCCTTAAAGACAAATGTGAGTATCTAGGAAATGGTTGGGAGGAATAAAAGTCTTGAGAAATGGCTTCAGACAGAGTTAAAGGAACTTCTCCTGGTTGCATATTTTTGGGGCAGCCAGCCTCCCTTCCAGGTTCAGACTGCTGAGTTGCTGGGAAGGCCATCACCTCTCCTGCAGGGGAATCCAGGTTTTGGTGATCCACTAGGCCAAATACTCAGGAGTTCCCTGCAAGTTAGGGAGGCCACCATCTCCACAGCTAGTCCTTGCAATCAAGTGGCTCCTGAAACATCTCATCATTTTGATTAAAAGTAAACATGGGTATGACATGCTTCTAGATTCCCTCTCCAGCTGGAAAGGAGCAAACAAACAGTGCATTTTCTTCTAAAACAGTTGTATTTTCTTTGCTTCTATCCCCATTAAATGTTTTAAATATCCATTTTTGCTATAATTTCTCTCTGTAAGCTTGCATTTGATTGCAAAGGCCTGCCAGCCTCACCAGCCCCTCTGCTCAGCATTGCCAGATTGCCATCATCCCCAACCCAGGATTATAATTCTTATTTAATATAATAATTATATTATAATATTCTTATTTAATATAATTCATATTTAAAACATGGGGAGATTTAGTAGCCCTAAAGCCTTCTGAAAGAGAGATAAAGAGTTGGCCTGTCAAGACCTTGCACCTTTCTTGAGCTCCTCTGGGGTTTCTGTGCATCTGCAGTGTTAGTAGTTGTTAATTAAAAAAAAAAACAAAAAAAACCAAAACAGCCAAACCCCCAAACAGACTAATTTAAGCTCTAGAAACAAAGCATTAGAAAGAAAAAGAGGGGATTAAAATAGATTATTTGGTCCCTTGCCTGCACCCTTGCTGTGTCAAAGTGACAGCTGCATCTTCTAGAGATGGACTTGGTAGTTGTTGTGTGCAGTTATCATTTTGTTCTGGTTGCTCTTTGCATTTCCCAGTGTTGGGTTATTTGGCTTTCATTTTTAATTTGTTGTAGTTCTTTTAGCTGATGTTAGTGCACAAAGCATTTAATCTGCATTTTTAAGAAAAAGTCTCAAGTTAAAAGAATGAACAAATCCTTACAATTAACAAATTGTTTCAAAGCAACTCTGTGATGCCTTAGGCTATTGCTGGGCATGAGCTTTAGCTCCCAGCTTCATTTTAATTTTTTTTATAAAGATGGTCTTTGGCCAGTGAGATGGATTTTTGACTATTTTTACTAACGGTTCTTTGCTGCCTTTCTCAGCTCCATATCACAGAATCATAGAATCATTTTGTTTGGAAAGACTTTTAAGATCATCAAGTCCAGCCATTAACCCAGCACTAAACCGTGCCCACGAGTGCTACATTTACACTTGTAAATATCTCCAGGGACAGTGACTCAACCATTTCCCTGAACTGCCTGTTCCAATGCTTGACAATACTTTTGATGAAGAATTTTCTCCTAGTATCCAATCAAAATCTCCCCTGGCAAAACTTCAGGCCTTTTCCTCTTCTTCTATGACATGATAGTTGGGAGAAAAGAGCAAGCCCCCACCTGGCTACACTCTCCTTTTAGATAGTTGTAGAGTATGATAAGATTTCCCCTTCAGCCTTGATTTCTCCAGGCTAAACACCCCCAGCTCCCTCAGCCGCCCCTCATCAGACTTCTGCTCCAGATCCTTCACCAGCTCTGCTGCCCTTCTCTGGACACGCTCCAGCACCTCAATGTCCTTCTCATAGCGAGGGACAAAAAGTGAACACTGGATTTCAGGTGTGGCCTCACCAGTGGCAAGTACAGGGGACAATCACTGCCCTGCTCCTGCTGGCCACACTATTGCTGATCCAGGCCAGGATGTCCTTGGCCTTCTTGGCCACCTGGGCACACTCTGGCTCATGTTCAGCTGCTGTTGGCCAGCACC
Organism: Pyrgilauda ruficollis; assembly: GCF_017590135.1. Lineage (NCBI taxonomy): Eukaryota > Metazoa > Chordata > Aves > Passeriformes > Passeridae > Pyrgilauda > Pyrgilauda ruficollis. Next base: position 8,150,543 of record NW_024525156.1, read on the forward strand.
CCCAGTTTTCCACTCTTTTCCTCTGAGTCACTTTCCAGCCACTCTGCCCCAGCCTGTAGCACTGCCTAAGGCTGTTGTCACCCAGGTAGGGCCTGGCACTCGGCCTTGTTGTGCCTCAAACCATTGGCCTTGATCCGACTGCGGGCTGCTGCCTGCAAATTGTTGTGCCTGGGCTCTGTCGACTAATAGCTGCTTTACATTTAGCTTCTGTTCCTGTTTTGCAATCTTTTGTGTTAAATAGAATTCTTAATAATTTTAATAATATTCTTCTTCTGTGTTCTTTCCAGTGGGCTGAAATGAGTGCTACAAGAGATCATGAAGAAAGAGGAAGCATGTGTAATACACTATTTTCTGATGAAAGCAAGGAATACAAGCTATATGAGGCCATAAAATTCATCATGCTCTATGAAGTTGTTGAAGCCTATGAGCAGATAAAGAGCAGGGGCAAACCCGTACACAACCTTTTTAGCCTTCTCTTTGCTCGTGACTCTTCGTCTGACCCTCTGAGTTTCATGATGAATCATCTGAACTCCATAGGTGACTCTATTTGCTTAGACCAGGTAAGGATATAGATGAAAAATCACAAAACTTACTCTGTTTTTGTAGTGATTAGGTGGTTATGTTATACATCATCCATGAGAGCTGGCCCATTGTTTTTTCTTTGAGATGTGGGGAACTGGACTGAGGATAGCCATTTATCTTCCAGGAAAAAAAAAAAACTGCAGTAAGAGTGGACCAAAAACAAATGCTACAAGTTCTCAATAAGACATAGTTTAGAACAATAATAACTTTGATATGTAAAATAGTTTTAGATGATGCTGTTTTGACCAGTTGTTTTGCTTTTCCTGTCTGTTCCACTATGCCAGATCCTGTAGCATCACTCTCTTTTCTTCCCACCCTTTGGTTCTCATGACAATTAATGTCTACTAAGAGTAGGTAATGAGAACTATATTTATCACCTTTATATGTTAAGGTTTTTGTTTCCTGTTTTATAATTAGTGAGAAGTTCAGTGCTGACATATAATACTCTGCACTGCCACTCTGCAAATGGTTTCACTTTCCCATGGCTGAAATTATTTTTTATAATCAATTTCAGTTATCAAGTCAATTGTTAAGTGATGCAGTCAGATTTAGGAGCAGTTTGATTATAACTGGACAAGTTCTGCTCTGTCTGGCTGTACCCAAGGATATGAACTTCTCCCAAACTTTTTTTTTTTCCTGATTAAGCAATCCATTGCAAGAAGTATCAATGAAGATGCCAGTTCTCCAGTTTCATATACCTCAAGTACCAAGAAACTTTTTCCTTTCACTGTAATGTTTTCCATATGTAGCCAGTGATCACAAGGTGGCAGGCTTCCCATTTTTTCAGTGTGTATCAGTCTTGGTAACAGCTATTCCTTTCTTGTTCCCCAGTCAGCTGTGTGAGCTGACTTGGGAGCAGGTTATGCATGGTGTCAGGCAGAGGACAAATGTTTCTACATGCAAAAGAGAAGTGGAAGATGGGAAGTTGGGAATGCCCTCAAACTTTCAATGTTCTTACTACACTAGCAAAAGGGCCCCTTTTATTCCTTGTCTACTGTTTTGAAGCTAAATGAGTTGCCTTAACTTCGATTATCTTCAGTTTAGTTTTTGAAGCCTAGAAATAAATGTTTTACAGATTTCTTTCATTTTTAGGTTGAACTGTTTCTTCTTGGATACTTACTTGAAGTAAAGATACGAGTTTACAGACTGCATAGGTTTAATACTGAGGAATTTCAAGTAAATTATCCAGATGAGTACCGAAGAGAATGGAATGAGATTTCTCTCCTGACTGAGGATGACCACTACTATCACATCCCCCTTTTCAGAACGTGAAGGACAGTGACTTTTTTCTTTCCTTTGTATAGTGTAGTGAATGACCAGTTCCAGTGAATTAGGTTTCTAATCAGCAGCAGTAAAATCTTAAGAATGCTCATTAATGATTACAAAGTGGTTTATGGGTTTGTTGTGTAAACATTTTGCTTTCCTGTTGCAGCTCAGTTCACCATCAGTCAGCCATAAAAACCATAAAATATATTGCTATACTGTCTGGCGCAAAAAAATGTGATGTTTGAGAGTTGTCAGACAAAAAAAATTGGACTGCCTGACAACAAAGGCAAAGGTTATGCTGAGTTTTCTGTTGCTAGCCTAAGGGTTTACTCTGACGTCCATTCATGGGTTAAACTCAAGCGCCTAAAGCAATGACTGCCTTTCCCTACTCCTGTTTGTCTCTAGCCAGGGAGGATGACTCACAGAGGAAGGAAATCCCAGGGTCCCACAGTTTCTATTCCATGCTATTTAACTTGCATTGACTTGGGATGGGAAGATATAAACTGGGGACTCTGCATGGCTGCTTGAAATCCACTTGGCTTCCCTTGTTGCCGGAGTACCTCTCTCCAGGGATGGGCAGGGCAAGCAGCAGCAGGTTGCACTTAACTTCAAATATGGGAAACGGAGCTGTCTGCTCCCAGTGGTGCTCTGTGAAGGTGAAGAGCTGTATCACAGGGGGAGAAAATCAACACAAAAGAATACTGTGCCAGGTGAATGGAAGATCTCCTGCGTAAGTGGGTAAAGCACATCGCTTTCTCCAAGGTAAAAAGGGCAGCGTTAATAGGTAACACCCAGCAGAGTCACAGCCAGTGGCTGCGTATGGCTTTGGTCAACTTGTAAATCCTTTAAGGGCTGATTTCAACATTACCTGCCCAGATTTCCTTTGCAGTTCATCTGAGAAAGCTGTGCATGGAATACAAGCCAAAACACTGAATTTTCAGAAAATATTTTTTTAATGCGTTATATGAATTCAGCAGTGTTGCATATATGTTTTATCCTCTGATTATGTATTAATCTCCTTGCCTAAGATTGCTGTCTTTAATTTAGACCTCTGTGTTTGAAGGAGTCTGTCCAGGACAAGTAAATGAGATTTATCTTCTTGCATGGAACATTTTGCTCAGTTCTGTTTTCTAAAAGAATCAATGTGTTTTGATTACTCTAAAATAAGGGACCTTAACTTGAAGTATTAGATCTCACAAAATATTTGTGAAAAGCTTACAATGCCACAGGCTAATGGTTGCATTGAAGAGGGTGGGATTTATTAAGAAACAAAGCCTCTCCTTTCCTTATCCTAGAGGTATGGGGACAGGCAGGTTTGTTTTATTAAACCTGCAGGATAAAATGCAAGCCAGTAGCAAAAATGGGAACAGGGCCTGCAGGAGCTAAAGCAGTTGCATGAGGTATCTTCATGGTAATGCTTGGAGTCAGTGGAGTGTGCTCAGTTCCTTTGTGTAAAGAAAAGCTATTTTATCCCTTATGCTCCTTTTATTTGTGTGTATATGTGTATATGTATATGTATTTATAAATACAAACACCTGAGTTCTGTATTGTAGCTGTTTTGTTTCCTGAAAGTTTGAGTTCAGTTTTGTTGAATGATTTGTAGATTTTAATTAAGAAGGCTTGATAGCTGTAATAATTTCATCTCATCAAAACCTGCATAGCAAGTACTTTTATTTATTAAAAGAAAGTTTTTTCACTGAATGAAATAATTTTCTTATTTTAGATTTGGTTCTGCTCTGCATGGGGAAAAGTTATAACACCTAAGTGTAGAGTATTGTTACCTGTATTGCATCAACGGTATCATTTACAGTTATCAATAAACTTGTCTATATTTTATTCTTGTTTTGGTACAAACAGACATACCATAAATAAGTATGTATTTTGTAGTGGGCTTTTTAATGACTTGCATATTATTTGTGTTTAGGAATATAAAAGCTTTCCAGCTGAAAGTGATAAATTATGAAAATGTAAATTTTTGTGATCTTGAGCATATTAATAGCAGGGAATTAATAAAAATCTAAAACAGACAGTGTAATTTACCTCATCAGTTTAGATGTTTGCATCTGAACCAGGTCACCTGAGCCAGGGCTCTCTACCTTGTCCGTGGAAGGCAGTGGCACATGGACAGCCAGAGGGGTGGACTGGTTCTCTTCACTGACTGTAGTGGGAGCTGGCAGTGATCAGCATAAATCTCTCTGCCCTAGATATTTGAAGTTAGGTGAGATTAATGTTGTCCCAAGAATCCGGAAAGGACATACAGAAACAGATCTGCTGGCTTATCAAGTGTCAGAGGTGCCAGCCAAATCATGCCAGGAACAGAAATGGGAGGTGAAAATAGAGGAGCTTCAGGTGAGGGTAATCACAAGTCTTAGAGAGAAATGCAGAGTGCCTGATGAGAAACACTGAGATAGGTTTGGGGCTGCACTGAGTTTTTACCAGGTTCTCTGATAATATATTTTACATATGTATAAAGCAAAGTTAAATATCTGTTTAAATACAATAAATTCATGAGTGTGTGTGTATATGTATATATATATATATATGCATGTGGGGATGTGTGTATATAAGAAAAATCCATAAAAAAGAAAGTCATCCTCAATAAAGTGCATCTGAAACAAGCTGGTACCTGTGTAAGTGATAGGTGCAGCAGGGTATTTTCCAGTCAGTGGCAGAGACAAATTTTCTGTTCAAATCCAGAAGCACACAGTCATTACGAATATTTTTAGAAGTGGTATTGTAGGCAGCTAAAGTCAGGATGTGTTTCTTACTTAGTATTTTTAGTTTAGCAAGAAGAAGAAACCATACAGAAGCCATAGTTAAGGCTTTATTGAAATGGGGGGGCAACTAAGTTAACTAAACTTGTGCAACCCAAGCTATTCTGTGATTCTGTGATCTTAAAAACATTGAAAATTGCCATCTTTAGAGTTTCAGATAACAAACACAGCATTTAGTTAAGAAGGAATTTTTTAGCTATCATTTAGATGGCTTCCAAGCATCAGAAAACGCAGTTCAATAAGCTCTGTTTTCCTGGCAATTCTTTCATTATCACTCTTGCCTGCAGTGGTGGATTCCGCCCAGCCAACAGCCAAGTACCCACACGGGTACTCACTCACTCACTCACTCACTCACTCACTCACTCACTCACTCTCACTCACTCTCACTCCCTCCCACAGCAGCAGGATGGGGGCAAAACCAGGAAGAAGAGGACCAAGAAAATTTTAGGCTAGGATAAAGATAGGGAAATCACTTATGCACTGTCATGGGCAAAACAGACTTGAGTAGGGGAATTTAACATATGGGCAATTAGCATTAGTATTTAATTAGAGATTTAGGTGTTGGGAAACTTAAAAAAACTGCCAAACATTAGAATGCTTAGGGAAAAAAACCACTCCTCCCCTTTTCCAGGATCAATTTCACTCCAGACTCCTCTCCCTTGTTATCACCACAGGTGATGCTCAGTGCCATCAGTAAGGCTATGAGCAGAGTGGGGGGTTGTGCAGTCAGAATCTGGTGATTTCTCTCTGCTTCTCTGTGATTCAGTGAGAATCCTTCTCTGGCTGCAGTCTTCCCCTTCTAGTGTGTACCAGCTCCGATGATGGCTTGGGATAAATAAGTTCTAAAACACTTGGTATGTTACATGTTAATTACCAATTTTATAAACATCTGTTCAGCTCCATATAGCTTCTATCCATGCTACTGGAAGGGGAAAAAAGAGAAAAATAGAAGTAAAATCTATGTTTTTGTTGTCTTCCCTCTTTGGTGCTTTAATGTGCTATCACACGTGCCTGTATTTCTATAGGACATGGATTAGAACAGAGCAAAAGGGTCTGAAGGAAGTGCCTCAGAAGGTAAGGGATTAAAATTTATCCTGGAGTGATTCTGGACTTCACACAGGAGTTACATGGGAGCTACAAGGGCAACAGAAGGTATGGAAAAGATATGGCTAGGAGAAGTGAGCAAATTCATGGAGGAAGACTTAGCAAGTCCATGGATACTTTTTAGTCTGAACTGCCAGTCTATGACTGGAGATGTGAAAATTTCCTAGGGTAATAGACACAGAAAGTGTACTTTAGCTGAAATGCAAATGAGCATTTTCCACACTCCAAGGCAAAATCTATCCCTAAGTGCAAGGCTGGTCTGAGATGCAGAAGACAGATTTGACAGGCAGTGTTGTCAGCCAATAAGATGAGTAGGGAAGCACCAAAAACTAACAGTATTTTAGGTCTGGGATACACCAAAGCCTATGGCCACTTCTCTACACACATCTGTCTACAAACCATCAGGGACTATGGCTGTTCTTAAGCCTGACAGCAGGACATATGCAGCCATCTTATGTATTTGGTGTGTTTTGTATCTCCAGATGATTTGTGTTACCATAGAACCTTCTATGTAAATACCTGCAGAAACTTGGAGAGGGTAAATTAAGGTCAGCTAATGACAGCAACATTTGCATGTCCTTGATGTGATAGCACAAATCAGGATGATAAATGTTGTTTAACTTATTCTATGATCTGAGCAAGGAGATCACAGATTAGGTTTGGATCTGGGTTTTTATGATTGATTGATTCCAATAAAGATAAGCCTGAGATAGAAAAATTATCTGACACTGGTAGTAAAAAAAGAAATACCTGAAAATTCAGAGAGAGAAATGAAGAATCCAGGAGGGAAAAAAAAACTAAACCAAAGCATCAAAACCAAACACACACACACACAAAAGTACCCTGAAAACCAAAAGAACCCAAAACCAATAAACATTACTAGAGTAATGCAAAAAACAACAACAGGTTACTTATTGCTAGAATAGAGAATCACCACAGATGAACAGTTTTCCCAAAGGCAAACAGAAACAGAAGTCCACTATTACTGTACCACTCATCCTAGGCATAAAAAATGTACCATGACAACACATGGAAAGGTTTTGCTCCACTGTTATGGAATTACCAGCACTTTTTATGTCCTTGCTCTCCTTCCGTTTCATATACTTGAGGCTCCTGGACCACCACACTGTTCAGGCTCAGTCCGGTGAATCATTCACACGTTACAAGTAGACTCCTTAACTGGAAGGTTTAAGAAAGTAATAAAAATCTTTTAATTGGAAAAGCTTCTCAGGAAGTATAGAGATCAAAAAGTTTTCCAAGTATTTCTGCAAGACCCTGCAAGCCTTGTTCCAGAGCAATTTGTCAGTACTGAACACTGTGGATGTGAGGTGAGGATAGCCCTGTGACCCAACCAAACTCCTCGTTGTGAGCTGTGCTCAGCAAGAAGCAGGTGGTTAAGACCTAAGAACAGAGGATCAGAGATCAGAGCATCTGAGTCTGGCAGCTCCAGATGTTTTCAGATGATGACAGTAAACAAATGGCAGAAACATCCTGAAGCTTCTTCCTTTCATAAAATTATCCTATCTGAACAGGCTTTCAACATTTGTTTTAGAAGGTTCTAGAAATATCAGCTGCATGTAGCAATGAGGACTTTGTTTTTAGAAATTGTCCACACATTTATTCACATGATGTAAAAACACCCAAAGTGAAGACCTCCTGGAAAAGTACCTGTGGAACCATAATACTTTTATTATTTTAATTATTTTTTTATTATTTTGACATAATTTCTTTTGTTTGATGTGGCTCATCCCAACAACCCAACAGCTTTTAAATTAAGCCTGTCTCACAGGGAATGTTTCCTTAATATTTGGGCATGGTAGCTGCCTCTCTTCTACCCATAAAAGCTTGCAGCAACTTCTAAACCTAAAGTGAGAGCTGGGACAGGGTATTTGCTAGGTAAATATACAGGCTCATTATCTTTTAGATGAGAATGATAAATCCAGAAACCTGTAACTGTAAAAAAAAAACAACCAAAAAAACCAGAAGAGGCATTAATGTTTGAGACAGAATTGTGGAATTTTAGTTTCATGTGGTGAATGATAATGCCTGCAGAATGTGTCAAATTAGGAACAGGTGAGTTTCACTGCCCACCACAAATTGTGCCTGTAAATAAAATCTTTGTTCAGGCACGACATGGATCCCCTGGAGTACAACAATATACTTCATGTGTAGGATCTGAAGGTATTTCCTGGTTTATCTTTGCTTTTATGCTTGATCCTTTGGCAGTCTGATGACAGAATTGAAGGAAAATTTTCCTAAAGACAACAGTAAGATTAATTTATCCCCTTCCTCAGTAAAGGACGAAGAGCTCTAGAAAAGGAAAACATAAATATTATGTCTTGTCTTCCACTGCGTTGAGTTTCCAGAAGACTCACTTCTTAGACAGACTCCCCCTTCAGAGAGAGAGAAGACTTAAGAAGACTTTCCCATCACAAAAGTTCCAAAATCAAGCAGGCCATTATGCTTCAGATCCAGCCACTAAGTGGATCAGATTTGGGTAAGACCATAGCGTTTCCAGTACTGTTATGTGCCTTCTCATACTCAGTAATGTGAACTATATGTACTTTATTTTTAATTTTTTTAAGGAAGTAAGCTGCTGCCTAGAGACTAAATCCTAGTGCTATGGCACTCCAAAGGATCTCTGCTTTAGGGATCTCTCTGCTCTATTCTAGTCCAATCTATCCTATGGATCAGTTCAGCCTTTCTATTGATACTCTTTTTCAAGCTGAAAATTTTCTATAAGTATTGAGAAGGTTTAAGAACAGTACCATGGCAAAGAGTTTATGCTGTGGCTGAGGCTGAAGGTCTCCTTCTTGGTGGAAGCCAGGGGATGTTGCCAGCTGCACTGAGAAGGCAGTGGGTTATACCATTCCCAAAACCAATTCAAGTGCCACAGCTGGCAGAGGGGTAATGGGGGAGAGCTTCAGTAGCCTGGTCTTGCATGTTGAGGAAGGCTGGTGCAAGGTCAAACTGGAAATGGAGATCTGCTCCTCGTCAGGGAACGAAGACCAAAGGCAGCTGACAGGAGCTACCATCACCAAGTGGGAGTCTGAGGAGCTGGTCAGTTGGAGAGCAGCAGCACAGCAGGCATAAACACATTCCTTGTTCCAAGCAGGTATGTGCAAGAGCAGCCACATCCAAGCAACTCCAAAGGCTTGTTCATTAGGTAGACTTATGAACACCAGCTGAGACAGATTTGTTCCAAATGAGTGGATTGAGTCCACTTGATTAGTGAACTGAAAAAGACCTTGAGGCTGATCTGTTGACTTATTAGAGAAAAATACCAGTTCTATTGTCTTTTAGAAAACAGAGACATGGACAAATGAATTTGAGCATTGTAATAAAAAATTCCTAGCTTCTTGATTTTTGATACGAAAATACAATTTTGTCATGGTGCTGGTGTACTCTGAGATGTTCTTTGGGATGTTTAATTAGTTCAATAACCCAATATAATGCTGCTTCTCTCGACGTCTTGACCTTAATGGCACACTACCTCATGGAGTACATCTGACTGCAAAAGACACCTCTCACTAGATTATCAGCCAGGCTTTCCACCTGTAGGACTGATGAGAGTGTTCTCTCTGTGCTCCTTGGTAAGTGTGCAGATGAGCTTTTATCACATGACCTGGCAAATGTGATGGATGCAGACATGTCAGAGTCCCTGGGCAAAATGTGACAGCTCACCACTTGACTTCACCTTGATCTCTCCTCCAGTCAGGCCATATGGTGGGTTTGCTTCTTACAGTTCATCTTTCGTCTTCTTTGTTACTAGATTAGATTAGGGTACATTCATAACCATAAAAATGCAAGCAGTTTTTTGCAGACAATGTAAAAAATGGAACAGTAACTCTAATTCTAAAATTTTTCTTTAAACTTAAAGAAAAATGAATATTCAATCAATCAATAAAGGAAATACATGGTTCATGCTATGGGTGGAGAAGATGAGCCAACCCATATTTGTATGTTTCTTAAGTTTCTGTCTCTAGACATCTACATGCTAGAATTTTGCATGTAGTATCACTATTTGCCTTCAGCATAGTATATACCCTCTCTTTTTTTAAAAATTATTTTTAATTTTTATTTTTAATGCAGAAACTGGAAAGGAAAAAAAGGTATAAAATACACAAAATGTATTTAGGTTTAGGTTTAGTTAACTGATTGAACCACTAAGGGTGTCTGTGGTCTAGGCAACAGTCAGGACATACTGCTGGCTCACTCTGACATAATAATTTCTGAGAATGTTGGTTTACTGAGAGCACTCTAAAAAACCCTTCTGTAATTATTTTCCAATTAAAGCACACGAGGTACTCTTAGTTTAATAATAAAAAAATAGATACATCATACTACATGTAACCTCTTTTAACAAATATTTTTATCAAATTCATAGGCAATTTGCCCATTTTAAGAATGTTTTTTCAAATGTGCAAACTAAGCTTGTTAAAAAGAAGTGAAGCAGGTTTTTAAATGTGCCTTTGTTTTTTCTTTTTGTGAAAGCTTGTAACTTTAATTGTTTCAACTGGTGCATGTGAAAAAATAATGACAGGTTTTTACCTTGCAAACAGCTGTAATTTTAGCAGTGATATATAGTTTATACTGATATGACTCACGCAGTCTCCATTTTCAGTTTGAGGGACTGAAAAAACCCCACTGACTGCACCAAAGCCACAACCTACATATTTTTCTCAGTCATTTAGAAAAGGAACATAGTGTGCTGGAAACACCTTTCTGCTTGATGGACAGCGGCATGCCAATTTAGAGCTCACTCTAGGGACAAACAAAATTAGAAACTATAAAAGCGGCAAGCAGCATCTCGATATACCAGTCTTTACGTACCAGGAAGGAGATGTATGTTCTTAGAAATACATGTCCAAAACCTCTAACAAATTAAAGGATGCTAAAGGAAAGAAAACACTCATGGGTAATGTGTAATTACACAAGTATATAATGGATATTGTATTGCCCATTTGACTCTTACTGGTGGGTTTTCCTCATCTATTTTAATTCCGATCAGTATTCCCCTATAGCCACAAGAACTGATCACCCAAAGATTTCTAATCATGATCCTGAAAAATGTGGAGCACTTTCAAAGTAGTGCAATGTAATTAACTTAGCAAAGAAGATAGCAACTGCTGGCAAGCACTAAGATGCACTAAATAAGGTTAAAAAAAAATTCTCATGGTGTTTGATGGGTTCTTTTTGTATCAAAATCTGAGCTGCTAGCATCCTTCACCAGAAACTACCAAGAACAGAGATGTTTCAGACTTACAAAATATGATCTCCTGTACTGTACTGAATGTCTTTGTTGTGTATTTTCATAACTTTGTTAGTTAGCTTAGTGGTTGTACCTTATACATAGATATAGGGAACTTACAGTAGGAATGATCAGGCAAAACATCTCTGCCCTAAAGCTGCTGAGAGAACAGCAAAAGTGGGTAAATAACAAACAAACAAAGTACCTAATCTTAAAAAAAAGGCAACTGTAATGGCTCTTAAATGCTACTAAATCTAATTATTTAAATGATGGGCACATGGGAAACAGGTGGGTATATTTCAAGTGGACTAGCTGTTGGATAGTGAGTAATTCTGGAATGGCCTGTGGGAAACAAGAATGCATATTAAGACAAACCTGTCAGTCAAAGAGCTGTTCTAACACAGAGGTTTTTCAAAGGAGATGTCATTGTCAAGAGCAATCCAACATGAAGTTGATCCACGAGAACAACAGTGATTAAAAGAGTCCTAAGGTAATGGGGGCTTTTTCTGCTTTTCTTCAAACATTTAATACTTCCACATGTCTCAAGGATAAAAGAAACAGAAAAGGTTTGTTTACAAAAATGTCTATCAGTTTTATATCAAGTTTCATGATGTTGCAAATTACTCATCGCTATTTTAACCTGTTAGAGGTTCTACTACCTGACCTCCACCTTTAAAATGTCCTCCCAACAACGTCTGATACTCTGAATACATGTTAAAACTATTTTAACTTTGCTGAAGAGTATATTTGTAGTAGTTATTTGCCTCCAGTCTCAGCATCACTTGTCTTACTCAGAGAAAACACATTCTCATGAGGGAAATTTCAGAAAGACAAATACTTCATTTTCAGGCCCAATTTCCATGTGAAGACTCCCCCAAACGCCTAAATTGTAGTGGACTTTTCTATCACAGTACAGATTCTACTATTCTGAGTTTTGGGGGGCGGTTGTTGTTTTGTTGTTGCTGTATATTGTTTGTTTGGGGTGGTTTTTTTTGTTTGTTTTGGGTGGGGTTTTTTGGTTATTGTTGTTGTGTGTATTTTTTTTTAATAATGGGTGTGTTTCAGTAGCATTTAATTTTTAAAGGTTTCTCATCTACTCTTCGCATGTGCTTCTCCATTGCTTGGAGTTCCATAAGGGTGTAACAGAATGCGGTGATGCATTGCTTCGCCCCCAGAAGAGAGACTTCCAGCCTCTGACAAGCTCCATACGAGCTCCACACACACACACAAACAAGCACACACACAAACACAAACAAATACACCCACACACACACACACACACACAAACAAACACACGCACACACAAACACACACACATAAACACACACACAAACAAATACACACACCCACACACAAGCACACATACGCTTTGTATTCTTAGACCACTTCCTTTTACACGGAACGTCTGGCAGCGGGAAAACAACTCCTATTTCCACCGTCTCCTCTGTTAACGAGAACTAATCGCTGCCTTCTCCCTTGCGGGCGGTGCCGCTGCCGGTGCCGCTTCCCTTCACTGTTTTGTTCCCGGCGCACTCCGTGCTCGGCGGGGCCGCCCTTTCCGGCGGGGCGAGCCGAGGCGTGTGCCGGTTCCGGCGGGGCGGAAGCGGCTGCGGGGCCGCGCAGGAGCCGGGCGGGTGCCCGGGCAGTGCTGGGCCCGGCACTGTCGCTGCC